>NC_057834.1:86358149-86983149 GCF_910594005.1 Cervus elaphus | reverse complement strand
TTACTTCATATTTGGATTTTCAATCTACTTCTCTCACTTTTCAACACCAATGTACTATGAACTCAGAATACTATGAACCTAGAATACTAGAATCGCCAACATCTCTTTTAGAGAGAGAAAGAGATGAGAAAGAGAGCTAGAGATCAAAGAAATATTTATTTTAAGGAATGCTTCATGAGATTCCAGAGATTGGCAAATCCAATATCTGTTTTGTGGGCTGAAAACCCAAAGAGGAACTGAAGCTGAAGTTTGATTCAGAAGGACCACAGGCTGATAGAATTACTTGCTGCTTGGAGAAGGTTAGTCTTTTAATTTTATTCAGACCTTCACCTGACTGGCTGTGGCTCTCTCACATTTGGAAGGCAATCTGCTTTGCTCAAAGTCCAAGGTTTAAATATTAATCTTATCCAAAAATATCCCCACAGAGACTTCCAGAATAATGTTTGATCAAATATCTAGATACTATGGCTCAGTTGACACACAAAATTAATCATCACAATATTGCAGCCAGATTTATGTTTTTGTATCACAAATCCAGTCATGTCATCCCTTTTCCTTAACAAGGCTCCTATTGTCCCAGCATCTGCTTACATCCCAGCTCCATCTCGTAGCACTCCTCTGCCTTTCATGTCATCTCAACTGAATCTTCTCTGACTTGCCTTAATATGTCAAATCTCCCTAGTACATTACATGTCTTTAAAGCTCTATGTACATTTCATTTGCAACACTTGAAGCACTTCATTTTCAACCATACTTGGAAAATTATATTATTTTGGTAGTGATTTGATGTCGTAGTCTAAGCTCTAGAGGAGAGAACCAATATCTATTTTTGCCTATACATTGAGTCCCCTACATATGAACCTTCAAGTTGCAAACTTTAAAAAAGGTCTTCAGAGCATCATTGTCAGGTGTGAGTGAAATTGCAGCTTGTCCTCCATGTCCTTTTGCTGACAATCCTTCAGCGCTCTCATCTCCCACCCTCTATCCCTCTTCCAGTCAGTAACTCTTCTTGCCTGTTCACTTGATGCCAGCCCCTGTATGCCAGTGGCTGTATTGTACTACTGTACTTTTCAAGGTACTATACTGTAAGGTTTAAAATGTTAATTTTTTGTGTTTGTTTCTTATGTATTATTTGTTTCAAAATATTGTAAATCTATTATAGTATTATATAACCAATTGTGTTAGTTGGATACCTAGGCTAAATTTGTCAGATCTACAAATTAGACTTATGAACACACTCTTGAAATGGAACTTATTCACATGTAGGGGACTTACTGTACTAGAATTTTGCTCATCACGGTATTTTGAGCACAGAGCACATCATTCAGTTCAGTCGCTCAGGTGTGTCCGAGTCTTTGCAACCCAGTGGCCTGCAGCACACCAGGCTTCCCTGTCCATCACAAGCTCCCAGAGCTTACTCAAACTCATGTCCATCGAGTCAGTGATGCCATCCAACCACCTCATCCTCTGTCATTTCTTCTCCTCCCTCCTTCAATCTTTCACAGCATCATCTTTTCTAGTGAGTCAGTTCTTCGCATCAGGTGGCCAAATATTGGAGTTTCAGCTTCAACATCAGTCCATACAATGAACACCCAGGTCTGATCTTTAGGATTAACTGGTTGGATCTTCCTGCAGTCCAAGGGACTCTCAAGAGTCTTCTCCAACACCACAGTTCAAAAGCATCAATTCTTCGCAGCTCAACTTTCTTCACCATCCAACTCTCACATCCATACATGACTACTGGAAAAACCATAGCTTTCACTAGATGGACCTTTGTTGGTAAAGTAATGTCTCTGCTTTTTAATATGCTGTCTAGGTTGGTCAAAACTTTTCTTCCAAGGAGCAAGCATCTTTCAATTTCATGGCTTCAGTCACCTTTGGCAGTGATTTTGGAGCCCAAAAAAATAAAGTCTGTCACTGTTTCCATTGTTTCTATTTGCCATGAAGTGTTTGGGCCAGATGCCATGATCTTAGTTTTTTGAATGAACAGAGATCATGGAAAGTAATAAATATTGTTGAACAAATGTATAAGAATCAGAAGAGTGCTTGCTTCGGCAGCACATATACTAAAAAAAAGAATCAGAAGAATGACCAAACGCCCAAGTCCATCTCTATAGTGAACTTCAATGTGCCAGCCACAAGGAAGAAGGATACACACCATGAAAAGTACATAAAAGCAAAATAATAATTTCAGTAACACTCAGTTAAATTATATTAATCACCTAAATTCTTCTCTAAATTCTCTTTGGTATTAGCCCTCAATATATTGAATATCCTGTTTTTTTCCCTGAATATTTTTTCAGACCAGTACATTGATCAGGTTGTTGTTCAGTTGCTAAGTTGTCTCCTACTCTTTGAGACCTCGTGGACTGTACCAGGCTCCTTTGCCCTCCACTATATCCCAGAGTTTGCTCAAATTCATACCCAATGAGTCCACTGAGTCAGTTCAGAAGCCAATTGTTATTTAAACCTGGGACATTACAGTCATCCAGGTTTTCTGAACATCCCAGCTCTCTCTTCCTATTTACAAATCAACATATGAGGTTTCAATGCTTGCAGTTTACTGAGTATTCAGAGTACACAAAGCCACAGGCTGGAGGACTCTAGTAAGAAACTTTCCTAGCAAATGCAAGAAAGAAAACACTTCTGAGATGTTAAGACTAAAGGAATCTGAGCAGCAGGGAGCTAGCATTTAATTCTGGTAAAGTAAAATGTGGGCCAAGGAAACAACAGGAAAAGGGAGTTAAACAGTGGGAGCTTTAAAGAGGAAACACAAATACTGTGGTCTAGAGACCAAAATAAGTAGAAGCAAAAGCCAGAGAAGAGAAGCGTAATCTAGATGATGAAGAAAAAATAAAAAAGGCAAAGAATGTGAAAGGAGAGTCACTAGGTGATGTTAAGTATCTGCTATGGTTTGGCAGAAAACAGGAGTCCTGACAGAGTAGGAGGCAAATCATACAGCAAAGACTAAACAAAGGAAATGAAAGAATAAGTGTTGACAATTTTCATAAAAGAAAGCAGTACCCCCCTGTCTCTGATTAGAAGAAAGATAGAGGATTAGGCTTTCTCCATCTAAAATCACAAATGATAAGAGAAGCCAGATGGGAAGCAAAAAGCTGTTGAAAATGATAAACTATTATAAGATTCTCTTTTAATGTTGTAAGTTCTGATAGATTCTCTGCTTGACTGGATTTTACTCAGACTCTTTTGAATTTTCTTCTCAATTAGGCCTTGATTTTTGTATTTCTATGTTCTCCTCTACATTGTCCAATTTTAGCAAGAATCTTGCTAAGCTGGTTGTGTTCTTTTGGTAATTTTCCATCCTATCATCCTCACCTAGCTCCTTGGTTATAAAATCAATTTTCCTTGTATTCAGAGTTGAGTTGAATCTCTCTTCCCTACTACAAAATCTCTCCCAATATAGTAGCTTTCCTATCTACCTATTGTAATAGTCTCCCTTGAATCAAATCTCTTATCACATCACTTTATTACATAGGGATAGCAAGCAATAAGTACATCCAGAATGCAAATGTAGGGTTGGGATTACCAAGAATAGAAGAGATCAGCCTCACATTCATACTTCTATTGTGTTTCAGGAATTACTTTGTAAAGCATTTCTTGGAATGAAGAATATAGTTTTTAATGAAAGCACTATACTAAATGGTAGTCAAGTTCACATATGAAATTCCCAGCATATCATTGTCCTAAAATGCAAGTGAAATATTAGTTTTGTCATGCCACTATTAAACTCTGAGTTATCATTATTTTATTATTATTGTCATTGATTCATCCGGATCACTGGTGTTTGAGGACATAAGGTACAATTTGAAGAGGGCAAGTAAGTGGGTGGAAATATCTTGGAAAATCTAAATGGAGTTTGAGTTTGAAGAATTTTCATGGACTTCCAAGTTGGAAGCCTTGAAATTTAATTTTGTCTAACTTTAAAAATTATTAATGAAAAATATTTATTGAAAAACAACCATCTGCCTGTATTTATGCTAGAGGCGAACAATTCCAAAATGAGAGTGCTCAATCCCTGCCCTTAAATAGCCCCAATCTAGCGATAACTCTGTTTTCTCCATAAAGATGTGTTATGAATTCTACTCCTTGGCTGTGGGTCAAGTTGTTTCATGGTGTGTAACTGGATGCAGAGAGGACAAGGGAAAAAAGACTGGAGAGGCTGATAAAGTTCTCTTGCTTATTAAATAGGTGAGAGTTGGGCTAGACAGGAAAGGAAGGAAAGAGATCCTATCAGTTTCCCAGGGCTGTTGTAACAAATGACCACAAACTTCATGGCGGCTTAAAACAATCGAAGTGTATTTTCTTACAGTTCTGTAGGAGGCCAAATGTTTGGGCCATACTCTCCTGAAAAGATCTAGTCAAGATACTTTCATTGCTTTGTTGACTTAAAAAAAATATTCACAACCTAAAAGCTGAGAGTTATGTTTTATTCAGAGGGAATTTTTCAGACTTCAAGCCCAGGAGACAGTATCTCAAGTGACCTGAGAGAGTTGCTCTGAGGAGGTGAGTGGAGGAGCCAGGTTATATAGAATTTTCACAACTAAGGGCAGGTAGTCTGAACATCAGAAGACAATTGTGAATTAAATTAAACCACCATATGATGCAGCAACCCCATTACTGGGCATTTACCTTGAGAAGACCATAACTGAAAAAGACACTTGCACACCAATGTTCATAGCAGCACAGTTTACAGTAGTCAGGACATGGAAGCAACCTACATGTTCATCAACAGATGAGCAGTAAATATACACAATGAAATATTGAAGATGTAGCACATACATACAATGGAATATTACTCAGTCATAAAAGGAATGAATCTGAGACAGTTCTAGTGAGGTAGATGAACCTAGAGCCTGTTATACAGAGCGAAGTAAGTCAGAAAGAGAAAAACAAATATAGTATATAACACATCTATATGGAATCTAGAACAAATGTTATTGATGAATCTATTTTCAGAGAAGGAATGGACACAGATGTAGAGAATTGACTTGTGGGAGGGAGAGAATGGGACAAATGGAGAAAGTAGCATCAGCATATATACACTATCAGATGGCTGATGGGAAGTTGCTATGTAACACAGGGAGCCCAGTCTGGTGCTCTGTGATGACCTGGAGGGACGGGATGCAGGGAGAGGAAGGAGGCTATAGAGGGAGGAGACATATGTATAATTGTGGCTGGTTCACATTGTTGTGTGGCAGAAACCAACAGAGCATTGTAAAACACACACACCCACACACACACACACACACACACACACACACACACATAAAGATAAAAACTATAACCTAAATTAAGGAATTTAGCACTTTTCTATGTATTTGAATATACAAGAGTCTGGGCTCACTGAAATCATTCTTTTCATATGCACCTCAGCTCTCTGGGGTCACTATCCTATTTTCACATCCTGAGATTTCTTTATCAGGGCTCACCATAGGGAATGGCTGCAGTCTAATGGCTGCTGGAACACAAGTATTCTTTCCTTCCTAAGTCCCCTTAGGGTTTGCCACCTCACCATTAATGGTGGCTGCAGTCACTGGTGATTGTGACATCCTTGCTTACTGATACAGAAGGAAATGCTTTATTTCTCAGCCTCTTGCAGCTTCATGTGCTTCCCCGTGTTCCTTGGCATGTGACTATGTATGCTTAGTTGCTTGGTCTTGTCCGACTCTTTGCGACCACATGGACTGTAGCCTGCCAGGCTCCTCTGTCCGTGGGATTCTCTAGGCAAGAACACTGGAATGGGTTGCCTGTCCTCCTCCAGGGATCTTCCCGACGCAGGGATTGAACCCAGGTCTCCCACATTGCAGGTGGACTCTTTACCGTCTGAGCCAGCAGGGAAGCCTTGTGGCAGGTGACTACACTACTCCAATCTGCATCTTTGTCTTTGCTTGACCTTCCATCTATCTTTGTGTCTTCTCTTCTGTTTCTCATAAAGTTTTTTTGTTTTTTTTTTTTCTTTGGATTTAGGTCAATCCATATAATCCAGGAGTACCTTATCTCAATTTCCTCAACATCAATGTATCTGCAAACACCCTTTTGCCAATGTAGGTGATATTGACATTTTCTTATGGTTGGGAAATAGACATACATTTTAGAAGAGCCACTGTCCTACTCACTATGAGAGTTCAAATAGGAATCCTTTGTATATAAGGATAAAAATTCAAAAGATAATACTTTGTGGTGAACTAATAAACTAAGTACAGCAAGAAAAACTACCAAGAGAAAAAGTAAAACAAGGAATGTGCTCTGGAAAAAAGTGGGCTATGAGAGAAGAATGAAGTAGACTCATCTCTGTAGCTTTTCCTTAGTATTACAATTGAGTAAGAACACTGGTTGCTTTCAGGGAACCCAAATTAAGGTTTTAAAGGATGTGTAGTACTTTGGAAATGGGTGTTAATGTACACATGTGTCTAGTAGGCTCTTCCTCTATCTTGGAATATATATTTATAAATCAGAGGTTTGCTTTTCATGCAGTATCCTTGAATTAAAACAAAAGTTTTCCAAGTTAGCTGATTATCAATCAGAATTATATGAGAACTTTAAAAATAAGAATCCTCACCCAACTCTACGGGTTTAGTTAATTTTGGGGTTACCATCCTCCTTTACAGCAGGAAAATCAGAAACAAATGATGAAATGTAGCAAAAATTGTCCTTTGAAATGTTTTAGCCCCATTTATTATTAATACTTGAGTTAATGAAAATATAGCTATGTTTTCATAACAATGTTTGAAGTTTTCCAGTCTTGCATTTCATAGTAGTAAGCAAATACCAGGTAGTTTTATATTTAAAAGCAATAACTCAATCAAATGTTTGGGACAAAGGCAGCTTAGTGCTGTGAGCATGCTTGCGCAGTTGCTGCATCATGTCTGACTTTGTGACCCCATGGACTGTAGCCCACCAGTCTCCTCTGTCCATGAGATTCTCCAGGCAAGAATACTGGAGTGGATTGCCATTTTTTTCTCCAGGGGATATTCCCAACCTAGGGATAAAACCCAGGTCTTCTGCTTGGCAGGCAGATTCTTTACCACTGAGCTGCATGGCGAAGACCCTCAGCTGAATGGCATTCCTCAATTGAAACAGTTGGGATAGTTTCAGAGAAAGTGAACATTTTTGTGAAGAGGCATTATATTACAAAGAAACTTGGAATCTGCATCAGTTTTTAGAGGCACGCTGAATTAAAGTTCCCTTAGGAAAAAAAATAAGCTAAAGAAACACATATCTTTGCTCTTTTCTTTCCTTTCTCATTGACATTAGCAGCCTTATCCACAGCAGAAGCGTTTTCAAGTTCCCAACAGAAACCACCCTCAGTTTATATTTCTCTTGTCTCAGTACTAAACTTACATGTTTTCAAATGCTTCCCCACCACCCGCCCCATATAATGATTATCAGCTTTCAAATCTGTGCAGTCTGCAGGCAAATAATACATTGGTAGATTTTAATGGAAACAGATTATATATTAGTTCCATAAAAATAAACATGTACACATATATCATATTAACATTTGCCTCAATTTGTACAATGAGATGTGAAGCACTTTCTTCTTTTGAATTTGACAAAGCACCCAGGGCTACAGTGTGAAACTTCAAGGGAGTGCTAACTCTCTATAGACACTAGACCTCAGCAGGAGAACTATCCTCAAAAGGAAGATTTGGAAAAGACACAGATGAATAGGTTTGCTGAAAGTAGGTTGGGATGAAATTCTTCTTGTTGGAATACTTCTGCGACCTCTAAAAAAGACTAGATTCTGTTTCTCTAACTATACACACTATGTTTAGTCATATCTATTATGTACAATCCATATAGTCAAAGCTATGGTTTTTCCAGTAGTCATGTACTACTGTGACAGTTGAATCATAAACAAGGCTGAGCACTGAAGAACTGATGCTTTCAAATTGTGGTGCTGGAGAAGACTCTTGAGAGTCCCTTGGACAGCAAGGAGATCAAATCAGTCAATCCTAAAGGAAATCATTAGAAGGACCAAAGCTGAAAGTGAAGCACCAATACTTTGGACACCTGATGCAAAGAGCCAACTCATTGGAAAAGCCCCTGATACAGGCAAAGATTGAGGGCTGGGGGCAGCAGAGGATGAGATGGTTGGTTGGATAGCATCACTGACTTGAAGGACATGAATCTGAGCAAACTCTGATAGATATTGAAGGACAGGAGAACCTGGTGTGCTGCAGTCCCTAGGGTCACAAAGAGTTAGATGCAACTTAGTGACTGAACAACAACAAAGGCCTCTACTCTGAATTATAAATCATATTTTTTCTTCTTGCTTCAAATTCTCCAGGGCAGACTGAGGTAGGCTCATCTGTGCAATACTCTTGCCACTTGCTTGTCTTATAGATGTTTGTACCAATGGTAGCTGACCTACAGTTGGGAGAAGAAACTTGAGAAGAAGGTTGGCAACCAGCCCAGTCATATCTGTGCTGAGGAGTAGTTGAGGATCTGACACAGGAAAATAATGGCAGCCACACTGTATCAGGGGAACTGGAATGATATTTCCTTCACTGAAGTACATTTTGAGGACATTGAAACTAAATAGTTTTGGACTCTTAATTCTTCTATGGTTAGCATCTATGGAATATCACATACAAAGGAAGTAAGACCACTTGCTGAGTTACCACTGCTTTAGCAAAACATTGAAAATCACTGCATTTCATATGTGTGGCCGTGCATGCATATATACATGTGCATGTGTAATTATTTTATGAGAAGGTAATGAAAGTGTAATTGGGAAAAAAAAAATCACAGGTTGGGGGGGAGTAGAAAATGGGGCTTACCCCGCTGAAAAAGAAAAGGAAAACCTGAATATTTGCCTGTATCTCACCTCTTGCCACAAAAATTGAACCTAAAATTCAGCATCTGATGTCCTCTTGATAACTGAATCCTAGAAGATGTACTTTGAAAGACTTGGATGTTAATCTGAAACTAATTCAAGCCTTTTGAGTTCAAAAATTGGATTGGAAATCTTTTAAGAGCAGGCTTTCTCATGAGATTTCCATTACTTCTATTCTTACTGATAAGCCACAGGTATCAGAGAAACATCCATTTGTGTGCTATCTTTGGATCCTTCACTACAAGAGAAGAAGTACAGGGAAAAAATGGGGCTTGCTTTGATTCAAGTTTCAGAGGAAAGTTTCAATCAATTCGAATTTTGTCTGAAGCCTCTCTAGTATAATAGCTTAAAGTCTTTATTAGATACTTGTATGATGTTACCTTCAGTGTAATATGCCAACTTCAAGTGAGGGAGTTGATCTGTTCTAGAGGGCAGGGTCGGGTTTTGGCTCTGTTCCTGACCTATGGAATTTACTTTATTCCTCAGTTTCCTTGTGCCTATAGTGAAGCTAGTTACTGAAAGAGGAAAACTCTGTAACATGATTTGAGTTACTTGGTCAAAGCTGACACCTATTTCTATATGTGATCTTGCTAGTCATACTTAAAAAGCATTTTTATATATGCTGGTTGTGAGATCACTTTGTATTTTTCAGGTGGTGCAGTTTTGCAGGAGAAATAGCTCCTGGTAAGGGGATATGCAGAGATGTATGTTTCCACATGTTCTGTGGGACACACATATAAGTCTCTTTCAAAGAATGTGTGTACTTTTCTCATGAAGTGCTTGAAAAATGCATATTCTTCTTCTTTTTTCCCTCTTGAACATGGCTCTGCCAGTGACATTAGCTTCCTATCAGCAAAGAAATAGGCCACTATTCTTTTATTTGGCCAGTGATGTGTTCTAAACACCTTAACACTGAATTACGAATGGTCTGTTTTTACCCACTCTGTCCCCCAGTGCCACACTTGCCCAGTAAAATTACAGTGACATGAGAGTAGTGTTTATCTTTTGTTTGTTGACAGGAAAATAGTTAGTGATACAAGAAAAAATTAAAAAAGGATGTATAGTAAGCTTTAGTTTTAACCTTCTTGAGTCCATTTGAAGATCCCAATTAATAAGATTAACCCCCGCTTTCTGAAAATTATCAATATATTTTACATATAAATTTACACTGCCAAGTCAACCCTAAAGGCAGAAATGGAAAATAATTGTTATGGTTTCCAAGTCTGTAGTAAAAAGGAACATTTCCCCCAATCAATTCCTATATTACAGTCAGTAAATAAAAATGCCACCAGGGAAAATGCCTTCCTCATACTCCCTATGGCACGGTGTAATAAGCCTGGATATGCCACAGACACTGAATGACTAACAAGCTGATTAGGAGTTCAGGTTTATTAAATAAGGTAGCAGGGAATATTTTAAGTACCTTTCATGAAAACAATGCATAGTTACACAAATTACTCTTGTTTTCTTTGTGAAAGATAAAGTGTAGAGTGCAGCCAGCTTTTATATATAGTGTCTGCTTTATTTCAAAGACTATTTTGTTCCCCTAACCTGGTGTTCTACGAAAGTAAATGAAAATAGAGCATGTAGATTTATGTTTTTTTTAAGGTTGCCATCTAAGACACTGACCTTCTACTACCATGCTTAGGAAGTGATCAATTCTTTTGTAAAAGCTATAGCATATTTGTGGGTATACTACCAACAGGAAAGAGCTATAGTTATGTACTAAGAGTAGGGAATATATGTGGAAAATGACAGAGTCACTGAGATTCTTTCACTACATTGTATACCATGTCTAATAAGCAACAAGTTGAGGTAAAATAAAAACATACCATCCATCCCTAACTGTTGTCATTTTGTATTTTCTATTGGTTCTATCATTTTGATTAAGCATCACAGATAATTTCATTTATCATTTCCATGGTAGAAATAAGCATATATAAAATGTGAAATGTTTTGTTTGGTTATGTAAATCCTTCTGATTTTATATTGAAATTACCATATAGTCCTAACTATCTATCATGCCATTATCAGCTATTTAGAAATACATTACTGTGGTGTGAACGCAAACGGGCACACACATACGGACACACAGCTAGAGTGCATTGTGTTGGGCAAGAAGATTCATGGACACCATCACGGAGGAATCAAAATCACTGATTAGAGGGAAATAAAAGTCTAAGCTAATTTTTCATTATTTTTAGCAAATATTTCATAATAATTCATTATTTTTAGCAAATATTCATTGAACATCTAATATGTGCCTGGCATGTTCCAGTTACTATAGTTCTGAAAGACAAATGAAAATATGAGGCTTTTTGGTCAAAAAGTTTTAAGAATTACAAGATAAGAGCAGAACCCTACAACAAGCTTGGAGCCCTTGTGGGTCCCCTGGGACCTTGTGCAACTTCACAGATATCAAATCCACAAGGCCAGTCCTTCTTCAATCTCTGATGTTAGGGTGTCATTAAGTTTCTGGAATTTTATCTTTTGGAACATTTTATCTTCTTTCTTCACATCTATTTTGTAGGTGATCTAACCCTATTTCTTGGGTTTAATATCATTATATGTTGATGATTTCTGAAGTTTATCTCCATACCATACCTCTAAACTGAATTACCACTTATATTACCAATAAGAACTTCAAAATCAAGATGCCCCAGAGCAAGTTCCTAATCTTCCTTTCAAAACTGTCTCTATCCACAGCTTTCTCCAAGTCACTTAATAATATCTTTATTTCTTCAGTTGCTCTGGTTGCTCAGATGGTAAAGAATCTGCCTGCAATGCAAGAGACCCAGGTTTGATCCCTGGGTCAGGAAGAACCCCTGGAGAAGGAAATGGCGACCCACTTCAGTATTCTTGCCTAGAAAATCCCATGGATGAAGGAGCCTGGCAGGCTACAGTAAATGGGGTCACAAAGAATCAGACACAACTGAGCGACTAACACTTTCACTTTCTTTCAGTTATTCAGGCCCCAAACTGTGGTGTCATTCTTGATATTTCTCATGCTCTAACTTCTCAGCCAATTACGTTAGTCCTACCTCCAAAATCCATCCAGAATATGACCTCTTTATATGTACTACAATCATTTCTGTCCAGAGTACCATAATTTCTTACCTGGATTATTGCAATACCCTTCTGCCAAGTCCCACACTTTTGATGTTGAAAATTTTCAGACTTTTCTCAACCTACCATTCAGAAGGATCCTGTTAAACATAATACAGATAATGTCATTCTTTCTTCAAAAATAATGTGTTCATGTATCCTTCACATGAAATGCAAAATACTTACTATATGATTTACAACCACATCCTAGATGTTCTCTGCCCCTCCTTACAACATTTTCATCTCTCTGTGCTTACATTTCTTCCATGGCTCTCTTCCTGTTCCTTGAACATACAAAGAACATTCCTATTTAGTACCTTCAAGTTTATTCTGCATACTTCCTAGAAAAATTTTCCCATAAATATATTGCATGGCTAGATCTCTTTGTTTCTTAGATTTGTTATTGTTCAGTTGCTCAATTGTGTCTGACTATTCGTGGCCCCATGGATTGCAGCAACCCAGGTTTCCCTGTCTTTCACTATCTCCCAAAGTTTGCTCAAACTTATGTATATTGAGTCGATGATACCATTCAACTGTCTCATCCTCTGTTGTCCCCTTCTTCTCATGCTCTCAATCTTTCCCAGCATCAAGGTCTTTTCCAATGAGTTGGCTCTTCACATTAGGTGGCCAATAACTATGCCTTCCTATCAAGATGTCAATGCCTCAATTCCTAGAACCTGTGAATACTTTGCCATATGTAGCACTAGCAACTTCACAGATGTAATTAAGGATCTTGAGATGGAGAGATTTATTCTGGATTATCCAGGTGGGTCCAGTCTAATCACATGGTCTTTTTAAGAGGAAATCATGAGGATTAGGGTAAGTCATAGGACTCAAGACATTGAATTAGAGTAATGTAAAGAAGGAGAGTAACAGCCAAAATGGAGAAACTTCTAGAAGCTGGAAAATATAAGGAAATAGATTGTTTCATGAAGGCAAAGGAACACAGCCTTGCCAACACATTGATTTTAGACTACTGACATCTTGAACTGAAAGAATGAAGTACATTTAAATATTATCTACAAGGTTGTCTGCTTTCTCCTTTCAATTTCCGCTAGATAGATACAGGCAAAAACTAGTAGAGTCAGACCTAACAAAGATTGTTATTTTGCCAAGAGAGTATATTAAAACAATGGAGAAAGACAAGGGAGCTGAGAGTAAATGCATGATACAGTAATGATGAGGCATTATGGAATTTAACTGATATAAAAAGGAAAGAGGACATGAAGAGGATGAACAGTGAAGACACAGATATGACAATGGATTCAGGGTGCAAATGGGAGTGAGGAATTTTGGGAGTTAAGATAATAGAGGGGATGGACAAGAAATATTTAAGAGGTGACATGAGGTGGGATGTTTCAAATTGAAACTGTGGATAGGTTACAGCTATTGACAGTGATAAGGGTGATAGCATGACTGTGGAAGCTGAAGTCAAACTTCAGTGTGAAGCTGAAATTGGGTAGAGACTAAATTCATTGGAAGAAGAAAGTTTGAGGACTAAAGAGACTAGGATGTTGAAAAGATCATCTGTGTGAATATTGTGATCAATAAAAGTGAAAGTTGCGTCCGACTCTTTGCGACCCCATGGATTTACAGTTCATGAAATCCTCCAGGCCAGAATATTGGAATGGGTCAGACATTCCCTTCTTCCAGGGATATTTCCAACCGAGGGATCAAACGAAGGCCTCCTACACTGCAGGTAGATTTTTTTTTTTTTACCAGCTGAGCCACCCGGGAAGCCCAAGAATACTGGATTGGGTAGCCTATCCCTTCTCCTGGAGAAGGAAATGGCAACCCACTCCAGTATCTTGCCTGTAAAGTTCCATGGAGGGAGGAGCCTGTAGGCTGCCATCCATGAGGTCACGGGGAGTCAGACACGACTGACTTCACTTTCTTTATTTCTATAGTTCCTTTTGGAGAAGTAAATGGCAACCCACTCCAGTGTTCTTGCCTGGAGAATCCTATGGGCAGAGGGGCCTGTTGGGCTACAGTCTATGGGGTTGCAAAGAGTCGGACACGACTAAGCAACTAACACACACACACACACACGTCCCTTTTTCAGTGGATCCTCTGGACCCAGGAATGGAAACAGGGTCTCCTGCATTGCAGGTGGATTCTCTACCAGCTGAGCTACATAATTGCCACCAATTACAGAGTTATCAATGAGCCAGGTGCTGACATATTTATGGAGTGAGTGCTATTAGTACTTGGAGGATTGGCAGATAGCTACAACCTGGAGGGCAATGGGTGTTTTGATCTGAAATGAGATGGAAAGCAGAGAAACTGTTTTAAGTGAGGGAAAATGGTTTAGAAGCAGCAATGTAGAGAAAGGAAGAAATATATCCCATCTCCAAAAATCCAATACTGAGAGAGAAAACAGCATTTGAAAATGCTTTATAAAGAGTTGTATTATTAGAGAATAAGTAACAGTTACAGAAATAAGGTGAAAAGGAAACTCAGAGAAAAGACTGAAATTAATGATGATTTTTGATGAAGCCCCTTAAAACACACTTGCATTGAATTCTGCAGACTTTAATTCATTTAAATGTATTAAAATCATATGGGATATATTCTGTAACTACAAAGGTATTAAATTTTAAATCAATTTGTTGTTGTTCAGTCATATCCAACTCTTTGTGACCCCATGGACTGCAGCATGCCGCTTCAGCATCAGTCCTTCCAATGAATATTCTGGGTTGATTTCCTTTAGGATTGACTTGTTTGATCTTTTTGCAGTCCAAGGGGCTCTCAAGAGTGCACCAACACCACAGTTCAAAAATATTAATTCTTTGGTGCTCGGCCTTCTTAATGGTCCAATTCTCACATCCGTACATGACTACTGAAAAACCATAGCTTTGACTATGCGGACCTTTGTCGGCAAAGTAATGTCTGTGCTTTTTAATATGCTGTCTAGGTTGGTCATAGCCTTTCTTCCAAGGAGCAAGGGTCTTTTATTTCATGGCTGCAGTCGGCAAGTGAGGTGATTTTGGAGCCCAAGAAAATAAAGTCTGTTACTGTTTCCATTGTTTCTATTTGCCATGAAGTGATGGGACCAGATGCCATGATCTTAGTTTTTTGAATGTTGAGTTTTAAGCCAACTTTTTCACTCTCCTCTTCACCTTCATCAAGAGGCTCTTCAGTTCCTTTTTGCTTTCTGCCTTAAGGGTGGTGTCATCTGCATATGTGAGATTATTGGTATTTCTGTCAGCAATCTTGATTCCAGCTTGTGCTTCATCCAGCCTGGTATTTCGCATATGTACTCTGCATAGAAGTTAAATAAGCAGGGTGACAGTATACAGCCTAGATGTACTCCTTTCCCAATTTGGAACCAGTCTGTTGTTACATGTCCGGTTCTAACTGTTGCTTCTTGACCTGCATATAGGTTTTGCAGGAGACAGGTAAGATGGTCTGGCATTCCCATCTCTTTAAGAATTTTCCACAGTTTGTTGTTCCACAGTTTATTTTTGACACACAGGCTTTTGTGTAGGCAAGGAAGTAGAAATAGATGTTTTTCTGGATTTCTCTTGCTTTTTCTATGACTAAACGGATGTTGGCAATTTGATCTCTGTTTCCTCTGCCTTTTTTAAAACCAGTTTGAACATAAGGAGTTCTCAGCTCACATACTGTTGAAGCCTAGCTTGGATAATTTTGAACATTAATTTGGTAGCATGTGAAATGAGTGCAATTATGCAGTAGTTTGAATACTTTTTGGTAATTCCTTTCTTTGGGATTGGACTGGAAACTGGCATTTTTCAGTCCTGTAGCCACTGCTGAGTTTTCCAAATTTTCTGGCATATTGAGTGCAGCACTTTCACAGCATCGTCTTTTAGGATTTGAAATAACTCAGCTGGACTTCCATCACCTTCACTAGCTTTGTTTGTAGTAATGCTCCCTAAGCCACACTTGACTTTGCACTCTACAATGTTTGACTCTAGGTGAGTAACCACACCATTGTGGTTATCTGAGTCATGAAGATCTTTTTTGTACAGTTCTTCTGTGTATTCTTGCCACCTTTTCTTAACATCATCTGCTTTTGTTAGGTCCATACTGTTTCTGTCCTTTATTGAGCCCATCTTTGCATGAAATGTTCCTTTGATATCTCTAATTTTCTTGAAGAGATCTCTAGTCTTTCCCATTCTATTGTTTTCCTGTATTTCTTTGAATTGATGCTGAGGAAGGCTTTCTTATCTCTCCTTACTATTCTTTGGAACTCTGCATTCAGATGGGTATATCTTTTCTTTTCTCCTTTGCCTTTCACTTTTCTTTTTCAGCTATTTGTAAGGCCTCCTCAGATAACCATTTTCCTTTTTGCATTTCTTTTTATTGAGGATGATTTTGATCACTGCCTCCTGTCAATGTTATGAACCTCCATCCGTAATTCTTCAGTCACTATATCAGATCTAATCCCTTGAGTCTATTTGTCACTTCCACTTTATAATAAGGGATTTGATTTAGGTCATACCTGAATGGTCTAGTGGTTTTCTGTACTTTCTTCAATTTAAGTCTGAATTTGGCTATAAGGAGTTCATGATCAATTACCAAAAGACATATGTGGAAAATCCCTAAATAATTAGAGATGAAACAACATATAATAAGAATAACTACATGTGAAACTAGAAAGCATTTTTATTTGAATGAAAATGGAAACACATATTATCAGAATTTGTGTGATGAAGATAAGCAGAGATTAGAGGAAAATTTGCACCTTTAATGCTTATATTAATACTAAAATAAAGAAAGAGTTGTGTGTCAGTGATCTCTATTTCCAATACAGAAAGCTAGGGTAAAAAATTGAATCAAGGTAAGTAAAAAGAAGATATCCATAAAGATTAGAGATCAATGAAAAGGAAAAAAAGCTAAACAGAAGAGAAAATGTAACATAAACAAAAAATATGAATAAAATGAAGTCTATCAAAACTAAACATTTTAGTTCTTCAACAAAAGTCATTATGAAACTCATAGGAAACTGCTTAATTAGAGAGGTTTTTTTTTTAAATACATTTATCTGTAACTTTGTTTCCAGATATGGAAAGTACTTTGAAGTTTCAAAATTAAGAAGACAAATTATACAACAAATAATTTGAGACTAAAACATATTTCACAAAATAAAATGTATGAATGATAAATAAGCACATGCATTATTATCAATATATTTAGTAAATTAAAACCACAATGAGATACTTCCTACATGCTCATCAGAATGGCTGAAATTAAACACGTGGACAGTGTCAAGTGTTGGCCTGGATGAGAAGTTATTGGAACTTATGCATTGCTGGGAGAGAGGGTAAAATTGTACAAATACTTTGGCAAGTTTGACAGTGGCCTAACAGTTAAGCTTATAGTTATCATATGAAAAAGAAATTACACTTCTACTTACTTACTTACTCCTATTTACCCAAGAGAACAGAAATATATATCAACAAAATGACTTGTATACAAATGTTCATAGACATTAAGAAAACCAAAAGACTTCAATCAACAAGTTAATAGATAAGTAAACTATAGTACATTCATGCAGTGTAGCATTACTTAGCTGGGAAAAGGCATCAATACTAATATAGACAAAATATACGGAAGAACACAAAGTTACTGTTAGTGAAAGTAGCCAGATATAATAGATTACCTACTGTAAATTCCATTATGCATGTTGGCCTGTGTGCTAAGTCAATTCAGGCATGTCTGATTCTTTACAATCCTATGGACTGTAACCCACCAGCCTCCTCTCTCTCCAAGGGATTCTCAAGGCAAGAATACTGGTGTGGATAGCCATTTCCTTCTCCAGGGGATCTTCCCAACCCAGGGATCGAACCCAGGTCTCCTGCATTGCAGGTAGATTCTTTACCATCTGAACCACCACGCAAGGCCCAAATTCCATTATATGAATTAAAAAACAAGCAAAATTGATTATAACGATGGAAATCAGATCAGTGATTGCTTGGAGAGGGAAATGGGAGTTATTTTGATTGAAAATGTATAAGGGGACTTTGTGAGAGGGCAGAAATCCTCCCAGCATATATTGATTGGGACAGTGTTTACAAAGCAGATATATTTGTACAACTTATCAGTTATTTAAATCAATTATACTTTGATAAAGTGAAAAATAAATTGCTTAATATTTTATTATTCTATTGTATATCAAGGAAATCAGCAAGAAAAAAATATTTGTTCTAAGAATACAAAAAAAATCACTTTTTATTTTTTGTCTTTAATAATTCTTATGTTTGGGTGATTTGAAATGAGGGCTACCTTTGTTTAATATCTTATGGCATTTTCACAACCAATGTAACATAAGATAATTTCTATTAACCTGATAAAGCAGATTAGCTTGTAATGAAAATATGTCCTTTGGTTCTAAAATGTGTCTAAAGGAAATTTTACGTTTTTGGAGATATATTTCTTATTCTCACTTGGTGGCTAATGAGCTTTAATTAAGTTTAATTACTAAGTTTATCATAATGATAAAAAAGTATACTTATCTTTTCTTCATCTCCATGCCAACTCCCACCCCCAGGAAAAACTAAAATTGATTTGTTTTAAGAAGTAGAGAGTGGAAGCAAATAAGATGATTAGATAAAGCATTGTGTTCTATGTTCTTGGCATAAAGTGAAAAGTGAAAGTGAAGTCAGTCAGTCCTGTCCGACTCTTTGCGACCCAGTGGACTGTAGCCTACCAGGCTCCTCCCTCCATGGGATTCTCCAGGCAAGAATACTGGAGTGGGTATATGGCATATTTAAATTAAGATATAGGGTGACTTCATTGTCCTTGGCCCAGTGACTCTTTATAAACCTGAATGATTTTTTTCATGCAAAATCATTTCTCTTTTTAACTAATTATTTGCTACTCTAGTAGCCTGCTTTTGCTTTTGATTCTTCAACTTTCTGTTAGTTGCACGAGGTTTTGTTCCTTTTATGGTCATCCCTCTCCTCTCATCACCCACCAGTCCCACATGGGTGACATGTGTGGTATTGGAAAAAGACTGCTTGATCTTTCTAGATCCACTGGATGATAAGATGCCCTGTGTCCTTTGCTTGTATCTTGAAAACCATTTTCCTCATCTTATCTATTACAGCTAATCTGTTCTTAAATGAATGAGATCATGTTTTATGTTGAGAAAGGCCTTATCTGTCCTGAGTGTTTTTTTCGTTTTTGGTTTTTTTCTTCTTTCTCCTTTTAAATCATTTCTATTTGCTTCTAAATATAGCTTGCCCTGCAAAAATATTTTCTTAATGCCTTGGAAAATATATCAAATAAGAAGAGAACTATTTATCTTTTTACTTTTAAGATGCAAGTCTCTCAGGATTAGTAAGAATATACTCTGCATATTTTATTGTATCTAATTCAGTGTAATTGTGCAATAAATATTAATGGAATTAAGAAAAATGGATATTGGGGATTTTCTTAATAAGAGAACAATCACTCTATCTAAAATGAAATGAATTTCAATTTATGGAGATAATAGAGTCTGGAAAAATGATATTCTCAGAGAGTATCATGAAAATGACTTTTCAAAACAGGAAGCAAAATCATGAATAAATCTAGCAAAATTTGAAATAGGATGACCCAAGGATAGAGAGATTTTACTTCCACCATAACAAAACTAGGAATTTTGTAAAGTGGATAAATAGTAGTTTGTTCTTGACTATGTCAATTACTAGTCTAAAGAACTAACAAAATTATCTGCTATTTACTACAGAACTGAAGCAAAAGAAGTGATGAATTTCATCCCTCAGTGGACCTGATTTCAGCATGACTTAAAAATTTGAATAACATTTTATTAAAAAGACACAAAGAAAAGGGGGCGGGGGGAGAAAAACCTAACAGCAAAACAATTTCCTTTGTTCCTTTATATTTTAACTACATGCACACACAAAAACTACATTTGAAAGGTTACTTTTTTCTTCCCCTTTATTTTCATTGTAATATAAAAATCTCCTTATTGGATAAAAGCCCATTTTGAGGACTGGGCAGAAAATCTGAACCAACTGATTTCAATAGCTCTGGTCATTGGGGTACTAATTATATCAAGTTAAAAGTGTGTGTATATATATATATATATATATATATATTTTTTTTTTTTTTTTTGCTGGATACTACAGATAGACTGTACCTCTGGCAGCTCATAGTTTTCTTTTAAGAAAATGAAGTTCAGTGTCATTTATAGCAATCAGAACAGAAATTCTTTGGCAGAATGGTTGATCTGAATGTATGCTTCAGTTACACAATGACCATGGTTGTGTGTATCTCAATTATCGCTCTTTGTCCATGTTCTGATAAGGTGATTGAAAGAAGACCTTATTTGCTCATTGGGAGAGAAGAATGTCATTGAGAACATCTGACTTCTGGCTGACTTTCACATCCTCTCTGTGGAATACTGACTTGTTTCCGGGGACATTCACATACCTACTTTGCAAGCAATCAGTCAACCAACTATAAATTTCCATCTGTAAGACATATGCAAGAAAGCCACAGAGTATAAGATATGGGCATTGCTAAATTAGGGCAAAGCTAAGATGTAGTATAGCCCACCACCTTCCTCACATCCTGAAAGTGGCATACAGGAGTCATAAACACTGGAAACCTTGCAAAAACTTTTTCAGCATAAAGATCTTTCTTGTTATATATTTTTAATACTAGTAATACTTGTAATTTTCACTGTGTTAACTAACATTGAGTTTTCACTATGTGCCAAGCACTGTACTAAGCACTTTGCATGAGTTATTTTTAGTAATATTGGCAAGAGTCCTGTCTCAGCATTTCATAAAGCCGGAAGTCATCGTTTCTCTTAGTAGGTGCTTGACTTCATCCTCCTTGAGGAAAACTTCCAGTCAAAGTGAGATGCAAAATGAGTATTTGTCTATTCTTGGATCACATGCACAGTGATAACTGCCATGGCTAAACTCGAGTGTAGAACTTCAAACAGGGCTCTCATGTGTCTCTCAATCCGAGAGATGTAAAGTCATTTCTGCAGTCAAAAGAATTGACTTTACCACTGAATAATGTGTGACTTAGGCCTCTTTCTTAACCTTTTCAAGCTTCTGTTTCCTCACCTATAAAAGAAGATACTCTGTAAATCTTATACAATTAACATTTAATGTGTTAGGAATTGAGACTGCAGGTTAGGGCTGTCTATATAAAACATCTTTTCTATTATCTAAAATTAGGCCATAAGATGTATGATTTTTGCTTATATTTTCTCTTTCAAAAATTTTAAGTTGCATATTTCTCTGGTAGTTTTGCCTCAGATAATCATGAGACCTCAGCTGACAGTTGTCCATGGGCACAGAGTTTCCTGGTGGTGATCACATTTCTGAGGCAGGTGGAAGAATCAAGTAAGAGGTAGGTAGTTCCAAATGTAGACAATCCATGTAAACATTTATCTATGTAGGGAAATTTTGTGCATGTCTATAGTATGACTTCTGGATTATTTGATTTTAATTATATAGTAGCTGTCTATTTTTTTTTTTTTTGCTCTTTTTTATTTTTTAAAAATTTATTTACTTTAATTGGAGGCTAATTACTTCACAATATTGTAGCGGTTTTTGCCATACATTGACATGAATCAGCCATGGGTGTACATGTGCTCCCCATTCTGAACCCCCATCCCACCTCACTCCCCATCCCATCTCTCTGGGTCATCCAGTGCACCAGCCCTGAGCACTTGTCTCACACATCGAACCTGGACTGGCGATCTATTTCAGGTCAGTTCAGTTCAGTTCAGTTCAGTCGCGTTGAACTCTTTATGATGTTATGAACAGCAGCACGCAAGGCCTCCCTGTCCATCACCAACTCCCGGGTTCCACACAAACCCATTTCCATTGAGCCAGTGATGTCATCCAACCATCTCATCCTCTGTCGTCCCCTTCTCCTCCTGCCCTCAATCTTTTCCAGCTTCAGGGTCTTTTCCAATGAGTCACCTCTTGGATCAGGTGGCCAAAGTATTGGAGTTTCATCTTTAACATCAGTCCTTCCAATGAACACCCAGGCCTGATCTCCTTTAGGATGGCCTGCTTGGATCTCCTTGCTGTCCAAGCAACCTTCAAGAGTCTTCTCCAACACCACAGTTCAAAAGCATCATTCTTCGGTGCTCAGCTTTCTTTATAGTCTAACTCTCACATGCATACATGATCACTGGAAAAACCATAGCCTTGACTAGACGGACCTTTGTTGCCAAAGTAATGTCTCTGCTTTTTAATATGCTGTCTAGATTGGTCATAACTTTCCTTCCAAGGAGTAAGCGTCTTTTAATTTCATGGCTGCAGTCACCATCTGCAGTGATTTTGTAGCCCAGAAAAATTAAGTCAGCCACTGTTTCCACTGTTTCCCCATCTATCTGCCATGAAGTGATGGGACTGGATGCCATGATTTTAGTTTTCTGAATGTTGAGCTTTAAGCCAACTTTTTCACTCTCCTCTCCTCTTTCACTTTCATCAAGGGGTTCTTTAGTTCTTCTTCACTTTCTGCCATAAGGGTGGTGTCATCTGCATATCTGAGGTTATTGATATTTCTCCCAGCAGTCTTGATTCCAGTTTGTGCTTCCTCCAGCCCAGCGTTCCTCATGATATACTTTGCATATAAGTTAAATAAGTAGGGTGAAAATATACAGCCTTGATGTACTCCTTTTCCTATTTGGAACCAGTCTGTTGTTCCATGTCCAGTTCTAACTGTTGCTTCCTGACCTGCATACAGGTTTCTCAAGAGGCAGGTCAGGTGGTATGGTATGCCTATCTCTGTCAGAATTTTCCACAGTTTATTGTGATCCACACAGTCAAAGGCTTTGGCATAGTCAATAAAGCAGAAATAGATGTTTTTCTGGAAATTTCTTGCTTTTTTGATGATCCAAAATATGTTGACAATTTGATCTCTGATTCCTCTTCCTTTTCTAAAACCACCTTGAACATCTGGAAGTTCATGGTTCATGTATTGCTGGAGCCTGGCTTGGAGAATTTTGATCATTACTTTACTAGCATGTGAGATGAGTGCAATTGTGTGGTAGTTTGAACATTCTTTGGCATTGCCTTTCTTTGGGATTGGAATGAAAACTGACTTTTTCCAGTCCTGTGGCCACTGCTGAGTTTTCCAAATTTGCTGGCATATTGAGTGCAGCACTTTCACAGCATCATCTTTCAGGATTTGAAATAGTTCAACTGGAATTCCACCACCTCCACTAGCTTTGTTCATAGTGATGCTTCCTAAGGCCCACTTGACTTCACATTCCAGGATGTCTGGCTCTAGGTGAGTGATCACACCATCATGATTATCTGGGTCATGAAGATCTTTTTTATATAGTTCTTGTGTGTGCTCTTGCCACCTCTTCTTAATATCTTCTGCTTCTGTTAGGTCCCTACCATTTCTGTCCTTTATTGAACCCATCTTTGCATAAAATGTTCCCTTGGTATCTCTAATTTTCTGGAAGAGATCTCTAGTCATTCCCATTCTATTGTTTCACATGTGATAATATACATGTTTCAATGCTATTCTCTCAAATCATCCCACCCTCATCTTCTCCCACAGAGTCCAAAAGTCTGTTCTTTACATCTGTGTCTCTTTTGCTGTCTCACATATAGGGTCACCATTACCATCTTTCTAAATTCCATATATATGTGTTAATATATTGTATTGGTGTTTTTCTTCTGACTTACTTCATTTTGTATAATAGACTCCAGATTCATCCACCTCATTAGAACTGATTTAAATGCATTCTTTTTAATAGCTGATTAATATTCCATTGTGCATATGTGCCAGAGCTTTCTTATCCATTTGTCTGCCAATGGACATCTAGGTTACTTCCATGTCCTGGCTGTTGTAAACGGTACTGTGATGAACTTTGGGGTACACATGTCTCTTTCAATTCTGGTTTCCTCAGTGTATGCTCAGAAGTGGGATTGCTGAGTCACATGACAGTTCTATTTCCAGTTTTTTAAGGAATCTCCAGAATGTTCTCCATAGTGGCTATACTAGTTTGCATTCCCACCAACAGTGTAAGAGGGTTCCCTTTTCTCTGCACCCTCTCCAGCATTTATTGTTTGTAGACTTTCTGATAGCAGCCATTCTGACCAGTGTGAGATGGTACCTCACTGTGGTTTTGATTTGCATTTCTGTGATAATGAGTGATGTTGAGTATCTTTTCATGTGTTTGTTAGACATCTGTACATCTTTTTTGGATAAATGTCTATTTAGTTCTTTGGCCCAGTTTTTGATTAGGTCATTTATTTTTCTGGAATTGAGCTGCAGGAGCTGCTTGTATATTTTTTAGATTAATTCTTTGTCAGCTGTCTTACAGCTCTGAATTCATAGACACCTGAGAGAAGTGCAAAAAATTCTTGTCCATAAAGGACAAATTAATCCCAGCAGATAGAAGAAGAACTCTTTCACCCCAGGAGATAACAGTTTTGCCTTCATTCGTATGCTCATTTTCACATTCCTATCTATAAAGGTGTCTGTCCTTGGATTCCCCTTTGAATTGGTTGCAACACCTCACTGGTTTCTCACTAATGAGCTACATAAAATCTTTAATATGTGATCATTTTTATATCTGCATGAGAGTTGTGACTTTATCTTTTTTTTTTTTTTGAAAATTATCTTTTAACATCCAAGTCCATTTTTCTCTCATCTATCCTTGGATGTGTTCCTCCACTTACATATTTAATGAGCAGGGCTTCTACATGGAGCACCATGGCAAGTGCTATGGCAGACAATGAGAAGCAGTAAATCCAGCCTCTGACCTGGGGAAGAGAGATTGCCTGGTTCAGAAATACCATTCCTTTTCTCTATAATTTTCTCACCCTCTTTATTCTTTCTTCTCTGCTTTATTTCTTTCTCCCCTGTGTAGTAAAATAAAAGATGATTATTTCATTATGATGAATGATACAGGCATAGGTAGATTGCCTCTCATTTATAATAAAATTGATAAACTATTGAAACTAAAAAGATTATTTTTCAATGCTATAAAGATTAAATACCTCTCCTTATCACAAGGGAAGAAATGTGACATACCACTTTGTTCTGATCAAGAGTTTTACACGGAATCTCAAAAAAGAGTGTCGCAGAGACAGGATGGAGAGTGATTTGGTGACTTGCTCTATGTAGACAGGAAGGGACTAAGAGTCTGAAAGTAACTGTGGGACAGGACTGCCAGTAATGGGTTCAGTCACCACTGCCTGGGCCGACAGGTGAATTAAATTGAAAGATACGCCTGCCAGGTTATGTGGAAGACTTTCTCCCTCTCATGCCATTATATGCTCTAAACTTTATACTGTGTCATTTTGATAAAATGAGGAATCACAGAGTCAAAAACCAGCCTTTACCTCAACAATTTAAACCATTTCTACTCCATTGTAACACTCTATGTATTTTCTAACTATAAAAAAGGGATAAAAAACCATCACTGGGTGGACACATTCAATAATTTCTTTTAAAAGTGGACACGACCCATTACTTTGACTGTTGTTGCCTTTATTTTTCTACATCTTCAGTTTAATTTTGTGGGAATTGTAAAATGAATATTACACCTTTAAACTTAAAACCAGAAATACCAAAGCTATTTCTATACGAACAAATTGAAGAGTTGATAAGATTGTCCAGATTTTTTTAACCCTTTATTTACTCCTTCTGACTTTATAACTTATCAAATTCAGTAAATAATTTTTGAAAGCTCTGGCACTGGGGAGATAGCAGTGAAATAAAAAAGACATCAACCTTAAATTGTAATTGAGAATTTAACTTCAAATTTAAATATAAATTTAATAGTAAATTTTAAATAACATTTTTACATGTGAAAATGCACACAAAAATAAAATTCTGATAATGGTCAGTGCTATGTAGATAATTGGGACTTCCCAAGTGGCACCAATGGTAAAGAATCTGCCTGCTAAAGCAGGAGGCATAGGTTCAGTCCCTGGGTTGGGAAGATGCCCTGGAGGAAGAAATGACAAGCTGCTCCAGTATTCTTGCCTGGAAAATTCCATGGACATTGGAGACTGGCAGGCTACAGTCCATGGGGCTGCAGAGACCTAACGTAGTGACTGAGCACGTATCAGTTCAGTCATTCAGTTGTGTCTGACTATTTGTGACCCCATGGATTGCAGCACGCTAGGCTTCCCTGTCCATCACCAACTGCCAAAGCTTGTTCAAATTCATGTCCATTGAGTTGGTGATGCCATCCAACCATCTCATTCTCTGTCGTCCCCTTCAATCTTTCCCAGCATCATGGTCTTTTCCAAAGAGTCAGTTCTTCACATCAGGTGGGCAAAGTATTGGATACTCAGAAATTTCTAACCCACACCAGATTTATGGAGATTGATCCCACAAAACATGAATGTATTAAGAAAATTGAATTGTACACTTACAAATGATTAAGTTGGTAAATAAAAATTTTCTATATATTTTCAAAATAATGGTGGTTCTCAAAGTTTACAAAGACATCTAGCAAACATGTGCAAAATGTAGATCTCAGGCCCCTTCTTCAGACAGTCTTTCCTTCTTTCCTGAATCATTTTCTTCCATCAATTTGCAGACCATTAAGCTTTATTCTGTTATTGTTTTAAGTTTATCATTCTTCAATTTTTACAGAGATGTAACTGACATACAGGGCTGTTTAACTTTAAGATGTACAGCATAATGACTTGACTTACATACATCATAGAACAGTAATAGTAATCTTAGTAAACATCCATCTACTCGTTTAGATACCAGAAAAGGAAAGGACAAAATATCTCCTTCCCCTTAGAATGTGAACTCCTAAGATTCACTCTCTTAACAACTTTCAACCAAATCATACCTTAGTGTTGACTGTAGTAATCATGCTGTAAATACCTCTCTAGAACTTATTTTCTTTGGCATTGCCAAAGAATGCTCAAACTACAGCACAATTGCACTCATCACACATGCTAGTAAAGTAACACTCAAAATTCTCCAAGCCAGGCTTCAGCAATATGTGAAACGTGAACTTCCAGAGGTTCAAGCTGGTTTTAGAAAAGGCAGAGGAACCAGAGATCAAATTGCCAACATCAGCTGGATCATCGAAAAAGCAAGAAAGTTCCAGAAAAATATCTATTTCTGCTTTATTGACTATGCCAAAGCCTTTGACTGTGTGGATCACAATAAACTGTGGAAAATTCTGAAAGAGATGGGCATACCAGACCACAATAAACTGTGGAAAATTCTGAAAGAGATGGGCATACCAGACCACCTGACCTGCCTTTTGAGAAACCTGTATGCAGGTCAGGAAACAACAGTTAGAACTGGACATGGAACAACAGACTGGTTCCAAATAGGAAAAGGAGTACATCTAGGCTGTATATTGTCACCTTACTTATTTAACTTATATGCAAACTATATCATGAGAAACACTGGGCTGGAGGAAGCATAAGATGGAATCAAGATTGCCAGGAGAAATATCAATAACCTCAGATATGCAGATGACACCACCCTTATGGCAGAAAGTGAAGAAGAACTAAAGAACTCCTTGATGAAAGTGAAAGAGGAGAGTGAAAAAGTTGGCTTAAAGCTCAACATTCAGAAAACTAAGATCATGGCATCTGGTTCCATCACTTCATGGCAAATAGATGGGGAAACAGTGGCTGACTTTTTTGGGGGGTGCTCCAAAATCACTGTAGATGGTGATTGCAGCCTTGAAATTAAGACACTTGCTCCTTGGAAGGAAAGTTATAACCAACCTAGACAACATATTAAAAAGCAGACATTAAGGTCTGTCTAGTCAAGGCTATGGTTTTTCCAGTAGTCATATATGGATATGAGAGTTGGACTATAAAGAAAGCTGAGTGCTGAAGAATTGATGCTTTTGAACTGTGGTGTTGGAGAAGACTTTTTTTTTTTTCATTTATTTATATTAGTTGGAGGCTAATTACTTTAAAATATTGTAGTGGTTTTTGCCATATATTGATATGAATCAGCCATGGATTTACATGTGTTCCCTATCCTAGGATGACCCAGAGGGATGGGATGGGGAGGAAGGTGGGAGGGGGGTTCAGGATGGAGGAGACTCTTGAGAGTCCCTTGGACTGCAAGGAGATCCAACCAGTCAATCCTAAAGGAAATAAGTCCTGAATATTCATTAGAAGGACTGATGCTGAAGCTGAAACTCCAATACTTTGGCCAGCTTATGTGAAGAACTGCCTCACTGGAAAAGACCCTGATGCTGGGAAACATTGAGGGCCAGAGGAGAAGGGGATGACAGAGGATGAAATGGTTGGATGGCATCGCCAACTCAGT
The DNA here is from genome assembly GCF_910594005.1 of Cervus elaphus. Lineage (NCBI taxonomy): Eukaryota > Metazoa > Chordata > Mammalia > Artiodactyla > Cervidae > Cervus > Cervus elaphus. The sequence continues at coordinate 86,954,954 of NC_057834.1, read as the reverse complement.
GAACCTGAATTTGAGTAAACTCCTGGAGTTGGTGATGGACAGGGAGGCCTGGCATGCTGCAGTCCATAGCGCTGCAAACAGACGGACGTGACTAAGCGAGGGAACTGAACTGAACTATATGAGTGTTCTATATATTTTGGATATTAACTCCTTATCAGATATATGGCTTGCAATTTATTTTTTCCCACACCATACACTGTCTTTTCATTTTCTTGAATGTTTCTTTTGTTGGGCAGAAGATTTTCATTGGTTGTTATCTCCCTTATTTTTTATTATGTTGCTTGTGTTTTGTGTCATATTCACTGAATTAATTTTTAAAAGAACCATAAATAATTAAAAGCAGATAGTTTCATGATCTGAAAAGAACTGCTAGCAAATAGAATTAGAAATTTTGATTGATAGATTCTAGGCCTATCAATATGGATAGGAAGATAGATAAATAGAGATAGATGATAGATAGATAATAATGAGTTTTTAATAGCATATTTTGCTTTGACAGAAGCAAAATTACATGTGGCATAACTGCTTTTGGAGAAAGTTGGTTTCTTAACTATGTAATTAGGTAGTAGTGAACTTGAATTGGAATTAAGTGCTCCAAAGTGTTTCACTGTATACAGGCTACAGAAGTCTTAAAATGAGTTTTTTAAAAAACACTAATTATTTTAAAAATAGACTTTTCTATAGTGCTACTTTCTGTATCTTTAATGTCAAAGAATTCAGAAGAATATAGAATGTAAGTGAGGATCTCGCCATCATAGCTTCCTCACCGCAATCTTATTGGTTTTTCCAGAAGTTTTGTTGTTGTTCTATTGCCCAATCATGTCCAACTCTTTGTGACCCCATGGAGTGCAGCACCCCAGGCCTCCCTGTCTCTCACCTTCTCCCTAAGTTTGCCCAAGTTCATGCCCATTGCATCAGTGTCTGACACCCTCTTCTCCTTTGCCCTCTATCTTTCCCAGCATCAGGGTCTTTTCCAAGGATTCGGCTACATTGATGGCCAAAATACTGGAGCTTCAGCTTCAGCATCAGTCCTTCCAACAAGTATTCAGGGTTGATTTCCCTTAAGATTGACTGGCTTGATCTCCTTGTTATCCAAGGGACTTTCGGGAGTCTTCCCCAGCACCACAGTTCCAAGGCATCAATTCTTTGGTGTTCTGCCTTTTTTATGGTCCAGATCTTACAACCATTTACTGGGAAGACCATAGCTTTGACTATAGGGACCTTTGTCAGCAGAGCAATGTCTCTGCTTTTCAACACACTGTCTAGGTTTGTCATAGTTTTCCTGTTAAGAAGCAATTGTCTTCTGATTTCATGGCTGCAGTCACCATCTGCAGTGATATTAGAGCCCAAAAGACGAAATCTGTCACTACATCCATCTTTTCACCTTCTATTTGCCTTGAAGTAATGGGGCTGGATGCTATTATCTTCTTGTTTTTTTTTCCAAAAAGTTATTACCCTCACATTTTGGTGTGAGCCTTTTGAGAGCATCTCCTCTACATTTTCAAATTTGTAGTTTTATGTTTTCCTAAAAAAATCTATTTGAATGGAATAATATATAAATAACCTTCCACATTTATATTTTTCTCTTACTTCTTGTCTTCTATTAATATGTGCCTTACCTCTCTGCACATCAGTACCTATAGATGTATTTATTGCTGTTTAGTCATCAAGTTGTGTCTGACTGTTTGAGACTCCAAGGACTGCAGCATGCCAGGCTTCCCTGTCCCTCACAATCTCCTGGAGTTTGCCCAAGTTCATGGCTACTGAATCGATGATGCCATCTGGCCAACTCATCCTCTGTCATATCCTTCTCCTCCTGACCTCAATCTTTCCAAGAATTAGGGTCTTTTACAATGAGTCCACTAGTCACGTCAGGTGGCCAAGGCATTGGAGTTTCAGCTTCATCATCAGTCCTTCCAATGTGTATTCGGGGTTGATATCCTTCAAGATTGACTAGTTTGATCTTGCTATATAGATGCATAAATCTTGCTATATAGATGCATATAAACGCAAAATAGCATGAGCATAATACTTTAATTCCTACTAGTGGACAAGTAGTTTATTTCTAAATTTTGCTATAGCATAAAATTCTAGTTTTAAAAAGTATTTACAATATTACTTATGGTATACAAAATATGCTGTATATATTATAAATATTACATTAGGTATCAGTATATAAATCATATTTATGAGTATATTTTTATGGTTCTGTTATATATACACATATGTATACAGATATATTTGTATGTATATATTTATATGTATCCATACTATCTTAGATTCTTTTCCCATACAGATCATTACAGAATATTGAGCATTGTTCTCTGTACTATATAGTAGGTTCTTATTAGTCATCTATTTTATATATGGAAGAAGGAAATGGCAACCCACCCCAGTGTTCTTACCCGGAGAATCCCATGGACAGAGGAGCCTGGCGGGCTATAGTCCATGGGGTCACAAGAGTCGAACATGACTTAATGACTAAACCACCACCATTTTACATATAGCAGTGTATATATGTCAATCCCAATCTCCAAGTTTATCTCCAATAGATTTTTATTGAGAGAATATTATATGCTTTGGAAACAGAAGTGAATTGATAAACTGACACATATATAGTTAAACTTTTAGTGGTTTCAAAAGGTAATAAACAAATTGATATTTAAATTATATACCTGGTGATGATAAGTGCTACAAAGAGAAAAGAAAGCGCAGTCAGGGAAAGGGACAATTGAGTGGTAAGCTATTTTTGGATGAAGTGGTTACATTAAAGGGTAAATGCAATTTAAATCTTGATAAAAGCTATCAAATTTTTCTTTAAAAGTCTCTACTTGAATATTGTCCTTATCAATATTACTATGAGATATCCAGATGTAAATTCTTTCTTCACTTTCTTCCTTCCTTTCTTTCTTTCCCATAATATCCCTCTTTTTCATTGTAGCTATTCTTACCATCTTACCTTCTGGAAAATCAACGAGATACAGTAGACATGAATTTGGGTTGTGAATCCATGTTCAGCAGGCTTTCTCTGTGGGAATCTGGTGAGGCCTGAGAAGAGAGATGTTTTGTTTCTACCAAAGCTTCTGGGCACTGCCTACCAGCGACTGCTCTATGGTAATTTCTTAGTATGCACTGTGTATACTTTGTATATGTGTTTTCTGGAAAATTCAGATTGCAAACACATGTGCGGGCAGAATTAATATTATAGTTTTAAAAAGGAAACATTTATCCTCTACTCAGAGCAAAGGCCAAAACAGAGGAGTTTCCTTGTCAACCCCTTTTGATGGCATGTTTAATTTTTCTGAAAAAAATTTTTTCACTGATGGTAGAGTCCTTAGAGTTAATGAAATTCATGCTGTGTCTGTTCCAACTCACCAAATTGAGGGAGCCCAAAACTCATCTCTTTTCCTCATGCTAAATACCAACTGTGGCATCAGTGATGACATCAGTTGATTTTGAACTCCCTTTTTCCACAACCCTTTATTTTCACATGCACTAAGCTGAATATTAAGAAGACACTGTATTCTGTCCAGTATTTCTATTTATTTTGTACTATGAGAGTTTTCTGAATATCTAGCCTGACAATACTCACCAGAATTGAAGTTCTGGACAGTTTTATGTATATTATAAATGTTAAAAAGTAGACATAAAGAATTTGTATCTATTCCCATTCCTTTTACCTATAAAAATATAGGGCTATAGAATGAAAGGCTAATTTACACTGGCCAGGTGTTAATACTGGCTATTTTATTGAAGAAAGAAAGGGCAAAATTGCTACTACTAGGCTGTAAAACCCTGCCAACTGAAGAGTCCTTATTTTCTGTTCTTATCTATTTTTCCTTAATTTTATGATACAAAAGGCAATCATTCCCCCACATTACTCCTACACATTCAGATACATATGAGCTTCCAAATATAGCTTTACTAGTGTTTTATCCATAAAAGCCAAAGTAAACATCCTAATTCTGGCATCCTAATTCTGCAATCAAGAAATCAGGGAAAACTGATTAGGGAACCTATTAGGGGAAACAGATTTCTGGATGACAATAACTTCTCAAATATTTCAGCGGGAACCACTGTGCCAGGAAAGGACACAGATGCAACCTTACTCTATGTCATTTTTACTTCTGGGTCATCAGTCATAACCAAATTATGATTTTGAATCATGGTTCTGATCCTATTAACCACACGTTTAAATCAACCATAGTCTTATTGTAACTAGAATAAATCCCCAATTCCTCAGATGTTCTTTCCCCTTATTTCCTCTTTAAGTTCACTTCTTAGTATTTTGTCCTTTTTTATAGATCTTCAGCCACACTAAGAGTGATCAGGGACTTTGCACTTGTGGCTCTGTCTTCATCAAAATGGTCTTTCTCCAGACCTTCATGTGATTACCTCCTTACCACTAAGTTTCAATTCATTTGTCTCTTTTTCAAAAAAGCTCTCTGAGGTCATGCTATATAAAATATCCACCTTGCCTTCCAAGCTCCACTGGTGGATTTTTGTGGACTTATCTTACTTGTTTGACTACAAGCTTTGTATATGGTTCTCTTTAAAAGTTATAACCTGATGTAAAGAACCGACTCATTGGAAAAAAACCCTGATGCTGCGAAAGATCGAAGGCAGGAGGAGAAGGGGTCGACAGAGGATGAAATGGTTGAATGGCATCACTGACTCGATGGACATGAGTTTGAGCAGGCTCCAGGAGATGGTGATGGACAGAGAAGCCTGGCGTGCTGCAGTCCATGGGGTTACAAAGAGTCGGACACAACTGAGCAAATGAACTGAACTGAGAATGCTGTGTACCCAATAGTATAGCAAATAATCAATAAATATTTGCTAGATAATTAACTTAGTGGATAGCCCAGAGGCATTGCCCAGGTGGTCCTGACATCTTCTCAGAGTGAAATCTGCTGAGCACAAGAAGGATGCCTATACCCCCGGAATGTCTCTACTTTTACAGCTTATAAACCTTACTTTTTAGTGCATATGTTCTATCACCTCAGCCAAGGAATTTAAGGAAGTATTTCACCCAAAGAAATTTATCTAAGATCTCTAGCCATTTTGACTGAACTGAAGATAAATACAAAAGTTTGATTAGGGCAATATGCAAAAGCTCCTTCACAAAATTATACAACTGTACCTGTCAGAGACCTTGAGCTATTTGTAACAGCCTTGGAGGGTATGTAACACAGATTCAGTGTATTGTTGTTATACCAGCTGCTTATCTATGTGCCTGTGGACTCTATGGAAGTGTTGATTAAATGGGATTTTTCCCAGACTGATTCTAAACACTGTGAAACATTTGAAGCAGAGGAGCATGTAAAGCTGAGGAGAAAAGTAGGGAATCAAAGTACAAGAAGTTTCAAGGGAGGGTCTTGGAACTCATTGTTTTGAAAGGCCTAGAAAGTTGTCCAGAGAGAAGACAGCCGGCATGACCAGGTTGATATATGGCCTGTGACTGCCATGTTAACGATTTTGTGGCTTTGAGTTAGCCTAGGAAGGGACTTTTAATTTTGTGGCATAATAAGTTGAAGCAAAATATGCCAGGAGGTGACCCCAGTGGCATCTCCTATGGCTACTGTTAGTTGGCATTAAGCTTACCCTATAGGCCGATGGTGCTCAACCAAGGGCATTTTTTGCCCCCTTCCAGTGGGTAGGGGTGTCTGACAACATCTGGAGAATTTTAGCTGCCACAACTCCAGGTGCTTGTGGCACATGGAGGGTAGAGTCCAAGAGTGCTGCTAAATACCCTACAATACCCAGAACAGCTCCCACAGCAAAGATCCAGCCCAAAGTGTCAAGAGTGCTGAGGCTGAGAAACTACACTGAAAGCCACGGTCACTTATTGGAGATTTTAAGAACAAGGTGACATATGAAAAGTATCATTTTAGTCAAAGTGGCTTGAGTACCTATAACAAAACCATCCTGAGCAACAGAGGTAGTTTCATTATTAGAATAGAGGAATATCTCAGGGACCTCAAGGGTAGGTATTCAGACAAGCCTTAAGAAGAAACTGAAACCACAGAAATAGAAAGGTATCAGAGAAGCTTGTCTCTCTGTTTGTCTCTCTGTCAAGCAGTCTTCATTTTTGTCACTCTCTGTAGGCTGTCTTTATATGAAATCTGCTCCATGCAGATATCAGGTTATGACTATCTCACAGCTCTCAGGATTCCATGTTACTCTATCACCCACTGATAATCATTATCTGCTGCCTGCAATGTGGGAGACCTAGGTTCAGTCCCTGGGTTGGGAAGATCACCTGGAGGAGGAAATAGCAACCCACTCCAGTAGTCTAACCTGGAAAATCCCATGGATGGAGGAGCCTGGCAGGCTACAGTCCATGGGGTCACAAAGAGTCAGACAAAACTGAGTGACTTCACTTCACTTCACTTCAATAATATAATTATCATTATCAACACTACTTATTACTTTTCCTACTACAGTACCCTGTGCTTAGTGTTATTAAGAATCAAGATTTTTTAAAGACTAAGCTGGGGCTAGATCATAACGAGTCCAGCTCCCCGGGTCCTTTCTCTTATTATGTAGACAGGAGTTGAGAGCTCATAATTTCTCTTTCTAGTAGGGTAAGGGACCTGGAAATGAGTCCTGCAAAACAGTCTTTATCAATATGCAAATATCCCAATCAAAGTTCTTTTGTGTACCTTATGTTTTACTCCTGTGAATTTCACCAACATTTTCTGCAATAAGCTTATAGAGAGTCACTTTATAACTAGAGGAATATCACCTTTTCTTTTTTTTTTTTTTATAATTTATTTATTTATTTTTTCAGTGGGTTTTGTCATACATTGACATGAATCAGCAATAGATTTACACGTATTCCCCATCCCGATCCCCCCTCCCACCTCCCTCTCCACCCGATTCCTCTGGGTCTTCCCAGTGCACCAGGCCCGAGCACTTGTCTCATGCATCCCACCTGGGCTGGTGACCTGTTTCACCATAGATAATATACATGCTGTTCTTTCGCAACATCCCACCCTCACCTTCTCCCACAGAGTTCAAAAGTCTGTTCTGTACTTCTGTGTCTCTTTTTCTGTTTTGCATATAGGGTTATCGTTACCATCTTTCTAAATTCCATATATATGTGTTAGTATGCTGTAATGTTCTTTATCTTTCTGGCTTACTTCACTCTGTATAATGGGCTCCAGTTTCATCCATCTCATTAGGACTGATTCAAATGAATTCTTTTTAACGGCTGAGTAATATTCCATGGTGTATATGTACCACAGCTTCTTTATCCATTCATCTGCTGATGGGCATCTAGGTTGCTTCCATGTCCTGGCTAGATTACTGTATCCAGCAAGGATCTCATTCAGATATGAAGGAGAATTCAAAAGCTTTACAGACAAGCAAAGGCTGAGAGAATTCAGCACCACCAAACCAGCTCTTCAACAAATGCTAAAGGATCTTCTCTAGATAGGAAATGCAGAAAGGTTGTATAAACGTGAACCCAAAACAACAAAGTAAATGGCAACGGGACCACACCTATCAATAATTACCTTAAATGTAAATGGGTTGAATGCCCCAACCAAAAGACAAAGATTGGCTGAATGGATACAAAAACAAGACCCCTATATATGCTGTCTACAAGAGACCCACCTCAAAGCAAGAGACACATACAGACTAAAAGTGAAGGGCTGGAAAAAAATATTTCATGCAAACGGAGACCAAAAGAAAGCAGGAGTCGCAATACTCATATCAGATAAAATAGACTTTCAAATAAAGGATCTGAAAAGAGACAAAGAAGGACACTACATAATGATCAAAGGATTAATGCAAGAAGAAGATATAACAATTATAAATATATATGCACCCAACATAGGAGCACCACAATATGTGCGGCAAACGCTAACAAGTATGAAAGAGGAAATTAATACTAACACAATAATAGTGGGAGACTTTAATACCCCACTCACAACTATGGATAGATCAACTAAACAGAAAATTAACAAGGAAACACAAACCTTGAATGACACAATGGACCAGCTAGACCTAATTGATATCTATAGGACATTTCACCCCAAAACAATCAACTTCACCTTTTTCTCAAGTGCACACGGAACCTTCTCCAGAATAGACCACATCCTGGGCCATAAATCTGGTCTTGGAAAATTCAAAAAAATTGAAATCATTCCAGTCATCTTTTCTGACCACAATGCAGTAAGATTACATCTCAATTACAGGAAAAAAATTGTTAAAAATGCAAACATATGGAGGCTGAATAACACGCTTCTGAATAACCAATAAATCATAGAAGAAATCAAAAAAGAAATCAAAATATGCATAGAAATGAATGAAAATGAAAACACAACAAACCAAAACCTATGGGATACTGTAAAAGCAGTGCTAAGGGGAAGGTTCATAGCATTACAGGCTCACATCAAGAAACAAGAAAAAAGCCAAATATCACCTTTTCTTAACCTAGCTGAACCAGACTGCCTTCGTAATTATGTACCATTCAGTTCAGCTCAGTTCAGTTGTTCAGTCGTGTCTGACTCTTTGCGACCCCATGAATCGCAGCATGCCAGGCCTCCCTGTCCATCACCAACTCCCGGAGTTTACTCAAACTCATGCCCATCAAGTCGGTGATGCCATCCAGCCATCTCATCCTCTGTCGTCCCCTTCTTCTGCCCCCAATCCCTCCCAGCATCAGGGTCTTTTCCAATGAGTCAACTCTTCACATGAGGTGGCCAAAGTATTGGAGTTTCAACTTCAGCATCAGTCCTTCCAATGAACACCCAGGATTTATCTCCTTCAGGATGGACTGGTTGGATCTCCTTGCAGTCCAAGGGACTCTCAAGAGTCTTCTCCAACACCACAGTTCAAAAGCATCAGTTTTCGGCGCTCAGCTTTCTTCACAGTCCAACTCTTACATCCATACCTGACCACTGGAAAAACCAGAGCCTTGACCAGACAGACCTTTGTTGGCAAAGTAATGTCTCTGCTTTTTAATATGCTGTCTAGGTTGATCATAACTTTCCTTCCAAGGAGTAAGCATCTTTTAATTTCGTGGCTGCAGTCACCATCTGCAGTGATTTTGGAGCCCAAAAAAATAAAGTCTGACACTGTTTCCACTGTTTCCCCATCTATTTCCCATGAGGTGATGGGACCAGATGCCATGATCTTAGTTTTCTGAATGTTGAGCTTTAAGCCAACTATGTACCATTAGGGAGAGTTAAATTACTTAGATAGATTTTTATAAAATATTTTAAAAAAATATTTTAAAAAAATATTTTTGTATAATATGGACTCAATTTTTTAATTTATCTCAGTGTGGATTGGTAAAATATTTCAAAACAGACACTTATCTGTGAACCATACTTTGAGAAGCACTGATTTAGCTAGTCCAGCACTTTCTTCCAATGTATGATTTGTGGACTATAAGTATCAGCATTGTTTTTGAAAAAAAAAAAAATAGTATCGTATGGTTAAAGTGTGTTATAGGTTGAGTTGTGTTCCTCCAGAATATGTACTGAAGTCATAATTCTCAGCATCTGTGAATGTGACTTGAAAATAGAGTTTGCAGATGTAATCAAATTAAGATGAGGTCATTAGGGTGCTTCCTAATCAAATTTGACTGGGGTCCTTATAAAAGAGGAAATTTTAGACTAAAAGAGAAGAGAACACCCTGTGAAGATACACACCCAGAGAGAAGATGACCTTATAAAAATGGAAGCAAGAATGGGAGCTATGCCATCACAGCCACAGAATGCCTGGGGCTGCTGGAAACTAGAAGAGGCAAGGACCGTTCTTCTCCTACAGCTTTGGAGACAGCATGGCCCTACTCACAGTTTGATTTTGGGCTTCTGACTTCCAGGATTGTGAGAAAATGAATTTCTATTGTTTCAAGGCTGTGGTACTTTGACACAGCAGTCCTAGGAAGCTAATACACTGTGAGAAATCCTACATGTTATTATTCCTTGATCTCAGTGATTCCTCATTCATTCATAAATGAACAACAATTTGGGGACACAGAGGTAATACTGTTTGTTCAACCTCTCTGAGTAAGAACCTTATCCAGGACTGAATCCTCAGCTTCTTGCTACAGCATTGACCTTGGTGGGATTGAAAAAAGAGCAAGCAAACAAAATCAGTAACAAAATCTCATTTACTTTAGAAAAAAATATTAAAGTTGTACTATATCCTTCATAAGACTATATCTCATATGTATTTGGGGTAAAAACTTAGATGCTCATCCAAAGATTAAAGTCTTTTAATTCTTGTTATTTTCAAAGACCTTTGTGAAGCTTAAGAAACAATACAATATAAAATAAAATGAATGTATAGAATAATTCTCATTCCCTAGTTTACATATTGATATAGAAATGCAATATACAACTGTGAAATTACTTATAATAGAAGTAGGAATGTATTCAATACACTATATAGTGTCTCAAACAGTTAATGCTTTGACTCATTTTGCATGTTTAAGAATCTGGGTAAAAAATATTAAATAAATATTTAAAACCCATAGTGTTATGCCTTCTTTTAAAAGCTAAAATGCCATCTAGCACAGAACAAGAGTAATTATCTCATTGCTTCCTTAAATATGGAACAATTTCAGATAATATTAATAATCAGAAAATTAATAGTAATTCAGCACATTATGCTAGATGATTGTTAAGTACATAAGTGAAATCAAAATCTGAAAGCACTATAACGTTGCTTTACAAAATGACAGTATTTAAAGCAATATCATTATAGTCAGGGGAAAAGAACACTGTGAAATGTTCTGCTCTATTGATTTTATTCCAAATGATCAATGTCTCTAATGATCAAAGGGTTTATGGTAATACTCTGCTTCACATTTTCTTCTTCAATTTGTATTCTTAAGCCAAAAGGCTTCCAACTTCCTTTCTAAAAAGTAATACTACTTAGGGCAAATTTGTACAGCCTGTGTTGGCAATCCAACGTAGAAAAACTACAGAGATGATGACACTCACTTTAGGAACAGTTTGACTTAAAATAAAAAATAGAGTGAATCCAAGTCCTTTCTCAAAATGAGCACAACTCAGGCTCAAAGTTGGCAAAGCAGCTTTGAGTTCCTCCTATACTTAGAGTTAATTGGGAGAAAATGTGTCTCTCTAATAGATGTCTCATGTTCTCCATTTAAGAGTGTAAGGGCTCGTGATGAGTTCTAATACCGCTTTCTAGGAGCTACATTAAACTGAATGCTTTGTTTCATTTTTGGCTAATGAAGAAATAATTACTGACCTACTGATTCTCTTTTCTACAATATTTAGCCTCTGCTTTGGGGATACAAATAGGGATATTTGCAACATAGTGTTATTAGGAAGTAGATAATTAAGCACTTGATATGTATTGTTTGGATGAACAGTTTGTTAAATGAAGTATTGATTTCATATTACAGGGTAAGAATTGAGATCTGTAAAAACTGTATGTAAAATGTTCAAATTTTCTTGGGTCTCCTTACTTCCACTCCAGCTTTCTTCCCACTATGCAATTCTTCTTGAGATTAGATTATACTCATTGGTTAACCATTAGGTTAGAGTTTCCAAACCGTCTGGATCCAGAATTGTGGAACAATAAGTTTGCATTAGCTCCAAAATGGAAAAGAAAAAAAAAAAAAAGCACATCTCTTAATATCAATTTTTCTTTAATTCTTTAGTAATTGACTTCAGCTTTTATTGGGGTACTGTTCCACCTATAAGGAAGATTGCATTTTTTAGTTCTTTTTACAACTGGATGTGGCCATGTGGCTAAAGTCTAGCCAATCAGTTCAGTTCAGTCACTCAGTCGTGTCCGATTCTTTGCAATCCCATGCACTGCAGCACACCAGACTATCCTGTCCATCACCAACTCCTGGAGCTTGCTCAAACTCATGTCCATAGAGTCAGTGATGCCATCCAACTGTTTCGTCCTCTGACATCCCCTTCTCCTTCTGCCTTCAATCTTTCCCAGCATCAGGGTCCTTTCCGAGTCAGTTCTTCACATCAAGTGGCCAAAGTATTGGAGTTTCAGCATCAGTCATTCCAATGAATACTCAGGACTAATTTCCTTTGCAATTGACTGGCTTGATCTCCTTGCAGTCCAAGGGACTCTCAATAGTCTTCTCCAACACCACAGTTCAAAAACGTCAATTCTTCGGAATGGAAGTATTACTCAAAACTTCTTCCTTTGAGGAGGAGAGGGGGTGCACTTCTAGTATTTCTGTAGTGTGAAATGCAAACGTGTGTGTTGTTTGGCTCAAGTAGTCATTTTTGCAGTCTTAGATAATACTCTGATGAGACAGCAGCTCTGTGAAAGAAACCTGGGTAAGTGATAAATATGGGTTCTCCCAACCAAGCATGGAGTACTGCCAGACTTTTTTACACACAAAAATGCATTCCCTACATGTTAAACAATTACTTTGTGTTTGTGTATGTCAGAGTGAGTGGTGCTTGAATCTAATATTATTTCATTCAACAGGCTGAGTTTCTTCTAATATTCTATGTATTTAATTCAAACGCTCATTTCTGTTATGAATTCCGTGCATGAGTGCTAAGTCAATTCAGTCGTTTCCAATTCTTTGTGACACTATGGACTATAGCCTGCCAGGCTCATCTGTCCATGGGATTTTCCAGGCAAGAAATATTGGAATGGGTTTCCATTTCCTCCTCTGAGTGGTATTTCTGACCCAGAGATCAAACACATGTCTCCTGTGACTATCGCATTACCAGTGGATTCTTTACCTTTGAGCCATCAGGGATTGTACCTTCTTTATTCTTTCTACCATTCAAATGTTAAAATATCTTTTTCATTTATGAAATTATTTTGAATCATAGGCATTAGCTTTTTGCATACATTATTGAAAAATAAAAAGTAGTCAAACCTGAGATTTTGCACATTCATATTTTAAAATTATACAAAATTAAAAATATCTGGCAACAACTAATTTGGGTTATTTTCCATTTGTCAACCTCAGCAAATAAAGAGAAACTTGGAAATGTGCAACTGAATTCATTGAGATTCTATGGATAAAAGTTGAAGTCATTTGAAACAATGGCTTTATGTTTATACATTTTTGCGTATCTTTGTTATTAATGTGATCTCAATAGCGCAGGTAAAATAAAACATTTTATTTTAAGGTGGGTTTGAATTCCTGGATTTTTATTATTATTTACATTGATGATACTGACTATGTTTAAAAGTCATACCATGAGTTGTAATTCAACGGCTTACAAGTAGTGGCAATTTAGAAAGTAACAGTAAACAAAAGAAAGGTGATATTAGATATTTATTATTAGGCAATAAAATCTTTCAAATGTCATTAGACACAGCAATTTATTTATTTTTGGAGCCAACATAGCTGCCTATGTAAAAATTTAAGCCCCGACAAGATTTAAATCAAAGAGTAATGAGTTTTATTCCCTACTCCTGACTCTAATCTTCTAGAACCTGTTTTCTCTGACCAGTGTCCATTAAGGATTTTCATATATGTTCATTTTACTTACTGATAGAATAAAGTATATATTATATAACTGTGACTTTAAAAAAGTAATTTTCATGGCCAAATTGCTTAAAATTCATTTCTTACATGGTTTTGGTTTCCAGAGAAACACTCATAATTGCAGATTTGAAACAGCATGATGTTAACAAGCCTGTGTATTGATCTATTTAGATAATGTATCATTTTATGAAATTTGTGTTTAGATTTCTTCCCATGAAAAATGAGGAAACTAAAATGAATTAAAAACCCTTGTGATTTGGCCTCTTTCATATAGCAATGTATTTTCCCTTTATTTCAGTTTATGAAAATCTCAAATTGTTCTATAAGCATTGACTTAATTGTGTAACACATGATCAAACTTTTTCTTATCCTCAGGATTGTGAGTACTTTGACAATTATGATAATATTAAACACAGCAGATTATACTTCTGTGCTTAAAATTCATTCATTTATTTATGTTTATATTTATTCATTATATACTTGATGTGTTTACCAAACTTAACTTCCCATTGCATTACTCTCATTGAATTATGCAAGTACATTATAAAATTCATTCCAAAGCCAAGGTTTAAAATTGAACACTATACCTTGGGGTTCTTGTAACTCAAAATTTGTTTATGCATGGTTATAATATTTTGTGAACTTTATGCTATTTTAACACCTCACAGTTTTTCTTGTTGTTTAGCAAAGTCACGTCCAACTCTCTGCAACCCCATGGACTGTAGCCGCTGGACTCCTCTGTCCATGGGGTTTCCCAGGCAAGAATACTGGAGTGGGTTGTCATTTCCTCTCATTGACTTATATATGTACATTATATAATCCATGCCAAATGCAAGTTTTGAAATTGAATACTATGCCTTGGGGTCTGGTAACTCAAAATTTAAGTATATGAGTGATTATAATATTTTTTGAACTTTATGCTATTTTAATACCCCATGATATTTAATTTTATTTTTTTAATCTGATACATTTGCTTATTTAGCTACTGACACTTAATATAAAGAATGTCTTCTCCTGTGGCTATAAAGTTTTTTGTATATTTAATGCAAAGCTGGCTAAGCTTTAGCAATATGTGTTTTAGTGTCTTTATGCTTACATCTGTAAAATCTCTTCTTATAGCTGTAATTATGTAGGTGTCTTTTGTAACTCATTTTAGAAAGAGTGCCATACTGTACTCAGTAGATGCCATAGTGACTTCAATATAATTTTTCTATTATTCTTATGATCAACTCACTTTTCAGACACCTGCTTAGTGTTTTTCAATCTTTGAAAGACCATTGTACTTTTCTGGGGCCAAGGGAGCAGAGTATTTCTAAACGACTACAATTTCCATTATACCAAAAGAATATCCTCTCAGGGGATTATAAAAGCTGTAATTTCATCTCAGGGTTCCTATGACTAAACCGTTTGAGTTTGCTCCTACAATTTATGACATTACATGCACCCTTGAAGGAATTATAGACTTATAATATCCCTTGAGATATATTATTATTCTTTATGTTATCCATGTTTATGTCTAAAAGAAAGATTCTTGCAACTGGCACTTGATGGAAGAGCAGATTTGTAGTTATCTCTTCAATGATTTTTAGCAATTTAAAAGTTAGCTGTATCTTAACAAAAATGCCTTTCTGTAGTAGTTCATTCAGACCAAATTCTACAAAATTTGCAAAATTCTAACTTCCAATATACATTTCATAATTCTTGACTCTGCCCTACAAATTAATATTTCTTAACTAAACATAATCACCCTTGAATAAGCTTAACAAAAAGTATATGCTCTGCAAAGAAATGTGTTCCTTTTTCAAACAATGCTGACATGTATATGTATAGATAGAAAAATAGATGCACAATTTTCATGTTTTTTTCTTCTCTGAATGTGCTTCCACTTTTTCTTCTTAAAGAATTACAAATCAGTGTAAGGCCAATGTTAGTTACTTTTACTCTTATTTTAAGAGAAAGGTTGAATAGTCATTTCCACATTTTAAAGTAGAATAATGGAATAAATCATGGTCTCTTAACCTCAGCAATATTGATATTTTGAAACTAGATAACACTTTTTTGTAAGGGCCTGTCCTGTACATTATAGGGTATTTGGCAGCTTCCATGGCCTCTGCCTACTAGATTACAGTAATAGACCCCAATTGTGACAACTAAATATACATCCAGATAGACCCAAATATATCCTAGGGGACAAGATCACCTCCAGTTGAGAACCACTGTAACAAACCATTCACTAGATTTATGATTATAAAATATATCTCAAATATCAACAATTGGTACATTGAGCATTGTATGGGCCATGGTTATAGGGAAGATGCTATTCAGAAAGATGTAGAGAAATATGCAGGGGTTATTTAAGACTGTCTAAATTATAGTAAATATCCAAGTGAAAAGTGGATAGTTCTAGTTCTTTTTTTGAGACAAATTAATATTTCAGTGTACTCCAATCTTTGATATAGTTCAGTCAAAAGAGTAAATTTTTTTTGACTTTTCATGTAAATACTTGATAGGGTACTTGTAGGTACATTTATAAATCAGAAATTTTAGAGCTTTAAATGTGTTTGTTATTCATTTGTTTTTATATGGATATTATGTCATAGGCACAGATATAAGTAGCTAAAATAATAATGATTTTGGAGAGTGATTTCCAATACTTTGATTACAAACCTCACATATTATATTACATTGTAAAGAATTCTGAGAATTCTTATCCTTTCCAATCATTAATTAATATTTCTTTCACACACACAGTTCAAAGTTATAAATCAGAGGTCATAAACTTATGTAATACTAAAGGACATAGTTTTTATATTCTACATCTATGTATGTATGTACATAGAATAATTAAGAGCAACTTATACATTCTGCTATGATTATTAGATGAATATTCTCTCTCAAAAAGTGCTAATAAAAAGTTACTTTTTGTTTTATATATTCTCAAAAATGTCAAAACTACATCTCAACATGTGAATAGATATAATTTATATATGTTATTTACAATGAAAAGTGTTTCTTATATTCTAAAAATTGAGGATAAACATCATTCAATGTATAAGCTTGGATTTTCATCTCAGCATTGCTACTTAAATGTGTTATATTGGAAAAACTGCTTAATATTTCTGAAACTCAATCTTTATGTGTAAACTCAAAAGAAACAAATATATGCAGTTTGTGATCTATATATTGGGTGCTTTAATTCATTTGATTCTAACAAAATAACTTTTCATTCATTCAGTTTTTACTGAGCATGTGTCAATCTCTGTATTGCATTGCAAAGTTGAACAAGACAGAAATAGTCTTTGGAAAAACTTTTTTGAGGTAGTTAGGGGGAGTGAAAATTTACCAATGTCATTGTATTAATATTTAGCGTTTCTTGTTTTTTTCTATTCCTAACAATATCTAGATTTTCCTTTGGGGAACATTACCTTCAGCATTATATAGTAGCTTTAAATTTGGAATAGACTGTCCCTGTCCTTGCTCCAATAATGCTTGAGATTTTTGATCAATAGTTAATGAAAAGGTGTGCCTTCTTACTCTTACTCTTCTCTCTTAATCTGGATTAGGACTCATGTGGTCAGTCTGACAACTGTTGATGATCATTTTTTGATACATGAAAGACAGGACCTAGAAACATATTTAAACCAGTCCTTTATAACATTATCGGATCACTGGATCAGCCAAGCTCTAAAGCTGACCATATTTCTGAAATCTCCTTTTACATAAACCAATACATCCCCTTATTTTTAAGCCAGGTAAAGTTGAATGTCTAATAAATGCTACATTGAAGAGTACAAATTGAAAAAAAAAATCTTTATTCAGAATGTTTAGATATAAATGAACAAAGAAAAAAAGTTTAACTGTAACACAGTAAATGACTGAGCTGAAATTTGAACCTAGGTCTGTTTGACTCCAAAATTTGAGAATTAAGGATGTAATTCTCATAAAAGTACAGAGTACTAACATTTAAAATGTTGAAATAATCTCAATTATTTATTTAATTTCTACTCTGAGTTCAAGAACTGACTACAAGATATTTTTCATGCAACCTTATGTAGAAGTGTTTAGTAAGTGTTGCAGTAATGAGTTTTATGGAAATGAGATCGTCCTCTGAACTGGTGTTTTGTAAATATATTTTTATAGAGGTTGATACTTCGGCACAGTGGGTGCTTAATAAATTTGCTCTGTCCTGAACTTTAGAGCACTAGTGTTTTAACCTGCACATGGTATACATATGAAAGACTACTACTGGAGTAAAACGTAAGTTTTTTAACTTTGCAAAAATAAAATATGGTTAAGCAAATAAAAGAATGCAAATTAAAATATGTAATGAATCTAGTAACCATTTTCCTCTTGTTTCCACCTCTTATCTTCTTCCAACACCCTTGCATCCTCCCACACAGGAAAATGGACAACAGCATACACATAACTGTAAAGAATGTGGCTAGGTTGTGAAAGGTTGGCACGGTCTCGCAACAGTAGTTCCAAGGCCTGTAGGTCTTTGAGATTTCCTTGAGATTTCTCCAAAATTTAACTTTCGAGTTGTTTCCCCCATTTAACAGCTTAATACAAACTCTTTTTAGAGTGGAGATTCTACTTCTTTTTGAAATCCCATTTCAGCACCACTCCAGGTTTGTCATTACTTAAACTGAATTATTTTGCGCTAAAACTTCCCATTTTCTCAGTTCCCTAAATTTCCACTAGTCCACATTCTTACGAAGGTTATTATGTCATCTCTTCAATTTTATTGAGACCTTTGTTATGTCACAGCTTTTCTGGAGTCTTTTTCTTAACAGTTCTATGTGAGTGCACTTGTACTACGTCGCTTCAGTCCTGTCCGACTCTTTTTTTTTTTTTTTTTTTATTAGTTGGAGGCTAATTACTTCACAACATTTCAGTGGGTTTTGTCATACATTGATATGAATCAGCCATAGATTTACACGTATTCCCCATCCCGATCCCCCCTCCCACGTCCCTCTCCACCCGATTCCTCTGGGTCTTCCCAGTGCACCAGGCCCGAGCACTTGTCTCATGTATCCCACCTGGGCTGGTGATCTGTTTCATCATAGATAGTATACATGCTATTCTTTCGAAACATCCCACCCTCACCTTCTCCCATAGAGTCCAAAAGTCTGGTCTGTACTTCTGTGTCTCTTTTTCTGTTTTGCATATAGCGTTATCGTTACCATCTTTCTAAATTCCATATATATGTGTTAGTATGCTGTAATGTTCTTTATCTTTCTGGCTTACTTCACTCTGTGTAATGGGCTCCAGTTTCATCCATCTCATTACCTGTCTGACTCTTTGTCACTGTGGACTGTAGCTTGCCAGGCTCTCTGTCCATGGAGTTCTCCAGGCAAGAATACTGTAGTGGGTTGTCAGGCCCTCCTCCAGAGGCTATTCCCAACCCAGGGATTGAAACCACATCTCTTATGTCTTTTGCATTGGCAGGTGGTTTCTTTACCACTAGTGGCACCTCGGAAGTCCTAACAGCAACCACATAAATCCAAATACTCCAGTCTTCTTATGCTTTGCCTTTCTGCTATGTCACCATAATGGCTCATTAAGTTTCAATTCTGGAAAAGCCTTTGTGTCTGCTAAAGGAAAACACATCCCTGTGTCTCCTCTATTCACAGAAACAACTAATACCCAGCAATTCCAACTGCCATTAACTACCTAGAGTTAGCACAGACCCTACAGGGTAAGGGTTCAGTCCCACAAGACTGTCCCCCAACAGTTCAGAAACCAATTGCAAGTCCCAGGTTGTCTCATGTGTTTCTGAACAATTGGCTATAAATCAGGAGTTCCCATGACCCCTTCCTTTGGTTGGATTATTTGATTTGCTAGAATGATGCACTAAACTCAGAAAAAGATTTTAACTTGCTAGATTACTGATTTATTATAAAAAGATACAACTCAGAAGAGCCAAATGAAAGAGATTCCTAGGACATGGTATGGAGAAAGGGACAGAGATTATGCCCTCTCTAGATATTGCCTTCCCAGGAAATCAGAGTGTTCAGCAACCAAGAAGCTCTCTGGACCCTTTTGGTGAGAGGTTTCTTTGCAGAAGCTTCCATTACCTAGGCCTTCGTGATTAAATTGTTAATCATTAGCGTTGAGCACAGACTCTTTGTTACTCTACAGAAGCCTATCTTCCCAGGTGGTGCTAGTAGTAAAGAACCTGCCTGCAAATTCAGGAGACATAAAAGCTGTGGCTTCAATCCCAGGAAGATCCCCTGGAAGAGGGCATGGCAACCCACCCCAGTATTCTAATTAAAGAATCCCAGGGATAGAGGATTCTGGTGGGTTACAGTTCATGAGGTCACAAAGAGTAGGAAACAACTGAAGTGACTTAACACACAAGCCTATCTGAGCTAAAATCTAATAGATTTATAAGCATCCCCAGCCTGCATGCCAGCCCCCTAAAATTATCCTTTTTCAATATCAGGGTTGGATTACACTTTTCTATGCCCTATTGAAAATGGAGATTTGAGCTCCTGGCCTAAAATCACACCCTACCTTCCCACCTCTTTGTTCAGAACACTCATTATGATTTATGTGTGGAGTTATCCTTAACCTGCCAAACAGTTGAATCCTTCCCTTCTTCTTTCTTTCTTTATTTTTTTTCCAGCAGAAAAATTTTTTAAAACTCCAAGTGACCACTAAACCACTGTTTACAACATTACAATCATGTCGGAATGCTTTCAATCCTATCACACTGTTTGTACTGAAAGCTACAGAGAAAAACAAAGCACAGAAGAGCTGAGAAGTCAATGTGACCTGAAACATTAGTTTTTATATTAACATTCCATAATTAGATATTTAGCAGGTAAATCCTACATATGTCCACCTGGTGAATACTTACCTACCTCTTTAACTTACCTTCAGTGAAAGTTTAATACCATGGATAGCTCATCTACTTTCTCCATCCATTTAATAGAAATTGTATATATACTTCAGATGGGAATATAATGAAAGGTTACACTTTTCCAGAAAAAAATCTCCAAAAGACTCTAGTAATAATATCTTGATTGTTTCTGAAACCATTTTCTGGCTATATAATATATCCCTGCCACTGCTCTGTAGATTTTTGAAAATGGTATACTTGTTCTGAACACTTTGAAAACAATTGAACAGTAAGTTTAGATTCAAGGCTGCAAAGCAACTATTTCTGTGTCCATCTGTACTTGTCATTTCACATTAAAGCAGAAATCTGTGAATATATTCTATTTTGTTTCCATTATTGTCACATATACCAATTGTCCAAAAGCTTTCCCCAAAACCTTTTTTTTTTTTTTTTACCATCCCTGGTTTCCTCAATAAGATAACATATTGGAGACCCTGCAGTGTTTGTAAAAACATTTTTTTTTTTTTAGCCAAATTTAAACATGAAGGGTAAGAATTTTAAAAATCTCTGTAAAAATTCCCTCTTGAGCCATTTTGTCTATGCTATTTTCTTACTTCTGTTGACCCTGTTTGCCGTCTCCTCTGTCTGTTCTTCTCTGCTCCTATTGAAAGTTCAAGTGTTAGTTGCTCAGTCGTGTCCAACCCTTTGCGACCCCATGGACTATAGCCCTCCAGGCTCCTCTGTCCATGGGATTTTCCAGGCAAGAACACTGGGGTGGTTGTCACTTCCTTCTCCAGGGAATCTTCATGACCCAGGGATAGAACCAGGGTCTCTGGCATTGCAAGCAGATTTTTAACCTTCTGAGCCATGAGGTAAGCCTCATATAGCATACACTTGTCTATCTCACCTCCCATAGCTCCTCTTCAAGCCCAAGGCCAGTCTTACCAATCATAGTTTTCTTAGCAGCAGAGAGTCCCAAATTCTAAGCAACCCTTAGTAACCTTAATAAGACATGTATCCGTGAAACTCTATTAACTAATGTTTCTCCTATACCTGCTGTGTTTGTAGGTGGGTGTCATGAAACTGCTTGTGAGTGTCTAAACAGAGTCCATATTATCCATTATTCATCTTTGGTACCTAAGTTAATGTCATGAATTGTATGTGCTCAATAAAGTATTAGAGAATAAAACCAGAGCATTCTTCTCTATTGCACAATAATAATATCCAACCCCAACTTCATTTACTATTGCTCGACTCTTTTATTAATCTTTAGTTGATTACTTAGCATACTTTAAAGAACAATGGTTAGTAACTAACTGCTTCTATTCTGTTTTTTTTTTAATCTTCAATTTTATTGAAATATAACTGACATAAAGCACTGTATGTTTAAGGTGTGCAGAATAAAGATTAGACTTAAATGCATCATAAAATGATTACCACAACTAGTTTAGTGATCATCCATCATTTCACGGAGATAGATACAGAGTAAAAGAGAAAAAGTTTTCCCTTGTGATGAAAACTGTTAGGATTTACTGTCAAAACTTCCATATATAACATACACTATTGTTAATTTTGGGCTCCTGTCATAGCTCAGTTGGTAAAGAATCTGGCTGCAATGCAGGAGACCCCCGTTCAATTCCTGGGTCAGGAAGATCAGCTGGTGAAGGGATAGGCTACCCACTCCAGTGTTCTTGGGCTTCCCTTGTGGCTCAGCTAGTAAAGAATCCACCTGCAATGTGGGAGACCTGTGTTCGATCCCTGGGTTGGGAAGATCTTCTGGAGAAGGGAAGGCTACCCACTCCAGCATTTGCCTGGAGAATTCCATGGACTGTATAGTCCATGGCGTCACAAGGAGCTGGACACAGTGGGGTGACCTTCACTTCACTTCACTTCGGTGTTAATTTTATTTATCAAGTTGTATATTATATCCCTTGAATGTATTTATAAGTGAAAGTTTGTACATTTTTACCTCTTTTATTCAAATCAACTTGCCACCATCTCCATCCTCTGGTAACCACAAATCTGATTTTTTCCTATGAGTTTGTTTGTTTTCTAAGTATAATTGACCTACAGCAACATTGTGTTAAATTTTAGTACACAACCTAGTGAATCTATGTTTCTATTCATTTCAAAACCATCACCATAGTAAATCTAGTTACCATCTGTCACCATACAAAGCTATTACATCATTATTGACTATATTCCCTACACTGTACATTTAATACCTGTGATTCATTTATTTTGTAACTCAGAGTCTGTACCTATTAATCTCCCACACCTATCTCTCCTCTCTGGAAACCACCTATTTGTTTTCTGTATCTATTACTTGGATTTATTTATTATTTATTAATTTTATAATGAATTTTATTTATAATCCATTAATAAATTATTCTTATTTATTTATTATTTCTGATTATTAGATTTATTCATTTGTTTTGTCTTTTAAATTCCACATAAAAATAAAGTCTTATGGTATTTGTTTTTCTCATTCTGAATTATTTCACTTAGTGTAATACACTCTAGGTCTGCCCATTGCTTCTTCTGTGTTTGAACACTCCACCTTTGCTCCGCCTTCCTATATTTGTCATATAATTAAATTTTCTTCCTTTACAATAAAAATGGTCATGCATTTAATCCATAGAATTCTCACTATTGGCTAGGTCTGTGTGAGGTATTGGACATACAGAGGTGAATAAGTTATGGTCTTTGCAATGAGGTGAAATTTATTGATAAATTATAACACAATACAATAAGTTCATCAATATAATCTTAAAACTACATATAAAGTGATTGATACTTATATCTGAGTGAGGATAAGGACTGTGGAATTGTGAGAAGCTCCTCAGTTTAGGTTTAAAAGGGTAAACAGGAGATTTCCATATGATTGGAATGGGGGCAGTTACCTTCTAGGCAAGAGAATTGTATTTCAGTGCTCTGTACCTCATATTTACTAACTCACCTTTGCCCTGTTTATCCCCTTGGACCTGGATCTTATACCATCCCGACTCTGCCTTGACTTTTATGCTCCTCCTTACATGGTAGGTCCATCTTTGTATGTGGGATTTATTCATTCATTCAACTTAGTTGATGAATCAGGAAATTACTATCAGAGAGATGATAGAGATACTAAGATCTAAAGAATCTAAAAGATTAGCAAGGTCCCATCAGCTATGTTAATACCTTTGGACTTAATCCTTATGCAAAGATGATAAGATGAATGATATTGTAAGATTTGAAGATAACTACTGGTTACATATTAGAGAATTGATTGGAAGGTAGCAAGAATAGATGCAGGAAGATCAGCCAAGAGGTTTTTATAGATGTTCAGTCAAGAAATGATGGCATCTGAAAATGGGGCTATCAGAGTTCCTGTAACTTTACACACAAGCATGCTGAATTTTTCAATCTTATTAGCACCTTTCCTTTACTCCACTAGTCTCTGAAGCTAAAATATCCCTTACCCTTTCATCATCAGATTTCTCTTAAAAACTAGTTAGTATTCATTTACTATCTCTTTTTTCTCACTTCCTATAGTCTTGATTTTTCTATCAGAATTAATTCCATCACCACAGAGTCCAGTGCCACAAGGAGGACTATGATTGGGTTGCATAAGAAGAAGATTGTAATATGTAACATTTTTTGTTCCTCTATCACACCTTCCCTGACATCAAGTTCAAATATTCAACTCAGACTAAACAGTCTTCTCTTCCCACAACTCCAGTGAAGCAATTGTTGTCAAGGTCAACTGATAACCTCTATATTGCCGTATTTAATATTTCTTATCCCTCAACTCCATCTCAGACTTTTCTCAATGTCTTCTACTAAACCTCTAAATATTTGGTTGCATGCAAGGTTTTGGTCACAGAACACTTTCTTTCTATTTGTATTACTGATTTTGTAAATATTAGCTAGTCCCCTGGTTATGAATGCATTTATAAACTGATATCTATCAATTTTATATCTCTAGCTTCCCTGGTGGGTCAGTTGGTAAAAATCCACCTGCACTGCAGGAGAGGCAGTTTCTATCCCTGGGTGGGGAAGGTCCCCTGAAGAAGGGAAAAGCTACCCACTCCAGTACTCTTGCTTGGAGAATCCCATGGGCAGAGGAGCCTGATGGGCTACAGTCCATAGGGTTGCAAAGAATCAGACATGACTTGGCAATTAAACTAGGCATCTGTTAATTTACAATAGTACCTGGTGTAAAATAGATATTGAATAATTTTTTAAAGTTGAATATACAGAGCTAAATAAAGCTTCCAAAAAGAAGTATCAAGGTTGTTTCTAAAAGAATGAATAGGATTTCACCAGAAGAGGAAGTGGAAAAAGACAATCTAGGAAGAGAAAATGGAAAATAAAGTGTGAACATGTGAAAGAACAAACTTTGGGGGGATAATTCAGGCACTTAGAGTGATTAGAGATTGTAATAAATATCTGCTATTTCTTTGAACCACCTTTCCATGTTAATTCCAGTGCTCAAGTATATGAATTTATTATTATCTTAACTGCCAAATGCCTCCTTAAAATCTTTCCCAGCATCTAGTCTCTTTCTTTTCTATTCTATATAACCTGACTTGTTGTTCAGTTGCTCAGTCATGTCCAACTCTTTGTGATCCCATGGAGTGCAGCATGCCAGGCTTTCCTGTCCTTCATCATCTCCAGGAGTTTGCTCAAACTCAAGTTCATTGAGTCCATGAAGCCATCCAACCATCTCATCCTCTGTCATCCCCTTCTCCTGCCTTCAATCTTTGCCAGGGTCTTTTCTAATAAGTTGGCTTTTCACATCAGTATTGGAGCTTGAGCTTCATCATCAGTCCTTTAGAATTGACTGGTTTACTCTCCTTGCAGTCCAAGGGACTCTCAAGAGTCTTCTTCAACAACACAGTTCAAAAGCATCAGTTGTTTGGCTCTCAGCCTTCTTTATGGTCCCACTCTCACATCCATACAAGACTACTGGAAAAACCACAGCTTTGACCAGATGGACCTTGGTTGGCAAAGTAATGTCTCTGCTTTTTAATATGCTGTCTAAGTTTGTCATAGCATTTCTTCCAAAGAGCAAGCATCTTTTAATTTCATATAACTTGATACTGCCAAACAAAAAAATCCTAAAGTGAAAT
The DNA here is from genome assembly GCF_910594005.1 of Cervus elaphus. NCBI lineage: Eukaryota > Metazoa > Chordata > Mammalia > Artiodactyla > Cervidae > Cervus > Cervus elaphus. The sequence goes on along the minus strand of NC_057834.1, from coordinate 86,929,525 downwards.
TCTGATCATGTACTTTCTTATTCCCAAATGAAAAACCCGATGGTTTCCCAATGTTAATTGAAAACATTCCCAATTCCTTTAACCCACTGAAAGTGCTCCAACAGTTCTTGCCAAACAGTTTTCCCAAGCTTGCCTCCCTCTCTCCTCTTTCTTGTACTCTTATACTGCAGCCAGAACTATTTGCATATTCCTGTGTATTTCTAGCTATTTCCAAACTCAGTGTCTCTGTCCTGGTGTACAGTGACTTTTCTACTGTCTATATAATCTACACCTTCCAAGTTTCACATCCCAACATCGAGATGACAACTTTGAGCTGTTCAGACAGAAACAGCTCTCTTTTCACATAACTCTTGTAAATGGACAAGTAATTATTTCTAAATTTTCCGTTACAGTATGAGTAAACCATTCTTAAGTTTTCTAATTTATATGATTCATTATCTTATTGAATATAACTATTCTTCCTTATAATAACCATCTTGTTTTCCTTATAAGCCCTTCATGGGTATTTTTAATAAAGAATAAATTGGATAGGGATAAGGAAGTATATGAATACTTCTATATTGTTAAATCTAAAAGAAAATAATAACCCTATACATGAATGCAAAATCACAGACTTTGGTTGAAGACACTGTGACAGAGAAGGAATGATAAGGAAAAGAAAGGGAAGAATTAAAAACTTTCTTCTCAAGATCTTGCTGCGTGCTATCCACTATGATCAGTGCTATCCCTATAGTTCTCAGAACAACCTACTGAATCATGTAGGTACTTTTATGATCCACATTTTTCAAAAGATAAAAATAAGACTCTATTCATATAGCATGTAATTTTCATAGCCAAGAATTAAAATAAATCCTACCTTCAAAACTTTGGACAACTAAGACACTGAAAAAATTTCGCAGATTCCCCAGATTCCCCTAAACCCAAGAGCCAGATACTTTCATATTATCAGGATATCAGTGGTAGAGTCTGGACTTCAAGCTGAGTCTCCAACACTTCAATATGTGTCTTTCACTACTGTGTACTGTCTGCATTTTATATTTCTCATTGTTTCTTTAAACTACAATCAAATGAAAGTGCTATCCTTCATGATTCAATGTAATATTCACTGACTAGCTTTCAATTTTTTAAACAGTGGTCTAGAAAATGTATTATTTCCAGTGCTAGATTCTTTTTATTTAGAGCAGATATTAAGTATCCTGAACCAGCTCATGATGTATCTTGAGTATTATTGAAGAAAGGCCTGCTATGCTTTTGGTTTGAGTAATGACAGCTGAAACTGAGAATATGTCAAATTTCTTATACATTATCATCGGTAGAATTCTTAATTAACCAGCTGATGTTGTCCATAACATGGAGTGATTATTCTTTTGGAATGAGAGTTATTTAATGAACTCTGGCTATTTCACTGCTGACCAAACACTGGGGAGCCAATACACTACTGAAGGAAGGATATTTACTCTTAGGAAGGTGGTCATCAGAGTGGACTCCCTTGTGGCCAATACAGTAATGGAGCAGACAGCACAACTTGTAGCTATTCTAGTTTCACTGTTTCTATTTCAGGAACTTAAGTGTCTGAGAAGCTGTAACCTATGCTCGCCCTGAATCTCTCCTGTGCTCCGTTCTGCCACTAAAGTTTCTCTAAAATAAAAGTAATCTCTTCCTTACTGAGTATGAGGAAGCTTGGCATTGAGGTTCAACAGAGACAGCGAAATGCATTTTTGTTCAATACTTTCAATAAACAATAAATGTACAGATTAAAAGATTAAAAAAAAATTGCCTACTGTATTAAAGTATAAAAGTGTAAGTGAAAGTCACTCAGTCATGTCTGACTCTTTGTGACTCCATGGACTATATGGTCCATGGAATTCTCCAGGCTAGAATACTGGAGTGGATAGCCTTTCTCTTCTCCGGGGGATCTTCCCAACCCAGGAATCGAACCCAGGTCTCCTGCATTGCAGGCAGATTCTTTACCAGCTGAGCCACAAGGGAAGCCATTAAAGTATAGAATTACAGGTATAAGTCTCTACCTTCCAACTCTCCATCTCTCAGTTTCTTTTTTACCTGTATCAGGGATTTGATGTTGAGTGTGTTTTCTACTTGCAAGTTTTAACAGTGTGATTTATTGTCATGTTTTAACTTATGTATTATTAGATGAGCTAAAAAAACCCTACCCAATTAGCCCATTAGTAACAGTATCACAGTAACACATTAACACAGTAACACATTAACACAGTATCACATTAGTAACACAACAGCGTTGTGTTGGAGGAGCCAAGGCTCAAATCTAGGCCTGCCGAAAAGCCTGAAGGTACTCAGATATACTGCACTATATAGTATTGCCTTTACACAGCCTCACATATTTACTTTAAAATGATCCTTGAATTTCCATCAGAAATATAATTTCATATCCATCAACTGAATTGTTTCCCTACATCTCTGTACAAATGTGACTTCAGCCCATTCTCCATTCCAGATTTAAGAGTTAAGCTTTATTAGTGAATAAACAATGAATCTTTTTAAAATATAACTATGCCCCTTATACATGGTAATAGTGGACACTCATAGGGTGATTATGTGCAATATTTGGGATATACTTGTGCTAAAAAGGTCTCCATTATTCATCTGAAATAAAATGTAACTGGATGTCCTGTATTTTGTCATGTAATGCCCTCTGTGTGTGTGTGTGTCTGTGTGTGTGTGTGTGTGCGTGTGTGTGTCTGTGTGTGTGTGTGTCTGTGTGCGTGTGTGTGTCTGTGTGTGTCTGTGTGTGTGTGCGTGTGTGTGTCTGTGGTGTGTGTGTCTGTGCGTGTGTGTTTGTCTGTGTGTGTGTGTGTCTGTGTGCATGTGTGTCTGTGCATGTGTGTGTGTGTGTGTCTATGTGTGTGTCTGTGTGCGTGTGTCTGTGTGCGTGTGTGTGTCTGTGTGTGTGTGTGTCTGTATATGTGTGTCTGTGTGCGTGTGTGTGTGTGTCTGTGTGTCTGTGTGTCTGTGTTCAGTTGCTCCAGTCATATCCAGCTCTTGGTGATGCTATGGACTGTAGCATGCCAGTCTCCTTTGTCCTTGTAATTCTCCAGGCAAGATTACTGGAGTGAATTGCCATGCCTTCCTCCAGGGGACCTTCCAGACTCAGGGATAGAACTCAAATCTCTGTCTTTCCTGCATTGGCAGGGGGCTTCTTTTCCATTAGTGCCACCTGGGAGGACCCAATATTAGCCTCAGGGGTACTTAAAGGACTTAAAGTAACGCATAGATGAGATTACTGATGTCTATATTAATATTAAGGGGCTTCCCAGGTGGCGTTAGTGGTAAAGAGCTGGACAGTCAATGCAGGAGATGTAAGAGATGCAGGTTCAATCTCTGGGTTTTGAAGATCCCCTGGAGGACAGCAAGGCAACCCATGTTGCCAGTGTTCTTGCCTGGAGAACCCCATGGGCAGAGGGGCCTGGCAGGCTACAGTTCATAGAGTCACAAAGAATCAGACATGACTGAAGCGACTTAGCACTGCAACGCATGTTAGTATTGATGAGAGGAAACAAGAGCAATGATTTAGAAGATTGATTGGTGAACACAGAATCAGAGTGCCAGGAGCTGAGTAATCTCGTTTTGCTAAAATTGGAAATGTGAAGCTCTCTTAAAAGATATTTTCTTGATAAGAGTAATGTTCTTGGTTCTGAATTAAAATTCCTTCTTAAATATTGGATACTTGAAAAAGCCCTGCTAATATTTGTTTGCCTCCTCTTAACTTCTTTTCTGTGCTTGGGTTATTAACCAACATCTCTTTGGATAAAAAATAAACTTTTTTAAGGTCATAAATGCATTCAACCACCTCTGGAGCTATTATTGATTTTATTTAAAAATGGGATTAGATTGGAAGTCATTCTTTCCCATCAAGTTAACTTCCTGTGCATTTTCTTTGATTTATTAACTATTAGTTCCATGAAAATTCAGTTTCATATTTCTATAATTTGGAGTAGAACTTGTCACCCCCATATACTATCTAGAATCTACTGTGTTAAATCTGCTGCTTATTTGTTGTTCACTCTTTGACAAAGCACCTAACTTTCTCACCACCTCAGTTGTTTCATCTGTAAAAAGGGAATTGTGAAAGTTCATTAGGGTATTACGGTGATATATTCATAGACAAAAATCATTTTAAACATGGGTGGATGCTTCTGCCACTAGCCCTATGAGGAGGCAGGTATGAGAAGGGCATGTGGGATATGGAGACAGTGTCATATGGTGGGACTACCTGATTCTAAGCCAGGCTTTGGAGCCTCAAGGTATAGTCTAGGTTCTAAAGTACTTAATCACCTAATATCATGGGAAATTCCAACTCTGCAAAATACTGCAAGGGGACAGTTCTTAAAATTTATCTGTGTCAACAATTTTCTTAGCTGAAATAAAGGGAAATTGGGACTTGCTCACAATTGCATTTCTGATGAGTGAAAAAACTAAGAATGGAAATCAAGCTACTTTGTCTCCCACTCCCCAACTTGGTGGCAATGTTCCCAACAGCTCTCTCTATAACAGACATGAGTAGTGCCTAGTCAGTAGCCCTCTGACCTTGACTTCTAATAGCCAATATATGTTCTAAGACTGATATTTTTGGGGGCTTTCATGCAGCCTACCTCCACCCTGGGCATAAGACTGACTCATCCACCTCACCCTGTAGGGTAAAGTAGAGGCCCTGTCTTGCAGTGTTGCAGAGAGTTTCCCTGTGGAACTAAGCTCCAGTAGCCACTGAAGTCAATGGTTTAATACCTCATGCCTTTAGTAGCTGCTTTCTCTTTCCTGTAACATTGTTTTTTGTCCCCTGTCCACATTTCCTGTTTCTCCCAAATAAAGTACTTGCCTTAGAACCCTTACCTCAGGCATTGACTCTAGGAAAACCAAATTAAGACACTCTCTTTACCTGTGACAGCTTTAATAAGCTTAGTAGCAGAGCTGACTGTTAAAAACTTGGCACCTGAACCTCTGCAGGATCTTGAAAAATAAAGAATGCTATCAGAATTTACTTTAATGGTTACCCTTGTAAAATAACTTATTCTGCCTGTGTTTCTCATCTCCTCTTCCTCTCAAAGACATCAGGAAATAAAAAGAAATACCTTCTTACACTGTTAAGAAGTAAAACACTTTCAGAAGCCAGGGCCATGAATGAACTAATGTAACGTTTTGTAAGGTGCTTCTTCCAGAAGGCAGAAATGGCAATTTTCTCAGCAGATTGAGAAACATCTCAGTTATGTAAAATGTCAGATCTGCCTATGGACTTTCTTACATCATCTGTATACTTTACGTTCTCTTGAGCATAGATTTGATATTTTCTTAAATTGTTCTTGCTAGTTATCTTTTATAAAATATGAACTTTTACAGAGATGAACTCTTTCTTAAATGTATAAAAATCTTTTTTCTTTTATGTGTCAAATTTAAATGGAATGAAACTATTATCTTTGGGTTGTGGGTACCAATTCTTTATCTCTCATCACCTACACATGCCATAATTCAATCTCTGTGTCCTGTTGCTGTTCATAAACCAACAAGCTCTGGTGGTTTATGTCATCAGCAGAAAACCTGAAAGTGAATTATAGCCTTGCATTCAATCTCTATGTTCTGCGCGGAAATAGCCAGTTTTTCAGAATGTGCAATTTAGAGACTTGGGAGCGAGAGACTTATAAAGTGTATTTCTTGTAGTCTGTGCCAAAGTCAAAGCTATGAACATTCAAAATAAAAGATTGATATAAAATCGGTTCAAGATACACCTATAGTTTTATGAGTAAAATGATGTTTTCATTAATGTTTGGAAAACTTGAGAGAGAGCAACAGTCTACTTATTTCTAAACATCTAGAGTTTCTAAAACAAAAATGAAACTAAATTTGGATTTCATCAACACTGAATTGAGAGGATAACAATTTGGACATAGTGACTCAGTGACAGTAGAAGTTCCTTTTACTTTACGTGTTAGTAGTTACCCTTGTGAAATGGTCAAGTAAACATCTACTAGAAGGGCTACACAGAGAGCTAACCAGAGCACACACAAACAATGTCCTTCTTTAAAAGTTGCTAACATATTATCTATGGTGAAACAGATCACCAGCCCAGGTTGGATGCATGAGACAAGTGCTCGGGCCTGGTGCACTGGGAAGACCCAGAGGGATAGGGTAGAGAGGGAGGTGGGGGGTGGATCGGGATGGGGAATACATGTAAATCCATGGCTGATTCATGTCAGTGTATGACAAAAACCACTACAATATTGTAAAGTAATTAGCCTCCAACTAATAAAAATAAATGAAAAAAAAAAAGTTGCTAACAAGTTATTTCTCTGAGAAAGTTTCTTTAGGTATTATCTTAAATAAACTATTATTTGCATTAATCACACTTGTAATCCTGAATACTTTTCAGTGCACAAACCTTATGTTAACATATGAAGAGCCCACTTCCCAAGTAGTTTGAGGAGCAAAGTAGGCTTGTGTTGGGGTGTGATCAATAAGAGCGTCCCTGGTGGCTCAGTTGGTAAAGAATCTGCCTGCAATGTGGGAGACCTGGGTTTGATCCCTCAGTTGGGAAGATCCCCTGAAGAGGGGAATAACTACACACTCCAGTATTCTGGCCTAGAGAATTCCATGGACTCTATTTTCCATGGGGTCACAAAGAATCAGACATGACTGTGTGACTCACTTTCAAGAACTCATATACTAGAACCCTCTTAGTTTGAAAGATAATTTTTGCATCAAATTTTGGACTTTAATTTAGAAATAGTACTTTATAAGGAAAGATATAACATGTTTAGATAAATGCCCTTATTTAAAACTGTGTTAACATTCATATTGTGAACACTGTAAAAAATCTCTCTTGACCACCATTAAGTACTAAATATAGCATTAAATATATGCCACACACAATTCTAGTTGCTATTGATGCTAAAAAAGATTCAACAGTTAAAAAAAAAAAGAAAGTTATCTCTGTCTTCAATAAGCTTCTATTATATTTGGAGAAGGTAAATAATAAATAAATAATAATTATGTATTATTTTAGAATAGTTAAATGTTATGAAGAAAAAATATATAGTATCAGGGAATTAAAGAAAGAATAAGAAGTAGCATTTTGTAAAGAACTGTCAAGGAAGGCTCTCAGTCAGAAAAAGTAACTGACATGTGAAAACATATACATAAATTGATGGAATGGGCTGTTTGACTATTTGAGAGAAAGGTATTTCAGTAGAGGGAAAAGCAAATCAAAGATATCGAGATAGGAATATGTTAGTTGTGTCTGAGAAAGAATTAGAATGGTAGTGTGGCTAGAATGAAATCATAGAGGAAAAGAGAGATGGAGTCAGAAAAACAGCAGGATAAAATGGCTGGATAATACAGGGCTTGTAGGCCACAGGAAAATGTTTGGATTTGACTCTTGGTGAAGCATGAAATCAATGAAGGTAGATCAGAAATGATCTGAGGATTGCTAGCAATCTATTTTGTTGAGAATAGATTATAAAATATATGGAGATAAAAGCATGGATGTTGGCTAGAAAGTTATTGGAAAATTTCCAGTCAAGAGTCCTTGACTTATGCTAAGGAGGATAGTTCAGTTCAGGAGGATAGTTAGAAGTAGTAATTAGTTTCTGTATAGATTTTAAAAGCAGCATCAAAAGAATTTCTGATCATTTGGATGTTATTTGTGAAGCAAAAGAATGAATGATGATTCCAAGGTATAGAATCTACTCGTTCAACTCTCGTTTGTTAGGGAGTGAGTGAGTGAACATAAAAAGCAATGGCTTAGAGAATATGACATGCAGCCTACATAGGATGGAGGGGACTGTCACGTCAAACAATTTATGTTTTTGTCAAGAAGAAAGCATTAGGAAAATTACTGGAAATCCTAATTTATTAATAAAATTATATCGTCTTGTGCACTTATCCCTTCAGCAAATAGCCCCAAGTTTCTGAGTGCATGCTCAGTCATGTCCAACTCTGTGCAACCCCATGGGCTGTATCCCATCAGGCTCCTCAGGTTTATGGGATTTTGCAAACAAGAGTACTGAAGTGGGTTGCCATTTCCTCTTCAGAGGTTCTTCCCAACCAAGGGATCAAGCCTGCATCTCCTGGCTCCTGCACTGGCAGGCAGATTCCTTATCACTAGCACCCTCTGGGAAGCCCAAATAGCACTGAAGCTTAAGAAGTTTTGGTGACTAGAATCCTTATTTGGGTAGTCTTGTTGTAGTCACAGATGCAGAGATTGATCTGAAGTTGTTTTAAAAATATCTCAGAAAATTAACAGTTTCAAAGTCCTTATTTATAGTATTCAGTGGTACCAGTTTACATCAGCCTTATATACCTGATGTTCTATTTCATCTTCCCAAGGGCCTTGGGTCTTGAAGGAAGTTTTCAGTAGCTGACCATAGTTCCACTTCTAATTCAGTGGGTGCTACCGTCTATCACAGTGTTAGAGGCATGTCATGGGTACTCATTAGACTTCAGGTAAATTGAAATAACTGTCTTGCTCTTCTAAGAATTATGGCATCAGAAAAATGTATTAATATTTAGTAGAAAAAAAATCCTTAAATAAGCAGTTTCATTAAATTTTTTCTTCACATACGCTTTTACATTTCTTCTGACAATCTTCACCACGCAGTTTCTTCATTGATTTTTAACATAGAATCATTGTCTAGTTCATTATTGTAGTGATCTATTTATATGATTGCTTAATTGAGTGAGATTTCTTTTTGAAGAAAACATCTAATGTTGGAATCCTGGTTTTGCCATAGTAAGAACATGGGCAAGGAACTAACCTTGAATTAGCATAGATCCCTCCACAAATATAAGAGCAATTTGCAAGGCTTATTTTAAAGGGCTCTGGTATAATAATAAAGCCATAGAAGTATTTAATACATTGGAGGGAAAAGCAAATGAGTGTTGTCTTCTTAAGGTAAATTTATGTATTAGTTTCGTAGCTCTGTAGTCACATTGAGTATTACCAATTCAGGAGCATTCTGTAGAGAAGTTGAAGGTCAAGAAAAAGAGAAGAGCTCAGCTTCCTATCCTCTTCACTATATTGTGTTTTCCCCAAATATGTGGCTGAATCTTAGGCAATAGTCAGAGGAAAAAAAAATACTATAATATCAGAACATTCTCTTACATACAGAATGCCTAAAGATTGCTATTCTGGACTTTTCTTTTGGGGAGATGAAGGTCTGTAAGTTCAGTTGAGGTATTGGTTTTGTTAAAAGGAGGAAAAACAATCCACTGGTAGGAAACCTTGGATGAGCATTTCTATACATTAAGGCTTCATCATGACAGATTTACTTTTAGCCATATAATTAGAAACAATGCATTAAAAACAGAAAAGCTGAAGAAGAAAAAATGATTTGATCATGACATCACAACAGGATGTGCAAACAAGCAACACATGCACGTTTAGCACAAATATTTAAGGCATGTGTCCTTGGGACCTTACTTATCCCAGCATAGTTTTCTCAGGTTCACAGCCAGAATATCATTCAAATACAATCCCGACAGATATTGCTAAGCAGTTGTCACACTGAGCCAACCAAGGACAGAGGTCAAAGATGGAAATGCCCTTATTACCTGCATGAAAATGGAAAAAGTATAAAAAACAACCCATGACCAATATGCAACTTCATTAAAATTTTATTTTATTTACTCAAACAAGATTTCCTGACACTTCTGAAAAACTAAAAGTGAGGCTCACACTGAAAAGAAGAGCCATTGGGTATAAAGTTTTGAAGTTAGAGTTAAAAAGTGAAAGTAGTGACTGATAGAAAACCTATAGGAAAGATATAGAAGACTTACCTAAGTTCAAGGTACACTCAGCATTTTAATACTTACTAGTTTGTCTAAAAATAAGTTTTGAGTATGCAGACATGCACAAATGAAATGGTGTCTCAGTCTGCTCATGCTGTTGTAACAAAAAACCATGAACTGGGTGGCTTAAACAATAGGTATTTATTTCTTACAGTTCTGGAGGCTGGAACATCCAAGATTAAGATGTTGATTGATTGACTTGGTTCCTGGTGATAGCTCTTTTCCTGTATTGCAGGTGGTGGTTCCCTTCTCGTAGTAGCCTCATGTGATAGAAGCAGCAGTCTCTCTATTCTCGGGTTTGTTGCTGTTCAATCGATAAGTACTGTCCAGCTATTTGTGACTGCATGTCAGGCTTCCTGGTCTTTCACCATCTCCTGGAGTTTGCTCAAACTCATGTTTATTGAGTTGATGATGCCATCCAAAGATTTCAGTCTTTGTCACCATCACCCTCTTCTCCTCCTGCCCTCAATCTTTCCCAACATCAGGGTCTTTTCCAATGAATTGCCTCTTTGCATCATGTGGCCAAAGTATTGGAGTTTCAGCTTCAACAGTAATCCTTCCAGTGAATATTCAGAGTTGATTTCCTTTAGAACTGACTGGTTTGATCTCCTTGCTATCCAAGGGACTCTCAAGAGTCCTCTCCAGCACCATATTTCAAAAGTATCATTTCTTTGGCACTCAGCCTTCTTTATGGTCTTCTCTCACATCTGTACGTGACTACTGGAAAAACCATAATTTTAACTATCCAGACTTTTGTCAACAAAGTGATGTCTCTGCTTTTTAATATGCTGTCTAGCTTTGTCATAGTGTTCCTTCCAAGGAACAAGTGTCTTTTATTTTCATGGCTGCAGTCACCATCTCCAGATTTTGGAGCCCAAGAAAATATTTCCACTTTTCCCCATCTATTTTCCATGAAGTGATGGGACCGGATGATAAGGACACTGGTTGAACCCTGAGGAACACACCCCAATGACCTCATCTAAGACTAATTACCTCATAAAGGCTCCATCTCTAAATATCATCATATGAGGGGTGGGTGAGACTTCAATATATGAATTTGTGTGAATACAAACATCTGGTTGATAATACTTGGTAATTACCATACATGTGAATTATTAGGAAATAACAGTTCATCATATGTGCTCTAGATTGAATTTTCATATCCTACAAACACAAAAAAGAAATAGTATGAAATGCTTCTCTTTAAACTTCTGCATACTCAAGTAAAAACAACAGCAGAATACAAAGCATATTACTCTTATTGACAACCCTTTGCATACGTTTGTATATAGCAACTGAAAAAATAGATAAAGTGGATCTATGCCATAACCCTACAAATACTAAATATAATTTAAATTAAAAATATATTAATGATCATTCTTCTTCTGAAATTTTCTATTGTTTAAAGCAGACAAACTATTCTAACTATGCATCTGTGAAGCTGGAAAGGTTTGAATATAAGCCATGGTTAGGATTTTGCCCTGGGCCGGAGCTCCTATGAGACATCAACTCTACAAGCATGCTTACCAGAGAGCTACATGCAACAAAACAAGGAAGGATGCTCTCACTCATTTCGACCAGGGAAAGTCCAGGGCCAATGTATTCAAAGGGTAATGGTACACTCCTGTCTGTAATAAGCTTTCTACCTTTTATGTATTGCCTTATTTAGTTTTTTAAATACATTTTTCATCTGATGGTCTTGTGTTTTCACCATAATTCAGCTCAAATATCAAGCCTTTTGAAATATCCCCCTAATCTTTGAGGCAGAGAAAGTCATGTACTGGTCAGTTTTTATAGGGCATATCCACTAAGGCACTCACATTTGTATATTTAACACTTTCTCTTACTCACTAGACCACAAGTCCCCTCGAGGCAGGGGAAATAGTTTACCCAGCTTTGAGCACACTATCCAGTGCTATTCACAGATCCCAAATAATCATTGTTGAACAATAAAGGGTATGAATAAATGTATAAGGACAAAGCATTTCAACTCAAATAAACTTTACCATTTTTTTCTACCAATAACTTAGCTTTTAAAGTATAAAAATAAATCACAAAATGATCGTTATCATTTCCATAAATACGGGTAGAGATTATTAAAGATAAATGTTTAAAAGTCATTTGGAAAACAACCAATGCTAAATTCTTTTAGAGATGAATTTAACTACAGGCAAATTTTAACTTAACTGGAATATAAATTGTAAACTTAATCTTATGCGATAAACTTCACCAGTTTTATGTTGACATTACTACATAGAAAACTATTAACACTGAACCTCTGACAAATTCCATTTGAAAAACAAAAGTCAAAAATAATAGTTTCCCTACAAGAGTAAAAACATTCTTAATAAAGTGTTTTCCAAAGCAAAACAAAGAAATATAAACTTTACAATAAAGAGTTCATGAGTAAAGTCAGCATGAGCTTAAAGGATAGAATGTAATGAACATTTGATAAAGGTTTGATAAAGATTCAAAGCTTATGTTGATTATGAGAATGAAGGCTTAAGGTTCCCATTATTGAGCATTTTTCTGTAGCTTTCTTCAGCAGATATTAAGCTTGTAAAGAGCAAACGCTTTCAGGAATCAAGTCTTTAAGAGAAGCAATAATAGCATTTGGAAAATTTATTAAAATACAAAAGGATCAAAAGTCTTTAAAGACTCAATCTCTGTGGTGATCTTGCATTCTCTTTGTACAACTAAATTGAGTCCAAAGTATTAAACTAAAACTGTGGAACTGTAATTACACAACTAACTAGCCACCTGCGGTTCAGATAGTGTCAAATGAATTGGGTCAGATCGGAATGAAGTCAAATACTTAAATGATGGACAGAATACTTCCTTGGCCCTGCAGTTGCACTGTTAGTATGATTCTGAACTAGCTGACACCTTGAATAGCAGAATCTTCAGGCTTTCACACATTTGCTCTTGTGTTATCACTTAAATATCATTAAAAATATACATGATGAGAGTGCTTAATTTGACAGAAAATTATTCAAGATATCAAAGTCAAATGGATAATTCCTATTTTTCCCATACAGTGTATTGAATGTAACAACAGTTACAAACACTGTATCACAGTATACTTTCTCAAATGCTTTTTCATATAGTATCTCATTTGCTCTTGTCCAGCAATAGCTGAGGACATTGACTCTGACAATTTGACTTTTCAAGATCCTTTAGCTAATAAATGGTAGAATCAGGACAAAATGCAAATTTTCTGAATTCAAATTCCTAAGTTCTTAAAGGATATTGCTAGTAACAATATGCCTATTACACACACACACAGGGACCACCAAAATCCAGCAATACTTTCTAGGAACTGGAATTATAAGCCATTGGCTATAGTATTAGGATAAATGACTGGAAACTCGTTTTCATAGTACAGGCTTAACATGTGTTTCAGATATTTTCTTTTTAGTAAGTATATCAGAAAATAAAAGTTGAAAATAAAAAAAAAAGAAATACTTGTTTAATATGGAAATTCTTAAAGAGATTAAGGTGGCATTAAAAATCACCAAGAAGCAGTCAACATTTTGGGCAATTGAGATGTCACTGCCTAAAACTTTACATATTTTGAGCTATCTTGTAGACATAACTTTCATGGATCCAGACTTATACTGATAGGTTTAGTAAACATGTACAGTTTGCTAGTTCTTCTATAAATGTAAATTGTACCTTTTCAATAGGTGTCAGTTTGGGGGCAAACAAAATATAGTCCCCCTCTCAAATCCAATAATGTAATTCAAATGAAATTTCTTGCTGACAGCATGCACCCGTAGGGCATAGTAGCTTGTGACTATAACTGAACCCAGAGATGATAAAGCATCTCATGGTCTCAGCTAGACTTCTTAACCCTTTATAGAGAAGACCAAGCAAGAGATTATTTACAGTTTAACTGTGACATGAAAAAGAAGTTTTATTTGGTGTCAAGTAGTATATGTGATACCAGAAATGAGTTTATCACAAAGCAGCTTGGGAAATTTCCTTATTCATAAGTCAGGATTGCAGCTCACCTCTCCTTGTTGTGCACTGGATTTTTTAAGTCAATGAAAAGAACACACCCACACTTAAAGAAGCTTTTCTGTACTTTGTGGGAGTTCATGTTTTCAGAAAACATTTATCTAATCTTGATGCTGCAACTGAATTGAACTCTATCTTGGGAGAAGCAAATCTTAGTTTTTGCTGTTGCTCTAGTTTTTTTTTTTTTTAACTTAAAATTTAATTTTTAATATGCTGCAACATATTTAAGGTCATACAATATATGTTGCAGACATATGAACCAGTTTTATACACAGTGAGATTAAATAAATTTTGAGATATTTCAGTGAACACAGACTTATAGAGATTGAGTGAGAGGGCATTTGGTTCCATTTGTGTAAATGAAGTGAAGTGAAGTGAAGTCGCTCAGTTGTGTCCAACTTGCGATCCCATGGACTGTAGCCTACAAGGCTCCTCTGTCCATGGAATTTTCCAGGCAAGAGTACTGGAGTGGGTTGTCATTTCCTTCTCCAGGGGGTATCTTCCCCACCCAGGGATCAAACCCAGGTCTCCCGCATTGCGGGCAGACGCTTTGCCATCTGAGCCACCAGGGAAACCCTTTGTGTAAATGGTTGAACATAAATAAGAGTTTTGTCAGGAATACGAGAACCCACCAAAGACTACAGTTATGTTTCTTGATTATAAATATTTTAACTTATTGAGAAATAGCAATTTAACAAACATGAACAATGAATATTGCCTCAGATTGCCTTAAACTCAGAAGACTACTTTGAATAATAAGCAAATGCAAAATACTTTTACACAAGACAATGCAAATGAATGTGTCTGGAGAAGTACTTGATCTTCTGCAGGAGCTGTCAAATTTATTACAGGGAGCATTATGGGATAAAGTAAGAAATATTAGTATGGGGTTTTATGAGCTAGAGACAAGGTAGATCTGCTAAAGCTATCTGCATAATTAAAGGCGGATGTAGAGAAAAAGAAACCAGCAGGACCTGAGAGGCGCTGAGATAGAGGAAGGAAAATTCGGCAATGTTCTAGAGCAGTTTTAGGGTGTAAGAGTTGAAAAGTAAATAAAGAGACTTCTGGTTTTAACAGACACGTAATAAGGAGTGGTGGTTGGTTGATAGCTGTTGATTTTTTTTCCATTCAAACAGTGGGCCTTCTTGACATATTAGGATTAAAAAATAATCTATAGAAACTGGTCTTCCATGTTTTGGTTTCAAAGAGGTTTTTGACTCAGGAAGGTAACCTAATGTGGATGCAGTATCCTCATTTCTAAAGTAATATTTATAGCACTATCAGTAATAACAAATATCTATACCTTTCAATCAATCTGTATGTCTGTATCTAGGTCTATATCACTATTTAAGCATAAATTTAGACATGGGTTTAAATATACCAAACACCAAGAACAATAGTAGACCTTTTACGTTTTAATATTAGTTATGATAACCCTATAAGGCAGAAACTATTATTACTATTGTTAAACACATGAGGAAAAAGACTTTAGTTATTCAACATAGCCCAAATCACAAAGCAGAATCTGAGATACTAACTAGTTATCTATGTTTTCTGAAAATATCTCTTTTTATAAAATTTAGAGGAAGAATCTGCCTACCAATGCAGGAGACTCAAGAGATGTGGGTTTGATCCCTGGGTTGGGAAAATTCCCTGGAGAAGGAAAGGACAACTCCCTCCAGTATTCTTGCCTGGGAAATCCCGTAGACCAAGGAGCTTGGTGGGCTACAGTCCATGGAGTTGCAAAGAGTCAGATAGGACTTTGAGACTAAGCACACATTCATTATAAAGTTACAATAGGTAATAAAATGGGGATTCTATGGAAGAGACTCATAGGTCAAATAGAAGGACCTACATATAAAAACACAGATTTTAGAGCAAGGCTGCTTGGAGTTGAAGTAAGTAAGTTGGAGACTTACTCTGCCAACTATGCAACTTTTGACTATCATTTCACCTCATTCATCTAGCTGCTTCATCTGCAAAATGAGGCTAATGACAACATGCAACTCATAGGCTTGTTTTGAGAACTAATTAAATACTTACAAATTAATTATAAAACATTTAAAGTAGTGCCAGGCATAAAGTATTAAGTAGGTAATTATTGTTGTTTCAAATGACTCGCTGTATTTTTTTGTCTTCTCTAAAAGAAATAACACTAAGCATAAATGAAATGCGAACATTGTTTGGGTCCTCTGGCTTCTACCTAAAAGTCCTATGAGTAATATAGGTTATATCCCCTTGGAGTGAAGTATATTTCTTCTGGTTGCTAGTCTGACTAGTGTCTCTGCTCTGTGGCCTATGCCTGCCAACTTGACAAAGACAGATCACAGGAAAACGTTCAGATAATGTATTCAGGTATTACTTTTTTCCTGCCCCACTCCCCACCCCACCATCCGTGCCATCTAATTCACTATCAAACAGCTTTTGAGAATCCTGATATTATCATGAATTCCATATATATTTTCAGCCCAACAAAGTCTTTTGATGCACATTTAACTGCTGCTATTAAATCTGACTCTTCATTCCTTTAAACATCTGGATAGCTTAAGTTCTTAAGATGACAGTGGTGGTCCAAATTGCATTAAATCAAATCTTCAGGTTATTATCATATTCCTATCATATATATATCAGGTGTGCTAAACATATGCTGATTAACAATGTACTGCCTCTATCATAGGATCCCAATATCTCACTGGACAAATAATCTGCCTGCAATGCAGGAGATTCAGGAGACATGGGTTCAGTCTCTGGATCAGGAAGATGCCCTGGGGGAGAGCATGACAGTCCATTCCAGTATTCTTGCCTGAAGAATCTTAATGATAGAGGAGCCTGGTATCCTATAGTCCACAGAGTCTCAGAGTCAGACATGACTGAAGCGACTTAGCATACCTAAGCGACTTAGGTATGCATGCACACCTTCATAGTAAAGCTCATTAATAAGTTTCCCTCATTGCTTCAGAGAACGTCTTGGGGTATATTATGATCTTCTTATTTGGACCTAATCATGAGCATTATTTATATTATTTTAATAATTTATTAGTCATCCTCAATGGATATCCAAGTTTGCAATGCAATAAAATGCTTTATTGACCATCTTCAATGTATTCCCAAGTTGTAACTCATCAAAATGATTTCTGCATGCATGCCTTACTGAGAAGAGAACTTGGGTGACTTGCATTGTAGTATTCCATTATGCTTTTGGACTGTTCTGTTGGAATGACATCCCAGAGACTCAGGAAAAAAATGAGATATCAAATTAATTTCCTTCCTTAGCCTCTTTAATGCTACTTTATGCCTTACCTCTCTGCCAATTTCTCCCCCTTTTTGGTGGATCTTTATTTAGTTAGCAAAATTGTTCAGCATCTACTATGTGTTAGATATTGTACCAGGAAAGATTGAGGGCAGGAGGAAAGGGGGCAACAGAGGATCAGGTAGTTGGATCACATCATCAACTCAATGAACATGAGTTTGAGTAAACTCTGGGAGATAGTGAAGGACAGAGAAGCTTGGCATGCTGTAGCCTATGGGGTTGCAAAGAGTCAGACTTGACTGAGTGACTCAAAAACAACAACCAGGACTCAAAAAAAGAAAAAAAAGAAAAAAGAAAAGGGTTTGTATCCTCTGCTGTTGAAGTTCAGTTCAGTTCAGTTGCTCAGTTGTGTCTGACTCTTTGCGACCCTATGGACAGCAGCATGCCAGGCTTCCCTGTCCATCACAAACTCCCGGAGATTGCTCAAACTCATGTCCATTGTGTGGGTGATGCCATCCAACCATCTCATCCTCTGTTGTACCCTTCTCCTCTTGTCTTCAATCTTTCCCAGCATTAGGGTCTTTTCCAGTGAGTTAGTTCTTTGCATCAGGTGGCCAAACTCCAAAGTATTGGAGTTTCAGCTACAGCATCAGTCCTTCCAATGAATATTCAGGACTGATTCCTTTAGGAAGGACTGGTTAAATTTCCTTGCAGTCCAATGGACTCTTGAGAGTCTTCTCCAACACCACTGTTTAAAAGCATCAATTCTTCAGCACTCAGCTTTCTTTATAGTCCAACTCTCACATCCATACATGTATCCATACATCCATACCACTCTCACATCCAAAATCACTGCAAAAGGTGACTGAAGCCATGAAATTAAAAGACACTTGTTCCTTCGTAGAAAAATTATGACCAACCTGGACAGAATATTAAAAAGCAGAGACATTACTTTACCAGCAAAGGTCCATCTAGGCAAAGCTATGGTTTTTCCAGTAGTCATTTATGGATGTGAGAGTTGGACTATAAATAAAGCTGTTGAAATATTTAAAATCCATTTGGGTAGCTGAAAAGATGAATACAAAACAAAAAATAACTTTAAATAATGACCTGGTGGAAAAAAAATTTAGACAATTTTTTTTTGTGCATTTGCCAAAATTTTACTACAACCTGGTTGCAGGAGAAAAGACTTTCAACAGATCAGTTTAAAAATTAGATTTACTTTCATGGGGAAAATGGTATAGAAAAGGGTGATGATTAGATAATCTTTGTTGTACTATATAAAAGAAAAAAGAACCTAGTTAAGTATTATTGCCCAATACTTCAAGATTGGTCATTAGGCCCCTTCCAAGTTTGACAGTCCACTGAAGGACTGGATAGTTGCATTCTTAGAAATGGTCTTATTCTCATTAAAATTTATTTGAACATTAATTAAGCTTTTTATCAAGGATAATAATTTTTTTCCAAAAAAAGATTTTCAAATTACAATTTGAACAAAGTTTCCATCCTCATCCAGACTTGAGTTAATTTTTCTCTTTTCCTGTAAGCTTGTGACAAGTAGAATCGAAGGTCTGAATAAGGGATTACTAATTGCCTATTATAAGGAAAGAGATGGAGGTCAATAAATCTCAGTCAAAAATTACCACCGAGACAAAAAGATTTTGTCAGCAGTGGAAAAGAAATATCTGCCATAGTTTGAATCCTTGATAAACTGAAATGAATAGGCCAGTTACTGATCAAATCAGCCTGAAAGTTCTGGATTGACTGAATTCTATGGACTGAGACACTAAGAATTGAAAGTGGGTTCTGTAACAATCCAGTTTTGACGTGCAGCACCATAAGGATTGAGCCCATTCAAACATAGATGAGTTCTTTCTCTTCTGGCATGGCTAAGGACTTGGAAAGAAAACCAGAATCTGTCTGAGTATATACAGAGGAGTGTTAAAAATATACATTTCTAAAACTCTAAAGTGAGAAGAATACCCAGGTGGCTGAGTGATAAAGAATCCTTCTATTAATGCAGGTTTGATCCCTGGTTTCGAAAGGTGTCCTAGCATAGGAAATGGCACCCACTCCAGTATTCTTGCCTGGAAAATTCCATGGACAGAGAAGCCTGGCAGGCTACAGTCCATGGGGTAGCAGAGTCAGACATGATTGAGCATGGCACAGTGAAAGTGAGAAGTGTGTATGTGAGAAATCTTCTCTCCTTCCTTCTTTTTTTTCTTTGTTTCATTCAGGAAATAAAACTCATATTTTATGGCAAGGCAAGAAAAATTAAAACATAAAAATTCTTCACTGTCCATTAGGCTCTGCTCTTCCTCCACTGTGTAATACGTATTTGCATTATGCACTGATCAAACCTCCCCCATTGACAGGAATACCTGCTCACCATAAAGAGTAATATTCTCCCAGCATCAACGAGACAACTCCTTAAAAGGTCACATGATCCACCATGATGCCGCTTAGATCTGGATGATATTAGACTGTCAATAACACGTCATTTGAGGTACAGCAGTCTCTTTCAAAAAACTTACTTAAACTGTGTCTTGACTTCTAACGAGTGACACAATTCTCAGCTTTCTCAGATACTCCTAAGTTATAATCTTCCAATTTGTCTCAAATAAAATTTTCCAGTTCTTTCTTAGACTGAATGATTAATTTTTGGTTGACACTCTGGAACCATAGACCACTGAGGTCACTTCCTTAAAAAATGAGTGACCGCAGTTAAGTCAAGTGATCGTATGAGTGACCTGAGCCTAGGAAGGGAGATTACTAAAATATGAAGTTAAGTGCCACTTAATAGAAAGATGAACATTAGGAAAATAGACGAGAATTAAGGTGGAGGGCTGTAATGGAAATGATAAGTGAATTCCATCTCTTGCTTAAAAAAAATTGCTGAAAGCAGACACATACATGTTTCTAGTTACAAGACTAAAGATTTTAAGAACTTTATGAAGTATCTTGACCTTTGTAACTTCATATTTGTTATTATCTGTTTGATCTTTGGTATTCATTAGCAGTAAAAGCTTTGGCAGACAGCATTAACTGGAGATAGTAATACTGAAAGTTAAAATATTATTGAATAGTTGCTTTTCAGGCAATATCTAATTTAACTTGAAAACTGTCTTAGTAAGTATATAATATTTCTAGAAGATGGAGAAGGAAATGTCAACCCACTCTAGTATTCTTGCCTGGAGAAACCCATGGACAGAGGAGCCTGGCAGGCTACAGTCCATGGGGTCTGGAGAGTTGGACACAACTGAGCAACTAAAACACCACCACCACATTTCTAGAAGAAATCCATGTGATTGTGGAAAGTTAAGTAACACTTAAAGTCACTGAGAGTGGCTGACCTTGATGCAAACAGATTTTTTTTTTTTTTTAACTCCAAAGTGTAAGCTGTTAGCACTATGCCATCTGTGTGAACTTTGGGTCCTGATCTTGAATTCTATCCCGGCCACTTTTCAGTTTAGTAATTATGTATAAATTATTTAGGTTCTCTGAGCTATAATTCATTTTATGAAATGTACCTAATTTGAGGCCTTACTTATTCAAAGCACCTGAGTCTGTTCTGGGCCTTTGGTAGCATTAGCTTTTCTTTCTAAAAATCTTATCACTGGGAGGAGCAAAGAAAAGAAGAGCTGGAGTGAAGGCATTTCCACTATTTTGAAGCCAGGTTTAAGGGTGAAATCAAAAGCGATACAAAGTGTGTAGACTCATTAGGAAAAGAAAAAGTCAGTTGATAAAGAGCATGGGCTTGAAAAGTGGCTCGTAGACTAAACAGGGAACAGCAGATAGGTGCCCCTGTAAATGCACATGATGTCATGACCGTCCTCTGTCTTCTTTTCCTTTGTTCTATTTCCTGGAGCAATCTACAACCTTCCAGAAGCTTGTGGAGAGGATTATTGTGAGGTTTTATTATAAATTGGTAAGAGGTATTTAGGATTTTTATGTTGCTCTTTGGTACTCAAAGTAGAGTCAGTTCAGTTGCTCAGTCATGTCTGACTTTTTGTGACCCCATCGACTGCAAACTCAGAGTAGAAACTCCCTGTAAAAAGTTTTATAACTCTGTAGGTGTTTCCATGGTTAATGATTGAAATATTATTATGAGAGGCTAAGGAAGAAAAGTCTAATGTTCCATCAGGTAAGAAAACTGAAGAAATCTCAATTAAGCCACTACAATTAGCTTTCTTCCTTTTTTTTTTTTTTTTCAGGGAATATATGGTAGGTGCTTATTAAATATTTATTAAATTGAGTTTAAAATAATGTTGTGGCTGTCTTTGTTTTTTCAATGATCCATATGAGATAATTGAATTGATGACAGGAATCATCCTTGTGGAAAGCTCTTTTGAATATAATAATGTATAAGTGGGAGTGGCAATTAATAAATTATTTAACTCATCATTTTTTTAGACTACTAAGCATATCTAAGTACTGAGGATATAAAGATTAATAAAGCCTTAGTTCTAAAATAAATAAAACTTATGGAGAAGATAGTGCCAGGAAAAAGATTGTCTTGGAAATGGCAAATGAGATTCTTGGCTGTTCTTTCAAGCGATCTGGTGAATGTTATTTACTGGACAGTCTGGGGATTATCTGATTCCATAAGGCTGTGCACCTTTAATTATCTTTTAAACTAATGGGGCTATTTTACAACTTTCTAGAGGTGGAGGTTATGTTGCAGAAGACTGTTAACCATGTAAACGTTTCTTATGCATAGAAATGCAGATGAATTTTGTCTGCATGTGTGGGTGCTCACTTGCTTCAGTCATGTCCAACTCTTTGCAACCGTATGGATTGTATCCCACCAGGCCCCTCTGTCCATAGGATTCTCCAGGCAAAAATACTGGTATGGGTTGCCGCACTCTCCTCCAGGGGATCTTCCCGATCCAGAGATTGAACCCATTGCTCTTATGTCTCCTGCATTGGCAGGCTGGTTCTTTACCACTAGCGCCACCTGGGAAGCCTGAATTTTGTCTAGTACTGAAAAAAATCTCACACATTTTTCTTTGAACCTGTTTTACCATCTTTCATGTTTCCTCACTAATTCATGAGCTAAAGAAAATATTTGATGTGTTCATTTTATGTGTGATGATGGTCATGATTTTACCATTTTAAAAATTTTATTTTCAGCAGTAGGTAGGTAGTGCTTCTTAAGTCCCTCGTATTGAACTGGGAAATGTTATTTATGCTAACTCACTGAATATTTAAAACAGCTCTACAAAGTGGGAGACTTCCTTATAGAGTCCCTGCATACTGATGTTAAAGAAAAAAAAATATCCAATGACATTTATTAAAGAACCGTAAGGCAGACTTTATTCACGACCATAACAGTAAGTGTAGAGATCATTGTGATGAGGTTTTTCAATGGGAAGAGAGACAGGGCCAAACTCCAGATACAACAAAGAAAACTGGGAATTTGTGACAAGGAGCAGGGTGAGGTTCAGTGGATGGAAAATAACTAAGAAACATCAGGGTAAGTGGAGATTCTGGCTAAACCAACCTAACACAATTCTTGCTGAAGGTGGGCCAGGGTGGTCAGACATCATCTCAGGGGTAAGGCAGGATGAAGAAACCAATGACCAGATATCATGGGTAATCAGATGTTGAAGATGGTTAAACTGAAGTAGTACAACTGTTGATAAAAGTGGACAATGAAGACATGAACATGGACACTCAAAGTCAGGACCCAGCTGAGAGGAGAGTTCAGAAGAGAGTGACCAGAGTTTGAAAAAAGAATGTGTTACTGATGTTTCAGGAGGAAAAGGTAAGTTAACAAATATTTGAGAAACAATTTGATAGTTTTTTTGGTTCTTTTTACAAACGTTTAAGAGCAGCTCAAGTATCAAGTACCTTGGTATAGGTACTAGAGTTTATGGCTTATTAAACACATTAAATGCTTAAAAATCTATATTTTAATATTAGTTTATAATGTGTCATCATAGCCTATATTACATATATAATTATTTGGCTTTATCTATATTTGACAAGTAGATTCATTTTTTATAACCTGTCACTATATCTTTCAGAAAACTAATAATGAACATGTTTTGTAGCATGCTACTGCATTGGATTTGCTCTGAACTTTTGCATTATGTGTAATGTGCTTAGTCATTCAGTCATGTCTAACTCTTTGAGACCCCATGGACTATAGTCTGCCAGGCTCCTCCATCCATGGGGATTCTCCAAGCAAGAATACTGGAGTGGGTTGCCATGCCCTTTGCCAGGGATTATGTGTAATATTTGAATTTTTTTTTTTTTACTGCTAATCTCTGTAAAGTAAAATAATTATATCTTATAAAATATGCTTACATTTTAAAATTTACATGATCAGTTATAGCAAATACAAACAAAAACAGAACAATAATTATTTGCTTTCAAAACAGCAATATAAGCAAAACATAATGAAGGATTAATAATACCCAAGAATGAAACATCTTAGACTCCTGACACATTTGTGCAAACAAATAATCTAATTCTTTCCTCTATAGGAGGGGATCTCACACCATTGTCTCTCCCATTTTTGTTTCTTTACTTGACTCTTTTACACATTCTTAGATTCTTTTCACATCATAGCCATAGCTGTAAGCAAACAACTATTTTCCCCATCATTTGAAAATGGACACTAGAAGGACAAGGACACAGAGTCAGCAAGCACTGTGAGCTTCTATTCCTGTCCTGTCCTTGAGAGCTAAAATTAGTGTAAGGTAGGGGCAAAGATGTCCAATTAGTGTAAGGTAGGGGTAAAGATGTCAAACCCAAGATTTGGTGTTTCTTCATGATTTATCAGATATCAATTATAAGCTAGTTTCTTCTACAACAAATGGCTCTTAGATTCTCCATAAACATGGAGGCTAGAGAGCATCTTGCAGAGCAGTAAAAGAATTTTAAAGTCATGTGTACCTGAGGTTGAATTCTGCCTGGCTCTTTTAGTAACTGCCTTAATTTGAACAAGTTTTCAAATATACTGGAGCCCATTTCTTTATATACTGGAGCCCATGCAAAATATGTATGACAATTTGTCCTTCATGAGGATGTTGTGAAAATTAGAAGAGGTCTATGTTGATTTTACAGAGAGTTGGTTCTTAACCATGGTAGCTAGTATAGACACAATGCAAAAATCAGGTACAATTTCTGACAGAAAGAGTTTCACTGAATTTTACTGATCAAATACTTGTTGTCTGGTGTGGTACTTGGACCTCAGTAATTATAACATCTCCCAAGGTGGATGGGGAATAAATGTTAAAACTTTAACATAGGGTCTGAAGTGATAGTGGAAGGGAATAGCCAAAGATGATGTTGAAACCAAACATGAAGCCAAATATGAACCAACCAACATGGAGGTGCATTCTAAGAAGCTGGCATTTTATCTGGAGGGAAATAAGAAGCCAGTGAAGAATTTTAAACTAGAGGATGTTCATATGTGTCCTTCAAGAATATCAATCTGGGCACCAAGAAGGAAATCGAATCAGTAGCTGACTTCATGTTAAAATGACCATTTGTCCCAGAAGTCCCTTCTAAAAGTAAGAATTGTAATCTGAAGTATCATACAAGTTGGGAAACAAATACCATCTGAGGAAGTTCTTAAATAACATCCATTTATGATTACCTCTTAAAGCATCAAGTTACACTTCTAGATGCTGATGACTGCGCTGGTTCAATCATTTTGTCAGATCTTTACTGTATTTCCAAAGGGGGAATTTTGAATTATGATATTAAGTTGGCACAGTAGTAAAGAATCTATCTGTCAATGCAGGAGACACAAGAGATGTGTGTTCGATCCCTGCGCAGAGAAGATCCCCTAAGAAGGAAATGACAACCCACGCCAGTATTCTTGACTGGAAATCCCATGGACAAAGGAGACTGGCGGGCTACCGTCCATGAGGTCGCAAAGAGTAGGACATGACTGAGCGCCTGAGCGTATATATTTTAATAATTATGTTTGCCCACCGTTAGTCCTTAGATAGCTGAATCACATTGTCATATTTGCTACCACCAGAGGGCGCTCTTTAACCCCAGATTCATTCCACTGGGCTCAGGTTTGTGCCTTCATTGATCGGAAATGGCAGACCAGATAGAAAAAGGCAATGGGAACATTTAGTTTCTTTCTCAAGAATTTGAAATGAAAACGTGAGTTAATTTTTCACTTATCATGAGACAAAAAGAAATAAAAGAGACAGATAAGCTAAATGCAATAAATGTCCTTAATAAACAGAGTAGCCACATGCAAGCTCCCTGCCCTCATTCTAACAAGTCTCATGTTCTCATGTTCTCGCTGCAAATGGTGACTGCAGCCATGAAATTAAAAGACATTTGCTCCTTGGAAGAAAAGCTATAACCAACCTAAACAGCATATTAAAAAGCAGAGGCATTACTTTGCCGACAAAAGTCTCTAGTCAAAGCGATGGTTTTTCCAGTAGTCATGTATGGATGTGACAGTTGGACTATAAAGAAAGCTGAGTGCTGAAGAATTGATGCTTTTGAACTGTCGTGTTGGAGAAGACTCTTGAGAGTCCCTTGGACTACAAGGAGATCCAACCAGTGCATCCTAAAGGAAATCAGTCCTGAATGTTCTTTGGAAGGACTGATGCTGAAGCTGAAACTCCAATACTTTGGCCACCTGATGCAAAGAACTACTTATTGGAAAAGACCCTGATACTGGGAAAGATTGAAGGCAGGAGGAGAAGGGGGTGACAGAGGATGAGATGGTTGGACTGCATCACCAGCTCTATAGACAGGAGATTGAGCAAGCTTCAGGAGTTGGTGATGGACAAGGAAGTCTGGGTGCTGCAGTCCACGGGGTTGCAAGAGTCAGAAACGACTGAGCGACTGAACTAACTAAATAATTAGAGCACATCTGTGTGCCAATTCTTTCTGAGACCAAGGAAATGGTGTTCAGATGTCTCTGTGTACATCTATGTATATATATCCTGTAAATAAAACTTCCATTAAGCAAGGCAATTGAATAAACTTCAGTGTGGGGGTCATTCAAACCCAAGCTTAAATACCTTCAGAATTTCTGTACTTTCTCCTATATAATTTTTATTTCATCTGTAGACCAGATTCATGGTTCTATATAATGTCCCCAGCTTGATTATTTGTTGGTTTCATTTTCCAAAGAGTTGAACTCTTGGACAATCACACTGCAAATGGTTTATTGGCTTAGTCTGTGTATTGGATGAGGAAACTGAATAATATGATAACTAAGAGGATTAGACTACCATACAAGAATCTCAGTCAATCAAATTGAGTCCTTATAATTTCTAGATCCATATGATGCTAGCTTTTGAACTTCTTTATATCTTTTTTTTTAAATTTATTTTAATTTTTTGACACTGCAACTCAGCATGTGGAATCTTGGTTACCTGACCAGAGATAGAACCCGCACCCCCTGCTTTGGAAACAGGGAGTCCTAACCATTGGACTACCAGAGAAGTTCCTTGAGCTCTTGTTTTCCAAAGGGTTCTTACAAAAGTCAAAGATATTTTAAGTTACTCAGTACCCATATCACTCACCTAGAGCCAGACATCCTAGAATGTGAAGCCAAGTGGGCCTTAGGAAGCATCACTATGAACAAAGCTAGTGGATGTGATGGAATTCCAGTTGAGCTCCTTTAAATCCTAGAAGAGGATGCTATGAAAGTACTGCACTCAAAAACTGCCAGCAAATTTCAAAAACTCAGCAGTGGCCACAGGACTGGAAAAGGTCAGTTTTCATTCCAATCCCAAAAAAGACAATGCTAAAGAATGCTCAAACTACCGCACAACTGTACTCATCTCACATACTAGTAAAGTAATGCTTAAAATTCTCCAAGCCAGGCTTCAGCAATATTTGAACCATGAACTTCCAGATGATCAATCT
Organism: Cervus elaphus; assembly: GCF_910594005.1. NCBI lineage: Eukaryota > Metazoa > Chordata > Mammalia > Artiodactyla > Cervidae > Cervus > Cervus elaphus. The sequence continues at coordinate 86,902,581 of NC_057834.1, read as the reverse complement.
GGTTTTAGAAAAGGCAGAGGAACCAGAGATCAAATTGCCAACATCCATTGGATCATCAAAAAAGCAAGAAATTTCCAGAAAAACATCTATTTCTGCTTTATTGACTATGCCAAAGCCTTTGACTGTGTGGATCACAATAAACTGTGGAAAATTCTGAAAGAGATAGGCATACCAGACCACCTGACCTGCCTCTTGAGAAACCTGTATGCAAGTCAGGAAGCAACAGTTAGAACTGGATATGGAACAACAGACTGGTTCCAAATAGGAAAAGGAGAACATCAAGGCTGTATATTGTCACCCTGCTTATTTAACTTATATGCAGAGTACATCATGAGAAATGCTGGGCTGGAGGAAGCACAAACTGGAAGTAAGATTGCCAGGAGAAATATCAATAACCTCAGATATGCAGATGACACCACCCTTATGGCAGAGAGTGAAGAGGAACTAAATAGCCTCTTCATGAAAGTGAAAGAGGAGAGTGAAAAAGTTGGCTTAAAGCTCAACATTCAGAAAACTAAGATCATGGCATCCAGTCCCATCACCTCATGGGAAATAGATGGGGAAACAGTGGAAACAGTGGGTGACTTTATTTTATTGGGCTCCAAAATGATTGCAGATTGTGACTGCAGCCATGAAATTAAAAGACGCTTCTCCTTGGAAGGAAAGTTATGACCAACATAGACAGCATATTAAAAATCAGAGTCATTACTTTGCCAACAAAGGTCCATCTAGTCAAGGCTCTGGTTTTTCCAGTGGTCATGTATGGATATGAGAGTTGGACTGTGAAGAAAGCTGAGCACAGAAGGCTTGATACTTTTGAACTGTGGTGTTGGCGAAGACTCTTGAGAGTCCCTTGGACTGCAAGGAGATCCAACCAGCCCATCCTAAAGGAGCTCAGTCCTGGGTGTTCATTGGAACGACTTATGTTAAAGCTGAAACTCCAATACTTTGGCCACCTGATGTGGAGAGCTGACTCATTGGAAAAGACCCTGATGCCGGGAAAGATTGAGGGCAGGAGGAGAAGGGGATGACAGAGGATGATATGGTTGGATGGCATCACTGACTAAATGGACATGGGTTTGGGTGGACTCCGGGAGTTGGTGATGGACAGGGAGGCCTGGCGTACTGCAATTCATGGCGTCACAAAGAGTCGGACACGACTGAGGGCCTGAATTGAATTGAATTGAAGTATCCATAAAAGTAAAACTTCTACACATGAAAAGCTAAAGCAATTATGAAATTAAGGAGGTCAGTAGGACCATGTGCTCAGGCAGAATGGCACCATAGCTATTTATTCTATCACCTTAACCTGGAAACATTTATGTTTTGTGAGAATAAGGATAGTGGTTTTCTTCTTAAGGCAGCTATCCCTTAGAAATCAGCTCCATGGGGCACAGAAGCAAAAAGAAAACCCTCTGCAGGGCAATTGGGACAAATTGTTTCATGTAATATTGGGTGCTGAAGAGAACATCACTTCTTATATGAAGTATTGTGGAGCTCGTGGGCCATAATCAAAATACTGAGGGAACTATTTAACACTGATAATTGTCACTGCATTAATACCTCAATAGATGCTGAGTAGTATCTCAGCAAGCTGCAGTAGAATTCCAGGCCAGGGAGATATATGCTAGAAAGAACTTAACACTGGTTATTCATCTTGTTTGTGTCTGTTTTGCATTAGGTAGATGAATACTCGCTCTCAATTTTCTTCCCTTCTGTTCTGCTAAACAGTGACCTATGTAACCTGACAGAAAATTAGCAGTGTGCAGGAAAAACATTTTTTAATGATCTAGAAAAAAGGTTAACTACCTTAACAACTAGAAACTGTTCATTTCTTCCCCAAACCCTTTTTAAATTCCCTTTGCTGGTGTACCTATTTGTCAGATATTTACATCTCAAATGATTCCTTTTTTCTCTCAAAGAATTGACCCTTTCTTAGTTCAGACTTTAACAGCACTTTCATTTATTTTATTATACAAGGTAAGATCCATGGTACTTGCAATGTATGTTGACATTCTTTTCATATTTATGTTAAAGATGAAAATACATTTAAAACTGTCTAGGAAAAGGTATTTCCTTTCATGTTTCACTTGAGAGATAAGATACTCAATTGATACAAGCAATTTATTATTTTTAAGTAGGAATCTTATAATTTTATTTTCTATATCCAGTGGTTCATTTATACATAATATATATTTTAAATCTTGATTGCAGTGGGACTTTTTATATTTTTGGAGTCCCTAGTAGCAGCATTTTAAAGACAATGAAACTTTAAAGCTATTTATGTGTACTAACAAATTGTACTCCCGGCAGTTTTACCAGTTAAGTACTTTGAGCATTAAGTTCCTGTTTCCACAGGACAAATCAAGCTTTCTAGCTATTGGCTGCCAAAAAGTGAACATGATATTTGGCTTAGAAGTCATTGTAATTCCATTTCTTCCTTTGTTCTAAATTTCTATTTCTTCTCTTTTCAAAGGCATGTTCTATAGAAAACTCTTCTAACTAAATGTACATATGCTTTATCAGGTCAAGTTCTTAGACAGAGATTATTTCTAAAACATATCAAAAACAAGATTAAAGATTGAAACTGTTGGCTCTATCGTTTTGTGCTCTGCATAATACAAACCTAAAATTCTTTGGATTTGTAAAAATCCTGATGGTATTATGAAAGCAAAACTTTTGGAAAACTGACTGCATCTTTCAATTTGAACATCATTTCTACCATCAATCAGTTAATCAATGTCATCAATATCAATGATATTTCTTAAGTATCATCTTGAGCATAAATTAGGTTATGACACTGAATTAGGCATTAAGGATATATAGCTGCATTAAAATGAATTCCTTTTTTCCTGAAGCTTGGGGTTATTCTGGGGACACAATATATTGATGAAACATAAATTTAAGGTTATGCATTATGCAGAACAGAAAATTCCTTCCATGAGAGTTCAAATGTAGGAGAGTCTGAGGAGACAATTCTCCATGAGGTTAATGTGCTTCTGTGCAGGCAAAGGCACTGCTTTTCTTCATTACAGATTATCTTTCTATGAATGTTCGTACAGAAAGCAGCCTCAGACAGTAGTAACAATCTGTCCCTTGGAGCAAAGAGCAGGTTTGTGTGCTGCCTAGTAGAATAATGATAATCGTCCCCCAGACAAAGATTAGGCAGATTTATTTACAATCCATTATGAAAGATCGAGGTCTCCAAAATTTGGGGTTCCTCAGCTGTGATGCAAACCCACTGCATGCAAAGCGTCCACCTGGGCCACTTACACCATTCTGGAGGACTTGAGTGACAAAGGAACAGATGCAATCATCTTTGCTCACGGATAACATTTTATCACCTGGAATTTAGGACTCTAACAAATCTCATATAACAAATGATGGGGGAAGTGGTATAGGTAAAGGTGTAATTAGCTATTTTTTTGTTGTGAGGTTGAACTGAACACATATAAATAAGGGATTGGAAATGATGGGCAACTATGAAAAACATTTAATTTTCTATTTAGTTTGGGTTATATAAGTATAACCCATAATGAAGAATATCTTTCTTCTTCATTCAAAACTTTGTATAGATGGTAATTTTTCATCAGACTTCTTTGTTGTTGTTACCGTTGTTCAGTGGCTAAGTCGCGTCCAACTCTTTGCCATCCCATGAATTGCAGCAAGCCAAGGTCCTCTGTCCTTCACCGTCTCCCAGAGCTCGCTTAGATTCATGTAACTTGAGCTGGTGATGCTATCTGACCACCTCAGTTCTCTCCCATCCCCTTCTCTTTCTGTCTTCAATCTTCCCAGCATCAGGGTCTTTTCCAAACAGTTGGCTCTTTGCATCAGGTGGCCAAAGTATCAGAGTTTCAACTTCAGCATCAGTCCTTCCAATGAATATTCAGGGTTGATTTCCTTTAGAATTGACTGATTTGATCTCCTTTCTGTCCAAAGGACTCTCAAGAGTCTTTTCCAGCACCACAATTCAAAAGCGTCCATTCTTCATCATTCAGCCTTCTTTATGGTCCAACTCTCAGTTCCATACAGGAATATTGGAAAAGCCATAGCTTTGACTCTACAGACCGTTGTCAGCAAAGTGATGTCTCTGCTTTTGAATACACAGTCTAGGTTTGTCATAGCTTTACTTTCAAGAAGCAAGTGTCTTTTAATTTCATGGCTGCAGTTATGGTCTGCGGTGATTTTGGAGCCCAAGAAAATAAAATCTGTCACTGCTTCCACTTTTCCCCTTTCTATTTGCCACAGACTTCTTATGGAAAGTTAGATTATTTTTCCATACGTTCATTCTCCCATTAGATTTTTGGCTAGCTCTGTTAGATATCATCTTGTTTGGGTATGGAAATGCGTATAGCATAGCTTTGAAATTATGGCAGCCAGTACTGAGGAGAACTGCCTAATAAGAGATTTAATCATGGGAATGCTTATGTTCAATAAAAGTTATCAAAAGACATTATCATAATGAAGAACTTGAGTGCTCAAGTACAACACCTTATGAATTATGCGGAGCTGTTTTTGAACTACAATGCAACATTAAATTAGGTTCTTTCATTAAAAAAAAGCATAATCAGTTACTATTCTCTGCTCGTTTCTAATTTCTACAATGCTGCCTTGATTTTGTAAACCTACAGAAATAATGTCTTTCCTATACTCTCTTTTCCTGTTTTTAACATCACCTAATATCAGTTTCACTTTTTCTGCAGTGCTTGCTTATGAAACCAACTGGCAGTGATAATGATCTTTCACAGTGGAACCCAGCAAATACTATTGCCATTTCTCATAGGCCAGACTAGTCTTGCAAACACGCTGCCACCACTTAGTGAAAATAAAAGGGGTAGAACAGAAAGAGGAGATCATGTGTATCTTAAAATAACAACAGCCATATGACAGTTTCAGGCCTGTGTTTGGGGAATTTGCATATATCCCATTAAGTCTGCCTGAGCTCCACTTTCAAATTTTGATGTTGCCAGTCAATTTGCTGAGGTCAATAATATCTTTTTCTAAATGCACATTTTCTTATAATTGTACTTCAATAACTGACAACTGGCCCTGACAAAAAGACAAGAAAGACAAGTGTTTGTTGCAGGAAAACATCAATATATGGCATTTTGTAGACAGGACTACTCTGGAATGGCTCTGCTATTTTTGGGCCATTAGCATCAAGTCAGGGTTTCAAATGATAAATTCAATTAGACTGGAGTTGACTAAGTGATCTAAAATAGTGTGCATTAGGAGCAATGTACAAGCATGGAGTTCATTAAATGGCAGTATCAGTGTGATCACCTTTTAGTAACACAATCAATTTGTTGGTCTTTGAATGGTACTGGTGGTCAGACTAAATTAAACTTAATGTGCATTGACCAAGTGATTCATAGTATCTAGATTTACAGTATCTCAGAATAAAGAAGGATGACTTTCAAGTACTCCTGAAGCAGAGAAATGAGTCTAAAATAGGCCAACTAAGGTGAGAACACTTGCCTTTTGTTTGCTTCCAAGCTTTACATTAGTCCTTTTTCTGAAGTCTGTAAAAAAGGTTAGACTAATCGGAATCCTGTGAACTCTTCCCATGCTACAGGCTTGAGTGCTGCATTGGCAAATTGGTATTCCATTTACACTCCCATCAAAGCCTTTAAGGTGTATATTGCTGACTTCCTACTGCCAGACGCTATGCAAACAGTGCTATTATACGCTAGAAATAGTCCTTGTAGCTTAATAAGGAAACCATGAAGATTCAAAGATAGGACACGCAAAACATTTTAAATTTATTACGAGCACATCAGAATTCTTCCCTTTTCATTTCTTACCTTAATGTGTGATATATGAATAAAAGAATAATGGTAAAGATCTTATCTGAAAGGTGAGCCATATGTGTCATATCCAAATATATTTTTCAATAACACACACTTTTTTTCTCCAGAGAGCCATTGCCTATTTGCATAAAATTTGCCAATAACCATCACAGCCATGTCCTACATTTCATATTTGCCCTCCAAGTGTCTGGCTCTTTGATGAGTCAGGGGTTGAGAGTAATTTAGAGGACCAGTGGAAATCTGTGTGATATATTGATGCTTATGTGATCTTTAGTATAAATCAGCTTTCTGTACTTCACCAGCAGTTGGTACAATTAATAATAAGAACAGATTATATACCCAAAGTTCTCAATAATGAAAAACAAAGCAATTGCCACCAAATAAAATAAAATACCTCTCTTAATGGAGAATACTTTCTAAAAGCTCCTGGATCTTACAAACATTCTCTAAAGCTTCCTTTAAGCTTCATGCCAGAAATGACTGCTATTCTGTTAGACTGGGCTAGGGGGTGCTATAACCTTACAGCTGAGTGAAATCTGGACTTCAGCACTGAAAACAAAATGTTTTATCAAGCTCCTGTCAGAAGAGGTAAGGTGTTTCTGTGTGTGTGTGAGTGTGTGCACATATGTGTGTGTTTGGGTGCACGTGGACATAGGTGTCTATACACTTTAGTAAGGTTTCCCTTAAAATCAGTTTTAGAACAAATATTCGCAACTCTTGATTTTTTTAAATGGAACATGTTGATGCTTCAAGACATTCTAAATTTTACAAAAATGTAAATGCCATATCTTACGAACTAGTGAGTTTATTTGTTTTTTATAATCAATACGTTTTTCTCCAAATTTTAAGCTGGAGGGTCTAATTAATACTTGAAGTTCTGGATAAGTAAGTATATCAATTAAGACTTTTGTATGTGTATATGTACATATACAAACACACATGCACACACACAAAATATATACATATGCATGCATTTGTATGCATTATATTGCAATATATGTATGCAATATATTATATATATAAAATTAAATCAATTTTGCTTTAGGTCAGCCTAAGAATTATTGTACTTTTTAGACTACAGAAGCCAATTCCATTATTTAATTTTTAATTTTATAATTTTCTCACGTTAGGAAATTAATATATTTTGGTAAAGATCATGGTTTGATAAATTATAAAACATTGCAATTAATATTTTATCACTATCACTGTCGCTTTTACTTCTCCAGAAGTATTGATAACATCTAGAAATTTTGATGTTTTCATTGGAACATGTATTTAAATGGTGATTTCCCTAGCTGAGTAACTAAAGAAAAAATTTCAAGGAAAAAAAAGCCTATATAAAAGAATCTCTTTATATATAATGTACTATTTTAAGACTGAGATTTAGAGTTTATTGAGAAGCTTAGTCACGATGATCTCTTTATGGTTATATCTGAAGTTTCTTAGTAGGCTATTTTTAAAGGAATTTTGAAAAATTCAATCATCCACTCTTGAAATCTTCTCCATTTTCCAACTTTTAAAGGCAATCTTCTGAATTAAAACATTGCTTAGGAATAAAGGATTCTTGAATTTAGTTATAGTAGTTTCAGAAAATTATGCTGAATCCCAGCACCGTGACAGACCCCATGAACAGAGAATGAGTGAAAGTCAGGCATTCTCAGTCTAATCTTTCCCTCAAACTGATGATGATATGTTGATCCCAAATTGGTTTAATTTCATAAACCTAGAGAAAAGCATCCCCCTAGTTACTTTATTTGGTTTATAAATAAGTTAGACAGTCCTGTATCAGTTGCATGCATAGAAACGATGTGGTCTGACTGTTGTCTGAAAAGTATATTAGTACTTCTGAGAGGAATGCTGTCTTGTGCATAATCAATTGTTTTCACATGTGGGAAAGCTTCCCCAAGGCCTAAAGATTGGTGGTGGTGGAGGAGAGTTGTTTAATCACTTAGTTCAGCATATAATTAGAACCTATAATATGCAGGTCACTGGATGCCAGCTGGAGATAGTTCTGTGTTACAGTGCAGCCCACATTTTAGCTAGGAAAATGAATAATTAAAAGAAAATTTGCAAAATATTTTAGTGAGTAAAACAGGCTCCCTAGATGGTGTTCAGTTACTTCAAAAGATTATTATGCATCCTATATTCCTCATATGAAGGCCAAATCATAAGTGAAAGAGATAAGAAATGTAGCTAAGCAGAGGAGCTGGAACCACCTGTAGTTAATACTAAATTCCTGATTTAGTTCAGAAGCATAATCAGGTATAGGATCCTCAGAACTCTTAGTGCTAAACACAGTTTTGACTGACTGACTAGAGGTGAGGGCTTTTATCTAAACATTTTTGCACATCTCATGATTCTCAAAATTGGTGGCATATAAAAAGGTATCAATAAATATTTTCAACTGATTATTTGTAACTGAAATAACAGTATGAAAGGGTATTTTCCTGTGAAAAGATTAAAATAAACCTTTGAAAAAAATCTCAAATATATAAAATCCTTTGGCATTCCAGTCCTCTTAAAACTTGCTTTTCCTCATCAAAAATGCCCTTTCTGAAATGTATAGCTATTTGTGTGTGGTGTTTGTGAATGAGTGTGTGTATTTACTGAACCATGTGCATGAAAGTGATTTAAGAGGTCAGCAAGGGTGCCCTATCTCCTGTTTACTTTTTATAGCTAGTCAGTCCTTGCCAGTCAGAATTTGATGGATGATTTCAGAAATTGAACTCTGACCCTCACTGGGAGAACATACTCCTAGACAAAAGCATCTCAAAGGATTCCCATTAGCCTCTAATTTAAAAGACTCTGGGAATTACTTATCATTTTTGCCTTGTAATGAAGAAAACTTCCTTTTCAGTTTATAATAAGACAATAGCAAAATGATATGCATTCCAAATAGCCGCTAATAGCATAAATTTACTGACTTAGGTAATGTTAATAGTATAACCAAACAATACTAATTGCCATACAATTATTATAAAAATAACTGACCACATTTACCAAATGGGTATAATTTATTTGTAGCACTGAACAACTCTTGGAGAGACAAAGCAAATTGTGATAGAAGAAACAAACTGTTCTTGTGATATTTTATACTGAATTTATTTTAAAGAACATACACAAATGCTATACGTAACACATAAACCTCTTGGAAAACAGCTAACATACACAAGCAAAAACTCAGCCAGCATTAGCATGTAATTACCTGAGTCCTTAAAAATAACTGAATGTTTCATTATTTCAGCCTCATATCAGTGCTGTTATTTGCTGCATTTTATTATATTATAATAAAATAAGCCTGGCAAATGAAATCCAAACCCCCAAGTATATCTTAAAGCCCCCAAAGATTCATCTAAGATTGTTGCCAGCACATCAGACAAGCTAATTCAACTAGACATGTTTAATCAATGTGAAAATCATTAAACTTTAGAGAAAACTATGTCAAAGCTACTGTAAAACAATGCATATGTTGCATCTACCTCAGTCCATGCTATTTTTTCCTAAGATATTTGGATCACTTAACACAAAATTTGACATCTTTATATAAGCCCATTATGTGGTATGATGAATTTTAAGAGCAAAGTCAGAATTGTTTCTTTTTTCACAGACTTTATCAGATATTAGAATGCTTTTAGTTCTGTGTCTGGGTGACCTGATTATGACAGATTTATTTTCCTTATAAATTGCTTTTAAAGATAAATATAAGCCATTTGGGAAGAGATTTATTCTTTTCAAAATGGAAAAAAAAGAAAATACTCTAGCTATGAGGAAAAGCTCCCAGCTGAAATAAAACCTGTATTTAAATATTCGGCATTCAACAAAAGGCAGGACTAACTTAAGTCTCCATATAATCAGAAAACATGAAAGTCTATCAAAAATTATTTATGAAGGATGGAAAGGTTGAGAGAGGAGACATATGCAACTCTCACAAATAAAACCTCAGGAGCAGAATTCAAGAAGGGATTGAAGCAATATGGTGCTTGTTTCTTCTTTAGTTGTTAAGTTGTGTTTGATTCTTTTGTGACCCCATGGACTGTAGTCTGTCGGGCTCCTCTGTCCATGGGATTTCCCAGGCAAGAATACTGGAGCAGGTTGCCTTTTCCTCCTCCAGGGGATCTTCCTGATCCAGGGATTGAATCCATGTCTCCTGAATCTCCTGCTTTGGCAGACAGATTCTTTACCACTGAGCCATCAAGGAAATCTGCTTGCTTCTACATATATTGTATTAAGGGCATATCTTAATTTAAGCATATTTTAAGTGGGTTAATTCAATATTTAATTTCCAAATAGTGGTAAAAATGAGAAATACTGTTTTATTGTCTTGATGTCTGTTGGTACTTCACAAGTTTATCAAAGTCCTTCTTGTGAACTAAGAATGCAGCCTGCCATGCAGGTAAAAAAAGGGTGTGGCAGCAGCCATCAAGCCAACAAATTGAAGCCACCACAACAGTAAGCTCTCAGGGAACTCAGGATGAAATTAGGATGTCCGCCATTAAGCGGTCAACTGCTGCAGGTATTGCCAAAGGTACACCTTGAGGTGCCAGCAAATTTGGAAAACTCAGCAGTGGCCACAGGACAGGAAAAGGTCAGTTTTCATTCCAATCCCAAAGAAAGGCAATGCCAAAGAATGCTCAAACTACTGCACAATTGCACACATCTCACACGCTAGTAAAATAATGCTTAAAATTCTCCAAGCCAGGCTTCAGCAATACGTGAACCGTGAACTTCCAGATGTTCAAGCTGGTTTTAGAAAAGGCAGAAGAACCACAGATCAAATTGCCAACATGCGTTGGATCATCGAAAAAGCAAGAGAGTTCCAGAAAAACATCTATTTCTGCTTTATTGACTATGCCAAAGCCTTTGCTGTGTGGATCACAATAAACTGTGGAAAATTCTGAAAGAGATGGGCATACCAGACCACCTTACCTGCCTCTTGAGAAACTTGTATGCAGGTCAGGAAGCTACAGTTAGAACTGGACTTGGAACAACAGACTGGTTCCAAATAGGAAAAGGAGTACATCAAAGCTGTATATTGTCACCCTGCTCATTTAACTTATATGCAGAGTACATCATGTGAAATGCTGGGCTGGAGGAAGCACAAGCTGGAAGCAAGATTGCAGGAGAAATATCAATAACCTCAGATATGCAGATGACACCACCCTTATGGCAGAAAGTGAAGAGGAACTAAAGAGCCTCTTGATGAAAGTGATAAGAGGAGAGTGAAAAAGTTGGTTTAATGCTCAACATTGAGAAAACTAAGATCATGGCATCCAGTCCCATCACTTCATGGCAGATAGATGGGGAAACAGTGGAAACAGTGGGTGACTTTATTTTGGGGGGCTCCAAAATCATTGCAGATGGTGATTGCTGCCATGAAATTAAAAGACGCTTACTCCTTGGAAGGAAAGTTATGACCAACCTAGACAGCATATTAAAAATCAGAGACATTACTTTGCCAACAAAGGTCCATCTAGTCAAGGCTCTGGTTTTTCCAGTGGTCATGTATGGATGTGAAAGTTGGACTGTGAAGAAAGCTGATCACCGAAGAATTGATGCTTTTGAACTGTGGTGTTGGCGAAGACTCTTGAGAGTCCCTTGGACTGCAAGGAGATCCAACCAGTCCATCCTAAAGGAGCTCAGTCCTGGGTGTTCATTGGAACGACTTATGTTAAAGCTGAAACTCCAACACTTTGGCCACCTGATGTGGAGAGCTGACTCATTGGAAAATACCCTGATGCCGGGAAAGATTGAGGGCAGGAGGAGAAGGGGACGACAGAGGATGATATGGTTGGATGGCATCACTGACTAAATGGACATGGGTTTGGGTGGACTCGGGAGTTGGTGATGGACAGGGAGGCCTGGTGTGCTGCGATTCATGAGGTGGCAAAGAGTCGGACATGACTGAATGACTGAACTGAACTGCACACCTTGAGGAGACTCAGGATGAGAAAACACAGGATACTGGTCCCAGATAGCTGAGGTGCATGTCAAAGGAATGATTTCATGAGTCCAGACTTTGCAACTTCCCCTAAGTGGAAAAGCATTAATTTTATTAATTTGAGACATCTGGTTTTCTTTACTTATGTTCTGACTTCCTGGCCTTTGTTGTGAAAGCTCCCATGTATGCTGGCTCCCTCCCAGTTTGCCTCTTGGAATAGTTTCTCAGCATTATCTTGGATATTGTGTCATGGACTTGAAATTCTCAGATTGTCTGCTGAAAAAAGGTAACTCAACTTTTACGTTATGTATTTTTTCAATCGACACTCCTTTTGCCCAGCATTCTCTCCTTCACTCTTTCCGTTTGCCATGTGGTCATAACTTCCACTAGTTTTTGAAGTGTTATTGAATTTCAATAGTATTGTATCAGTAATATTTCACCCAGCATTACTGGGAATACATTTGAAAATCTGAGAATGGTGTTACTTTGGGGCATGCAAAGTATTCATGGTCATAAGGGGCACCTCTGTTGACTTCTATAGATGACAATGCTTAGCTTCTAGCAGTTGTTAGGTAGACTGAGTTAATGAATGTGATTGCTCAAGAGGAATCTAGTTTTTCCTACCCTGAATCCCTCCTGTACATTATACCAACATCTTCTTATCACTTTATATATGGTAAATTTTGTATTATTAATATAATTACTAGCTTCATGAATATTTATTGACTAGCTTCTATGTGAGAGGTCTTATCCTAGGTGCTAGCATGGTTGACAGATAACCCTTGCCTTTGTTCTTGTTCAATAGTTTATTCTTAGGATTACCTGGTTTCAATTTTATCAATTCTACTTGGAAAATGAGACAGTAAAACTGGAGGCAGGATAAACTATGGGTGAGGCATAGGAAAAAAAAGATTTGCTGTCATTTCCTGTCATCTTTTCTCCCTACCCTTACCCTCAATATAGGAAATAAATTCAAGATATGAGATATTCTCTGAAACAATCATGTTATAGTCTTGTCCTTTTTATTAAAAAAGAATAAACTGTGATTAAACTTATTTGATTTTACTTATTTTAAAGTTTTTATTTTATCCTGGAGCATATTTGATTTATAATGTCATGTTAGCTTTCACTGTACAGTGTTTCAGTTATATATGTACATATATTCATCCTTTTTCAGATTCTTTTCCCATATAGTTTTTATTTGCTTTTAGTTAGGGGTTCAAAAATCAGTATAGCCTTTTCCCAGAAATAGGCTACATTTAAAATTAATAAAGTATAATATTAACATATTATCTTGCTCAAGTCTTCTCCATTTGAAGATTGTTCAGACATCACAGGGGTTTTTGCTTGTTTGTTTATTTTTTTCATAAAATAGAATTTTCCTTCAGTGCCCTGAATGAAGCAAGAAAGTTATAACTGAATATCAAAATTAAATCTGTTTCAAGTGAAAAAAGAAAGTTGTTTGTGTGTCACCAACACTCATAATTTCTAGCCAAGGATGGATACTATACCTGGTCAAAAACCTACCCCTTTAAAGAGTTCACAGAATAAGCACTCAGACTGGCTGCAAGTAGGGCAGGCTTCATAGGTATACAAGCTATGCAGTCTACAGGACTCTGAATTTGGCTTAATGGTCTCCTATAAACATTTTGAAATTCTTAGTAATTAATGAACGAGGATGCTTGAATTTTCATTTTGCAAGGGGCCCTGCAATATATGTAGCAATTGTTCGTGGATTGAAACTTATTTTGCATCAGTGAAAGTTCTTAAATGCTAGAAAACCAAGAATCTTCCACCATCAGTAAAAGGACTACTTAGAAAAATTGTCTTCAGTAACTGAATATTAATGATATTATTTTAGTAAGAGAATAAAAACACAAGAAAGCCTTCCGGCCATTCTCTGTTTCTTGGCTTCCTGAATTATATTCTTATTCAGATTGACATAATCAAAATGAAGTCTGCCTTTTCATTTTGGCTGATCTTAAAACAAACTTTCCCTCGCTGTTCAACTTTTATGTTTGGGTGTTTTCTTCTGCTTTCTCTGAAAATAGGTGAATTTCAAAAGAGAGATCCACATCACTCTTGTACTCGCATCCAGGAATATATAGATTTTAGGAGCATGGACTCTCTGGAAGCAGATTTTGATTGAAGCTTTGGTTGAAATTTCCTTTGGGGTACTTAAAAACATTTTTAACACTGTGACCTTGGGCAAGTTTCTTATGTAAGCTCTCCCTGAATTTTCTCATTAATAAAATAGGAAAAATAGTAGTACACAGCATATATCTCATTTCTTGGTCATAAGGATTGAATAAGACAATGCATACCAAATGTTTAACACATTTTGGACACATATTGAGTTATCAATACATTTAATGATTTTTTCCTACCATTAAGGTCAACTTCTATGTGTCATTTATATATGTACACCTTAGCTTACCTGAAATAACTGTATACCAAAAAATCTTGAAGTGTCACACTGATAATCATTTTACTAATCATTATTTGTATTTTTCTTTTTACTATAGTATCATATGTGTTACACTCTATTTCCTTTTTCTTCATTTGAAATCCTTACAAAATTAGATTTCATAATAATTATTTTATATGAACAAATCTTTTCCTAGTATTTTCCCTTCTTAGAGAGTTCTACATTTTTCTTTCTCTTTTTCAAATAAAACATGTAAAATGAAACTAAAATATGAAAAAGTATGCTTAATATTTTTGATATTCATAGCTTTAAACTAAATATAGAACTAACTTCCATATATTAAATCAATCTACTGGTTATTTCTATGACTCATAAAAATACCATTTCATGAATTTTACTTTAAATCACAAAGATCTGATAATATTTTCCCTGCAGAATGAGATTTACATCCACTTTTCTGAGCAAATGAATATGGAAATTAGTGCAAGAGAGTATGGTTGGCAGAGATTCATGGAAAGAAACTGTGTTTTTTCTCAGGGCCCCAAAAGGGGAAATGTTAACAAGGAGCTATAAGGTAGCGAGAAATCCTAATGAAGTTCATTTCCCACCAGTCAAAGAGATGAACATTTTAGGAGGCAGAGCAATCGATCAGTAGGCTTATTAAATATTAACAAAACTTTCTCCCTTTCTTCACTAGAGTTTTTGCAAAGTAACTAAGAATGTGACTGTGCCAAAGACTCAAACTCTTTCAAGGACCAAGACAGGAATCAGCAGTCATGATTATAATTTATTATAATATGTGATACTTCATCTCACATATGCCAGCAGTGTTTCTGGTATAGTACTCTACAGAGTAACCATTTAACCAACCAGTCTCCTGCACTTGTGGCATGCACATGTGCGTGCGCGCGCACACACACACACACACACACACACACGTCATCGAAGCAGTAGTCATTATTGAGAATAAACATTTGTCACAGCAGAAGCTATGTTGACCATAAGTCTCAAGGCAGTCTTTGTGATAGTTGGTTTCCACGTTTCTTGGACCCTTGGCAACACCTCCTTCTGAGTGAGGTGGCAAAGTTTACCTTGCTTACCTACCAGACATTTTAAATAAATACAACACTCAGTCTGAACCAGTTCTTTGATGTATTGAAAATTATTTCTTGCTTGATTTTCTAAGGTTTTGGGAAGCCTCATCTGTTGTGAATATTTTATAGCTGGAATAGACTTTTAACCAAACAAATTTCTTAGAGCAACTGATTTCTATGAGAGGCTAGAATGCCTTTTTAAAAAGTTAGGTAAAATATTCTATCCTCCCGTCTGTAGGTCTTTTAGTTGAATGATAAATCAGTACTAAAGAATAATTCTGCATCATTGCATCATCAGATCATTGTGAGAATTATAAGTGAAGACTGAGTTTTAATAAATATTATTATAAAAATATTAAGTGGATTAAAATATAAAAATATTAATGAGCAGTAAATATATAATTATTAAGCAAAAATATTTGCTGATGATAATTGAGGTTTCAAAATGTTGCTTGGGTATTTTGTTCATGTTGAAATATATTTCATAACTTCCCAGTTCTCAAAGATCTAGCCCAAACTTCTGTAGGGGGAGGTTCACAATCTGGCCCCTTTAATTCTCCCTTATATTGATCCTTCATGTCAATCAAACCAGCATACTTAATGGGCTGAATGTATTCTTTCACCTCTAATATTTGGCTTATCATACTTTTCTTCCTTGGACTTCAAGGTTCTATTTTATGAGAGCTTCACCCATCTTCTTGCAGCATTACTGAGAGCTTACTATCTACAAGGCACTAAGCCTGACGATTTTTATATGGATCCACTAAATGAATCTATGAAATAACACTTTAAAGATTAAGAAGCTAAATACTGAACACGCTAAGTTTACGTACTAAGGTGCTGCGCTATGGAGTGACAGAGACCGTATTTAAAACCCGAGTTCAGAATTTTTAAAAATTTCACAGTTGCCGTCAAGCCAGCTGAAATTTCATCTCCTCTATAGACCCTTCCCTACTAAATCTCAAGTAATTTCCAAACTCCTAAACAAAATTGTCTGTATAATTAACTGGCAACTGTAATCAGGAACATTTCTTTGTTCTATGACTGCCTTCTTCTCTACATGCATGCTTCTCTAATTCAAGTGTCCTGACTATTTTTAACTCCATAGGAGTTTGCAAAGCTTAATATTTTTGGCTTATCTACATAAGGCTAAAACAGTATATGGTTTTGTTTCATCTTATAAAAATTCTGACAGTTATCCAAGCCCTCCTCATATAAAACCCACAATGAACAAAAAATTTTGCTCCTCTGTGGACATACGGGGAGAAGGAAATGGCAACCCACTCCAGTGTTCTTGCCTGGAGAATCCCAGGGATGGGGAAGCCTGGTGGGCTGCCGTCTATGGGGTCGCACAGAGTCGGACATGACTGAAGTGACTTAGCATCAGCAGTAGCAGTGGACATACGGATATTCATAAATATGTGTCTCTACCTAAGGGACAAAAGATGGGTTTTCTTGAATCTCTGAGTATCTGTGTTCATTAAATTCAGCTGGCAGCATCCTTTTGTTGTGTTGAATCACCAGGGTGTACAGGGGAACCATTGAACAACTTGTCTAGGATGTGAAAGTGGTCTGGGAAGTAGATAGTACTTGGGAGAATGATAATGGATCTTTAAAATCCTTTTGGTCTGGTCTGGGCAATAGTATATACATCAGGCAGACTGCTAGCCTAGCACGAGCCAAGAACTAATTGCTACTCATCTGTTAAAATTATTTTTTTCTCAGTTGAAAACTAGGCCTCAGCCCAGCACTCAGGGTAACAGACAAGGTTAGAGAAATCCTGCTGAGTCTATTAGAACAAGTAGTATATTCAGACTCCAGCACTGGATTTTAGTTCAGTATCTTTGATCTTGTCCATGTTAACTTCAGACAGAGAGAAGTATGAAAAATGAACAAATGATGCACAAAATTAAGTCAATCTCAGGAATATAACATCATCAGGGGAGTTTATCTTCATAAAATTTCCTCTTTATCCCTCTCAAAAACAAGCATGCTTAAAATTACATGTTATAATTTTTCTTGTCTGGTTTTTGGAAAGGACCCTTAATAGAAATAAAATATCCAATAACAACTTTCTCAAAGATGATTTTGAAAGTTGGAAAACTTCAAGGTTTTTCAAATAAATGAATGATTGAATATAACTAGCTTAGATATTAGTAGTTGAAATTCTATATTTAATCCCTTGGAGGTTTTGATAACTTTTAGAGGTATTTTAAATTGAATTTAATTCAGTTTAAAAATTGGTACCTTCTTGTTTGGAGCTATAGTAATGAGATTGAATAAATGGGCTATTTTTGTCAGAGAACCCCCATCAACTCTAGGAATATTCAGGTGATCTAAGTGAAAATTATTTAGCTAATAAAAGGAATGGTTTCAAAAATGAGCTACAGAGGAGGACAAATGTTACAAGAGAGCTAGTATTAATAGTCAAATAGCAGTACTTGAGGAGTAATAATTTAAGGACATTAACATTGACATTTGTATAAATTAACGCCTGGCATTACCTCTCAGGTCTACAACTATATCCCAGTTAAGGTAAATGTCAAATGAACTATTTCAACTTATTTTAGAGATGCATTTAAAATATTTAAGTCTGAATTCCATCTGCAACTGGTACTAAACATATTTAATGCTGTCTGAAATCCATATGGTGAAAACAAGTGTGTGTGTTAGTCATGCCCCACTCTTTGCAACCCCATGGACTGTAGCCCACCAGGCTCCCCTGTCCATGAGATTTTCCAGGCAAGGATACTGGAGTGGGTTGCTATTTCCTTCTCCAGGGGATCTTCCCAACCCAGGGATCCAACCCGGGTGTCCTGCACTGCGGGCATATTCTTTACCAACTGAGCTACAAGAGAAGCCCTTGTGGTTTCTTTCTTGAAAGCAAAGCATGTGTTACAAAGAAGTAACTGGGAAAATGGTAGGTTTTGAGAAATGATGACATCGTAACTGTGGCAGTTATGATGTCAGGGGAAAGTGAATAAGATGTGAGGAAAGAAACCTGGGGGAGAATTCTAGACCCAACCACTGCTTATTGGAGGCCTTTGGAAAACTAATCTTTCCCTTTTTGACTTTTTTGAATGTATTTATTAAATTGGGATAACAATGATAACATTTAACAAACTTTTTTTTTTATGTGAGAAACTAATAATCAGATATCTTGATAATTCTTTGTAGTGGTTAAAAGGCTATGAAAGTATTATTTACATGTTCCACATCTTTTATCACAAAGACTGACTCAGACATAGGTTAATAAGTATCTTTTTCACTGTATGTGGTCTGCTTCTTTTTATTAGATGACAAAAGGAAAATAATTCTGCAGTCTGGGAGTGTTTAAAGAGGCTTCTCTTCCAAAAGTGCCAATAGTTTGTTAATTTATTATGTTTTAGATCAAACATTATTATGTTTTATATCCTGTTCTTCCATCTGTGAAAGTTAGGGCTCAATTACAACAACTGTAGTTGAAGTAACACATAATATTAATGGCATACGAATCTTAAAGTTACTGGTGGCAGATTAATTTCTGAAATCCAGTTTTATAGTAATGGGTTAAGTGGTTAAAAAAAAAAATCTATATCTGAGGTGTAAGGTGCCTTGGAAGAGAAGCACAATTTTTTTAAAAAAAAGGAATGAATGAAAGCTCTACAAAATTATGAAGCCACTTTAAGTAGAGTTCACCCTGTGGTCAAACATTGTTACAAATTCTTTGACAGATCAAAGAGGACGGCCTAGTTTCCTCAGTATAAAGAAGTTTAAAGAGTTGTGGAAACAAAAATGGAAACTCTTCCCAGTCAGAAAGTTTAAAGAAGTCACTTTTGAGTCAAGATGAGCAAAGGACAACTAGAAACTGAAGAGTAAACAGGCCATGCTTAAGAGGGAAACTTTTACCCCTGAGTGATGCTGGTGTCAAGAGTATGTTTAAGATTACCTTAGAGATCAAGGGTAGAAATTCTGTCTGGGCTAGTGGAGTCAGGAGAAAATCTCAGCGTGTGAGGGAGAGATCAAAGTTAAAACCTCAAAGCTTCCAGAAAACCACAGACAAACTGGCAGTGGTGTGTTCCCAAGGCACCCTGATAGCACATTCCCAGAGGCAATGCAGAAAGTTAAAGTCATTATGTGGATATTCATTAAGAAATGAACACTCCTGAATTATTATTCTGTTTTCCCAAATAAGGAGAAAAGAAAGCTGTGAAATAAAAGGGCATTATCTACATAGGTAGCTTCAGCATATAATACACATAATTGTGTTTTCTACATTTTGATCCATTTTGTATACAAAATATCTTTGGCTTGGTGATAAAATTTGAGAAAACTGGGTTTTAAAGTTAAGACACAAAAAATTATTTTGAATATGCATCTACTAAATATGTAGTAATTAGTCTACATATGAATAAAGAGATCATGTATTCAAATATTTAATACTAACTGAAAAGGCTAATAGACTTTTGCCAACTGAACGCACTGATCATAGCAAACACCCTCTTCCAACAACACAAGAAAAGTCTCTACACATGGACATCATCAGATGGTCTATACCAAAATCAGATTGATTATATTCTTTGCAGCCAACAATGGAGAAGCTCTATAGAGTCAGCAAAAACAAGAATAGGAGCTGACTGTGGCTCAGATCATGAATGCCTTGTTGCCAAATTCAGACTTAAATTGAAGAAAGTAGGGAAAGCCACTAGACCATTCAGGTATCACCTAAATCAAATCCCTTATGATTATACAGTGGAAGTGAGAAATAGATTCAAGGGATTAGATCTGATAGACAGAGTGCCTGAAGAACTATGGATGGAGGTTCCTGATACTGTACAGGAGCCAGGGATCAAAATCATCCACAAGAAAAAAATGTGAGAAAGCAAAATGGCTGTCTGAGGAGGCCTTACAAATAGCTGTGAAAGGAAGAGAAGTGAAAGGCAAAGGAGAAAAGGAAAGATATACCCATTTGAATACAGAGTTCCAAAGAATAGCAAGGAGAGATAAGAAAGCTTTCCTCAAAGATCACTGCAAAGAAATAGAGGAAAACAAGAGAATGGGAAAGACTAGAGATCTCTTTAAGAAAATTAGAGATACCAAGGGAACATTTCATGCAAAGATGGGCACAATAAAGGACAGAAATGCTATCGACCTAACAGAAGCAGAAGATAGTAAGAAGAGGTAGCACAATTACACCGAAGAACCATACAAAAAAGATCTTCATGACCCAGATAATCATGATGGTTTGATCACTCACCTTGAGCCAGACATCCTGGAATGCAGTCAAGTGGGCCTTAGGAAGCATCACTACAAACAAAGCCAGAGGAGGTGATGGAATTCCAGTTGAGCTATTTCAAATCCTGAAAGATGATGCTGTGAAAGGGCTACACTCAATAATCCAGCAAATTTGGAAAACTCAGCAGTGGCCACAGGACTGGAAAAGGTCACTTTTCATTCCAGTCCCAAAGAAAGGCAATGCCAAAGAACATTCAAACTACTGCACAATTGCACACAAATCACACACTATCAAAGTAATGCTCAAAATTCTCCAAGCCAGGCTTCAATGAACTGTGAACTTACAGATGTTCAAGTTGAATTTAGAAAAGGCAGAAACCAGATATCAAATTGCCAACATCTGTTGAATCATCAAAAAAGCAAGAGAACTACAGAAAAACATCTATTTCTGCTTTATTGACTATGCCAAAGCCTTTGACTGTGTGGATCACAATAAACTGTGGAAAATTCTCCAAGAGACTGGACTACTAGAACACCTTCTCTGCTTCCTGAGAAATCTATATGCAGGTCAGAAAGCAACAGTTAGAACAGGACATGGAACAACAGACTGGTTCCAAATCGGGAAAGGAATACGTCAAGGCTGTATATTGTCACCCTGCTTAATTAACTTATATGCAGAGTACACCATGAGAAACGCTGGGCTGGATGAAGCACAAGCTGGAATCAAGATTGCCAGGAGAAATATCAATAACCTCAGATATGCAGATGACACCACCCTATGGCAGAAAGCAAAGAAGAAATAAAGGGCCTCTTGATGAAAGTGAAGGAGGAGATTGCAAAAGTTGGCTTAAAACTCAACATTCAGAAAACTTAGATCATGGCATCTGGTCCCATCAGTTCATGGCAAATAGATGGGGAAACAGCGGGAACAGTGACAGACTTTATTTTTCTGGACTCCAAAATCACTGCAGATGGTGACTGCAGCCATGAAATTAAAAGACGCTCCTCTGGGAGAAAAACTATGCCCAGCCTAGACAGCTAAATTATTAAAAAGCATAAACAGTTCTTTGCCAACTAAGGTCAGTCTAGTCAAGGCTATGTTTTTTCCAGTAGTCCTGTATGGATGTGAGAGTTGGACTATAAAGAAAGCTGAGAGCCAAAGAATTGATGCTTTTGAACTGTCGTGTTGGAGAAGACTCTTGAGAGTCCCTTGGACTGCAAGGAGATCCAACCAGTCCATCCTAAAGGAAATCAGTCCTGGGTGTTCATTGGAAGGACTGGTGCTGAAGCTGAAACTCCAATACTTTGTTCACCTGATGCAAAGAACTGACTCATTGGAAAAGACCCTGATGCTGGGAAATATTGAAGGCAGGAGGAGAAGGGGATGACAGAAGATGAGATGGTTGGATGACATCCCCGATGCAGTGGACATGCGTTTGAGTAGGCTCTGGGTTTTGGTGTGGGCAGGAAGGCATGGCATGCTGCAGTCCATGTTGTCATAAAGAGTCAGATACAATAGAGCAACTGAACTGAACTGTATTTACTAGGTTAATTGCTAGGGTATTTGCCCACTAGTTAAATTGCTAGGGTTTTTGGACTCCAAAACCACTGCAGATGGTGACTGCAGCCATGAAATTAAAAGGTGCTTGCTCTTTGGAAGAAAAGGTATGACCAACATTGACAGCATATTAAAAAGCAGAGACATTGCTTTTCCAACAAAGGTCTGTCTAATACAAGCTATGTTTTTTCCATTAGTCATGTATGGATGTGAGAATTGGATTATAAAGAAAGCTGAGCACCAAAGAATTAATATTTTTGAATTGTAGTCTTGGAGAAGACTCTTGAGAGTCCCTTGGACTGCAAGGAGATCCAACCAGTCTATTATAAAGGAATTGGTCCTAAATTATTGGAAGGACTGATGTTGAAGCTGAAACTCCAATACTTTGGCCACCTGATGGGAAGAACTGACTCATTTGAAAAGACCCTGATACTGGGAAAGATAGAAGGTGGGAGGAGAAGGGGGTGACACAGGATGAGATGGTTGGATGGTATCCCTGATTCAATGGACATGAGTTTGAGTAGGCTCCGGGAGTTGATGATGGACAGGGAGGCCTGGCATGCTGTGGTCCATGGGGTTGCAAAGACTGGGCACTATTGAGCAACTGAACTGAACTGCAGAGAAATATGAGTTTCCTTTGGTACTGTGGAATCCATCCTCTGACTTCTTTTTCTTTTTCTCCCACAAATGAGAACATTTCTAAGTTGTTTTGTGGGGAATTTTTTTTTTCCTTAAATTTTTAAATCTCACCTCTACCACAATGGAAATGCTTTTGTACAGGAAAAAAAACAACAAGTGCTAATGTTTGAGTCCTTAATCAAAATGGGATTTCGTATATGTGGTTAATATTGTGGCTAACTTGTTTTCCCTATTTTGTTTACATTCAGGACTGCTAAATATTCCAATATAATATAAAATTGATAATTATTGGCTAGTAATTATATCTTTCAAGAAACTGAAAGAATGGTGCATAAAATTGAGATAGATTGTACTGATTTGTTACCTCATCAATATGAGAACTTTGACTTATATAAAGACATTGCTGCTAAGTCACTTCAGTCGTGTCCGACTCTGTGCGACTCCATAGATGGCAGCCCACCAGGTTCCCCCATCCCTGGGATTCTCAAGGCAAGAACACTGGAGTGAGCTGCCATTTCCTTCTCCAATGCATGAAAGTGAAAAGTGAAAGTGAAGTCGCTCAGTCGTGTCCGACTCGTAGCGACCCCATGGACTGCAGCCTGCCAGTCTCCTCCGTCCACAGGGTTTTCCAGGCAAGAGTACTGGAGTGGGGTGCCATTGCCTTCTCCCATAAAGACATTAAAAATGCTTATTAAAAGTTGACATAGTGCTTAGTAGTCTAGGAATAACATACTTCTGATTCCTGAGATCATGTTTAATGTTTAATATGACTTGTAACATATACAGAATCCTTAGGGCTGATTTTAAATAAAATGACACATTTCTAATATATTGCATTTTTTATCTGTGTCTAACATTATTTTCAGAAGATTCCACCCCCCCACCCCCCAACACACAATCTCTTTGGAGGCTTTAACTGACTCAATCTCTATAACATTAATACTTGTCTGGTTGACCACTCTCTCCTACAGGAAGCATCTCTCCTTTTTGGCCTCTTATCTACAGTTAGCTCATAACTGGCTTTCTTTTTCCTCTGTTTATCTTTATTTATTTTTTTTTTTAATTTTTTTATTAGTTGGAGGCTAATTACTTCACAACATTTCAGTGGGTTTTGTCATACATTGATATGAATCAGCCATAGATTTACACTTATTCCCCATCCCGATCCCCCCTCCCACCTCCCTCTCCACCCGATTCCTCTGGGTCTTCCCAGTGCACCAGGCCGGAGCACTTGTCTCATGCATCCCACCTGGGCTGGTGATCTGTTTCACCATAGATAGTATACATGCTGTTCTTTTGAAACATCCCACCCTCACCTTCTCCCACAGAGTTCAAAAGTCTGTTCTGTATTTCTGTGTCTCTTTTTCTGTTTTGCATATAGGGTTATCATTACCATCTTTCTAAATTCCATATATATGTGTACATATACACCATGGAATTTTACTCAGCCGTCAAAAAGAATTCATTTGAACCAGTCCTAATGAGATGGATGAAACTGGAGCCCCTTATACAGAGTGAAGTAAGCCAGAAAGATAAAGAACATTACAGCATACTAACACATATATATGTTTATCTTTAAATATTGATATTCTTTTGATTTTACCCCTCCAAATGTTTTGTCTTATGAATTTTTCCCCAGAGATTTTAGCATTTTGCCATAGCTTCAGTTAGGATTTCTAAATCTGCTGGTTTCTAAAGCTTCATACTCAACTCTGGCCTTCTTTTAAATCCAAAAATTATATTTCAACTCTATCTGGTGATCAGATTCAATAAGTGAAAACTTAAATAAATACACAGGACCAAATTGGATAATGTTTTGCATGTTTATAACGTTTTTTTCTTATAGGCCGTTGTCATTCGTTCTGTATTCCAATCTGGATAAATAAAACAATGATGCAATTCCAGGCTTCCTTTTCTCTTGCCAAAACCACTACAATATTGTAAAGTAATTAGCCTCCAATTAAAATAAATAAATTTATATTAAAAAATAAATAAAATTAAAAACACACACACACAAAAAAAGAAAAGAAAACCCACACTTCTAATTGGTTATCTTCCTGGCCCAGGGATGGAACCCAGGTCTTTCACTTATATCTTTACTATTAGTGTCATCTATAAATATAAATGTATATTTATAAGTTAACCAAATTAAAATTTAGAAATACTTTGAAATACATGGGCTTCCCTGGTGGCTCAGATGGTAAAGAATCCGCCTGCAACCCGAGAGACCTGTGTTCCATCCCTGGGTTGGGAATATCATCTGGAGGAGGGCATGGTAACCCACTCCAGTATTCTTGCTTGGAGAATCCCATGGACAGAGGAGTCTGGTGGACTACAGTGCATGGGGTCCAAAAGAGTTGAACACAACCGAGAAACTAAACATGTAAATACATTATAGGTAGATAGGTTTATTACACCTATAGGTAAATACATATAGGTGTAGGTTTATTAAACAAATTTTTGTCTTTACTAACACCATGCATTTTTTCCAAGAAGATAGTCTTTGATTCAAATATATGCAATAAAAGTGATTTCTTTAAATTCTCAGTTTCAATGGGCACATTCTCTCTGGTTTTGAAGATTATTACTCTATGAGAAAAATGTCAAAAATTACTAAGACAATGGGAAAAAAAAAAAACAAAACATCCTTTTGTCCTTTAGAAACCTCTATGATATTTGAGGAATCCAGGGAGGATGGTGTGCCTTCTAGACTTGAGATTACAAGAATCGCAAATGTTTTATTTTGGCATGACGTGCAATACATTTCTTTTACCAACTTTGACTACCCACTGAAGTCTTGACTCTCACATTCTTCAACATTCATATTCACTGCCTGAGGAAAAATGCATGGGTAGAAAAGAGAATAAGAATATGGCATTTAATTTTTAAATCAATACATGCGCCTGACTTTCAGAAGCTAGGTACTATTTAAATCTGGTTAAAGCAAGCCAAGCATCCATTCTCTGAATTTCTCAAAGTGTGCAAACATGCCTTTTGCATCTGAAGGCTTTTGAAGGCTACAACAGTTTAGTGTATAACTAATTAACCAAAAATGGAAACATTTCATTTGTGTTGGGTACACTATTTGACCTTTTCCTTTTGAACTTTTCAAGCAATATTGTAGTATGACAGACATTTTCTTTTTATGGAATTATAAAAGAGTGTCTATAGGTCTTACATAAACACATGAAGGATGAAAGAAAAATGTTAGTGTTTTTTCTTACACTTCAGTGTGCAAAGCTGCTGTATTTGATTATTCTTTGTTTCACCTGAAAAAGCTTATAATTTCTTATGAGCTTTTTTAGACACAAACAGCTATAATTTGAGTTGCAATTTTGCTGTGAACTTAAAATTATACTATACATTATTCTGTGCATTATACATCCACTATCTTATCATATTCAAAGTAACCCTAAGGAGCCTACATTATTAGGGTACTTCTTTTGCAGATGTGGAGAAACTGTCAAAATAATTTTCTAAGGTTGCATTATCCTATACATATTGTTGCTAGACAACAAAAGAGTGGACATGAATGTTAATTGCACCATTATTCCTAATAGCTAAAACTTTACTGACCTCAAAGCTCATTCTCATACTTACCAAACACAGGACTTTAGAGTACTTACCATGAGTGCATCCATACATCCATATTTTGGTCTCTTCTAATATACGGTAAAATGGAAAGAAATCTAATTTTCAATTGTAGCTGCAGAAAATGGAAGTGGTGTTCTTAATACCAGATTGAAGTCAGTTCAAGAAAACTATTCCCAGGCAATTTTCCAGCAGATTTTCCCCTTTAAATGCCAGAGTCAACTTTTCATGTGTCCAGTGGGATTTTCCTGCTTGTTCCCTCCCATGCCCATGGTTTCAAGAGTGAGAGGAATGTAAGAAAGCTGCGACTCAGCTCAAAACTCCCATTCTATGTGCATGGTTCTTCTGAGCCTCCATGAAAGGCTAAAGAAGAATGAATATAGAAAGAGAAGGCATAACTGTTTGATTTTGACAAGAGTCTACTCTACTTGATCAATGTACTTGAAAAATCCAGTGGACTTCTCAGGTAGCATTAACATTTTTGATAATGTTTATCTAGCTTCCATTGGGTTGAACAGAAGCTGTTCTGTGATATGGGCAAATGTTATTCAAAGCACGCATATGTTCAGGAATAAAAAATGAAAATACCATTAAGGGGGTATCTTTCTCTTTAAGACAAATGAATGTAGAATTGACTTAATGCAATGCAGACAATAAATTTCACTTATATTCTGAGTGGCTTTCTTGGAGAACCCCCAGGAGCTTTATAAAAATTAAAAATTCTTAACAGCAACATCAAACATCAGTTACTTTGGTTTAGATTTTAAAACAGAAATTGATTTAGTATTTTAGATCTCCAGTGGGGCTTGCTTCTGCATTCATGAAAGCTGCTGTTAGAGGTAGATATGCCGCACGACCAACAGCTGCTGATCTAGGCAAAGACTTTATAGTTTCCAGGAAATCACAAAATGCTTCCACAACAACTGCAGGCATTGACCAAACCAATCTGTGAGAGATGAAGATGGGAATTCAAATACATTGTTACTAGTGCAGAGAGCAGTTTGTACCAGTGTTCTGGGACTGTCCTTATCCATCCTACTTATTTTTATTGCTACTAATTCTATAAAGCCACAAGTGCCCAAAATACCTTGAAGATGATGTGAAAAATATACCTGTTACAAATTCAGTCTTGTGTTTATCATTTCAAGTATCACATCATTCCCAATCAGGTCAAAGATAGATTCAGAGCCAGATGCAATAACATAGTTTAGAGGTCAGTTTCAGCATTCCTAATCTCACAAAAACAACTGTACCTGACGGTCTGAGTACAGTTTGTGAACACTAATGGTTTTTTTGAGGAATTCATGAAAAATAGAACATGTTCTCTGTCTATTCCTCAGCAAAAATAATTTAACAAGAGACAAAAAAGAAGACACTTAAGAAACTAGAATAGTAAGAGAAGAGGTTGAATACAAGAACCAATAAACACTAAATTACTTGTTATTCACATTTGGATGATGCCACTATTTCAAGTTACTAGGAGGAGAAAAACAAAATGGTATGGATAAGAAAGATTTTTTGGTGTTGGAATTGAAATATTGATATATAATTAATATGATATATATGTACAACTATATTAGTGTATTCTATTTCTACATCTATTATACATCTATAACAGTGTTTTCAATCTCAACACATTCAAACACACACAGGAGAGAGAGAAAGGAAAAAAGATAACAGAAATTTATTATGTGTGGTGTAGAAAGTGTTATTTTATTTAGGCCTAATCACTCATACAGGAAATAATTAGGTTATAATTGCCCAAGAAGAGGGACCTAATGGTTTTAGTGTAAGTGATTAGCTTATGCTTCTTGAATAGAATGGGGATAAAGATTTCTGCTTAAATTCCTGAAAATCTAGTTATTTTTACACTAAGATTGAAGGCAGGAGAAGGGGATGACAGAGGATGAGATGGTTGGATGGCATCACTGACTCGATGGACGTGAGTTTGAGCAAGTTCTGAGAGCTGGTGATGGACAGGGAAGGCTGGCGTGCTACAGTTCATTGGGTCATAACGAGTCGGACATGACTAAGCAACTGAACTGATTCTGAAACATTTCTTGAGATAGGATAGTATTTTCAGTAAATGGTACTGGGACAACTATATATCCACATGCAATAGTTTATATGTAGTTAGTGTACCTATCTTAAACTATATGCAAAAATTAATCAAGAATAGATGAAAAAAAACCTAAATGTGAAAATTGAAAGTATACAATCCTTAAAAGAAAGCATAGGTATAGATTAGGTAACAAATTCTTAGATTTGATACCAAAAGCACAAGTAACACAAGGAAAATATAAAATGGACATCATCAAATTAAAATCTTATGGTTCAAAAGACACCATCAAGTAAGTGACTGGGAGAAAAATTTTGAAAATAAAACACCTGATAAGTTATGTAGAATATGCAGAGGATTGCAACTCAGGAATAGAAAGGCAAGGATCACAATGTTTAAAAATGGAAAGCATCTGAATAGTCATTTCTGCAACAAGGTACACAAATGGTCAATAAGACAAAATGAAAAGGTGTGAAACAGGGTTATCCATCAGGGATATGCCAATTAGAACCACCATAAAATAGCCTTTCACTCATTAGAATCAATAAAATAAAAAAAGACAGATAGATGATAAGAAACGTTGTCAAAGATGTGGAGCCTTCATAAATTGCTGGTAAAAATGCTGCAGTTACTTTGCAAAGCTGTCTGGAAGTTTCACAAATTTAAACATAGAATTGCCCTATAACCCAGCAATCCCACTCCTAGGTACATACATACAAGAGAATGAAATCATACATCCACATAGAAATTTGGACATAAATGCTCATAGTGCAGACATTCACAATAACTAAAAAAGTGGTCAAAATCTAAATGCCTATCAACTGATGAATGGATATACACAATGCACTATATCCACACAATGGAATATTATTTGGTAATGAAATATTGATACATGTTGCAACATGATCTTAAACTTTTAATGTTAAGTGGGAAAATTCATTACAAAAGACCACACGTTAAATGATTCCTTTCATAAGAAACATCAAAATAGCAAATCTATAGAAACAAAAAGTAAATTAACATTTGCCTGGTACTGGGGATAGTGGGGAGAGATTGCTAGAGAATATAGGATTTCTTTTTGAAGTGATTAAAATATTCTAAATTGATTATAGTATGTGGTTGCACAACTGTGAATGTATTAAAAACATTGAACTGGACACTTTAAATGAATGGTATACAAATTATATCTCAATTATTCTGTCTAAAAAGAAAACTATAAATAAGTATAGTAGATATTTCATCAAGAGTTTAGATCATCTCTTTTGCATGAGAAGAGCAAAATGAAAATGTATGAAAATATCAAAAGGTATTATTTTAGGAATAGAAATGTCATTATACCTGAATTGTTCTTAGAAAAGTTTGCACATTTATCAAAAAAGTAGCATACTCTAAAATGTTAATTGACCCTTCTTTAATAAACAGATTAATAATAAAAACAAAGCAAACACAAGACAATATTTTTGTACTGATTCTAATCAACCTTAGCTAGAACTTCACAAACTTCTCATTTACCATCAATGGGGCTGGTCAGACTATTCTGAACACTCAAAGAATTTTGTTACCTCATGTAGGTAAAAAGTTCAAATGTCATGGTTCAAAGGACTGAATCATAGGTATTATCTTTACAAAATATGCAGCATACTGGGCAACTTAACAGAATTTAGGGATCAAAGAGCAAAACCAGTTAGAAGAACATGGCAATAAAACGTGAAATGGTAAAAATTGTATAAAGCTATAGGAAATACAAAAATAATCATAAAAGTTAGTTGTACAGCATCAGCCTCTAGACAGATAGACACACACACACAAGTCTAGCTACTACTGGCAAGCTATAAAATACAATGAAGAAACATATTTTCCAACATGCTTATATGCATGAAAGACAATAACACTATCCCATCTGTGGTATGTTATGTCATATTGCGATGTCGTAGTTATTCTGGGTTTGGAGAGGGTTCTCTCAGCAGATGCCTCCACAACACATTCTCTTGAGGTAGAAGAAGTACATGAGGACTCAAATAACATTCTCCTTCATATGCAGCAATATAGTGAATAAGAAACACCACAATGAAAGAAGGGGAACTGGACATGTTAGTAGATAATAAAGGACCACAGGAATCACAAGGTAAATATATGTAAGCATAAAATAAAATGCAATGGGCTATGATATATTATAATATATTGATTGCATCTGACAACTGTGGATGATTTTACAGTTTTCAAAGCATTACCACCTTCTTTCATTAGATTCAGTCTCAACATAGAGAGCAATGCTGGGCATTTTACAAACCAAACAAAGAAAGCTGAAACAGGTTAAATTATTGGAGTAGGAGTACACATTTATGAGGAAGGATACCAGTAGGAAGCCAAAGATGTAGTAGGAAAACAGAGAGATGAAATATTTTCCTAGAGCTTTTTTTTGTATCAATACAAATAGGAATAAAAATAGAATCTTACTCCAGCTCAAAGTGTGTGTATGTGCATGTGTGTTTACTTCATCATGATACATAATTCATAATGTAGTAAAAAACAAAATATATAGACCTGCCAATTCCACCTACACATTTCTTCAACTCCATCAGTGACTCCCTAGCCCAAGGCACAAGCCAGCTTCCCTTATACAATCAAAGCCTCCTGGGACTCTTTCCATCGCTCATGCTGCTTCCCATTGCAACCTCTTTCTTATACAACAGTCACTGTGTTTCCTTCAGCTACTGAGTCAACTTGCATCTCTGTTCAAAATCACACACCATCTTCCCATCTAACTCAGAGTCACATCCGAAGGTCATAAAATAATTAGAAATTCAATTGATCAAAGTCCATCATAATGTTGTGACCTCAGTTCTTCTCACTGTCCAGCTATGGTCCTATCTAGTCAACTAGCACTGTCTTCTGCCATGTTCCCCCAATATATCGAGGCTGCTTCTCCCCAGGAACTTTATAATCTCCATCCTTCATATCAAGAACTATCTTCCTCTCGGTTTCTCCCTCATTTTTCTCAAATGCTTTTCTGAGTGCTAGATCTAAATACTAGACAAACAAAAATATCTCTCCTCTCTTTCCTTACTCTGTTATGATCATCTGAAATGATGTATCATTAATCTATCTAGTATCAATCACTAGAATACAAGCTCCATGCAGGCAGGGACTTGTTCTGTTTTGTTCACTTCCACAACAGCTATTAAGTTTGAACAAATTAGGAATTAAATGACTATTTTTATTGGCATATAATTGGCCCATAACATTATATTAGTTTCAGCTGTACAACATAATGACATGTTGTACATGTCATAACGTACACTTCATAATGTGAAGTGATGACCACTGTAAGTCTAGTTAACATTTATCACCATACATAGTTACAGATATTTTTCTTGAGATGAGAACTTTTAAGAACACTTTAGCAACTTTCAAATATGTAATAAAATACTAGGAGCTCTAGATACTATGTTATATCTTACATCCCTATGTTTTTGATTTACTTTATAATAGGACATTTGTGCCTTTGATCACCTTGATCCATTTCCTCTGTCCCTCACTCTCCACATCTGGCCACCACCACTCTATTCTCTGCATCTATGAGCTTGTTTTTTGTTTGTTTTATTTATCTAGATTCCACATGAAAGGGAGATTTTTATGGTATTTTCCTTTGTTTGTCTGACTTATTTCACTTAGCATAATGCCCTCAAGGCTCATCTATGTTGTTGAAAACGGCAAAGTTTCCTTTATTTTTATAGCCAACAGCACTCCCTTATATTGTATATAAATGACATTTCTTGAATTAATGAATTATAAGTATAGTAATGAGGTACTGTGTAACTCAGTCATGTCCAACTCTTTGTGATCCCATGGACTGTAGGCTACCAGGCTCCTCTGTCCATGGGGATTCTCCAGGCAAGAATACTGGAGCGGGTTGCCATTTCCCTCTCCAGAGGATCTTCCCAACCCAGGGATCAAGCACAGGTCTCCCACATTTCAGGGCAGATTCTTTACTGTCTGAGCCTCCAGGGAAACCGTATAGTAGTGACACTTATATCTATGATTCTACTTCTCACAATGATAGTAGCTGATAGATACATTTGGTCTCATTTTATAGGTAGACAAACTGAGGCTCACAGACGTTAAGCTGTATGACCTATAATCTGTACTTAATAAACTATAGAGCTCTGTTTTTGCTCAGATTGATTCCTATATCCTTGCTACCTGGTTAAACCCTGAGGTTCCTGGTAGATCCCCATAGGCTGCCTTAATCCTTAACAAAAGTCTGGCTGGTGTTCCAGGTCCCATTGCCCCCTCTCCAATCAAGTGTCTGATGCATGTTCTCTTTTTATATATGGGGGCTTCATGTCAGGTTTCATTTGACATGCTTTTTAAAGGTATGGTTCAAAGAACTACTAAAAAAGATCATATTGGATGTTGCCTTATATAATGTGTGGTATATAAACATATATGAATTGATGATTTAGTAGATAATTATCATATTTATTTAACACCTATGATGAGACAAAGAATAATCATTTTCTCCTTTCTTCACCCCAGTGAATGTTTGCTTTGCAGAACACTGCTCTTGGTGTTATGGGATGTACAAAATTGAATAAAACATACTTACTTCCTTGAGTTCTTATATATGAAATACAAATGTAAAGCAAAGTTTAGATATATCATTTACATTTTGTGATGCATCTCAGAACAATTTAATTTGAAATCAGGATGTGGAACTCTTAATGTCCTAGAACACAAACTAAGTCACAAGAGCATTTTAAGGATTTTCAAAAGTGAAGTATCTATGCGTAATCAGTGTATGAAGGTTAATATTTATAATTTGGAGGTCCACCTTCTGCCACTTAGAATCTACTGATTCATACTGCACACACACTTTTAACAAGCTTGACTTTTTCCTTCCTTCCCTCCTTTTTTCTTTCCTTCTTTTCATCTCTCTCCCTCCCTCCCCTCCTCCCCCTTCCTCCCACTTTTCCTTCCTTTATTCATAGCATTCAGTATATTAGAAGGGTTAAATTGAAAGTGAGGGAAAGACAAATAAATTCGTAAATACAAGTAACATATGAGAGCTGATAACATAATAATAAAAAAAAACTGAATAAACCTTGACAAACTAGCAAAAGTACCATAAAACATAGTTCCTTCTAATCACATTGTGTGAAAAAAGTCATATACACCTCTCCTTGCAGAGAGTTAACAGTTGAAATAATATGGTTTATTAAATATTGAAACTTAAATGGGAAATCTGAAGACTTAACTCTTTTTCTTACAAGTATGGGTGTGAAGTGCTATAATTTTGTGGTATCTGCAAGTGTGTATATTCTAATAATAGATTAAACTTTTCAATGCAAAATTTCAGATCAATCTGACAAATTATTTGATAAATTAAGTAATTTATTATGTAAAGATAAACTTTATAGCACTTCATTATAATTCATTAATGTGTTATTTTGTTGCTTTTATTTTCATGTTTACTGGGTAACACTTTAAAATAATGGCCCAGTTAAGGTAATTAATGTTGAATTACAGTGGAAATTCAATTGAACTACTTGTGACATTCACATTAATACTAAATGAGCTCACTGTGATTAATTCTGTTAAATAGATACCAGAGGAATTAATATTGATTAGGCAATTATTTTAAAGTGTTACTGTTTATTGCAATTTATACCAACTTCTCTTTTTTTGAGTAAACCTTTCTTTATTGGCAGCTGGGTAATCACCCAGGGATCCAGAATTGGAAACACAAAGTTGTGTTTTGTTTTCTTACCTTTAAAATGGCAAAATGTGAAAAGTTCTCTTACTCCACCCTCCTTGGTAGTGGTCCCCAACATTCTATGGTTTGGTTTTTAACAAGTTCTGAACCATTGCTTTGAACTTGCCCCAGATGCTGTGTGTGCTCTTGAATTTTCCGTGTGGTTGCCTAAGTCTTAGCTGTTCTTTAGGGCTGGTATCAAGTCCCACTGCCTGCATGATGCCTTCACTAGCTCCTCAGTTAAACTTTATGTCGGTCTTAACATCCAGAGCACTTGCATATCATTTTATATTTAGGATAAAATACTTAATAGCTGTTCACATTGTCATATGCATTTTATAGATACATCACACATAAATATTTTCTCCAATATGAATTTTTACAGAGTATGGTATACTAATCTAAAACAATTTATACCATATTAGCACATTCAGACCAGTCCTCTTAGATTGTGAAAAATAACAGCAGTTATTTCTCTTATTCAGAGACCTGAGTGGGGCTATGCCATGTGAGTTTGAAGAATGACAATAGATGTAGGTTCTACCCTTCAGATCTCTGAACAGAAAGCTGGGAGGCCCAAGAGCATATCTTTGAAACTCAATAAGTTTTGTGAAAATGTATAATAAATAATAAAAAAGTATAATAAAATGTGCATTTTTTCAAATAACTTGGAAAATGAAATAAAACAAATTACTTGGAATGCAATTGTGAAAGATGGGATATTTTCATTCAGAAACATCTGGTTATCATATATTTGCAGAAATTCTTCTTTTTAATAAAACCTGTGAGTGAATCTTCTTTATCAATGATGGTATCAGGGAAATATTCTCTCAACAAGAGAAGAATATTTAGTAAAGGGATACCTTCTGTATAGTAAAGGTTCTCCAGAGAAACTAAAACAAACTACACACACACACACACACACAGAAAGATAGAGAAAGAGATTATTTTAAGAAACTGATTCATGTGATTGTAGAGACTAACAAGTCCAAAAAATTGTGGTTCATTCCCACAGGCAGGAGTTTATGCTACAGTTTCCAGGCAGATTCTTTTTTCCAAGAAACTTCAGTTTTTATTCTTAAGGCCTTCAACCTATTGAGTGAGACACATGCATGTTATCAAGGAAAATCTTCTTTACCTAAAGGCAATTGATAGTAACCTCTAACCCCATCTACATTATGTCTTCACAGTAATATCTAGAGTTTAGTTCAGTTAAGTATCAGTTCAGTCGCTCAGTCATGTCTGACTCTTTGTGACCCCATGGACCGCAGCACGCCAGGCCTCCCTGTCCGTCACCAACTCCCAGAGTTTACCCAAACTCGTGAATTCATGTCCATTGAGTCGGTGATGCCACGCACCTCATCCTCTGTCGTCCCTTTCTCCTTCCACCTTCAATCTTTCCCAGAATCAGGGTCTTTTATAATGAAGTCAGTTCTTCGCATCTGGTGACCAAAGTATTGGAGTTTCAGCTTCAACATCAGTCCTTCCAAAGAACACTCAGGACTGATTTCCTTTAGGATGGACTGGTTGGATCTCCTTGCTGCCTAAGGGACTCTCAAGAGTCTTCTTCAACACCACAGTTTGAAAGCATCAATTATTCAGCACTCAGCTTTCTTTATAGTCCAACTCTCACATCCATACACGACTACTGGAAAAACCATAGCCTTGACTAGACAGACCTTTGTTGGCAAAGCAATGTCTCTGCTTTTTAATATGCTGTCTAGGTTGGTCATAACTTTTCTTCCAAGGAGCAAGCATATTTTAATTTGCTGGCTGCACTCACCATCTGCATAGATTTTGGAGCCCAAAAAATAAAGTCGGCAACGGTTTCCACTGTTTCCCCATATATTTGCCATGAAGTGATGGGACCAGATGCCGTGATCTTAGTTTTCTGAATGTTGAGCTTTAAGCAACTTTTTCACTCTTCTCTTTCACTTTCTTCAAGAGGCTCTTCAGTTCTTCTTTGCTTTCTGCCATAGAGTGGTGTCATTTGCATATCTGAGGTTAGTGATGATTTCTCCCAGCAATCTTGATTCCAGCTTGTGCTTCATCCAGCCTAGCATTTCTCAGGATGTACTCTGTGTATAAATTAAATAAGCAGGGTGACAATATACAGCCTTGATGTACTCCTTTCCGAATTTGGAACCAGTCTGTTGTTCCATGTCCAGTTCTAACTGTTGCTTCCTGACCTGCATATAGTTTTCTCAAGTGGCAGGTCAGGTGGCCTGGTATTCCCATCTCTTGAAGAATTTTCCATAGTTTATTGTGATTCACATAATCAAAGGCTTTGGCATAGTCAATAAAGCAGAAATAGTTGTTTTTCTGGAACTCTCTTGCCTTTTCGATGATCCAGCTGATGTTGGTAATTTGATCTCTGGTTCCTTTGCCTTTTCTAAAACCAGCTTGAACATCTAGAATTTCATGTTTCACGTATTGTTGAAGCCTGTCTAGAGTAGCGTTTGATTAAGTAACTAAATTTAATAATATATCTTAGTCAAGTTGACACATATGTCTAACCATACATGTATAATGGTAATATACATTTGGTGTGGAAGATTCTTTCTTCTTTTTACTTTATTTTCCTTAATATAATGAATGAGCTTTAGATTATTTTCCAGTAATTTCTTTTCTATTAGATCTTAACAACTCTGCTTTTGCTAGCCGGGATATGTCCAAAAATGCCTTGATATTTCTGCTGTAAGTAGTGATCTCATTTGTTACAACTATCATGAAGAAAAGAGATATCCTATTTTAACTTCTTTATTTCACTAAATCCTAAGAAGTACTGATAATAATGGATGAAAGATATAATGATCAAATGATTAACAATTTGTATCAGAAACAAAAGACATTCTGAACATAAAATATTTTGATGCCTAAAATAATACTAACTATTAATTGTTCCTTTTTAAAATCATATTTTGAGCTTCAGATATTTTCTTACAAAAAAGCTTGAGAGCAGAGCACTTTGCTTATTGAAATATAGTCTCAGGTTATGCTTCATATAGAGATTCATTTACATTTTTCATTGATTCTCTTTTTCTCCAGGCTTTAAAAGATTTACTGAAATTAAGTATGTTTCCCAACTTCAGGGAGTTGGTCTGAAAAATTTTTACATACTCTTATCATTCTCAAAGGAAACAATTCAATCACTCACCCAAACGCTCTCTGTTTTTATCCATGCAAAATTCCTCAATTTAACTTCAAAAAATGCTTAATGTATTTCCATAGGTACCATGGTTTACTGCATTTTTCTAACCAGGAGTATATTTAAACTGAAAGTAATTTGTCCTGATGTCACAACAGGAAACTGTTATTTCCCTTGTCTTTGCATCATGGTGATACAATGAAGAAGCAGATTAGAAAAATAAGGAACTGTAAATGGCAAATCCCCAAAGGGAATGTCTCCTGACCTTAGACAATAATAGAAATACCCTCAGAAAGAGACTGTTCAAAGACTGTGCTCAATTTCCAGCTAATCAAAATAACCAGCAATGGAAAGTGGAGACATTTGTAACACATCTTTAAGATTGGGATTATGTCATAAGTAGTGGTTATAAAACATATAAAATCAGTATCAGTCTAGTCCACAAGAGGAAAATATTTACAACTTTTTTAAAAGAATAAATGGAAGAACATTGAAGCAAGTCTGCTCCCTTTGAAAGCAGGATTCTTATCTCCAAAGCATAACTGCTTTTGCTACAAATCTTATAATATCTTCCATGGCACATGTGCAATAACTGATCTTAAAAGATACATAGCATTACGTGGATGAGTGTCTCTGGGAAAAATCCAGCCCTTAAAGTTAAAACGTAGTTTAAGGCTTATCAGGTGATATTTATGGCATATCTTGTTAGGGAGGAATTATCATTGCTTCCATTAGTGATTAGTGCACCAGAAGCTAAACCTTTCCTGCCTTAAGGAGTTCATTCGATTACCATTAACTTATTATTATTTCATTCTTTTCTTTTAGTATTATCAGTAAATTGACTGCTTTCATGTCATCAAATTAATGCACAAGCTGCTATTCCAAATTTTCCCCTATTATTGCTTAGGGTAGAATTTCTCCTAAAACTGCTGGTGAGTATGTCATAAAGAAAGTTTGAACTCATTTTCCTAATGTTCTTTCTTTGAAGATAGGTGAATAAGAATGTATACCTCCTGTTTATTTCTTGGCTAAGTAGGCAAAACTACAATTTGCCAAAATATCTAAATCATGCAATGTATGTGTGTGTGTGTGTGTGTGTGTGCACTCACACACATACAAGCGTTAGTCACTCAATTGTGTCAGATTCTTTGAGACACCATGTACTGTATCCTGCCAGGTTTCTCTGTGCATGGGATTTTCCAGGCAAGAATACTGGAGCAGGTAGCCTTTCCCTTCTCTAGGGGAGCTTCCCGACCCAGGG
Source organism: Cervus elaphus (assembly GCF_910594005.1). Classification (NCBI taxonomy): domain Eukaryota; kingdom Metazoa; phylum Chordata; class Mammalia; order Artiodactyla; family Cervidae; genus Cervus; species Cervus elaphus. Next base: position 86,864,086 of record NC_057834.1, on the reverse strand, counting down.
ATTGAACCTGGATCTCCTGCATTGCAGGCAAATTTTTTACCTTCTAAGCCACCAAGGAAAGTGAAAGTGAAAGTCTCTCATTGTGTCTGACTCTTTGCCACGCCATCGACTATACAGTCTATGGAATTCTCCAGGCCAAAATATTGGAGTGGGTAGCCTTTCCAATCTCCAGAAATGGAACCCAGGTCTCCCACCTTGCAGGTGGATTCTTTACCAGCTGAGCCACAAGGACACCCTATGCAGTGCATACAATGTTGCTAATGCCAACATTATCACCTCACCAAATTCAATTTTGGGGGAAGGGACCAGTCATTATACTACTTTTGCCTAAAAGGTAGTCTCTGTCATTAGAAGGCAATGGCACCCCACTCCAGTACTCTTGCCTGGAGAATCCCATGGACGGAGGAGCCTGGTGGGCTCCAGTCCATGGGGTCACTAAGAGTCAGACACGACTGAGCGACTTCACTTTCACTTTTCACTTTCATGCCTTGGAGGAGGAAATGGCACCCCACTCCAGTGTTCTTGCCTGGAGAATCCCAGGGACGGGGGAGCCTGGTGGGCTGCCGTCTGTGGGGTCGCACAGAGTCGGACACGATTGAAGCGACTTAGCAGCAGCAGCAGCGCAGTCATTACCTATATCAAGAGTTCTCTCATATATATGGTAAGATTGTATTCTTTATAAAATATTGACTTTAAATCTTGGAAATACTTTTCTCTGCAGTATTTGATTTCAATATTAATCATTGCTACTTTTACATTTTTTATTATTAGAGCTAAATAGCAGGTTTGTATTCAACAGGATCAGTAATATCATTGTAAAACCATTACATGAAGTCTGTGATGCTGCTAACTCAGCTCATATTGAAGAAGGAATTCATAGGGCCTGGACTCCATCTCAGGCCTGTCTGTGCTGATCGTGCGTGGCCACCTCTCCAGTGGACTCTGAACTCTGTGCTTAGCGCCTGTGGGAATGACAATGGAAGGATAAGACCCCCCTCTGGGCAGGGGAATCTTGAAGAACAGACACTAATCACCCCTGCCTCCGGACACTATCTATCAGAATGTAAGCACAGGCTTATCAGTTATTAACTATTTAGAATGTAACTGCGGGCTTATTGATTATTGACTGTTTGAACACATAACACGTGAATGATGGGGTTATTGTAGTTGTATTTACCCTTCCTTTGTTTATGTAAGTCTCAAGGGAATTGGGGTAGTGGGTTTGGACACATGGGGTATAAAAGATTTTCACAAATGCTGGTCGGGGCCCTTGGCTAAGAGGAGGCTCTGCCTTGGGCCCGCCGGTGTAATAAACTGCACTCCACTATCTGCATTGTCCTTCTGAGTGAGTCTGTTTCCCGGAAAGCATGGCTATAACAATATGAGGATATCATGGAGATATTGCTAGACCATTCTTTCTTTAAATAGATGTGAAAAGCAGATTTTATATACTTAGTTGTGCTTCTTACATAGTTTGTATAGACATATTTTTAAAATATCCATTTTCCAAAAATGTCCAGTTGTTGACATGTATTAAAAACATTTTTTTTTTCAAGCAAAATCCATTCTTGTGAACATAGATGAGGAAGTCTGTCATTAACTGGTTGCTGCCTCTGCCTTTGGTCTTCTCTTCACTCCGTAGGCTTCACTCAGCTCTTTCGTCGTCCAGCTACATGAAATCACTTGCAGAAGCTCCAAGTTCTCCCTGCTTCTTTGTATCTATGTATATCATTCTTTCTGCCATTAAATAAACAAAAAGGCCATTAGACTGACGGTATTCTAACGCCTCAGCAGCTGGCATACGCAAACCAAATCACAAGTTCATAAATACCTCAAGGTTAGGAAACCAAAAATCTAAGGACAATACACAAACAGCCAGACTTTTACCAAACAAGGCAACTGCATAAGCTAGAGCCAGTCAAATCACTTCCTTGCTTTATTTTTGTGGCTATTGTCTTTTCTCCAAACTCTAGTTCCGGAGTGCTCCAATTACTTCCGCTTTGTACTACTGGATTCAAATCAACTTTTGCTCAGACTTACAATATTTAATATGTCTCAGTTTATCTTTTTAAATACTGCAAAACATACCTTTCCCTCTTTCTCTGAGTAGTTGATTCTCTTTTATTCTGAGATGTTAAAGTATAGAAGCGATTTTCTCAGAAGAACATGCTTTGTCCTCCCAGTTCAGTTCGGTTCAGTGGCTCAGTCGTGTCTGACTCTTTGCAGCCCCATGGACTGCAGCACACCAAGCTTCCCTGTCCATCACCAACTCCCAGAGCTTGCTCAAACTCATGTCCAATGAGTCGGTGATGCCATACACCCATCTCATCTCTGTCGTCCCCTTCTTCCCCCGCCTTCAATCTTTCCCAGCATCAGGGTCTTTTCCAATGAGTCAGTTCTTTACATCAGGTGGCCAAAGTATTGGAGTTTCAGCTTCAGCATCAGTCCTTCCAATGAGTATTCAGGGCTGATTTCCTTTAGAATGAACTGGTTGGATCTCCTTGCAGGGGGGCTCTCAAGAGTCTTCTCCAATACCATAGTTCAAAAGCATCAACTCTTTGGTGCTCAGCTTTCTTTATAATCCAACTTTCACATCCATACATGACTACTGGAAAAACCACGGCTTTGACTAGATGGACCTTTGTTGGTAATGTCTCTGCTTTTTAATATACTGTCTAGGTTGGTTAAAGTTGTTCTTTCAAGGAGAAAGCATCTTTTAATTTCATGGCTGCAGTCACCATCTGCAGTGATTTTGGAGCCCAGAAAAATAAAGTCAGCCACTGTTTCCATTGTTTACCCATCTATCTGTCATGAAGGGATGGGACTGAATGCCATGATCTTAGTTTTCTGAATGTTGAGTTTTAAGCCAACATTTTCACTCCCCTCTTTCACTTTCATCAAGAGGCTCTTTAGTTCTTCTTCACTTTCTGCCATAAGGGTGGGGTCATCTGTGTATCTGAGGTTATTGATTTTTCATATCACCATAGTCTTCCTGGAACACTTTGTACTCATCTATATTATGGCTCTTATCACAGGAGACTGGAGCTCCCTACTGATGAGTGTCATTATTGTTCAATGATCTATATTTAGCATCTAGCATGGACCACAAGCATTAGGGATGATTGAATTCATGAATGAACGAACAGTCTTTTCTTTATAGTGATACGCAAGCTCAACATACGAGCAAATAAAGTTCTTTTTGCTCTTCATAACAAAAAAGAATGTGCTTCTAATTTCCATCCTGCCCCTCTTTTGTAGTGTTTTGTCTAAACGTGTTTTGATACCATGACTATGGGAAGTCTAGGCTGATCACTGATTAAAGAATGCCGTTAATATAATGTGTTCAGAAACACATAGTAATATTTTTGGAATGGTTTTTCTCCTCTGCTTTCATCCAATTAATGAAACATTTGTATCCATGGGTACCCCTGCTGTTAAGTGGTTAGCTTTTTCCTTTAGCTTTAATTAAGTGTCTTCTGTTAAAGGAGACTTTTTTTTATTCATTTTTAATCACAAACAAGTGAAAAATATCCAGCTTCTCTAGAGGTATTTCCCCAAGCTTTCCAAACATATTTAAAGAAAACAAGTAATGGAAGCAACACCTCATGCTCTCACATGCACAGCTTTGACCTCCTGGAATCCTTCCTAGAGTATTTGGTCGTGGTTGATCAGAACTACCTGACTGGATAAGTAAAGGGTTTCATGAGAACATTTGCTACAAAAAGTGAAACTGCTATGTCAATTGAATTAGCTAAAATAATTTAAGCAGAAGTGGATCTTCAGAAGAGGCACCTCTAATAAGAGACTGAAAACAGTCTACAAGGAATTTCATGAACTGTTTTTGAGAGAGAGTTGCCTTGTTTTCTTCAATTTCAGTCTGAATTTGGCAATAAGGAGTTCATTATCTGAGCCACAGTCAACTCCCGGTCTTGTTTTTGATGACTGTATAGAACTTCTCCATCTTTGGCTGCAAAGAATATAATCAATCTGATTTTGGTGTTGACCATGTGGTGATGTCCATGTGTAGAGTCTTCTCTTGTGTTGTTGGAAGAGGGTGTTTGCTATGATGAGTGTGTTATCCTGGCAGAACTCTATTAGCCTTTGCCCTGCTTCATTCCGTACCCCAAGGCCAAATTTGCCTGTTACTCCAGGTATTTCTTGACTTTCTACTTTTGCATTCCAGTCCCCTATAATGAAAAGGGCATATTTTTTGGGTGTTAGTTCTAGAAGGTCTTGTATATCTTCATGGAACTGTTCAGCTTCTTCAGCGTTACTGGTTGGGGCATAGGCTGAGATTACTGTGATATTGAATGGTTTGCCTTGGAAACAAACAGAGATCATTCTGTCGTTTTTGAGATTGCATCCAAGTACTGCATTTCAGACTCTTTTGTTGACTATGATGGCTACTCCATTTCTTCTAAAGGATTCCTGCCCACAGTAGTAGATATAATGGTCATCTGAGTTAAATTTTCCCATTCCAGTCCATCTTAGTTCACTGATTTCTAGAATGTCAATGTTCACTCTTGTCATCTCCTGTTTGATCACTTCCAATTTGCCTTGATTCATGGATCTAACATTCGAGGTTCCCATGCAATACTGCTCTTTACAGCATTGAATCTTGCTTCTATCACCAGTTACATCCACAACTGGGTTTTGTTTTTGTTTTGGCCCCATCCCTTCATTTTTTCTGGAGTTATTTCTCCACTGATCTCCAGTAGCATATTGGGCACCTACCTACCTAGGAAGTTCATCTTTCAGTGTTTTATCTAGTGTCCACTAGACCATTCAGGTATGACCTATATCAAATCCCTTATGACTATACAGTAAAGTGAGAAATAGATTTAAGGGACTAGATCAGATACACAGAGTGCCTGATGAACTATGGGCGGAGGTTCATGACATTGTACAGGAGACAGGAATCAAGACCATCCCCAAGAAAAAGAAATGCAAAAAAGCAAAATGGCTATCTGAGGAGGCTTTACTAATAGCTGTGAAAATAAGGGAAGTGCAAAGTGAAGGAGAAAAGGAAAGATATACCCATTTGAATGCAGAGTTCCAAAGAATAACAAGGAGAGATAAGAAAGCCTTCCTCAGCGATCAATGCAAAGAAATAGAGGAAAAAAATAGAATGGGAAAGACTAGAGATCCCTTTAAGAAATTAGAGCTACCAAGGGAACATCTTATGCAAAGATGGGCACAATAAAGGACAGAAAAGGTATGGACCTAACAGAAGCAGAAGATATTAAGAAGAGGTGGCAAGAATACACAGAAGAACTCTACAAAAAAGATCTTCACGACCCAGATAATCGCGATGGTGTGATCACTCACCTAGAGCCAGACATCCTAGAATGTGAAGTCAAGTAGGCCTTAGGAAGCATCACTACAAACAAACCTAGTGGAGGTGATGGAAATCCAGTTGAGCTCCTTCAAATCCTGAAAGATAATGCTGTGGAAGTGTTGCACACAATATGCCAGCAAATTTGGAAAACTCAGCAGTGGCCACAGGACTGGAAAAGGTCAGTTTTCATTCCAATCCCAAAGAGAGGCAATGCCAAAGAATGCCCAAACTACTGCACAATTGCAACTCATCTCACACACTAGTAAAGTAACGCTTAAAATTCTCCTAGCCAGGCTTCAGTAATATGTGAACTGTGAACTTCCAGATGTTCGAGCTGGTTTTAGAAAAGGAAGAAGAATCAGAGATCAAATTGCCAACATATTCTGGATCATCAAAAAAGCAAGAGAGTTCCAGAAAAGCATCTATTTCTGATGTATTGACTATGCCAAAGACTTTAACTGTGTGGATCACAATAAACTGTGTAAATTCTTAAACAGATGGGAATATCAGACCTCCTGACCTGCCTCTTGAGAAACCTGTATGCAGGTCAGGAAGCAACAGTTAGAACTGGACATGGAACAACAGACTGGTTCCAGTTAGGAAAAGGAGTACATCAAGGCTGTATATTGTCACCCTGCTCATTTAACTTATATGCAGAGTACACCATGCAAAATGACGGGCTGGATGAAGCACAAGGTGGAATCAAGATTGCCGGGAGAAATACCAATAACGTCAGATATACAGATGACACCACCCTTATGGCAGAAAGTGAAGAAGAATTAAAGAGCCTCTGGATGAAAGTGAAAGAGGAGAGTGAAAAAGTTGGCTTAAAGCTCAACATTCAGAAAACTAAGATCACGGCATCTGGTCCCATCACTTATGGCAAACAGATGGGTAAACAGTGGAAACAGTGGCTGACTTAATTTTTCTGGGCTCCAAAATCACTGCAGATGGTGATTGCAGCCATGAAATTAAAAGATGCTTACTCCTTGGAAGGAAAGTTATGACCACCTAAACAGCATATTAAAAAGCAGAGACATTACTTTGCCAACAAAGGTCTGTCTAGTCAAGGTTATGTTTTTTCCCAGTGGCCATGTATGGATGTGAGAGTTGGACTATAAAGAAAGCTGAGCGCAGAAGAATTGATGCTTTTGAACTGTGGTGTTGGAGAAGACTGTAGAGAGTCCCTTGGGTTGCAAGGAGATCCAACCAATCCATCCTAAAGGAGATCAGACCTGGGTGTTCATTGGAAGGACTGATGTTGAAGCTGAAACTCCAGTATTTTGGCCACCTGATGCGAAGAGCTGATTCATTGGAAAAGACCCTGATGCTGGGAAAGACTGAGGGCAGGAGAAGAAGGGGACGACAGAGGATGATATGGTTGGATGACATCATCAACTCAATGGACATGGATTTGGGTGTACTCTGGGAATTGGTGATGGACAGGAAGGCCTGGTGTGCTGTGGTTCATGGGGTCGGAAAGAGTCGGACATGACTGAGTGATTGAACTGAACTGAACTGCCTTGTTTTTGTCAATTTCATGTTTTGTTTTGTTTTGTTTTGTTGTTGTTCCTTATAAATATGGAGCTTTTATAGTTCATTCTTCAAAAAAAATCAAAATACTGTGGCATTGCCCTATTATTGTAAACTATAGAAGTTTGTGATCTTCTATGAAAGTGAAACCTTTTTTGATTAATGAACAGTGCCAAGTATTAAAGGGAACAACAATCTGTTTATTCATTATCTTAACACTAGCCAGGTAGAATTAAAAGTTTGAATAATACATTTTAAGATCACTAATAATTGTGTATGCATAAATATAATGAATTAGTTCCTGGGTGTTAGAAAAGAAATATAGTTTGAGATGAAACCATAATCAAATTTTAATTATACATTTCCCTTGTATGTAGTAAATTCATATTCACATCTTTTAAAATTATGCAAAAATGTTTAAGATGAGTTTGGCTATAACTTTAAATGAAAATAAATGAAAACTACCCAGATGTGGCTTCTAAATTGTCCGTGTGTTCTCTGTTTTAGCAGTGCCAATATCATTAAGGAATTTATAATAGTATATTCCTTAAACGAAATACTTCATGTTGTAAATCACTAATCTAAAATTCATTATTCTATACTCAGATGCATTTTTGGATCATTTATAACTGATCTCTTATGAGAAGCTGTTATACATGTTGATGATCTGGGTATCTCAGATAGTATTTTTGTAATGTTCTCTTCTTTTCTCTGCTAATTGTCTTGAAATATTGGTGCATGCCTGCTTTCTCAATTTCTTTATGATACTCTTCTCATTACTGGATCTGATTTTGGCTTTTGGTTTTCATCATCTGTAACCTTTTGTAATATTTGACCCTGTCTCCATGAACCTGCTTGATTTGATGTTGATGTGACTGTCATGACTTTCTTATTCTGCTTCACTGGTGTCTCTGTTCCTATTTTCCTGAATCATTGGGATTATCAGAGGCTTTATTTTACTCTTTTCTGCACATTTCCTCTTTGCCCATGGCTTTAGTTTCTTTCTACAACTGGTTTATTTTCTACTGATAACACTTTCTCAGTTTTTTTCTTATGAGTTTTATAGATGAATTGCAAATGCATGCAATCTCCACATAAAACCAACACACTTTTATTATGCCTCCTTTTCTTTTTTATGTAGCAAAAGATTCCTATCCTCTTCAACAGGATAATTATAGCACTATCTTCCCAGCCATCCAAGTTGGAAACTTCAAAATTGTTTCTTTCCAACCTCAAGACCAAAGATAGTCTTTAAGAAGATTATCCCCTAATTGACTCCCAATTACTCTTAGGTATTTCCACTTTTTCTCTGCTGAACTATTGCAGTAGCCTCCTAAATATTCTATATGCTACACATCCATCCTCTTCTCAGATTATCCTCCATCCTGTCACCAGCTTACTTACCACAAGATCAGTCTGGTCACATAATCCAACTGTCACCCCCAAAATCATTCCCTAGTACCATTGTTGTTCAGTTACTAAGTCATGTCTGACCCTTTGCGATCCAATGAACTGTTAGCATGCCAGACTTCCCTGTCCTTCATTATCTCCCAGAGCTTGTTGAAACTCATGTGCATTGAGTCAGTGATGCCATCCAACCATTTCATCCTCTCTCATCGCCTTCTTATTTTGCCCTCAATCTTTCCCAGCATCAGGGTCTTTTCCAATGAGTCAGTTCTTCATATCAAAGTTTTGGGAGTTTCAGATTCAGCATCAGTTCTTCTAATGAATATTCAGAGTTGATTTCCTTTAGGATTGACTGGTTTGATCTCTTTGCTGTCCATGGGACTCTCAAGAGTCTTCTCCAGCAACACAATTCAAAAACATCAGTTCTTTGACATTCAGCATTCTTTATGGTTCAACTCTCACATCCATACAAGACTATGGCTTCAAACCTCTGTTTCTCAGTTATCTTCCTATTATGTTATCCATATCAAATTTTCCAAATTCCCTATGCTTGCTATTCCTTTTTTCACTGCATTCTCTCAATCTGGATTTCAGCCACCTTCATCATTACCTAGTGACATCTTTTTGTCCTAATCTCTTCTACTAACTCCTATATTTCCTTTATCAAGATTTCTTCAAACCCTATTCTTTCTTCTCCAGTAAATTTCTAAAATCAGACTGACTTAAACTTTCTTTCCTCTGGATTCATGTAAGTTGTTGTTTAAGCTTTTTTTTTTTTTTAATTCTGAGTTACACTGCAGTTAACTGTTTGCATGTCTGGCATGAAAATTAGATTATAAACATAATGATATTATTCATTTGTAAACTTAGCAGAAACTTAGTTACTAAATACAGGAGCCAATAATCATTAAATATTTAAATTAGAGTTTCTAATACTTTTCTTCTTGGTCTGCTTTACATCATCAGGTTTCTCTATTCACTATTAGATTATTAGGAAATTCCAATCAGACTTACAGTTACAAAACATACTTTGAAACAGTTCTACTACCTCTATGATAAAATCATTCAGTATTCTAAAAGAGGCCTCTGGAGAGTGTTAGATAGATTTTTCATGAGTCTTCAGTTGGACTGAAAATCGTGTGATTTCAAAGTCAATTGAATGAAAGGGCTGTGGATCCTGCTGACCAATTCCATTTGGATTAACCCATCATCTAGTCAAGAAATGTAGGAAATCATGTCAGCTCACAGAAGGAGGGACTGAAAAGTATTAGTTATGTTGTCTGTGCCTCAGCTGCATTCTTGTATTCAGGATAGAACTCAGGAGAGTCTTCAGAAGGGCATTAGAATGTTTGCCATAAACTGATCCACAGACTGGGCCTCAAAGACCTGACTGAACGAACATGGCTCAGAGGGGAGCTGAGGACACCTGCTATGACTGACAATGAGCTGAAAGCAGTGACACTAATCTCGAAGCCTATTCTAATATTTACAAGTGTGAAGATGTCAAACACAGGCCTCTTCTCTCAACACACTCCATTTTGTCTATAATCCTTAAAGGTTGCTTCAATAATCTATTTTCATACAATAAACTGATAATAGGTAATTGAATGTCAATTACCTGTCATTCAAAAATTAGTGCCAAAACAAAGCAACCATTTTTAAAATTTGTTTTTATTTTTTAATTGAGGCATAATTTATTTACAATATTGTGTTAGTTTCTGCTGTACAACATGAATTAGCTATATGTATAGATATCCCCTTCCTGTTAAGCCTCCCTCCCACCTTCCCCAAAGCAAATGCTTTTTCTTTCTCATGATTCTGTGATTTGACAAGAATCACCTGGATACTTATTCTGCTCCATGTGGTATTAACTTGGAACAACAGCCATCAAGAGACTGGACTGGACTGAAGTATCCAACAGGGCTCATTCCTGTGACTGGTAGTTGGTGTTTGGAGGCCATCTGGATCTATCAGTGAGTGCCCGAGTCTTCTTTACATGGCTTTTTTCATGAAGTGAGGCTTTCTGACATGATTTCCTACCTATACTAGACTAAGATGATGGGCTAATCCAAATGGAATAAGTCAGCAGAATCCACAAACCTTTCATGTCATTGACTGGTTACAAAGATGAAGTGTTTTGAGAGAGCCAAAACAGAATTTGCAGATCCAAGACTCAACTTCAAAGATGCTTGATGTCATTTCTGCTCCATGCTATTGAACAAACCAAGTTACAGCAAGGTTAACTCAGGCCCAAAGGGACAAGAAATAGATTTCAACTCTTAATGGAGGAAATGACCAAAAATGCACACCCATTGTTAACCCATCACAGGTATATAGTGGTGGACTCTATGCTATAGGTACATTTGACAAAAATAAGTGAAACAAAAAAATATTTGAGACTATCATCTAAACACTGCATATCCATGTCAACCAAAATTGTCTTGTTCTTTTTAATATATATATTATATATCATATAATATATATTATATATAGTTATGTATATTATATATATGGTGTGCTGCTGTCATAAGCACACTATACTTATTTTTATTTTTGAAAGTATGTTGAATAAATAACATCATTTTGGAAAATTATTTGATATGATTTCTTGGTATAACTATCATTGAGTTGATGTTGCTATCTAGTAAGTGAAAGGAATATATTTCCACTACATGTAATATTTAATACACCTCAAATTTATTAGTTATAACTATAGAAAGCATTTTCTTTTGTTGTTGTTGAGTCACACAGTTGTGTCCAGCTCTTTGCAGACCCATGGACTTCAGCACAGCAGGCTTCCCTATCCTTCACTATCAGGGTTTGCTCAAACTCATGTCCATTGAGTCAATAATGCCACCCAACCATCTCATCCTCTGTCGTCCTCTTCTCCTTCTGCCTTCAATCTTTCCCAGCATCAAGGACTTTTCCAGTAACTTGAGTCTTCACATCAGGTGTCAATGTATTGAGGATTCAGCTTCAACCTCAGTTCATCCAATGAATATTCAGGGTCGATGTCCTTTAAGATTGACTGGTTGATCTTGCAATCTAAGGGACTCTCAAGAGTCTTCTCCAACACCACAGTTTGAAAGCATCAATCTTTTCTTTTAATATCTGTAAATTTTCTTTTTTTAATAGCTGTAAATCTCATACAGTTATTGAAATATAAGTAAGATTTTAGACTATGCCTAAGAGGATAACCCAAAACAAAAGTAAAATTTACACTTAAAATATTCTAGATGATATCATTTTTTTAATTATTGCCTTGTTTTTACTTGGGAAAATCTTGTGTCTAACCTAATGATTGGCTTAAACAGTCATTTTAGAGGTTAAAGCACATACCCATTTGGAAATATTTGCAAAACATTTTTATGGGAAGGAGAAATTTCTCAAAAGTTAGTAAAGATCTTCATATTTCAATCAATAGTTTCACCATAGGGAATTCCTTTAAATAAATTTTGACATAAGTTTAATTTATTATTCTCATTTATGGATCCTTGAATTAATAAAGAAACTGAAATCATGAGGACAGTTGTCAAGCTGAGAAAAGACTTCTTTAAATTATTTCCCTGCAGGATATATCTAAGGAGACTTATTCTTACCATGAAATTGTCTGACAAAAAGAAGCAGCTTTCTCCCCTTTCCTTTCAATATGCTTTCATCACAAGTCATACATAAATGATTCTTGTAATTCTAGATTTAAATGAGCATTGGAGCTGGGTTTGTTTCTGCAGCACAGTTTGTTATTATTTTTATTAATTTTATTGGAGTGTAGTTGCTTTACAATGTTATATTAGTTTCTACCATACAGCAAAATGCATCAGCTATATGTTTACATGAAGTGAAGAAGTGAAGTGAAGTCACTCAGTTGTGTCCGACTCTTTGCGACCCTATGGACTGTAGCCCAACAGGCTCCTCCGTCCATGAGATTTTCCAAGCAAGAGTACTGCAGTGGGTTGCCATTTCCTTCTCCAGAGGATCTTCCTAACCCAGGGATCAAACCTGGGTCTCCTGCATTGTAGGCAGACACTTTACTAACTGAGCCACAGGGAAATCATATATGTTTACATATATCCCCCCCTTTTAAATTTCCTTTCCGTTTAGGTCGCCTTAGAGTATCGGTAGAGTTTCCTGTGCTATGCAGGGGCAGTGGGGTCTCATTACTTATCTATTTTCTATACAGTATCAATGGTGCATATGTGTCACCTTTGGTTATTCACTTGACAGAGATGTCACATTTTAAGTTTTTTACTGCTATTTTGGACTTAGTTATTGTTAATGTAATAGGGCATGTGAACTGATAATAAAGATCTATTTTCTGAAGTAAATAAAAGTAAAACTGAGGTTTTGAAGAAGATATTTTTGGAAAATTTTAGCCTGCATGCATTATTTCTTAGGTAAAAATGACTATTGTAAACTTAAATGAATGAAAGAACCCTTATAAAATAATGTGAAATTGATTGCAGTTTTGGGCTGCTTTCTTATTTAAAGTCAACCAATTGACAAGAAACAATGGTAGTCTTACAATAAACTTCAGTCTTAGATGTCTTTATGGTTAAAAAAAATTCACTTTTCCTTTATATATATGAATTTCTAAATAAACAGATAGCTAATAGATGATAGATAGATGTTACATAGGTAACTACTGCCCTTTTAAATTGTCTTATCCTTTTTGTATCCTCACCAGTCTTTAGTAACCTAGCTTAATGGTTAATAGCACTTTAGTCTATGTGATTTATTGTAAATCATTCATGTGGAATACCAAATGTTAAACTATCAAGGCTATTTAGCACAAAAGATAGGCATTATCCAAAATAGGTAAAACTTAGATTTTATTGTTACTATTATGACTAGCTTTGAGCAATGAAAAAAATGAATTTGATTAGTGTTACAAAAATACAATCCCTGTGGATTACCTCGGCTTGTTAATATGGCAAAATATCTCAGGCAATTAACTTGAGTTTGGCAGATAAGTTATGCCATGCTGTGAAAGAATGCTTTGCGCTATTCATAATAATCTAGTAGATCTTCTTAAATTCTAAGTAGAAAATAGTTATTCAATGTGTTCAAGTGAAACCTAAAATATTTTAAAGTCTATAACTATAACCACTCCTTTCTCTTACAAAAGAAAGATTATACTTGTTATGTCTTCTGTCTTCTAAAATCAACAGAATTCCCACAGTATCCACATCCCAACTTCTGCCTTCATGGAAAGAATATGTACCTATATTGTTATCCATTCACAGAAGATGAATTTTCTATCCATATTACCTTGGAATCTAGACACTTCATTTGTTAATTCTAAACTCTTCTTGTTGGCCAACATATTTTAATAAATGCTTGGAGAGGCCAAAATTTATTTGGTTAGTGCTAGTATGTTTTAGGTTGTTAGATGAACCAAAACAATAAATTGATTTAAAGCTACTCTTTGCAACAATGTGAATCAGCTATAGGCCAATAGTGAAGTCACTCAGTCGTGTCCAACTCTTTGCGACCCCATGGAATGTAGATTGCTTGGCTCCTCCATCCATGGGATTTTTCAGGCAAGAATACTGGAATGGGTTGCCATTTCCTTCTCCAGGGATCTTCCTGACCCTGGGATGGAACTCGGGTCTCCCGCATTGCAGGTAGACTCTTTCCTGTCTGAGCCACCAGGTATACATATATCCCTTCACCCTCGAGCCTCGCTCCACTCCTACATCCCAGCCTCTAGATCATCAGAGAGCACCGAGCTGAGCTAAGTTATACAGCAGCATCCCGCTAGCAAACTAATTTGAACATTGTAATGTATATATGTCAATAACTCAACTTGTCCCACCCTTTCCTTCTCCAATTCTCTGTCCACAAGTCTGCTCTCTAGGTCTGTGTCTTCATTACTGCTCTGCAAAATAGGTTCATCAATACCATTTTTCTAGATTTCATTGTTGCTGTTGTTTAACCACTAAGTCATGTCCAACTCTGTGCAACCCCATGGACTGCAGCATGCCAGGTTTCTCCGTCCTCCACGATCTCCCAGAGTTTGCTCAAATTCACGTCCACTGAGTTGGTGATGCAATCCAACCATCTCATCCTCTGCTGTCCCTTTCTCCTCTTGCCCTCAATCTTTCCCAGCATAGTGTCTTTTCCAATGAGTCAGCTCTTTGCATCAAATGGCCAACATATTGGAGCTTCAGCAACAGGCATTCCGATGAATATTCAGGATTGAGTTTCCTTAGGATTGACTAATTTGAACTCCTTGCAATCCAAGGGATTCTCAAGAGTCTTCTCCTCACCACATTTCGAAAGCATCAACTCTATGGAACTCAACCTTCTTTATAGTCCAACTCTTACATCTGCACATGACTATTGAAAAACTGTAGCAGACTTTGTCAGCAAGGTGATGTCTCTGGTTTGTACTATGCTGGCTAGATTTCCCATAGCTTTCCTTCCAAGGAGCAAGCATCTTAATTTCTCTTGGCTGAAGGTACCATTTGCAGTGATTTTAGAGCCCAAGAAAATAAAATGTGTCACTGCTTCAATGTTTTTCCCTCCTTTCTGCCATGAAGTGATGGGACCCAATGCCGTGATCTTAGTTTTTTGAATGTTGAGTTTAAAGCCAGTTTCTCCACTCTTTTAACCTCATCAAGAAGCTCTTTAGTTCTTCATTTCCTGACATTAAAGTGATATCATATGCATATCTGAGGTTGTTGATATTTCTCCTGGCAATCTTGATTCCAGCCTGTGATTCATCCAGCCCAGCACTTCGCATGATGTACTCTGCATATAAGTTAAGTAAGCAGTGGCAATATACAGCCTTGACATACTCCTTTCCCAATTTGGAACCAGTCAGTTGTTCCATGTAAGGTTCTAACTGTTTCTTCTTGACCCACACATAGGTTTCTCAGGAGATAGGTAAGGTGGTCTGGCACTCTCATCTCTTTAAGAATTTTTCAACAGTTTGTTGTGATCCACACAATCAATGGCTTTAGCATAGTCATTGAAGCAGAAGTAGATGTTTTACTGGAATTCTCTTGTTTTCTCCATGATCCAACAAATGTTGGCAATTTGGTCTGTTGTTTCTCTGCCTTTTCTAAATCCATCTTGTATATCTGGAAGTTCTCAAATCACATACTGCTGAAGCCTTGCTTGAAGGATTTTGAGCATTATCTTGCTAGCATGTGAAATGAGCATGATTGTGTGGTAATTTGAGCATTCTTTGACATTGCCCCTTTTGGGGATTGGAATGAAAACTGTCCTTTTCCAGTCCTATGGCTGCTACTGAGTTTTCTAAATTTGCTGACATATTGAGTGCAGCACTTTAACAGCATCATCTTTTGGATTTTAATAACTCAGCTGAAATTCCATCATCTCCACTAGCTTTGTTTGCAGAAATGCTTCCTAAGGCCCCCGTGACTTCACACTCCAGGTTTTCTAGCTCTCGGTAAGTGACCACACCACTGTGGTTATCCGGGTCATTAAGATCTTTTTGTATAGTTCTGTGTATTCTTGCCACCTCTTCTTAATTTCTTCTGCTTCTGTTAGGTTCTTACCATTTCTATTCTTTATCATGCCCATCTTTGCATGAAATATTCCCTTGATATCTCCATTTTTCTTGAAGAGATATCTAGTCTTTCCCATTCTATTGTTTTCTTTTATTTCTTTTCTTTGTTCATTTAAGAAAGTCTTCTTATCTTTTTTTTTTTTTTTTTGCTATTCCCTGGAACTCTGCATTCAGTTGTGCATATTTTTCCCTTTCTCCCTTGCTATTTGCTTCTCTTCTTTCTTCAGTTATTTGTGAAGCCTCCTCAGACATCCACTTTGCCTTTTTGCATTTCTTTTTCTTTGAGACGGTTTTGGTCACTGCCTTCTTCCCTGATAGTTCAGTTGGTAAAGAATCTGCCTGCAATACAGGAGACCCCGCTTTGATTCCTGGGTCAGGAAGATCTTCTGGAGAAGGGATAGGCTACCCATTCTCTATTCTTGGGTTTCCCTAGTGGCTCAGATGGTAAAGAATCCACCAGAAATGCGGGAGACCTGAGTTCAGTCCCTGGGTTGGGAAGATCCTCTGGTGAAGGGAAAAGTTACCCATTCCAGTATTCTGGCCTGGAGAATTCCATGGACTCTATAGTCCATGGGGTCACAAAGAGTCAGGCATGACTGAGTGGCTTTCACTTCACTTCACTTCTTGATATCATACAATATTTAATTTTGTTCCTCAGTAACATCCCATTGTATATATGTACCACATCTTCTTTATCCATTTATCTGTAGATGGACATCTAGATTGCTTCCAAGTTCTGACTATTGTAAATAATGCTGCATTGAACATTGGGTTACATATATCTTTTTGTATTATTGTTTCCTCAGGATGTATGCCCAGTAATGGGATTCATGAGTCATATGGTTGTTCTATTTTTAGTTTTTTAAGGAACCTCCATACTGGTCCCCATAGTGGCTGTATCAATGTACATTCCTACCAACAGTACAAGAAGGCTCTGTTTTTTCCACACCCTTTCCCAATACAATATTGTAAAGCAATTACACTCAAATTAAAAAAAAAAAGAAGAAGAAGAAGAAATTAAATTGGTAATAAAGAAGTTAGGTCTAATCCAAAGTGGCTTCACTGGTGCATTCTATTAAACTTATAAATGAAAAAATAATACCAATGCTTTACTAATACTTTCATAAAGTACAGGAGGGGGTGAATACTACTAAACTCATTCTATGAAGTTAGCATCACTCTGATAGTAAAGCCAAATAAAGATATAACAGAGGGCCTCCCAGGTAGCACTAGCGGCACTCCTGCCTGCCAAAGCAGGAGACATAAGAGAATTGGGCTTAATCCCTGGTTTGGGAAGATCCCCTGGAGAAGGAAATGGCAACCCACTCCAGCACTCTTGCCTGGAGAACCCCATGGACATAGGAGCCTGGCTGTTTATAGTCCATGGGGTCACAAAGAGTCGGACATGACTGAAGGGACTTAGTACACATGAAAAGATATAGCAAAAAAAAAAAAAAAGAGAAACTATATAGATCAGTATATTCTATGAACACAGATTTAAAGGAATCTTTAAAAAATGTGAATTAACCAAATTTGGAAATGATAAAAAATAAAGGAAAACGCACTGATACATGTGCTGGAGTTTCTCAGACTTAATTTAACTCATAAAACTCTCTTTAAAAATTCTTCCATCAAAAAAAAAAAAATTCTTCCATCAGTGTCCACTTATAATGACCAGTTTTAAGCAAGTATACATATGCAGATAAGAACACATATTATAAATACACATTTCAATGAATTTTCATGACATAGACATTTGTATAATAGCACCAACAACAAGAAAAAATAAGTTACCAGCACCCTGAGAAGCCCTCTAGTGAAGAATAGGGAAGCCTGGTGTGGTTCAGTCCACGAGATTGCAAAGAGTTGGACATGACTTTGTGACTGAATAATGACAAGAGAATATGAAACTGATTGACTAACCTTCTTTGTTCTCCAATATTGAGCACACTTTTAGTTACATAAAGACACACACACACAATATAGCTTTTTAGATTTTGTCTTTCATCTGATAGGTAGACAAGTGTCTTATAAAATAAATCATAAGTGAGTAAACAACAAGTGTCTTATAAAATAAATAATAGGTAAGTAAATAATTCTAAATTCATCATCATGTAGAAAAATATCTTCACTATTTCTCAAAGATTTTTTCAGGTATGTACTTTAGATCACTTATATCCAGAGTTAACTCTATTCATTCCTAATTACTAGAAGTGCATTTTTACTACAAGATATATGTATCTAGAACTTTAATTCACTAATATCTTTACATGGGAAAACAGAAAACAAAAACTCATATCTACACATTTCTAATGAATAAACAACTTTGATTTATAAGCAATTGAATGGTTCCAATAGTAGGACATTAAAAGATATAAGATTATTTTAACTGATTTTTTAAACCAATTCAATGAACACTTTTTACTATCTTTATTATATAGTTCTAGCTACCAGTCTGTATTTGTATAGGACCTAGAGAACAGACCATTTTGTGCTTTGGATTAAATTAACTAATTAGGAAAGTCAAGAACATTTAACTTCAATATTAAAATGTTACATAAGCACATCTTTTTAGTTATTCATTTCAATTCAGTCACTCAGTCGTATCCAACTCTTTGTGACCACATGGACTGCAGCACATCATCACCAACATTTAGAGCCTACTCAAACTCACATCCACGGGGATGCCACCCAACCATCTCATCCTCTGTCGTCCCCTTCTCCTCCCGCCTTCAATCTTTCTCAGCATCAGGGTCTTTTCCAATGAGTCAGTTCTTCCCATCAGGTGGCCAAAGTATCGGAGTTTCAGCTTCAGCATCAGTCCTTCCAATGAATATTCCAGACTGACTTCCTTTAAGACTGACTGACTTGATCTCCTTGCAGACCAGGGGACTCTCAGGAGTCTTCTCCAACACCACAGTTCAAAAGCATCAATTCTTTGGTGCTCAGCTTTCTTTATAGTCCAACTCTCACATGACTACTGGAAAGACCATAGCTTTGACTAGATGGACCTTTGTTGGTAATGTCTCTGCTTTTTAATAGGCTGTCTAGGTTGGTCACAGCTTTTCTTTCAAGGAGCAAGCATCTTTTAATTTCATGGCTGCAGTCACCATCTGCAGTGATTTTAGAGTCCCTAAAATTAAGTTTGACTGTCACTGTTTCCATTGTTTCCCCATGTATTTGCCATGGAGTGATGGGACTGGATGCCATGATCTTAGTTTTCTGACTGTTCAGTTTTAGTTGTTATGTGATTACAATTTTTTTTTTTTTTTTTTGCAAATCTGGTCTGTGGATTCCAGTTAATCTTGTTTAATTCCAACTGAATCAAACTGGACTTGTTTGGATGGGCAGTTGTCCTAGGGCAGTCTAAGCATGACAGAGGAGAGACCAAATGGGAAGTTCAGGAAGATAGTGTGTACCTAGCAGGTAGTAGTCTGAGAATTGAAGTCCAGAATTCATAAGGGTTCATGAAAGATGAGAAGCAATGTTATATTTTTAATTTTAAATATTTTGTGACAAGTGTATGCTAAATTGTGATAAAATTCTGAGAAAGCACGCTGAGATCAGAATTAGGGAATATAAAGCAGAAGAGCATACAGGAAAAATTCAATTGGATTGGCTCTTTTAGGGATGAAACAAGTCTTCTAGGTTTTCTTAGAGGCTGTGGCTGGTCCAAAAAATTGAAATAATTAAAGAGATTAACAGAAGAAAAGGATACACTTTTGATTAAATTATTACTTGAGAGTCTTTTCAATGAGTTGATGATCTGAGAACTAATATGAGAACAAAGCATTTATACTTTTTAGACCAAGAACCAAGACAAAGAGGTTTGGAATAGGCACTCAATTGTAGAGAAATTATTAGGAAGTAAGGGTTAGTTTAACAAGATTTGTTTGAACAGATTTCTCAGCCTTTTTCCCATCTCTGCTAATAATGTCTTCCTTCCTCCTGGTACACCTTTCACATGGAGTTTTATCTCCTGCTTTTAGGAAGAAAAAGGAAGGTCAGAGTGTTTGTATGACAGCTGCTATTTCTCAATAGCCTTTAACTCAAAATAATCAATATGCCAGAATAGCATATTTGGGGGTTAATTCTTTCACTATTTAAGTTCTATTTTCAGGATTCTCAGACCAACTGAATGTCACAGCAGAAAATGTCAGGCTTGCAAGTATTTAGTATGTAAGCAGACTTAACAAAGGAAAGTAGAATATGAGATAGTCATCTGAAGTGTAGTCTGTTGAATCCCAGCCCAATCATATACCCTTGGAAAGTGCACCCCAATTTCATGCTCCCCTCCTCAGGACTGAAATCTGCAGTCATTTTCAAAGACAGTCTTTTTGGTGCTGGAGCCACTTGTCTCAGAGAGCAAGATACCTGCTAGTTTTGGTTACCCCAGGGCTTGCAGCAGTCAATAAGGTACCAGAGCCTTAGTATAAAGGCTCAGGTGTGTTACCTGGACATGCAATAAGCTACAAGGTAATTTATACTTCAAATTTTTCTGAATGTACAATTTTACCTTGCTAGACTTCTTGGCCTGAAGCTATCCTGATTTCCTTATTCCTATTCTGATTTCTCTTGAGAGTCCTTGTACACAAGATCTAATCTCCATGTTGTCATCTGGGGAAACCAGACTAAACCACCTGCTAAACAGGACTATACCGGGAGCTCAGTTATGATTATAACCATAATCCAAAGACAAATGTTAATTGCTCACTCTACAGATGATGCTCTCCATACAGTTACGGCTTCCCTTAGGTGTGGGTAGGTGTTTCTCAAAATGTAGTCTGAGAATCATCTGGGAAGCATCATTTTAGGTGACAATTAACATATAGGCTTTTAGGCCCTGTCACATGACAGCTGAGTCAGTCACTGGGGCTGGGACACTGAGGCTTGAGGAGAGCCTCAAGGTGATTCTTATGCACATAGAAGTTTAAGAAACTCTGATCTAAGTCATATATGAGAAGCTGGTTTACTTCCTAACTTCCAGATGGTTAGGGCTGCTATTTGTGGCATAGTCTAGGCTGGCTGTAGAAGAGAAACCAGACAGATCTGATGTTATCTGAAAGTATACACACTGTCTGCCAGGAATGAGTCAATTTCTTAGAGATAATAAACTTACATAAGACTCCTTTTAAGGATGAGGAATCCAAGATCTAGAGAGGTTAAGTAACTTTGCCAAATAGCATGAAAAGGCAATCTTCAGATGAAACAAAATGTCTCAGGTATCCTAGTTCTCAAACCCTGTGCTCTTTTCACCCACTCTACTTCCTGTGACTGTTCATATCCCCACTCTTAAATCAAAGTACAATATAACAAAATGACAACAACTGTAATGTTTGCAGTCACAGGTAAAGTTTTGCCTATGAATATTTTTGTGCATGTATCCCCGCTACAATAAAGGCATATCTGGTTCAAGGAGAAACGATGATTAATTCCATGCATATTTCTAGACTTTTCCCTTTCATTATGCTGTGTCTATCACACAAGGCTGATTCTGATGGCTGCAGAAGCTAGACACAGAGAATCTGCACCTGGGAATATTTTCATACAAATATGGCTTAATCTAGATATATTAAAATGTCTAGTGGCTTAAATTAATTAAGCAGTAGAATTGCTAATATATACAAACAAAATATCAAACACTTGACATCCTGTAAACAAAGCAAACATAGGCCACCTAAAGTGTTCACTGTTTAACCAGTTGATTTGTCATCATGTAGACAGAGCCTGTGTGTTTATCCAATTGTATATAAGACCACATTCTAATGAAAAGCACGAATGTTTGGGAGATTACTTCTTATTTTTGAATACCAATGCTTTGATCCCTCATTAGTATGCACAATCACATGTTGAGTGCAGAGTTTTAAATTTGTACATTTATTCATTTCAATTTTTTAATCTAAGAAAGAAATAGAAAATCAAAACAAAACAAAATTGGACTTTTTAACTGGTTTTGTAAAATGTGAAAAAGTGAATTGGCTGATAGTTTTAATTTATTGTTACAATATAGTTATAATTTCATTTAATATGAAGTTAGCTATTACAATGTTTAATCATTATAATTGTTGGTGAGTTTTATTAAGTTATGGCTACATTCTCTTTTCATATAGAAAAATAGAGTTTTTTAGATAAGTGTTACTCTTTTGGGGTTGGGCTATCGATAGACACTGAGCTGCTTCTATTGAAAAAGCCACATTTAAAATAAGTAATTCATGAGTTTTTGTTTTTCATCAGTTCTTAAAGTATTTCATGGGATAAGGGATGGTTAGTGTGTTTATGGTGTTTTTTCCTCTTTTTAATGTCAGCAGCAGCAAAGCACAGCTATTAGATTTCATATTTTGATGCTCACAGTGTAACTCAGAAATTTTAGAGTATATCAAGACATTGTCTGTCTCTGATAAAGTTTGACTTGTTCTGATATAAATTTATTAAGGTATACAGCTATGCCAAGTCTCAATATGAAGTAAGTTGCCATATAAGGAAGCTTTGAAATTCTTATGGTAGCTCTAGCCAATCTATACAAATACTCTCTCCATGCCATAGGCTGCAGTCTTATACTGTTAGTCCAGGGGGCAATAACTTATTTCTTATACTCTGCAATCTGTTCGTTACCTGACATCAATTTTGCTTTAGGTCTGAAGGCTTGTGGCCTAACCATGATGAAGGAAATAGGAATAGGGGTCATTAATATATATGCCTTTTGCTCTCCTGCTTTTCTTCCTAGTTTTTATTTACCTTCATTTTGCACGTGCATATACTCTGGGTATTCATATATTTATTATTTTTAAAATGCATGTTATTTTAACCTTCTTATCTCAAAAGCTGCAATTGACTTTGTTTGCCTGTTTGCTTTTACTGAAAAAATTTAATTTCACTTTAAAACGTATTTATTTATTTATTTCTGGCTGCATTTGGTCTTAGTTGCAGCATGGAGGAATCTTCTGTTGTAGCGTGCAGGCTCAGTAGTTGAGACACTCCGGCTTAGCTGCCCCTCGCATGTGGGAACTTAGTTCCCACACCAAGGATCAAACTCTCATCCCCTGCATTGCAAGGCAGACTCTTAACCAGTGGACCACCAGGGAAGTACTTGGATGACTTTAATTTCAATGCTATATCCAGAAGAGTTTTCTAATGATTACTTTTGGGGATAAAATGATAGTTTGGTACAGTAGAAAGATCCAACATGGATGACAGATGGGTTGTTTGGAATTGAAGTTCTGTGATTAACATGTGTGAACTGTGGGAAGCCACCTTGGCTTCCTCCCTCAGGTGCTTCATTTATAAAATAAGGTCTGTTATGAAAATACTCCATATGACAGATTGCACACGTGCATACTTAGTCTCTTAGTCATGTCCAACTCTTTGTGACCCCCATGGACTATAGCTGGCCAGGCTCCCCCATCTATGGGATTTTCTAGGAAAGAATACTAGAGTAGGTTCCTGTTTCCTTCTTCAGGGTGAGATCCTGACTCAGATATCGAATTTAGGTCTCCTGTGTTGCAGGCAGATTCTTCATCGTCTGAGCCACCAGGGAAGCCCGCCAGATTGGATAATGGCCCCCAAATTGCCCCAATCCCTGGAACCTTTAAGTATGTTATTTTACAAGACAAAAGAGATTTTATAGATGGAATTAAGACTTTAAATAGGGAGATTATCCTGGATGGGCACAATGATATGGGTTCCCAAAGTTGAAGAGGAAGGCAGAATGATCAAAGATCTGATGACAGAAGAGGCAGCAGAGTCAAATGAGAGACTCACCTTGTTACTGGCTTTGGAGACAGGAAAGGAGCTTGGTGGAGGAATACAGCCAAACCCTAGAGGCTGGAAACAGATCTCAGCTGACAGCCAGCAAGTTAATGGAGACATCAGTCATAAAACCAAAAGGAACTGAATTCTTCCAACAATTGAATGAGCAACAGTCCCTAGAAAGGAACACATAGCTTTGTTGTTCCTGTTTAGTTTCTTAGTCATGTCTGGCTCTGCACTGACTGTATCCCACCAGGCTCTGATGTCCAGGGATTGCCCAGTTAAGAACACGGGAGTGGGTTCCCATTTCCTTCTCCAGGGGATCTTCCTGACCCAGGGATCAAACCTGCATCTCTTGCTTGGCAGGCAGATTCTTTACCACCAAGTCACTGGGAAGCCTATATCTTGTGTTGTGCTGTGCTGTGCCCATACCTTATAGAACTATAAGCCACTGAGCTTGTAAATTTTTGTTTACAACATTGTTAGAACTAATGTTATATTAGTTCTATTAGGAAAAAAATATTAACAGTATGTGAAAATATTTTTCAGACTTCAAAGTGTGGATTCAACTCAATAAACATTTGTTAAGAGCTACTGAGCATTCTTATATGTGCTGGGGATACAAAGAAAAAATAAGATATTATTCTTGGTCTCAAAGAAGTAATACTGGCAGGAGATACAAGCATATAAACAAATAAATCAAGGCCACTCTGTGTCAGATGTATTATGTTTGAGGTGTAGTATAAAGAACAGTGAGGGCATAAAGGAGGAAGCTTGGTTTCTATAGCTATGTATTATTTTACATTTTTCGTTCTTATTTAAAAGGGTCTTTAGATTTTTCAATACAGCAGAAAACTATTTTCTACTTTTTCATTATAAAATTGTACTAAAATTTATTTAGAGAAATGCAAACCAAAATTGCAGTGAAGTATCAATTCCCAAACTGTAACCAGTTTTTGAATTCTTGAGGTCAAATGATAGAGAAAGTATGCTCCATCTAGTTGGGTTGTTAAGGATAGCTTGACTTGGCATTGTGATTTGACAATCACAATGTACTTAACCAATGATTTCTTCAGGATAATTTATCTTTAGAGGTAAAACAATCCATTCATCTAAGTTATCCGATAAACTTGACATACGGTAGCATCTCGCTGTATGGTATTTAAACTTTGGTGAATGATATATACTCTTTTGGGCTTCCCTGGTGGCTCGGACAGTAAAAAATCTGCCTAAAATGCAGGAGATCTGGGTTTGACCCCTAGGTCAGGAAGACTGTATGTCAAGTTTACCAGATAACTTAGATAAGGTGACAAGATAGTGTGACCTCGAGCCAGACATCCTGGAATGCGAAGTCAACTGGGTCTTAGGAAGCATCATTACAAACAAAGCTAGTGGAGGTGATGGAATTCCAGTTGAGCTATTTCAAATCCTTACAGATAATGCTGTGAAAGTGCTGCATTCAATATGCCAGCAAATTTGGAAAATCGTCATTGGCCACAGGATGCAAAAATTCAGCTTTCATTCCAATTCCAAAGAAAAACAAAGTCAAAGAATGCTCAAACTACTGCACAACTGCACTCATCTCACACGCTAGTAAAATAGTGCTCAAAATTCTCCAAGTCAGGCTTCAACAGTGCATGAACTATGAACTTCCAGATGTTCAAGCTGGTTTTAGAAAAGGCAGAGGAACCAGAGATTAAATTGCCAACATCCATTGGATCATCAAAAAACCAAGAGAGTTCCAGAAAACACATCTACTGCTTTATTGACTATGCCAAAGCTTTTGACTGTGTGTATCACAACAAACTGTGGAAAATTCTTAGAGATGAGAATTCCAGGCCATCTGACCTGCCCCTTGAGAAATCTGTATGCAGGTTAGGAAACAACAGTTAGAACTGGACTTGGAATGACAGACTGTTTCCAAATCGGGAAAAAAGTACCTCAAGGCTGTATATTGTCACCCTGCTTGTTTAACTTATATGCAGAATACATCATGAGAAACACTGGGCTGGATGAAGCACAAGCTGGAATCAAGATTGCCAGGAGAAATATCAATAATCTCAGATATGCAGATGACACCACCCTTATGTCAGAAACTGAAGAAGAACTAAAGAGCCTCTTGATGAAAATGGAAGAGGAGAGTGAAAAATTTGGCTTAAAGCTCAACATTCAGAAAACTAAGATCATGGCATCTAGTCCCATCACTTCATGGCAAATAGATGGGGAAACAATGGAAACAGTGACAGGTTTTTTTGGGGGGAGCTCCAAAATAACTGCAGATAGTGACTGAATTCATGAAATTAAAAGACGCTCGCTCCTTGGAAGAAAAGTTATGACCTACATAGCATATTACAAAGCAGAGACATTAATTTGCCAATGAAGGTCTGTCTAGTCAAAGCTATGGCTTTTCCACTCATCATGTTTGGATGTGAGAGTTGGACTATAAAGAAGGCTGAGCGCTGAAGAATTGATGCTTTTGAACTGTGGTGTTGGGGAAGACTGTTGACAGTCCCTTGGACTGCAAGGAGATCCAATCAGTCCATACTAAAGGAAATCAGTCCTGAATATTCATTGGTAGGACTTATGCTGAACCTGAAACTCCAATAAATTGTTCACCCAATGTAAATTACTGACTCATTGGAAAAGTTCCTGATGCTGAAAAAGACTGAAGGTGGGAGGTGAAGGGGATGACAGAGGATGAGATGGTTGGATGGCATCACCAATTCAATGGACATGAGTTTGAGTAAAATCCGGGAGTTGGTGAATGTCAGAGAGGCCTGGTGTGCTGCAGTCCATGGGGTCCCAAAGAGTCAGACATTACTGAGCAACTGAACTGAACTATCTGAACTGATTTGAATAAGATTATTAAGCTTTTATAAGATTGCTATTAAAGAAATCCTAAAAACATTATGTTTATTTAATTTATCTCTGTACTATGCTCAGTTGTTCAGTCGTGTCCAACTGTTTGTGACCCCATGGGTTATAGCCCACAATAGTTCTCTGTCCATGGAATTCTCCAGGGAAGAATATTGGAGTGGGTTGCCATTTCCTCCTCTAGGGGATCTTCCCAACCCAGGTATCAAACCTCCATCTCTTGCATCTCCTATATTGGCATGTAGATTCTTTAATAAGTCACCTACTAATTTTTAAAATGGCACTGTATATTCAACATTTTAAATGTGTGCTAATGAAAATAAAGACCAGCTTGCTTTTTAAAAAATCAAGAGAAATGGAAAGGAAAGATGTTTTGCATGAAGTATGTAAAGGTCACATATATTTTTCTTCCCAATAAATCCTATATTTTCACTTATCAGCACTATCAGGAATATGACTTTAGCTAATTCTCCATTAAAATTATTTTTCTTTTTCTCATCTATCTCTTTTCCTTCTTTCTGTTTCTCTTCTTTTTCCTGCTAGAACTCAGCTTTTAACTGAAGTCAGTTCGTGATAGCTAATTTTGTCCTCAGTCTAAAAATGTTCATGTCCTATTCATATATACTTTATAATACTTCCCATATTTTAAAGTTACTGTTTATTTGTGATATGATTTTTATAATTGGTTGTCTTGCCAGCCCTGCAACCTCTCAAGATTGTAAAAATCCTTGAAAGCAGGACCAGAACAGTTTTGATACTGTCATATCTCCCACACCTGTTATAGAGACAAGGAAGACTTCAATAAACATTTGCTGAATGAATGCCTTGATATACGGTAATTATGTGTTTGTATGTGTACCTTAGACTTCAAGCTCCTAGATGCAGGCCCTATGATGAAGGCTCCATCATTTTTTCCCATCATAATGAAACAGTTTAGCATATGGACATGCATAAATGTTTTCAAGGAATTTTAAAAGAAAAGGAGAAATAAATGGATGGATGAATGGATGACTACTCCTATCCATTGTCCCATTTTGCTTCAACATTAGCAGAGTAGATCTCTAAATGACATTTTTGTTTTATATTGACAGGAGTTAACTGAAATTTACAAATAGGTGTGAAATTTATGAGAAGAAGAGTTCTGCTTTTCCCCGGATTTATCAAGGGTGCAATGCTCATTATTTAAAGATAACTGAGCAAATACTATATATAATAGAGACAGATTAAACATTTGAGGGACTTGTACATTCATTTGCTGTTAGCTCCATTCACCAAGGATTATCAAAATGAATGTGAATGAGTGATAGCTTTGTATTTTATTTTTAGTTTGGAAAACCTCTGATGGATAAAAATTACTGTTTCAACATCAATTATCAATAGTTAAATAATTACTATTA
The DNA here is from genome assembly GCF_910594005.1 of Cervus elaphus. Taxonomy (NCBI): domain Eukaryota; kingdom Metazoa; phylum Chordata; class Mammalia; order Artiodactyla; family Cervidae; genus Cervus; species Cervus elaphus. The sequence continues at coordinate 86,836,254 of NC_057834.1, read as the reverse complement.
CTTGTTAGGTCATATACACATGATACTTGGTATCCTTTAATATTGTAAATCAAACACATGATACTTGGTATCCTTTAATATTGTAAATCAAACATATTTACTACTGATTCTAAAACTGTTTAGTGTTGAGTTTCTCGGGAATAGAGGGTCTTGCAAACAGAGATTATAAAGAGAAAATAAAATGGGTTTGAGAAATGTTAGTGCATATTATTTACAGTGCTGAGGGGGGAAAAGTTGGTATGTTGAGTTTAGTATGTGACGAATGTTTCAGAAGAAGCATCACAGTTTTGGGAGGGTAAAATGATTCTGTAAAATAGCCACTCATTGATGACTGTGTCAACTGATTCTAAATTGTAATAAAGCCTGATATTAATCAAGGTTTATTGTTATGCTGCAAGGATATTAAACCAGTCAATCCTAATGGAAATCGACTCTGAATATTCATTGGAAGGATTGATGTTGAAGCCAAAGCTCCAGTATTTTGGCCACCTGATGCAAAGAGCTGACTTATTGTAAAAGACCATGACACTGGAAAAGATTGAAGACCAAACAGAAGATGGCAGCAAAGAATGACGTGATTAGATAGCATCACTGACTCAATAGACATGAACTTGAGCAAACTTCAGGAGATAGTGGAGGGCAGTATAGCCTGGTGAGCTCTAGTCCATGGGGTTGCAAAGAGTTAGAAAGAACTTAGTGAATGAACAACTGTTGTTAAACTGAGCCATTTTTCACTTAAATGGGTAATTTAGCTATGAAACTGTTTTGTGTGTGTGTGTAGCTTGAGATGCTTGTTTTCAAATTAATATATAACAATGAATCAAAAAAAGTATAACCTTAAGAGACATCTTTTAATCTAGATTTACAGAAGAATACACATGATACTTGGTATCCTTTAATATTGTAGAGCAAAATATTAGTATGAACACTGTTCAGCAGACATTAGCTTGATATTTAAATCCTTAATTTCCAAACATTTTTGTAATTCTATTGTGCATAACCTCTTATAGTTCAGGTCATTTTTGTAGATGTCAATTCAAGAAAATTTAATATCTAAAATAAGTCCTGGAAAAATATGTCTGTATTTTTTCCTTAGCTAAGGGATTATTAACAATGACGTGTCTTTTCTTATAAAATCTCTCATTAATTTCTTAAAGTAAATATTTTGGTTTATGATACTAAAATTGATTTTCTTTTTTATTAAAAATAATCCATATATTCAAGTTATAAATTCTAGAATTTTAAATTAGATTAAGTTTGCTGAATAAAAAGTTAAAGGAAAGTTTATATGATGGTATTTTCTGCAACCTCACGAATATCACATCTTCAGTCTGAAGATAGTGAACAAATAAAGTTTTTCCAAGCTTCCTAGGTAAGCAATGATAATAATATTTTTCCTATGATGAGCCACATATAACATAATTCAAGAATGAAATTCTGTAATCATGATAAAGAAATTATTCATGATAAAATTCATGATAAAAAATACTGAATTTTTCAAATGTATCTGAGAATAACTAAGTAGCTTTCTTGCACTTGCATCTTGCTTTTCACTGAGACGTGTTTTATCAGTGGTACATTCTAATTATTAAGGTACAAAGATTCAACCCTAAGCCTCCAAAGATGATTAATCCTGGAAGGGTCAAGGAATAAGATAATGCTTGTTGTTGTTGTTCAGTCACTAAGTCAGGTCCAACTCTTTATGACTGCATGGATTGTAGCATGCCAGGCTCCTCTCTTGTCCACTCTCTCACAGAACTGGCTCAAATTCATGTCCTTTGAGTTGGTGAACCTGTCTAACCATCTCATCCTCTCCCACTCCCTTCTTTTGCCTTCAAGCTTTTCCAGCTTCAGGGTGTTTTCCAATGAGTCAGCACTTTGTATCAGATGGTCAAAGTATTGGAGCTTCAGCTTCAGCATCAGTCCTCCCAATGAATATTAGGATTGATTTCCTTTAGGATTGACTGGCTTAATCTCCTTGCTGTCCAAGGAACTCTTAGGAGTCTTCTCCAACACCACAATTCAAAAGCATCAATTCTTTGGCACTCAGCCTTCTTTATGATCCAACTCTCACAACCATACATGACTACTGGAAAAACTATAGCTTTGACTATATAGACCTTTGTTGGCAAAGTGATGTCTCTGCTTTTTAATATATTGTCTAGGTTTGTCATATAATAGCTTTCCTACCTTCCATATAATAGGAACTTACATTTTAGACACTACATTAGTAGATGGAATTTATTGAGGACTAAAAAATTACAGAATATCAAAAATAGGGACAAACATATATTTATGGCCCCTCTCCTAATGTTTTCATTTGGTTGCTTATGCCCATGCTTCACTCAGTTCCTCAAAATGGGTATGGAATCACATATCTGAAAAAAGAATTTCTACTTGGGAGGTGGCTCTGGTCCTTGGGAAGTTAAATGATGTTCACAGGATGAGTTAGAAGAAAGGAGGAAAACAAACAAGATCAAGTAAATTGGTTAGACTTGTTTCTAGTTTACCATGTGAGTTAAAGGGTGATGTTACATAAGACAAAATGTATTAAAATATGGCTTTTCCAACTTTCCTGCCATTCTGCTGCTAAAGGCATTTGGATTGCACCCAGTCAGCTTTTTCCCCTTTCCAGACTGCTCATTCCTCAACCTACAAACCATCCTCTCCATCCTTCCCTGAAGCACACGAGACAACAAAATCTCAGATGTGATTTCTGGCCAAACTTGTTTTTATAAATGAAGTGTTGCTGGGCTATTTCACATGGTCAGGAATGCTTTTGTGATTCAGAGACCAGAGTCATCAAGGCTTTCTTCCAATTCAGCACAGTCCATAAGGTTTGGTTTTTGGGCCAAAGTCACAGACAAAAGGGAAAATTTGTCTGAAATTATATCTGACCTTTTTATATTCCTTAGAAATCTAGTATAACCTATCAATAATTTAGAAATTTCAGGTTCTAATTATTTTTATTTATATTGAAGTATGATTAATCAATTCCATAAATGTCTTTATGTTTTCTTTTTCTTTTTTTGCTTAAAACAAGATTAAATTAAGCATATACACATTGAAACTCTAAGCTGCAAGAGAGGTGTATTTTCATTTTGGGCTCTGAACAAGGTAAAACTCTCTTTGGATTGATTGTGATATTAGGAGAAGTCAAACAAAGATTATTACATTTATTCCAATTTAAGCTTTTTATTCATTTTCCAATAATTGCACTTCAGAAGCCTCAAAGATGTGCTCTCAAATTTTAAGAACCTTGGGGAAATTAGCCAGTTTTATACTAACAAATTAATGATAATGTTAAAATAACCTTTTTCCAAGGTAACATAAAAGGCTGTAGCAATGTTCTACTTTCTTAGGCATAATATAAGTTTTTAGTTGACCTGGAATAAAGTCTGTACATTTTCCTTTCAGAAAAAGCAATGTTATTTTAAAACTGTGAATGGCATTTTATTTGATATCCACATTAGCAAAGACACACATTGGTGTGTCTTTCATATTCTTTTTTATTAAACAGTTTAAATTACCATTTATTTACTGATTATTATTTGCCACATGTTGTTCATTTGTTTAAAAAATGTGTATTAATGGCAGATACTGTACTGATAATGTATTAGTTAAAAAGATAAGTTTCTACCATCAAAGTCTAGTGAAATTAATTTTTACTTATTTTTCTTTGAGTTTTATTGAGATATACTTGACACTGTATAAGTTTAAGGTGTACAGTATAATGATGACTTAAATTATAAAAGTGAAAATGAAAGTGAAGTCGCTCAGTCGTATCCGACTCTTTGCGACCCCATGGACTGTAGCCTATCAGGCTTCTCCATCCATGGGATTTTCCCAGCAAGGGTACTGGAGTGGGTTGCTATTTCCTTCTCCAGGGGATCTTCCCAACCCAGGAATCGAACCCGAGTTTCCTGCATTGCAGGCAGATGCTTTACCCTCTAAGCCACCAGGGAAAGGATTACCACAATAAATTTGCTGAACATCCATCATCTCATATGTGGTTGTTGTTTAGTAGAAAATTGTGTCCGACTCTTTGTGACCCCCTGGACTGTAGCATGCTAGTCTCATCTGTCCATCGGATTTCCTGGACAAAAATACTGGAGTGGGTTGCCATTTCCTTCTGCAGGGATCAAACTTTCATCTCTTGCTTTGAAGGTGGATTCTTTACCACTGAGCTACCAGGGAAGCCCATTATCTCATATAGACATAGAATAAAAGAAAAAAAATTCTAGTGGGAATATTTTTAATCCCTATCACATTTCAAGCTATATATCATTATTGCATTCATTACAGGTACTGAGTTTGTATTAAAATAGAATCTCTAAGTGCTTTACACCTAAACTTCTGAAAAAGTAAATTTTCCTATCCTGAATTTTATTATAGGCTCAGAGCTTCTCTTAATTAGTTTAACTTTTTAACTTCTGAAACAATCTCAAATTTACAGAATAGTAGCAAGAACTACTTCTCAAACTGCGTTGTGAATCTACTGTATTTATCAGGTATAGTTAAATTTCTCTTTTGGCAATTGGCATATATTGAGCGATGGGGGTGATAATGTCTATAATATTAAATCCAAAGATTTAAACTTTGCTAATGAAACTATGGAATCAATTTATATTCTTATAAAGGTTTGTTTAAGGTTACAACTTAATGTTATTTCTTACTTCTCTATTATTTCATGTGTGCTTTATTACAACATATTTCAATTTATAGTATCTTCAAGGTATGCTCATTAAACAGTTACAGGGAGGGAGCTAAGATGGTGGAGGAATAGGATGGGGAGACCATTTTCTCCCTTACAAATTCATCAAAAGATTGTTTGAATGCTGAGCAAACTCCACTAAACAACTTCGGATCACTAGCAGAGGACATCAGACACCCAGAAAAGCAGCCCATTGTCTTCGAGAGAAGGTAGGACAAAATATAAAAGATAAAAAGAGAGACAATAGATTTAGGGATGGAGATATGTCCCGGCAAGGGAGTCTTAATAGAGGAAGTTTCCAAACACCAGGAAACCCTCTCACCGGCAGGTCTGGGGGAAGTTTTCGAATCTCAGAGGGCAACCTAACTGGGAGGAAAAATAAATAAAACCCACAGATTACATACCTAAAGCAACTCCCAGCAGAAAAGTACCCCAGACGCCTGCATCCGCCACTAGCAAGTGGGGGCTGAATGGAGAGGAGCGGGCGGCATTGCTTAGGGTAAGGACCGGGCCTGAAAGCCCTGAGGGCAATGGAAAGATAGCAACTTAAACTGTGGGATGCACTACCCGCCCATTCACAGAACAAAGGACTAAGCCAGTACCAGAGAAGAGCTAGCGGGCTGTGGACAGGCCCATCCCCCGCTGGAGGCAGGAGGCAGTGGGGGGAGGGGAAGGGGCAAACTCGGCCCCAGAGATGGCACCCCCTACCAAACTGCAAACAGGCTTCCAGTCTCTAACCAAAGACTTCCTGAGATTCTGGATGGTTGACATCTGCTGGGAGGGTCGCAGCTAGAGACCAGCTTCCCAGAAGAGAAACAAGGCTCACCAGACCGGCGTGCGCAGAAACTGAGGCTGGGACTGCGGAGGAGGGAAGGCGCACAGCACCGGGGAGAGTGCGCCCGTCAAGCTCCTGGCTGCCTGAGCTGCTTGGGCGGGGAAAGCACAAAATGCAGGCCCAACCCAGTCTGCGTCTTTGTGGAGAACCCGAAAACCTGAACCTGAGCGGCTTAGGCCTGGGAAGTGCACGCAACTCAGGGCCGGCTCCCTGGAGGGCAGCCTGGAGCCTGAGCAGTGTAGACGGGGAAAGCACACATGCTGCGACCAGGGGCAAACCCAGTGTGGCCGGAACACTGCGAGTGCTCCCCACACAAGCCAGTGACATTTGTCTGCAGCATCCCTCCCTCCCCGCAGCAAGACTGAACAAGTGAACCTAAACAAGAGACCACCTCCGCCCGCTTGTGTCAGGGTGGAAATTAGACACTGAAGAGACCTGCAAACAGAAGCCAAATAAACAAAGGGAACCACTTCAGAAGTGACCTGTGCAACAGATTAAAATCCCTGTAGTTAACACCAACTGCACTGGAAGGGGCCTATAGATATCGAGAAGTGTAAGCTGGAACAAGGAGCTAACTGAAACTGAACCGAACCCACACTGCCCGCAACAGCTCCAGAGAAATTCCTAGATATATTTTTACTATTACTATTTTTTTTAATTAATTTTTTTTCTTTTCTCTTTCTTTTTTTTTTAAAGTCCTCTATTACTCCTCTAATACTCCTTAATTTTCATTTTTATAACCCACTATAACCTGGCAAAAAAAAAGACCATATTTTTAAGGCAAACTTCATATATATTTCTTAATTTTTTTGTTTTTGTTGTTTTTTGATATTGTATTTTTAAGAGTCTAACCTCTACTCTAGATTTTTAATCTTTATTTTTCAGTATTTGATATCTATTTTGGATATTTAAGAATCCAACCTTCAGTACCCATTTTTACTCAGGAGTGTGATTACTGGTTTGATCACTCTCTCCCCCTTTTGACTCTCCTTTTTCTCCCCCAGATCACCTCTATTTCCTCCCTCCCCCTTCTCTTCTCAATCCAATTCTGTGAATCTCTGTGGGTGTTCTGGGCTGCGGAGAACACTTAGGGAACAGAGTACTGTGTAGATCTGTCTCTCTTCTCCTGAATCTCCCGTTTTTCTCCTCCTGTTCACCTCTATCTCCTTCCTCCCTCTCCTCTTCTTCATGTAACTCTGTGAATCTCTCTAGGTGTCCCTCACTGTGGAGAATCCTTTCACCATTAACCTAGAATTTTATTATCAGTGCTGTATGGATGGAGAAGTCTTGAGGCTACTGGAAGAATAAGACTGAAATCCAGAGGCAGGAGACTTAAGCCCAAAACCTGAGAACACCAGAGAACTCCTGACTACAGGGAACATTTATTAAAAAGAGATCATCCAAAAGCCTCCATACCTACATTGAAACCAACCACCACCCAAGAGCCAATAAGTTCCAGAGCAAGACATACCATGCAAATTCTCCAGCAACGCAGGAACATAGCCCTGAGCGTCAATATACAGGCTGCCCAAAGTCACACCAAACCCATAGACCCATCTCAAAACTCACTACTGGACACTCCATTGCACTCCAGAGAGAAGAAACCCAGCTCCACCCACCAGAACACCGATGCAAGCTACCCTAACCAGCAAACCTCAACAAGCCAAATATCTAGCCCCACCCACTGGGAGGAATCTCCACAATAAAAAGGAACCACAGACTACCAAAATACAGAAAGGCCACCCCAAACCCAGCAATCTAAATAAGATGAAAAGGCAGAGAAATACCCATCAGGTAAAGGAACATGAAAAATGTCCACCAAGCCAAACAAAAGAGGAGGAGATAGGGAATCTACCTGAAAAAGAATTTAGAATAATGATAATAAAAATGATCCAAAATCTTGAAAACAAAATGAGTTACAGATAAATAACCTGGAGACAAGGATTGAGAAGATGCAAGAAATGTTTAACAAGGACCTAAAAGAAATAAAAAAGCATCAATTAAAAATGAATAATGCAATAAATGAGATCAAAAACACTCAAGGGAACCAACAGTAGAATAATGGAGGCAGAAGATAGGATAAGTGAGGTAGAAGATAAAATGGTGGAAATAAATGAAGCAGAGAGGAAAAAAGAAAAAAGAATTAAAAGAAATGAGGACAACCTCAGGGGCCTCTGGGACAATGTGAAATGCCACAACATTCGAATCATAAGAGCCCCAGAAGAAGAAGACAAAATGAAAGGCCATGGGAAATACTTGAGGAGATAATAGCTGAAAACTTCCCCAAAATGGGGAAGGAAATAGTGATGCAAGTCCAAGAAACCCAGAGAGTCCCAATCAGGATAAACCCAAGGCAAAACACCCCAAGACACATACTAGTCAAATTAACAAAGATCAAACACAAAGAATAAATATTAAAAGCAGCAAGGGAAAACAACAAATAACACACAAGGGGATTCCCATATGGATAACAGCTATTCTTTCATTAGAAACTCTTCAGGCCAGAAGGGAATGGCAGAACATACTTAAAGTAATGAAAGAGAATAACCTACACCCAGATTACTGTACCCAGCAAGGATCTCATTCAGATATGAAGGAGAATTCAAATGCTTTACAGATAAGCAAAAGCTGAGAGAATTCAGCACCACCAAACCAGCTCTTCAACAAATGCTAAAGGATCTTCTCTAGACAGGAAACACAGAAAGGTTGTATTAACGTGAACCCAAAACAACAAAGCAAATTGCAATGGGATCATTCTTATCAATAATTACCTTAAATGTAAATGGGTCGAATGCCCCAACCAAAAGACAAAGACTGGCTGAATGGATACAAAAACAAGACCCCTGTATATGCTGTCTACAAGAGACCAACCTCAAAACAAGGGGCACATACAGACTGAAAGTGAAGGGCTGGAAAAAAAATATTTCGTGTAAATGGAGACCAAAAGAAAGCAGGAGTCGCAATATGCATATCAGATAAAATAGATTTTAAAATAAATGCTGTGAAAAGAGACAAGGAAGGACACTACATAATGATCAAAGGATCAATCCAAGAAGAAGATATAACAATTATAAATATATATGCACCCAACATAGGAGCACCGCATTATGTAAGGCGAATGCTAACAAGAATGAAAGGAGAAATTAACAATAACACAATAATAGTGGGAGATTTTAATACCCCACTCACACTTATGGATAGATCAACTAAACAGAAAATTAACAAGGAAACACAAACTTTAAATGACACAATGGACCAGCTAGACCTAATTGATATCTATAGGACATTTCACCCCAAAACAATCAATTTCACCTTTTTCTCAAGTGCACACGGAACATTCTCCAGAATAGATCACATCCTGGGCCATAAATCTGGTCTTGGTAAATTCAAAAAATGTTGAAATCATTCCAGTCATCTTTTCTGACCACAATGTAGTAAGATTAGATCTCAATTACAGGAAAAAACAAAAACAAAAAAAAAACTATAAAAAATTCCAACATATGGAGGCTAAATAACATGCTTCTGAATAACCAACAAATCATAGAAGAAATCAAAAAAGAAATCAAAATATGCATAGAAACAAATAAAAATGAAAACACAACAACCCAAAACCTATGGGACACTGTAAAAGCAGTGCTAAGGGGAAGGTTCATAGCATTACAGGCTTACCTCAAGAAACAAGAAAAAAATCAAATAAATAACCTAACTCTACACCTAAAGCAACTAGAGAAGGAAGAAATGAAGAACCCCAGGGTTAGTAGAAGGAAAGAAATCTTTAAAATTAGGGCAGAAATAAATGCAAAATAAACTAAAGAGACCATAGCAAAAATCAACAAAGCTAAAAGCTGGTTTTTTGAAAAGGTAAATAAAATTGACAAACCGTTAGCCAGATTCATCAAGAAACAAAAGGAGAAGAACCAAATCAAAAAAATTAGAAATGAAAATGGAGAGATCACGACAGACAACACTGAAATAGAAAGGATCATAAGAGACTACTACCAGCAGCTCTATGCCAATAAAATGGACAACTTGGAAGAAATGGACAAATTCTTAGAAAAGTATAACTTTCCAAAACTGAACCAGGAAGAAATAGACGATCTTAACAGACCCATCACAAGCAAGGAAATCGAAACTGTCATCAGAAATCTTCCAGCAAACAAAAGCCCAGGACCAGATGGCTTCACAGCTGAATTCTACCAAAAATTTAGAGAAGAGCTAACACCTATCTTACTCAAACTCTTCCAGAAAATTGCAGATGAAGGTAAGCTTCCAAACTCATTCTATGAGGCCACCATCACCCTAATACCAAAACCAGACAAAGATGCCACAAAAAAAGAAAACTACAGGCCAATATCACTGATGAACATAGATGCAAAAATTCTTAAAATTCTAACAAACAGAATCCAACAACATATTAAAAAGATCATATATCATGACCAAGTGGGCTTTATCCCAGGAATGCCAGGATTCTTTAATATCCACAAATCAATCAATGTAATACACCACATTAATAAATTGAAAGATAAAAAACATATGGTTATCTTAATAGATGCAGAAAAAGCCTTTGACAAAATTCAACATCCACTTATGATAAAAACTCTCCAAAAAGCAGGAATAGAAGGAACATACCTCAACATAATAAAAGCTATATATGACAAACCCACAGCAAACATTATTCTCAATGATGAAAAATTGAAAGCATTTCCCTTAAAGTCAGGAACAAGACAAGGGTGTCCACTCTCACCACTACTATTCAACATAGTTTTGGAAGTGTTGGCCACAGCAATCAGAGCAGAAAAAGAAATAAAAGGGATCCAGAGAGGAAAAGAAGAAGTAAAACTCTCACTGTTTGCAGACGACATGATCCTCTACATAGAAAACCCTAAAGACTCTACCAGAAAATTACTAGAACTAATCAATGAATACAGTAATGTGGCAGGATATAAAATTAACACACAGAAATCCCTTGCATTCCTATACACTAACAAAGAGAAAACAGAAAGAGAAATTAATAAAACAATATCATTCACCATCACAACACAAAGAAAAAAAATACCTAGGAGTATATCTACCTAAAGAAACGAAAGACATATATATAGAAAACTATAAAACACTGAAGATTGCTGGGAGAAATATCAATAACCTCAGATATGCAGATGACACCACCCTAATGGCAGAAAGTGAAGAGGAACTAAAAAGCCTCTTGATGAAAGTGAAAGAGGAGAGTGAAAAAGTTGGCTTAAAACCCAACATTCAGAAAACTAAGATCATGGCATCTGGTCCCATCACCTCATGGAAAATAGATGGGGAGACAGTGGAAACAGTGTCAGATTTAATTTTTGGGGGCTCCAAAATCACTGCAGATGGTGACTGTAGCCATGAAATTAAAAGACGCTTACTCCTTGGAAGGAAAGTTATGACCAACCTAGATGGCACATTAAAAAGCAAAGACATTACTTTGCCATGAAAGGTCCTTCTGGTCAAGGCTATGGTTTTTCCAGTGGTCATGTATGGATGTGAGAGTTGGACTGTGAAGAAAGCTGAGAGCTGAAAAATTGATGCTTTTTAACTATGGTGTTGGAGAAGACTCTTGAGAGTCCCTTGGACTGCAAGGAGATCCAACCGGTCCATCCTAAAGGAGCTCAGTCCTGGGTGTCCATTGGAAGGACTGATGCTGAAGCTGAGACTCCAATACTTTGGCCACCTCATGCAAAGAGTTGACTCATTGGAAAAGACCCGGATGCTGGGAGGGATTGGGGGCAGGAGGAGAAGGGGAGGACAGAGGATGAGATGGCTGGATGGCATCACTGACTTGATGGGCATGAGTTTGAGTAAACTCTGGGAGTTTGTGATGGACAGAGAAGCCTGGAGTACTGTGATTCATGGGGTCGCAAAGAGTCGGACACGACTGAGTGACTGAACTGAACTGATAAAACACTGATGAAAGAAATCAATGAGGACACCAATAGATGCAGAAATATGGATTGGAAGAACCAATTTTGTGAAAATGACTATACTACCCAAAGCAATCTACAGATTTAATGCAATCCCTATCAAGCTACCAACGGTAGTTTTCACAGAACTAGAACAAATAATTTCACAATTGGTATGGAAATATGAAAAACCTCAAATAGCCAAAGCAATCTTGAGAAAGAAGAATGGAACTGGAGGAATCAACCTGCCTGACTTCAGGCTCTACTACAAAGTCACAGTCATCAAGACAGTATGGTACTGGCACAAAGACAGAAATATAGATCAATGGAACAGAATAGAAAGCCCAGAGATAAATCCACGTACCTATGGACACCTTATCTTCGACAAAAGAGGCAAGGATATACAATGGAAAAAAAACAACCTCTTTAACAATGATGCTGGGAAAACTTTTCAACCACTTGTAAAAGAATGAAACTAGAACACTTTCTAACACCATACACAAAAATAAACTCAAAATGGATTAAAGATCTAAATGTAAGACCAGAAACTATAAAACTCCTAGAGGAGAACATAGGCAATACACTCTCTGACATAAATCACAGCAAGATCCTCTATGACCCACCTCCCACAATATTGGAAATAAAAGCAAAACTAAACAAATGGGACCTAATGAAACTTATAAGCTTGCACAACAAAGGAAACTATAAGCAAGGTGAAAAGACAGCCTTCAGAATGGGAGAAAATAATAGCAAACGAAGGAACAGACAAAGGATTAATCTCAAAAATATAGAAGCAACTCCTGCGGCTCAATTCCAGAAAAATAAATGACCCAATCAAAAAATGGGCCAAAGAACTAAACAGACATTTCTCCAAAGAAGACATACAGATGGCTAACAAACACATGAAAAGATGCTCAACATCACTCATTATCAGAGAAATGGAAATCAAAACCACAATGAGGTACCATTACACACCAGTCAGGATGGCTGCTATCCAAAAGTCTACAAGCAATAAATTCTGGAGAGAGTGTGGAGAAAAGGGAACCCTCTTACACTGTTGGTGGGAATGCGAACTAGTACAGCCACTATGGAGAACAGTGTGGAGATTCCTTAAAAAACTGGAAATAGAACTGCCATATGACCCAGCAATCCCACTTCTGGGCATACACACTGAGGAAACCAGATCTGAAAGAGACACATGCACCCCAATGTTCATCGCAGCACTGTTTATAATAGCCAGGACATGGAAGCAACCTAGATGCCCATCAGCAGACGAATGGATAAGGAAGCTATGGTACATATACACAATGGAATATTAGTCAGCCATTAAAAAAGAATTCATTTGAATCAGTTCTAATGAGATGGATGAAACTGGAGCCCATTATACAGAGTGAAGTAAGCCAGAAAGATAAAGACCAATACAGTATACTAACACATATATATGGAATTTAGAAAGATGGTAATGATAGCCCTATATGCAAAACAGAAAAAGAGACACAGAAGTACAGAACAGACTTTTGAACTCTGTGGGAGAAGGTGAGGGTGGGATGTTTTGAAAGAACAGCATGTATATTATCTATAGTGAAACAGATCACCAGCCCAGGTGGGATGCATGAGACAAGTGCTCGGGTCTGGTGCACTGGGAAGACCCAGAGGGATGGGATGGGAAGGGAGGTGGGCGGGGGGATCGGGATGGGGAACACATGTAAATCCACGGCTGATTCATGTCAAAGTATGGCAAAAGCCACTACAATATTGTAAAGTAATTAGCCTCCAACTAGTACAAATAAATGAATAAAAATAAACAATTAACAAAGTCTGTTTCAAGAGTTTCTATTTTATTTCATTTGCTAATAGAATATGAATAATGCAACTTATATAATATAAGCAAAAAGACACATAAACTAGAAGTTATCCTTTAATTCAAAAAAATTAATTTGAAACTGATCAGAAACTCTAAGGTATAGATTTTTTTCAAATTCATTCTTAAATGAACTGGATTGTATTTAGCAAATAATTAGAAATCACTAAATATTGACAAAATAAATAAATGAAGTTGGTCAGCAAGAAGAAATTTGATCTAAACGTGGAGGCAGCAATTATTCCCTCAATGAACTTCTATTATAGCAGTGTGTGAGATATCATGGGGGATAAAATATGCCCCATACAGACATTACATATTGCACTAGTTTTCAGGAAGCTTATAATGTAGTTAAAGTAATAAATATTGCTACTCACTATTTTGTCCTAGCTTCCTTTTCTCCATAAGCTTGAATCATATTTTCAAATTCAACAACAGATGAAGAAAACGGGCTGTGTAATTAGTCTAAAGCAAAGAATGAAATGAACTTGTTGATTTTTCTTGTTTTCATTGGTTAATAATTTATTAATTATCTAGTAGAGCATAACCTTTGACATCCCATAGGAGATTAAATATAGTCAATGACTCCATATGACATTGAATAATAAAATTTAAAAATAGGCTATACATATTACAAATATTTTGGTCTGTTTAGATTGAGTATGACTTCATTTTAGACTTACCTGACTATATGCTGAAAAATTGTCCATGAAGGTGTTGTGAAGTAAATTGTGTCCCTCCCCAAAATATGCTCAAGTCCTAACCTACAATTCTTGTGAATAGGACATTATTTGGAAAACAGGTCTTTGTGGATGTCATTAAGATGGAGTAACACTGGGCCCTAAATCCAGTAACTGGTGTTCTTCAAGAATATGGAAACATAGGTTCCAAGACATGCCTATAAGAAAGGGGGCCACATAAAGATAGAGGCAGAGACTGAAGCCAAAGTGTCATTAGCAAGGCAACACCAAGGATTGCCAGCAACTATTAGAATCTATGAAGAAACAAGAAATGATACTATTGTAGAGTTTTCAGAGATAGTACAACCCTATCTACAGCTAGGGTTTCAGAGTAATGGTCTTCAGAATTGTTGAATACATTTCTGATGTTTCAAATCACACAGTTGGTGATATTTTGTTACAGTAGCCCTAGTAATTCAATAAAAACATTTAAGACAAGGTAAAAGAAAGACATACAAAGAGGAAAGAAGCATATACAGATGGTGATAATTTGAAGCATATAAGATATTTAAACAAATTGTGCACTATCAGTTCAGTCGCTCAGTCACGTCCGACTCTTTGTGACCCCATGAATCCCAGCACACCAGGCCTCCCTGTCCATCACCAACTCCCGGAGTTTACTCAAATTCATGTCCATCGAGTCGGTGATGCCATCCAGCCATCTCATCCTCTGTCGTCCCCTTCTCCTCCCGCCCCCAATGCCTCCCAGCATCAGGGTCTTTTCCAAACAGTCAACTCTTCGCATGAGGTGGCCAAAGTATTGGAGTTTCAGCTTCAGCATCAGTCCTTCCAATGAACACCCAGGACTAATCTCCTTTAGGATGGACTGGTTGGAAGAAATGCATTTGTAAATAAATTAATCTGATAATGTAAGTCTGTGAAAAGGAACATGTCACTTAAACCTGCAAAGCTCAGGGAACACTGCAATTACAGACCATCTTCTAGGCTCTATCCTCTCCTCTTATTTTAAAATTTAACTCATATCAGTGAAAGGTCGTGGAGTTTTTTATAATGTAGCCTTAATTTCTTAAATTATACCCAACCTTCACCATTTACTAACTGATTGAACAAGTCACAGTATTAGTTTGCTACAACAGCCGTAATAAAGTACCACAAATTAGGTGGCATAAATAACAGAAATTTATTTCCTTACATTTGTGGAGGCTAGAAGTCTTGGATCAAGGCGTGGCAGGGTTAATTTATTCTAAGACCTGTCTTCTTGGCTTGGAGATGTGTTTCAGTGTTTTCATATAATTTTCCCTATGTGGGTATCTGTGTCTTAATCTCCCTTCATATTAGGATAGCAGTCCTAATGGATTAAGGTCCACATGTCTGTTTTTGTTGTTTGGTTGCTAAGTTATGTCTGACTCTTTTGTGACCCATGGACTGTAGCATACTAGGCTCCTCTGTCCATGGGATTTCCCAGGCAAGAATACCGGAGTGGATTTCCAGGGAATCTTCTTGACTGAGGGTTTGAACCTGTGTCTCCTTGTTGGCAGGCAAATTCTCTACCACTGAGCCATCAGGAAAGCCCATATCTGACCTCTGCTGCTGCTAAGTCGCTTCAGTCGTTTTCAACTCTGTGCCACCCCATAGACAGCAGGCCACCAGGCTCCTCCCTCTCTGGGATTCTCCAGGCAAGAACACTGGAGTGGGTTGCCATTTCCTTCTCCAATGCATGAAAATGAAAAGTGAACATGAAGTTGCTCAGTTGTGTCCGACTCTTCACGACCCTGTGGACTGTAGCCCACCGGGCACCTCCGTCTATGGGATTTTCCAGGCAAGAGTACTGGAGTGGATTGCCATTGACTTCTCCGATATCTGACCTCATTTAACCTTAATTATCTCTTTAAAGGTAATTTCCTATCTACAAATACAAACACATTGTGAGATACTGAAGGGTAGAAATTCAATGTATGAAGTTGGAGGGGGGCACACAATTAAACCCATAACAATTATTTTATGCCTCAGTTTTTTCATCTATACAAAAATGAATTCCAAAAATATTAATCTCCTAGACATGTTATGAGGATTAAATGAAATGTGCAAACAAACACAGAACAATGTCTGGCAAATTTTCAGCCCTAGACATCATTTGATTATTGTTACTCTTATTAATGTAAGTTAGTACATTGCAATCTAGATTTACATTCAATTAAAGTCGTTTCCTGCTGTACAGTTCAAATTCCCTCTGCATCTTAGATAAAGATGAATTTAGAATAAGATACGTACAAATTAAAATGCAAGAGACTGATTTAAAGAAGAAGTACTCTATTTGGTTTCTAGCTTTGTGTGTCAAACATTGTGGGATTTCAATCATAATAATTAGAAAAAGAAGAAGAGGGAATTAGGATCTTTTGAGAACTGAAACCAGTAGTTTCTAGGGTCAAAAATTATTCTGACTTACTCAAATATATAGTTCTCAAACATATGTGTGGACCATGTGCATATTAATGATGGAAAAATGGAGATTTCTTAAAGTCTGATAGCTGGTAGAGTTGTGTGATTATGTGTATTTTTATTAATTTAAATTTACTTATTTTGATATTTTTTAGTTAATCACAGTCTTTGGTTAAGGACACACTGTGTTTATGGCTTTATGTGCTGTTCTCTCCTATTTCATTTCTTTATTTGCATTGATACTATGATAAATATTCATAAATTATTGCCCAGTCCTACAATTAAATATTAGTCATACTCTACACAGTTTATACTATGACTTACATTCCTCGCTTAACATCATGTTACTAAGAATTGTACATGCTGACACATGGTGGTTCTATTCGTAGCTCATTTTTAATGCCATGCAATATATCTTTGTGTAACTGTATAATTACTACTTGTCTTTTCCCATCTGATGGGCATTTGGTTTGTTTCTAGTGTTCTGCTATAAAGAACACTGTGTAAATGCACCTATGCATGTATCCTGCTGAAGACATCACTGCTAAGTCATTGGAAAAGCAAATGCTCAGCTTTATAAGATTTGCCTATTATATGTGTGTGTATATATATATACACACACATACACACACATGTATTATTGTGTGTATTATTCTTTGTGTGTATTATTCTTTTCAATATCAGATTAGACTTATTTATTTTGACCAATTGACTATGAATTACATGGTTCCTCTTTGTGACCTTTACTTGCATTTCTCAATGCAATAGCAACTCTGATTTTTTTTTTTTTTTTTTGCCTTTTTTATTTACCCTACTGTGATATGCTCAAACTTTGCTTCTGGCTTGTTTGTCTTTTGCCTATTGATTATACAAAATTTTTATACAGTATTCACACTAACCTCACGCACCAATTTAACTAAGGCTGCTGACCCAGCAAAACCAGTGGTATAGCTTCCAGTAATTTTTGGCTGTGATCTCATCACTGTAAAACTCAAGGCCATTGTGATAGATTGCTTTATGTGTCAGCTTGACTGGGCTACAGGGTGCACAGATTGAATCGGGTGGAGAGGGAGGTGGGAGGGGGGATCGGGATGGGGAATACATGTAAATTCACGGCTGATTCATGTCAATGTATGACAAAAACCACTACAATATTGTAAAGCAATTAGCCTCCAACTAATAAAAATAAATGAAAAAAAAAAAATTTCAGAATGTGTCCCCTAGGGTATCTCTGAATGACATTAGCATCTAAGTCAGTGGATTCAGTTAACTGCCCTCCCCTGTGTGGATGGGTATCACCCTAGCCAGTGAGGAACTAACTAGAAAAGGTGGAAGAAGGGAGGATTTGTCCTCTTCCTTCCTGCCTGTCGAGCTGGGAAATCAAATTTTTTCTTCTCTTGGATTGAGATTTGCAGTAGTCCCTTCCCTAGATCTCAGGCATAGGGTGATGGACTGGAGTTATACCACTGGTTTTGCTGGGTTTCCAGTCTGCTGACAGCAGATGGTGAAAACCAAACTGAACGAAAAAGCCAGCTATTGCCCTTAACTCTACCTCCTTGCCTGTACTAAAGATATTGATGAATCAATTGATTAAGAGGTTGTTGAGTCATTCTGGTCAGTTCTTCTATTAGAATTTTATAAGCTGCTTATTTACATTATAGCCCTTCTATTTTTTTTCCCCTTTTCCTTAAAAGATAATTGCAAAGGAAATGAGAAAAGGATTCTTCAAAGATCTTCAGGACCAAATTCTGTGATTGTATATCATAAAAAATAAGGTGTTTTAAATTTATTGTTGGGCAAGCACTATACTGGAATACATGCCTTGCACACAGTAGATGGTCAACATATATGTTTTCATTGTGAGAGATGATTTTGAACTAGAAACATGCAAAGTAATTTACAACTTAAGCATGTATAAATGCACACACATGAGACACTATTCAGTTCAGTTCAGTTCAGTTCAGTCGCTCAGTCGTGTCCGACTCTTTGCGACCCCATGAATCGCAGCACACCAGGCATCCCTGTCCATCACCAACTCCCGGAGTTTCCTCAAACTCATGTCCATCGAGTCGGTGATGCCATCCAGCCATCATCCTCTGTCGTCCTCTTCTCCTCCTGCCCCTAATCCCTCCCAGCATCAGGGTCTTTCCCAGTGAGTCAACTCTTCGCATGAGGTGGCCAAAGTATTGGAGTTTCAGCTTCAGCATCAGTCCTTCCAATGAACACCCAGGACTGATCTCGTTGAGACACTATTAGGAACTAGCAAATAGTTACACTAAAACACAAATAGACTGTGTGTTAATATAAACAGTAAACGTGAGTGTGTTCCTGAAATCAATCTAGAAAGACCATCATATATTTTTGAATCAAATTATGCTTTATATAGCTTAAGTAATAATTCAAGGAAAAAAGCAATAGATATCACATTATGAGTATGTGTGCATGCATGCATGCTCAGTTATGTCCAACTCTTTGCGACCCCATGAACTGTAGCCCACCAAGCTTCTCTGTCCATGGAATTTTTCAGGCAAGAATATAGGAGTGGGTTGCCATTTCCTTCTCCAAGGGGTCTTCCTGAGCCAGGGGTAGAACCCAAGTATCTTGCATCTCCTGCATTGGCAGGCAGATTCTTTACCAGCTGAGACCCTGGGGAAGCTCCATAGTGTATTATATTATAATCTTAACATTGCAGGGTCATTTGGTATGCATTCATTCATAACATTAATAAAATGAAGTTTTAAGAACTAATTCATTGTTAGTTATTTATTTCCATTTATCTCACATATTTTTTACACAGAAAGGTACTGTTTATAAATTTTTTTAGACCTTGTGAGGTTGAATTAAAATCAGAATACCTATTCTGTCACCTCAACATTTCATCTCACAAATAGGAAAAACCACAAAGCCATGTACTACAGTGCAGCTTCCATGAAAAATCGTCTTAGACAGGTACTATAATTATATGAGGAACATGAACAAAAGAGGAGAATGTTAAAGAAAATTGAGGTACTCAAAATAAGTATTGTTCTCACTAACCAAATTTCAAAACAACAGATTTTACAAGGATGCTCTCTAAAAAGACAATCCTTTTTAGTTTTGAAATTATGAAGGCCAAAAATTTGAACAAAGGCTTGTTGACATGATTTTTATAACCTGCCAACTGTTCAGATTAGTTGAAGACAAAAGATTTCTGAGAATTGCTCAAGCTATGAATCCTAGGTATAAAATTTCTTTTCAAAACCATATTGCAGGAATAATCTTTTTAATTAAAATATTTGGTTTTGGCCAAAAGGTGAGTGTTATTCCTGCATGTGCCATCTGAAAATAAGAGTGTATTTAATACTGCAATGAGTGGGTTAATGACCTCAGAGGAAATTAACCACTGGGAATTTTGAAAGATAATTATTCTAAAATGGATCTTCAAATGTAAATATGGCTGATATAACTTTTAAATGAAATTAGATAAATACAAAACTTGAAGCATAATTTATTATTTGTAAACCATAGATAGTCATCAAATAGAGATATTGGGCTTCAATCTCCACTGTAGCTCAATACTGATTTAACACTCAATCTTTCATCATTCAGCCAAATTATATACTCAAAACACAACTATCCTTCAGTCATATTGGAAATGTGTGAGTGTGTATGTGTGTGTGTGTCTCTTTCTGTGTGTGCCGAACAAACTGCTAAAGAAATCTTCAAAATTTATTCTCTGCTTGATTCCATTCTACAGCATACAAAAATGGTTTTGTATCACTGAGAATGGGGAGGTATATTGGGGTGGTCATTTTGACATTCTCCTTTCTCAATTTGGAATCAGTCTGCTGTTCCATGTCCGGATCTAACTGTTGTTGCTTGATCTGCATACAGATTTCTCAGGAGGCAGGGAAGGTGATCTGGTATTTCCATCTCTCTAAGAAATTTCCAAAGTTTCTTGTGATCCACACAGTCAAAGGCTTTGGAGTAATCAATAAAGCAGAAGGAAATGTTTCTCTGGAATTCTCTTGCTTTTACTATGATCCAATGGATGTTGGCAATTTGATCTCTGGTTCCTCTGCCTTTTCTAAATACAGCTTGAACATCTGGAAGTTCACGGTTCACACACTGTTGAAGCCTGGCTTGGGGAATTTTGTGCATTACCTTGCTAGCCTGTGGGGGCTTCCCTAGTGGCTCAGAGGGTAAAACATCGGCCTGCAATGCGGGAGACCCAGGTTGGATCCAAGACTTGGGTTCAATCCCTGGGTTGGGAAGATCCCCTGGAGAAGGAAATGGCAACCCTCTCCAGTACTCTTGCCTGAAAAATCCCATAGACTGAGGAGATGAGTGCAATTGTGTGGTACTTTGAACATTCTTTGGTACTGGAATGAAAACTGACCTTTTACAGTCCTGTGGCCACTGCTGAGTTCTTTCCAAATTGCTGGCATACTGAGTGCAGCACTTAACAGCATTATCTTTTATGATTTGAAATAGCTCAACTGGAATTGCATCACCTCCACTAGCTTTGTTCGTAGGGATGCTTCCTAAGGCCCACTTGACTTTGCATTCCAGGATGTTTGGCTTGAGGTCAGTGATCACACCATGGAGGTTCTCTGGGACATGATGTTTTTTTGTCTGTTTGTTTTTTGTACAGTTCTTCTGTGTATTCTTGCCACCTCTTCTTGATATCTTCTGCTTCTGTTAGGTCCATACCATTTCTTTCCTTTATTGTGCTCATCTTTACATGAAATGGTCCCTTGGCATCTCTAATTTTCTTGAAGAGATCTCTAGTCATTCCCATTCTATTGTTTTCCTCTATTTCTTTGCATTGATCACTGAGGAAGGCTTTCTTATCTCTCCTTGCTATTTTTTGGAGCTCTGCATTGAAATGGGTATACCTTTCCTTTTCTCCTTTGCCTTTAGCTTCTCTTCTTTTCTCAGCTATTTGTAAGGCCTCCTAAGACAACCATTTTGCATTTTTATGTTTCTTGTTCAAACCCTCCACCATGGCCTAACAGTCTTGAGTGGCCCTACAAGGCATGGCTCATAATTTCATTGAGTCAGATAAGGCTGTGGTCCATGTGATCAGTTTGATTAGTTCACGGTGATTGTGGTTTTCATTCTGTCTGCCCTATGAGGGATAAGGATAAGAGGCTTATGGAAGCTTCCTGATGGAGAGACTGCCTGTGGGGGAAAATGGGTCTTGTTCTGATGGGCGGGGCCATGCTCAGTAAATCTTGAATCCAATTATCTGTTGATAAGTGGGGCTCTGGTCCCTCCCTGTTGTTTGGCCTGAGGCCAAACTGTGGTGGCGGTAATGAAGATAATGATGGCCTCCACTAGAGCATTCAGTCAGTGTCCCTGACCCTGCAGCAGGCCACTGCTGACCCAGGCCTCCACTGGAGATTCCTGGGCACTTACAGGCAAGTGTGGGTCAGTCTCTTGTGGGGTCATTGCTCCTTTATCCTGTGTTCTGATGCACTCAAGGTTTTGTTTGTGCTCTCCAAGTATCTCTTTCCCAGTCCTGTGGAAATTCTGTAATTAAACCCCACTTGCCTCCAAAGTTAAATTCCCTGGGGTTTCTCAGTCCCTTTGCCAGATTCCCAGGTTGGGAAATCTTTTGTGGAAATCCTAGAACTTTCTTAACAGTGAGAGAATTTCTTTGGTATAATTGTCCTGCTGTTTTGTGGGTAATCTGCTTGGTGGCTCTGTGATGGGTTTAGTGGTGACCTCCTCTAAGAGGGCTTAAGCCACAAGCTGTGTGACCCAGGTAGCTGGCCCCAGAGCCCCTGCCCCAGTGACAGGCCACTGCTGTCCCATAACTCGTCTAGCTCAGTCTCTGTGGGGGTCTCTGGGTCCTGGTGTGCACACGGTTTTGTTTGAGCCCTCCGCACATCTCTGACAGGTATGGGGTTTGATTCTAAATGCAACTTCTCCCCTCCTACAGTCTTGCTGGGGCTTCTCCTTTGCCCTTGGATGTGGGATATCTTTTTTTTTGGTGGGATCCAACATTCTCCTGTTGATGATTGTTCAGCAGCAAGTTGTAACTTTGGAGTTTTTGCAGGAGAGGATGAGCATGTATCCTTCCACCCTGCCATCTTGCCAGACTCTTGTGAGGGCTTTACAGAGGCTCTCTCAGTAAGTTGGAGGTGTGGGGTCCTGGGAGGTAGACCTGCTGACCAATCCCTTCTGCCCAGGTGTCCCATGACTTTACCATCAATTTCAACCCCTAGGACGATGCGTGCAAAGGTAGGAGTGTGAATTGCCCAGGGTTGGGGTGTGCTGGGGCTGTGCTCACACCCCTCTCCCCACAGGGATCCAGGGTGTGGTGGCGGCCTACCGGAACTGCCTGCCTTGGGTTCAGTAATGTAGTCATAAAGCTACAAAATAGAACAAACTTCATTTTGGTTCAAAAGATGATAATTTACTTATTCTACTTCAAAGCATGAAACAAGGTTTTTATTCGGTTCTTAATCTAAAAGATATATTGGAAATGTTGTTGTTGTTTAGTCACAAAGTCATGTCTGTCTGACTTTGGAACCCCATGGACTGCATCATGCCAGGCGTCCTTGTCCTTCACTATCTCCCAGAGTTGGTGCAAACTCATGTCCATTGAGTCAGTGATGCTGTCCAAGCATCTCATCCTCTGTTGCCCCCTTCTCCTCCTGCCCTCAATCTTTCCCAGCATCAGGATCTCTTCCAATGAGTTAGCTCTTTGCATCAGGACGCCAAACTATTGGAGCTTCAGCTTCAGCATCAGTCCTTCCAATGAATATCCAGGGTTGATTTCCTTTAGAATTGACTGGTTTGATCTCTTTGCAGTTCAAGAGACTCTAAAGAGCCTTCTCTAGCAACACAGTGAAAGTATTAGTTTTTCAGCAGTCAGCCTTCATTATGATCCAACTCTCACATCCCAACATGACTACTGGAAAAATCATAGGTTTGACTAGACAGACCTTTGTCAACAAAATGATGCCTCTGCTTTTAAATATGCTGTTTAGGTTGGTCATAGTTTTTCTTTCAAGGAGTAAGCAGTTTTAAATTTCACGGCTGCTATCACGTCCACAGTGATTTTGGAGCCTAAGAAAATAAAATCTGCCACTGTTTCCATTTATCCCCCATCCATTTGCCATAAAGTGATGGGAGCAGAAGTCATATCTGGATATGAATCAACTGTTTTTTGAAAAGCATTATCTAATAATTAATAGTTCTATAGTACTTGCTAACTGTCAGGTACTATTCTAATAATTTTAATGATATATAGCTATACAGTGTAATATAACAAAACAGTGAAGTAAGTCCTACAAGAGACAGGCCAAGTAACTTGTCCAGGGTCCACAGTTCATAAATCCTGGAGCTGTTATTTGAACCCAGATGTTGTGTTCTCAAATTTCAAATATAAAATGTGTCCTTGGGAAAGAATATATTGTTTAAAAGGTCATTTGGAAAATGAATTGCTATACATTGAATTAAACAACCAAAATAATTATTCCATAAATTTTTATGGCACCTCCTATGTGCCAGGCATTGTTCAAAACATTGGGGATAGAGAGCTGAATTAGGCTTAGTTCATTTTTCTCAGGGAGCCAACGTTTTCATCAGGGAGAGAGTAAATGTTAAATAGAATATATATTGAGATAAAATAAAATATATATTGAGTTAAATAAAACATATGTTGTGATAAAAACTAAGAAAAGTGAAATAGATAAATAGAATAAAACAAAGGTGTACAAGTGTGGAGTTGGTGGTTACTCTAGATCACTAGGGTGGGTAGGATTTTCTTCACTGATACAGTGTTAGGGGAGCTGAGTCCTGAATGAGGAAAACTCCAGATGAAGGTTTGGAAAGAGATCCAGAGTAGAAAATCTGCATCAGGAAAGATCTGCTGTTGGTGATCTTGGCTGATAGAAGAACCAGCAAGTCATCCAGGAGACCACAAGAGCTGGGACTTTTTCTTAAATAAAATAAGAATCTTTTGCAGGATTTTATGAAGGGGAAATTTAGTTTATGTACCCTGCCTACATTCATTGAACCTGACCATTCAGCTATTCTTCAGCTGATTTACAACTGCTTATACCTGTACATCTTTGCCTGGTCTTTCTCTGAAGCTTTGGAAGGCTGGTCTGTTCTTACAAAAGAAGGCAAAAATGCAGAAAAGGCACCCTCAGACAATGACTGCTGTATATGACTACCCCAACTCCCTCACTCATCTGGTAAGATTACTCCAAAAGACATTATCCAGAGTTTCTTGAGGAAATTAATATTTAAGAAATCAGGAACCTCTGACTTGGTAACACCCTTTATTAGTTGCGTTTCTTTCTCTTCTCATTTCTTCATTCCCATGCCAAATACTGTTTTACTTCAAAAATAAGACTCTCACACATGAATCTTTGTCTAGCATCTGCTTCTGGTGGGACCCGAACTGAAGCAATTTTGATTTACTGACTAAAATAGTCACCTTCACCCTTGTGAAGAATGGAATGAAAGCAAGGATACAAATAATGGGCTGTTTTAGTGGTTCAAGGGAAAGATGATAGTGACTTAATTTAAAAAGTAGAGATGGAGGAGGGTGGATTCATTAAGAATATACTTTGAGGATCAGGTTGATAGAAATTGCTAGTATAATGTCTCTGTATGTGGTAGAAACTCACACATGTATGTGGTGCATTCTCAAGCACGGCAGAATGATCTCTGTCTGTTTCCAACGCAAAACATTCACTATCATGGTAATCCAGATCTATGCCCAAACCAGTAATGCTGAAGAAGCTGAAAATGAACACTTCTGTAAAGACAGACAAGGCCTTCTAGAACTAACACCCCCCAAAAAGATGTCTTTTTCATCATAGGGGACTGGAATGCAAAAGTAGGAAGTGAAGAGATACCTAGAGAAACAGGCAAATTTGGCCTTGGAGTACAAAAGAAAGCAGGGCAAAGGCTAACAGAGTTCTGCCAAGAGAACGCACTGGTCATAGCAAACACCCTCCTCCAACAACACAAGAGATGACTCTACACATGGACATCACCAGATGGTCAACACCGAAATCAGATTGATTATATTCTTTGCAGCCAGAGGTGGAGAAGCTCTATACAGTCGGCAAAAACAAGACCAGGAGCTGACTGTGGCTCAGATCATGAACTCCTCCTTATTGCCAAATTCAGACTACTACTGAAGAAAGTAAGGAAATCCGCTAGACCAGTCAGGTATGACCTAAATCAAATCCCTTATGATTATATAGTGGAAGTGAGAAATAGATTTAAGGGACTAGATTTGATAGATAGAGTGCCTGAAGAACTATGGACAAAGTTTCCTGAGATTGTACAGGAGGCAGTGATCAAGACAACCCCCAAGAAAAAGAAATGTAAAAATGCAAAATGGTTGTCTTAGGAGGCCTTACAAATAGCTGAGAAAAGAAGAGAAGCTAAAGGCAAAGGAAAAAAGGAAAGGTATACCCATTTCAATGCAGAGCTCCAAAAAATAGCAAGGAGAGATAAGGAAGCCTTCCTCAATGATCAATGCAAAGAAATAGAGGAAAACAATAGAATGGGAATGACTAGAGATCTCTTCAAGAAAATTAGAGATGCCAAGGGACCATTTCATGTAAAGATGAGCACAATAAAGGAAAGAAATGGTATGGACCTAACAGAAGCAGAAGATATCAAGAAAATGTGGCAAGAATACACAGAAGAACTGTAGAAAAAACAAACAAACAAACAAAAAAAAACTTCATGTCCCAGGTAATCACGATATTGTGATCATTCACCTCAAGCCAGACATCCTGGAATGCAAAGTCAAGTGGGCCTCAGGAAGCATCCCTATGAACAAAGCTAGTGGAGGTGATGCAATTTCAGTTGAGCTATTTCAAATTCTAAAAGATAATGCTGTGAAAGTGCTGCACTAAATATGCCAGCAAATCTGGGGAAAAAAAAAACAAAAAACTCAGCAGTGGCCACAGGACTGTAAAAGGTCAGTTTTCATTCCAGTCTCAAAGAAAGGCAATGCCAAAGAATGTTCAAAGTACTGCACAATTGCACTCATCTCCTCAGTCCACGGGATTTTTCAGGCAAGAGTACTGGAATAGGTTGCCATTTCCTTCTCCAGGGGATCTTCCCGACCCAGGGATTGAACCCACGTCTTGGATCAAACCCAAGTCTCCCGCATTGCAGGCCCATGCTTTACTCTCTGAGCCACCAGGGAAGCCCACAAAGGCTAGCAAAGTAATGCACAAAATTCCCCAAGCCAGGCTTCAACAGTGTGTGAACCATGAACTTCCTGATGTTCAAGCTGGATTTAGAAAAGGCAGAGGAACCGGAGATCAAATTGCCAACATTCGTTAGATCATAGTAAAAACAAGAGAATTCCAGAGAAACATTTCCTTCTGCTTTATTGATTACTCCAAAGCCTTTGTCTGTGTGGATCACAAGAAACTTTGGAAAATTCTTAAAGAGATGGGAATACCAGATCACCTTCCCTGCCTCCTGAGAAATCTGTATTCAGATCAAGCAACAACAGTTAGAACTAGACATGGAACAGGGAACTTGTTCCAAATCATGAAATGAGTACTTCAAAACTGTATATTGTCACCCTGCTTAGTTAATTTTTATGCAGAGTAAATCATTTGAAATGCCCAGCTGGATGAAGCACAAGGTAGAATCAGGTTTGCTGGGAGAATATCAATAACCTCAGATAAGCAGATGACACCACCTTTATGGTAGAAAGTTAAGAGGAACTAAAGATCCTCTTGATGAAAGTGAAAGAGGAGACTAAAAGTTTTGACTTAAAACTCAACATTTTACAAACTAAGTTCATGGCATCCAGTCCCATCACTTCATGGCAAATAGGTGGGGAAACAGTGAAAACAGTGACAGACTTTATTTTTTGGGGCTCCAAAATCACTGCAGATGGTGACTGCAGCCATGAAAGTAAAAGATGTTTGCCCCTTGAAAGAAAAGCTATGACCAACCTAGACAGCATATTAAAAGCAGAGACATTACTTTGCCGACAAAGGTTCATCTAGTCAAAGCTATGTTTTTTCCAGTAGTCATGTATGGATTGAGAAAGAAAGAAAGCTGAGGGGCAAATAATTGATGCTTTTGAACTGTGGTGTTGAAGAAAACTCTTGAGAGTCCATTGGGCTACAAGGAGATCCAACCAGTCAATCCTAAAGGAAATCAATCTTGAGTATTCATTGGAAGGACTGATGCTGATCCTGAAACTGCAATACATTGGCCACCTGATGTGAAAAATTGATTATTGAAAAAGACCCTGATGCTGGGAAAGATTGAAGGCAGTAGGAGAAGAGAATGACAGAGGATGAGATGATTGGATGGAGTCACTGACTCGATGGATGTGAGCTTGAGCAAGCTCTGGGAGTTGGTGATGGACAGGGAAACATGGAGTGCTCCTGTCCATGGGGTCACAAAGAGTTGGACACAACTGAGTGACTCAACTGACTTGAACTGCTGTTCTTACCAGTTTCCTTATCTCTAATGGAGATTAATGCCTATTATTTGAGTTATCATGAAAATTAAGTAAGATGTATGTCAAATGCTTGGCATATAGAAGTTGTACATTTCAATACTAATATCCTTTGCCCTTTTCTCACTCCCATTAATTATTTGTGTGTTTTTAGAAAATCACTCATCTCAGTATCATGTGAAATAATCAGGATTTTCCAAATAGATAATGGGAAATAGGTTCTTCAAAAATTTAATGTGTCTTTATAATAAACAAAAAGGGGACATGAAGGCTTAAGAAGCTTGCAAAATATTTCTCATGACCTTTATCTGAAAAATCCTAATACATATTTATGTATCATAATCTATGACACATCTTACAGAAAAGAAAGTGGATTAATTTTGTTAAGGATAACTTTTTCAAACATTACTTCACAACAGAACATCTTCTTTTGGTTGTTGTTTTAGAATATCTATTGAGATCTTCAAAGGCATGAAAACTTTCTGCAATATATCATCTGAAACCTTTCCTGCTTTAATTTCTGAAATTCTATGTCTTTCTTTTTTCTACTAGGGCTGCAATTTTTAAATTACTTTCAATATTTTCATCCCAATAGTTTCTACATTTTGGACATGATTCCTTTTAGCTACAATCTTTCCTAACTGCTTCCATAGACATTGTACCCTCACCCGACGTTGTGTACCCTGTTATGCTGTAGTCATCTGTATCTCTGCTGTAAAACAATATCAACTTCTCATTTTAAATATTATACAGATAAAAATACACAGTGAATATGGTTAATCATGTAACTGATATCCAAAAGGTGAGAGGTGGAGGAAGGCAACCTTTTTTTAATCATTCCATAGTGGCATATAAAAGAGTTATAAAGAAAAGAAAGGATTCAAAATTTCAGAAGTAAAAATGTTAAATGAGCTAGATTTTTTTTTTCACGTTTTCTCATAAATTGTTTTCTCCTTGTTACCAGTATTCTAGGGGCATGCAAGTCCTCCTACAATATGTTATATTAAGATCTACTCAATCTGGTAATTAAATTATGCCAAATTTTGCTGTGGTCCATTTTATATTAAAATGCCATTATTAAATACCTCTTTCAATATACACAGAAATATTTTTCTTGCCAAAATATTGCAGAAAATTAGAAATGAGATTTTTAAAAAGAGATGTATACATATAATTTAGAAATAAAAAATAATTAAATAGGATTTTAATCCACAAAACAAGTCTTAAAATGAAGTATAAATCTCATCTTAAAAATGTAAGTACTTCTCACCTGGTTTTTGGATATTTTCATGGCTTTAATCCTGGGTAGTTTTTATAATCCTTCATTTCCCTGTTGATAAGAATTTCCTTAGCAGTTGAGCACAGGGCCAAATGCAGTGAAATAAAACATGATCAGATACTTCTAGTGGTCACTCCATCTTTGTGATCTGAGAAATAGATTTGGATTAGGCAATTGACAGATAGAGAGTGCTATATTCAAAATGGGTAACCAAGAAGAACTTACTCTGTAACACAAAGAACTCTGCTAAAAATAAATGGGAAAACCTTGGAAAGAATAGATGCATGCATATGTATAACTGAATTATGTTGCTATACCCCTGAAACAAACACAGCATTGTTAATCAACTATAAAATAAAATTAAAATTAAAAAAAGAGAAATGCTAAATTTTATGGAACCAATCCCTTTTGATCTTCTTAAATCTTTCTTCATCAATCATTTCCTCTCTTCTACTTACAATCTTTTGTTTTTTTTTTTTTTTACTAAAGTCTACTTTTATTCTCTATTTAAGTCATTCTCAGCTCAGAGGTTAAAGTGTCTGCCTGCAATGTGGGAGACCTGGGTTCGATCCCTGGGTCAGGAAGATCCCCTGGAGAAGAACATGGCAACCCACTCCAGTGTTCTTGCCTGGAGAATCCCATGGAGGGAAGAGCCTGGTAGGCTACAGTCCACGGGGTCTTAAAGAGTTGGACACGACTGAGCGACTTCTCTTTCTTTCACTTGAAGTCATTCTCATGAACCCCCATTTTGTACTGTATTTCTTCCTCTTTTGTTATGGAAAGAATCCAATAATGAGATTTAGACATTTCATTTGCAGTGTTTTGCTTAATTCTTAGAAGTATATATAGGAACTAACCACGTTATGAAATAAAATTTTGAGGGCTCAGGGCAGGAAGAGAATATGCACCAACAAAGTTTGCTTCATGGACATCCAATCTGGGAAGTCAGCCGGGTCCTGTGTGTAGCGGGTTTTGTGCTTAGTTTAATGCTGTCACTGCCCTGGAATGTTTAATAATGTTATCTTTGAACTTGTGTTTTGTGAGCAGTCTGACGGGACAAAAGAGCATACATTTTAGCAGAGAAGAGACACATATCGTGTGTGTACACTGCCCTGTCTGTTGTCCTATTTGCATATGGTGGTTCCAACGTCCCGCCAAGATGTCAGAATTCTGGTGGGAAGATGCATGAGGGTTCAGCAGGACTCAAAACAAATACAAAAGAAGAATGTTAAGTATATAACAGGGTAAGTGGGGAAACACAGCCATTGAGAATCTATACTTTGCATGTGAATGACAAATTTGCTTCAAATGCAGAAAGAAACCAATGCTATTCTAAGAAACATGCATGACCAATGAACTCTACCATATTCTTTCATACTCATGATATTTCTCTGTTAACAAATACTTATACTAATATTGATGACAGAGAAGGAAGAAGAAAAAGCATACTTTCTCTTCCTTTTAGTCCTTCCTTGTTTGATAGTGTGTCAGTGGTAGAGAATTTGGTTGAATGTGCAATATTCAACCAAGTTGAGTTCATTTTGTGCAGGTTTCCATTATTGTGCTAAGGATGAAAATACACTTGTATGTCTAAGCTGAAAATATAAAGTAATTTTGGTGATTCAGCATATTAGTTAAGTACTTTTATATGTACATTTAAAATTGACATTGCACATATAAGGATAAATGTTAAAACTCATGCTATAAATTAAAATTTTTCATTTTCCTTTATTTAGAACAGTATTAAGTAATAAGCTAAAAGTTGGATCTAATGTTAATAATATAAATTTACATTTATTTTATCTATGTTGAATTGTAGAACTATCTGATATATATACATAACACTGGTATTATTACTAATAATAGAATTAATAAAATAGCTTAACTTATATATAGTTAAATTATTATATTTACATATAATTGAAATGGTTCATCTCTATATATGCCACCAACTCAATATATAGTAAAGTTAATAGTTTAAATGTATTTTATTTATTTAAATTTGTAGGATATTTTTAATTAGTTTTACTTGAAATATGGTTATAAAATGAAACCTATAAAACAAGATATATTCTAAGAAGCCTAGGATTTATACATATATATGAAAGAGGTGTATATTATGTATATATATATATATGCCCGTGTGTGTATATATATATCTAAATGATATGTATAATACATGATGACATACTATACAATTTTATTCTTCATTGCTTTTTAACTTAACAATAACTTCATAATAGTATGTGAAGTTATTTCTTATTATTTTTGTAGCTTCACAGTACTCCATTCTGTAGATTGGCATTTGTTCAACCAGATGGATGTTTGAATTATTTCCAAAATTTGTTACACAGATAGTCTGTAAAAAACAGATTGTAGTCAATTTTTTTGTAGTTTTACCAGTTTGTCTTTAGGATGGACTACTAGAATGGGACTGCTCAGTTAAAAGGTAGAAATACATGTAATTGTGTTAAACATTACTAACTCCCCCACCCCCATAGAGACCAGGCCATTTTTTATTCTCACCAGCAGTGTATAACATTGCTTGCTAATAGAATATGCCATCAAATTATTAATAAATACCTTGTCCAAGAAATTAGGCAAAAGACATGAACAGACAATTTACAGAACAGGAAAACTAAAAAGAGAAATGAATATTTAAAGAGGAAATAAAAAGCACACAGAAATGTAGGTTATTACTACAAATCAGTACTTTTATAAATTTATCATATCAACAAAAATGTAAAATTCTCATCATAACAAGTATGGCAAAGGTTTGAAGCTATAAAAGCTTGTTAAAATATGTGTAGAATGTGTTCAATTTACTTGGAGAACTATTGACCTTATGCAGTCAAATTACTATGTCTCTAGCAATAGACCCAGCAATTTAATTTTTAGATGTATATTCTAGAGAAACGTTCTTCTATATATATAAGGAGACATGTAAAATAACATTTAAAGCATCATTGTTTATAATAATAAGACTTTATTAATAATTAAAATGTTTATCTATTGGAAAATAAGTAAGTGTGGGGTTACATGATTAAATATCACGTAGCAACATAATTAATGAGCAATAATTTTAAAAAGCAAATGAATATTATAAAATCTTAATTTTTTGCAAAAATAAAAAGTAAGTTGTAGAATAATACAATTCATGTGAAATTTGATAACATGAAAATTACATATACATATTCTATATATAAAGTACACAGGTTATGTGGTCCAAATCCATATGTATATGAGAATATATAGAAAGTTTATAGTTATATAAATATAAGAAGTATTTAAAATAAGCATATATTAAATACTAAAAGTAGAAAAGCACATAGAGTAGATATATAAAAACAGAATGATTAATGGTAAATTTAAGATAGATAGCTTTAAAGAGGAAAGGTAATATTTTCTTTAAAAACTCTAATATGATAAAATTTAAAATTTATTCTGGGAGATTGATATATTTGTGTTTGTTATGCATTTCCCTAAGCTTTTCTATGTAAGAAACATACTATTGTGGCAAAAAATAATCTACCTGTGTGCACACATATAAAATTATATAATTAGTAGGTAGATATCAGATGTTCAATACCAGACATTCAAGAGTTTAATTACAGTGGGAAATTAGAATTTTTAAAATTCAACTTTGAAAAATAGCTTCATTTTTTCTACATAGCAAGACCTTGAGTCAACAGAATTCAACTAAACTGAATCCTCAGCTGGTCAAAAATTATTTGATGTATCTTGAACTTTAGAAGGGTTCATTAAATACGGGAAAATATGTGTGTGTGAGTATGTGTGTGTAGTGGGTTTCCTGAAAATTTTAGTTTTCTGGCCTAGTCCTGGAGTCACTCAGTCAAATTTTATTAATCTTTACATCTGTGTCTCCAAGATAATACAATTTTACAATGAGAATTTAGTTTCAGAATGAGACCCCTCCAGGCATTACCAGATTCTCAATTATAGAGATTCAATTATCTTCACCTATGCTTTACTTATTAAAATAGTAAATGAACAGATGCATTTGAGGAAGAAAAGAATTTCTTGACAACATTTCAAAGCATTAGAATTCACTTGTTAAATGTAATTATTAGAAAATGCAATTAACCAGAACAAATTCTGGTTAATCAGGGTGTTACTATAATAGTGTTAAATTCTATTATGTCTAAATTCATTATAATAAAATGTACCTTATAAAATGTAGACCATGGGTTCTTGGATAAAACTTCTTAGAGTAAAATAAAAATGAAGAACAATCAGCATAAATTCAAGGTGCTTAATTATATAATGCAGCAAGGTATTCAGAGAAATTGATCTGTGAGCATTAGAAGAACTCTGCAAAAATTTGTAAAGGGATTTTAAATTAAGGATTAGAAGAGCCCTTAAAATTTAATCAGTTTGTTTTGAAATCTTGCTGTGCATAAGACTGATTTTAGGTTGGTTGTTGTTTGTGTACATGGAATACATACTTCCAATGTCTTCATTCCTTCGAAGATTCTGATTCATTTTCATTAGATCAAATTCTAGCATCCTTCAATTCAGTGTCCACATTCTTTAGAATGCTCTCTCTGACCCCTGACACTAACACTGGTTCCCTGGACATTCCAGATTCCAAAAGTTCATCCTCTCATTAAGCATCCTCAGACTTATCCTCAGCCTTATCCTCCTCTCCCCTATCATAATCTGACAGTTTAGAATATTAGTGTTCTAGGATTTTAGATATGGTATTACATTGGTTACTGTTGACTTATTTTTATGTGGTAGATATGTATTGAAAACTTACTATGTGATAAGTACGCTTCATGCTATAGTCACTAAGTTCTATCGATATGCGAAGATAAATAAGATAAATGATTTAAAGATAAACCAAAAAGGATACAGCAGAAAAGTCAAGTATGTCAGTGTTTTTATGCTAGAATCACTGAGTTACACACATTTCATAAGTAAAACTCCTTTTTTTCCACAGCATTTTTCTTCATCTGTAATCTTTTTCTTTTAAACAAATTGAAAACTCCTTTACATACAAATAATCTGAAGCTTTTAAATGACATCATTTCTTACAAGCTATGATAGACATTGCCACTCTTCACTATCTCTTGTTTTCCTATACTCTTGAGCATATGGGAGAATAACACTTCACACCCTTTTGAATTTAGGAATCCCTGTATAACTTACTTCCTTGGTGGCCCAGAATCTGCCTGCCATGTGGGAGACTTGGGTTCAATCCATGGATCAGGAAGACTCCCTGGAAAAGGGAAAGGATACCCACTCCAGTATTCTTGCCTGGAAAATTCCATGGACAGAGGAGTTTGGCAGGCTACAGTCCAGGGGATCACAAAAAGTTAGACATGATAGAGCAACTAACACAGAGACCATATCACTTGGGCTGGCCAAATGTGGGGAGAGAACAAATTAGCCAAGATGGCATGTTAGACTCTCTCACCCCACGTTTTGTAGATATTGACTATGTAACAGCTGAGGTCACTTATAGCACTGCAATTGTACCTCACAAGGTACTCCCTTGGTCACAAGATACTTTGTGTGGCCCAGATATATGAGCTCCTCCAAAGCTGCAGCATTTTACTACTGCACCAGGGCTGTGTCCGTTGGGTCAGCCATGAGAGGAGACAACATACAGTGTCTGTTGTTAGGCTGCTCTGTCAGCCAGGAAAGAGGCTGTATTATGGCTGCTGGGCCAGCTAAGAGAGAATAAATGCGTCTGAAGTTCTAAGGCTCTTCGAGTTTTCTTTCAGGATCTGAGCTCGTGTCTTGCCTGCCCTTGGTTCAATGAACAGTGCACACAGTGAGGTGCAAAAAGACAATTGGTGTCATGAACAGGATGAAGAGCAATACAGTAAGTAAGGCACGTGCCGCCTTCTGATGAAAGCTTTAAAAGTTGATGACCGGTTCGCCATCTTATTTCCCCTTGCCGCAGCAAAGGCCACTTGTGCTGCTTAAATTCCTAAATAAGAATGGTTCAGAACCTCTGATGACCTCTGTTGACCTCTGACAAATAAACCTCTAAGATGGCTTCTTATTATAGCACAAGATAGCCAATACTTACTTATATGTAAACTATTTACTTTTAGTTCTAAACTGTAACTTTATTTCAATTAGGAAAAATCCTCTACAAAATTAACTTCTTTATTTCACGATTTGTACTTTATTTATTATATATCTATGCCTGGATACCCTGGTAGCTGTGTGGTAAATGATTGCCTGTCAATGCAGGAGATATAAGAGACATGGGTTAGAATCCTTAGGTTTGGAAGATCCCCTGGAGTAGGAAATGGCAACCCACTCCAGTATCCGTGCCTGGAAATTCCATGGACAGAGGAGCCTGGTTGGATATAGTCCATGGGGTTGCAAAGAGTGGGACACTACTGAGCATGGCACAGTGACAGTATATATTTATGAAACAAAGTCTCCCCAATGGCATTAAAAATAGAAACATGTTTTCTAAAGCTTCTCCTTAATTCACTGACAATAAAAGTAAAGAATATGGTATTTGATTTCCATTTTTCCATAACATGAAAATCATAGAGATTTTGTAGAGAATAAGAATAAAAAAAAATCCAGATCATTAGAACAGCAAAGGCTAGATATTCATCTATTCATTCATTACCAGCTTCATGAGCAACTACTATTTGCCAGGAACTACAGATGCTACGCTGTTTTCTTAAAACTGAGGAAAATAACTCAGGCTAAAATTCAGGATTTTTTCAGAACAAATTGTGGATGTTTAACTGAAATTACAAATTGTTGGTTGATAAAACTGAGTGTTGGGTAACAGAAAAGAATTACATTTTGTTAAATACATAGTCTGAATTTCTATTTTTAGAAGAAATTAAAACTGATTTGCTTCAGACAAGCCAAATCCTACTGAAGTTATAAGAATAACGCAATTTAAGGCATCTTATAATGAAAAAACCCAACAAGATATTATCATTTAGATTTAATTGTAGATTTATTGAGATTCCTTGGAATAGTGAATATCTACTGCAGAGGGGAAAATTTAGATTTTCCAATTTGTTTTAATCTCAATTTAGGGCAGAAGTTGCTGCCTTAAAACATTTTAAAATTTTGGCAAAATTACCAATGGGTAAACATTATATTTGAAGATTTTAAAATATGACTAAAATCATTGTGTGGGATTTCAATAATGTAATATGTATTGGGGCACCTATGAAAATGTAAGATGCTTCCAGATAGGGGGAAAAAAAAAAGGTTCTATAAAAAAAGGGACATGTTGTTCAAAAGCTTGCCTATTAATCTGAATACATAAATCTATGATCCCAACATTTTTCACCTTCTTCATGTCTGGGAACTCTGGTCTGCCTTTGAAGTCCACTTGAGGGCAAACTTGCTCCTTGCCTTTCCTTTGTACACCAAACAAAAATCATTACAAATTTGAATTAGCTCAATTGAAAGAGATGTATTACTTTTTGATAAAGATTAATTTTTCAATAAGAAGACCAATCACTTTCAAAATCAGATGTAGTTCACCCAGTATATAATTCACTTAGCAATAGCTATCACCTTTTAATTAAGACTAAATTTATATCCCAGGCTTGGATCAAATATTGATACAACATCTATCACATATGTCAATATTGAATAAAATGAAATGTTTGTTAAATTAATATTTCAATGAATGAAACATTGTATTGCAATAGATTAGCATTTTAATTGCTAATTTTATTTCTTTTAAGAAAGTATGTTGGCTCAAAAGTAGCCTACTTGGGATTTATTTATTTGTTTGCTTAATGATAATGGCAAATAATATGACATTTTATGAACATTTGTAAGAACTACAATTCTTGATTGCTCTTTCTCTGACAAATAGCAAATCACCATAAATGGGTCAGACATAAAACAATACAACTTTAAAAAAAGGTTCTTAATTGATTTTACATACAAAATACTGGGAAAATAAACTGCTTTTTTTTGGC
This sequence comes from Cervus elaphus, assembly GCF_910594005.1. Lineage (NCBI taxonomy): Eukaryota > Metazoa > Chordata > Mammalia > Artiodactyla > Cervidae > Cervus > Cervus elaphus. Next base: position 86,799,088 of record NC_057834.1, on the reverse strand, counting down.
AACATGAACAAATTGAAATAACATTTTCACATTTGTTGTGTTCATATTAAATTCATGGTATTTATTTTTTTTAAATTATACCCTTGCATCTTACCTTCCCATAATAAATGCTCAACGAGTTATGCTAAATATCCTAAATACATACAAAATATCACACTAATTAATGAAACACTTTGTAAAAAATTTTGGGTTACAATAGTCAAAAGTAGTAGGAAATGCTGTGTCTTTTTATCCAGATTTAAACTAACCTACTGAGGTCACAATAAATCTTAGGCTTTAAACCATTGTCTGTTATTCTTTTCTGTTTTAATATTCAGTACATTTTCCTGCAAAATTTCCTGGGTCTATAGCCTTTCTTGGAACTTTACAATCACTGCAGATTTTAGCTGCTCTGAAAGAGCCACACTCAAATATCCCACTCCAGCTCTACAAAAACTGAATTCATATGCACCTGCATTAGGAGAATCCCAAAGGGAACTTTCTCACACAGGTAAAGAGAAAATCATTTGTTTTTATAAAAGTCACAAATCCTGTTAAATAGAACCCAATGAAGCAGACTTCAGATTTGCATTTCTAAATGAGCTATCCTTTCAGAGATGGACAGCATTAACAAATAAAAACCTTCAATAGCCCATTTTGCTGCTGTAGTAATTCTCCGACATAAGAACGAGTTTCATTCCAAAAGCATGTTCCTAAGTCCAACTTGTTTGTAAGTTCAACACAGTTTTTCTATGTACCCAGCTAATACAATCAGCCATATAGCATTCCACTGCAATAGGTTTATAAAATACTTTTCCCACAAATAATACATAAAATGAAGAAAACATTTTTAATCTTATAGTACAGTACCTTGAAAAGTACAGTAGTCCAGTATGTCAGCTGGCACACAGGGGCTGGTATTGAGTGAACAGGCAAGAAAAGTTACTGACTGGAAGAGGAAGAGGTGGTGGGAGATGGTAGAGCTGAAGGATCATCAGCAATAGAAGACAGAGGGCAAGCTGCAATTCCACTCAAGCCTGACTTTGATGGAATGCACATTCACATCTTTGAAAAGCTCACAACTTGAAGGTGCATATACCAGGGACTTACTGTAATTGAAATATTTTTCAGATTGTATTTATTTATTTGCTTCAGGTTTATTTGGAGAATACTTGTCATTTCTCATTGACTTCCAAAGTTTTCTATTTCTTTCTGATATATTTACTCCTTTCTCTAACTGGTAAAAAGAGCCCTTTCTGAGCCTTTTTCACTCACATCCAAATTTGCATCTCTATCAGGAGTCTCCCAAACTTTGGTCCCCTGAAAGTTCCTTCCTAAACCTTGCTTTAGTTAGAAATACCTCAGGTCACATATTTCTTTCTGTCTTTCTCTCCTTCTTCCTCAGTGTCTTCCTCTCTTGGTATCTCAACCTACTATTTTTAAAAACAGTTTCTGAAGGTACATTTCTATCTTCCCTTCCATGTTCTTTATCTGTAAATTTTATACTTTAAGGAAACTTTTTTTTTCCACTCAACTTCTTGACTTAATCAACAATTTCACATTTATATTTTTATTAACAGTTTCATCCATACTTTTTTCTCCAACTTTTTCTGATACAGATCATTCTTTTCATGGTCCTATAAGTTAACTAGCATACCTCCAAAGCAGTTGAACTTGCTTGGATTTTAAAAATGCAGAATCATAGATTGTACAATCTGTGGTTTATAATTAAAGAATTAATATTTGTGAGTGGTGGGCAAAATTGGCTTTAGTATGTTGTTGTTGGGTTGAAAAGAGTCGGACACACTGTGTCCTACTCCTTGCGATGCCATGGACTGCAGAACATCAGGCTTTCCTGTCCTTCACCATCTCCCAGAGTTTGCTCAAATTCATGTCACAATCTCATTAAACATGTGAACAAACATGGTGCTGTAAACTAATCAATAAATATTTTGAGTTCTCCATATATAGAGATTCTAAGCAATAATCAATGGTTTACTTAACCCAGATTAGGATATTAATGGCTCATATATAATTACAAGTGAAATCCTAGAATTTATTATATATGTCCAATACTATATATAATGGATATTAGTTATGTATGTCATAGCATTCCTCTGAAAAATATTCCTCTTTTGCAATTTACAATTCTAGAAAACCTTGCACAGTTCCACCTTCAACTCTGAAATTTATCAACATTAACCTGGATATATACCTTCTATTAATGCAACCACCAGAATTTCTTTCTTACCATCAATATCCATGAACACTGTTAACCCCTTCCATTTTTTTCCTATGTTAAAAGAAAATCATAATGAGCAAATTACTCTATATTCTCTAACTTTTCTCTATTATTACTTGCAAGGCTTAGCTTTTGAGGAAGAGAAAAAGAAATAGAATATCAAAAAATGCAAAGAAATGAAGGATCAGCAAGGTCAAATACACCTCAAGGAGAAAATGAAAACAGGAGCTAAGGAAACACTTCTTAATTTGGAAATTGGGAGATACTCAAATTTGTAGAATAAGGTCTATAAAGTGGTTGAGTGTAAGTTCTACTCTGAGGCAGAGTAGGTGGCAAAAGAATGGAAGAAACAAGGATAGCAGGTTAGAAGAGGGCATAATCTTCATTTTATTTTATTTAACTTTAATCAATGAAAAAAAGCCTCTTGAAATTGAAAGAGGAGAGTGAAAAAGTTGGCTTAAAACCCAACATTCAGAAAACTAAGATCGTGGCATCTGGTCCCATCACCTTATGGCAAATAGATGGGGAGACAGTGAAAACAGTGTCAGACTTTATTTTTTTGGACTCCAAAATCACTGCAGATGGTGACTGCAGCCATGAAATTAAAAGACGCTTACTCCTTGGAAGGAAAGTTATGACCAACCTAGATGGCACATTAAAAAGCAGAGACATTATTTTGCCAACAAAGTTCCGTCTGGTCAAGGCTATGGTTTTTCCAGTGGTCATGTATGGATGTGAGAGTTGGACTGTGAAGAAAGCTGAGAGCCGAAAAATTGATGCTTTTTAACTATGGTGTTGGAGAAGACTCTTGAGAGTCCCTTGGACTGCAAGGAGATCCAACCAGTCCATCCTGAAGGAGATAAGTCCTGGGTGTTCATTGGAAGGACTGATGCTGAAGCTGAAACTCCAGTACTTTGGCCACCTCATGTGAAGAGTTAACTCATTGGAAAAGACCCTGATGCTGGGAGGGATTGGGGGCAAGATTGAAGGGGATGACAGAAGAGATGGCTGGATGGCATCACTGATTCAATGGGCATGAGTTTGAGTAAACTCTGGGAGTTTGTGACAGATAGGGAGGCCTGGCGTGCTGCGATTCATGGGGTTGCAAAGAGTCGGGCACGACTGATCGGCTGAACTGACTTTAGTCAATAAAGAAAATATCATGCTGGGAAAATAAAAAGAAAAATAATTACAAAAGAAGGCAATGCCAATTATCTGGTAAATACTGTATTAAAATAGAGAATTATCACCCAAGCATAGCCAAAGAATGCTTTCAGAAAGAGGACTTGAAGCAATTGATTTTTATTACCAATCAATTGCTGTTGACTTATAAAAAAATGAACAAATCCTGCAAGAGAAGTTCACTCATTGATTTATTCGTATGTTCATTCATTCATCCAGGAAGTGTGTATTCATGTATCTAGTGCTCAGTCATTAAGTCGTGTCTGTCTCTTGGCAACTCCATAAACTATAACCTGCCAGGTTACACTGTCCATAGGATTCCCCAATCAAGAATACTGGAGTGGGCCATTTCCTTCTCCAGGGACCTGCATTGGCAGGTGAATTCTCTACTGCTGAGCCATCAGGGAAACCCATTGCTATGCACTGGGAAATGACAAATAAGTAGTTTTGTCCTTCAAGTTGGCATATCTATGATGGGAGTCAAACATATAAGTAATTAAGTGGCAAATGTACTAGATGCTTTAATAAAGTCATAACAAAATATATTGATGATGAAAAGTACTATATATAGTGAGGAGTTGGAAAGATAAGCACAGTTTTGTGACATAGATATATGTCAAGTTAGGGTCTGTAGAATGAGTAAACATTTACCAGGCAGTATTTTGGAAAGGATATTCCTGGACTAGAGAATCATATGAGAAAAAGGCATGGCAGAAATAAGGCAACTTTATCCATTTTGGAACTGCTTTACGAACCTTATTTTAATTACCATGGAATCCAGAGTAGTTGGCACAGTAGTATCAATTTATGCACTTAAAGAGCGTCACTCGATTTTTTTCTACTTGATCACTCTCCATTTTTCCCACTGTGAAGAGCAAAAGCAGTAACATTGTAATTGTTAGTATCAATTGTTAACTGCTTATTATAACTGTGATTAACTTTTAGTACATTAATTCATTTGATCTTTGATATAATCCTTTGAAACAATTGTGTAGGCCTTATTTTCTTCAGTTTATAGATGAAAGAACTTCGACTTGAAGAGTTTAAGTAACTTCCTAAGTATTAAGCGACTGAATGTTAGAGTGGGATGGGAACCGGAAACTGTCTAGTTAATACAAAATCTTGCATTCATTAGTACAAAATCACTTGTCCCTATTCATCTTAATAGAACAAGAGTTTGATATTGATATTAGAAAACTGACTCACTCTGCTTCCAAGGACAATGTCAAGAAAAAAGTAAACCAAATCTAGACTCTGTATGCTCTGGGAAGTAATTCATCCTTTCTTATGCTTTCTGATTACAAAAGTTATACATACTAGGATACATTCAAATAGTGCATGCTCCTGTGTGCATCTATCATTTTGTACATAAATGTGTGTGCAAACATTGTATATATAGGTCCTGATTAGTTCATGAAGAAGGGCTAAAAATACATGCATTGTCCCAAAGTTTCCATCATAAATTCTTGTGCATAAGCAGATTATAAGATAACTAGAAGTTTTAATTAGAAGAATGTGTTTTTCACATTCTTTTAGGAGGATTAAAATCAAAACAAGGTTGTAGTAACATCAAAAAACTTTGGAAGCATTGGAACTTAGTTGAACATCAGAAATAGATGATTTAGATCTGCAGCTAGAAGTATCTGCTTAGCATGTTGAAAGTGCAGACCATGTCAGGGAAGGTGCAAAATGACTTGTAACAATGTATCTCAGAAATCTGGGTTGATGAGAGCAATGAAAGTTCTTAGGAACTTGTTCAGTTTCTTTCCAGTGCAACACCATTAAATTTAATTACAAAGAGAAACTTATTTTGTTATACAAATAATATCCCCACGTAGCCTAATTTAAACTAATTGCCTACACAGTTCCCATTCCAAGGGGAAAATACAACTAAAATAAGTGCTGACTTATTGAAAATGTCTTTAATTATATTATCACATTGAATTCTGCTTTGACCCTTCTTCCAAAGTTATTTTTATAGTCAGAAATGATACTGTAAAGTGTGGCATACCTGCAATTTGTAAAACTTTATTCCTGCCTGACCTATTTTACCAATCATTCTTCCTTCTAACATAAAAAATACTGTTTTCAGCAAACCTCTGAATGTCTACAATGGGACATGAATACCTGTGCTATTTTTCTTCATCTTTATTTCTTGTCATCTTACTATTTATTAGAATGAGAGTAACTTACCTAGGAATCTTGACGTGAAAGAATGACCAATATTGGGTCTTGGGGATTGAGGGATTTTTGCATACATGCTGGCCTAAAGACCAGACAGTGTCAAATGCACCTTCCATAAAACCTGCGGTGTGGCAACTTTGGAACAAAGGGCCAGGCTCCTGATTTCTCTCACAGCATGGAAGAAATAAGATTTTTAATTGGATTCAATGATGGCCTCAATGGAGCCATGTCACTAGCTGTTATAGGGAGGTAACTTTTAAACGACATCAGTCAAGTTAGCTGGAGGGCATTTCAACCCATCATTAATCCAAATCTTGATGACTAGCTGGAGAAAGGGCTCTTGAGACACTGATGGCATGAGAAAAAACAAGGCTGTCCACACCTTCAGTTAATATATTAGACAGTCCAAAGATTTCCTTTTCAATTCCCCATTAACACTAGGTAGGGGGAAGGTGACAGAAGTTTACTCACTCCTGGTCTTGGTCCAAAAAACATAGCCGTTTTAGAAAGCTGGTATTTAAAGATTTGCATAGTAACCTAGCATAGTTGAGACTCTCCAGGATTTTTATTTCTCCAATTATGTGATAGACATATATAGTAAGGTGAAAATTTCACAAGACTTTGGGAAAGGCTCTGATGATGCTTTGTGAGGTGTACTTGGCAATGTGCCACACAAACCTGCTTTTAAAAAGTCAGGCAACTTTTTTTTTTAAAGATTGCTTCATTGAGACACCACAAAGTTCAGAATTGTCTAAGACTTTATTCTTATAAACTTCACTTTGTAGTCATCTTTCTGAAAGACCAAAATGTTGTGTGTAATGGAGATGGGGGAAATTTCCAATTTAAATCATAGCAAGAACTATCAATGTCAGCAAATTTTTATTTTGAGTAGCAGAATTATTTGTTGGAGGAGGGTTGTTCTGTGCGCTGCGGAATTTTTAGCAGAATTTCTGGCCTCCACCCACTAGATGCCAGTACCACCTCCCAGTTATAGCAAACTAAATCAGGTTTCCAGACAGTGCCAAAGGTCCCCTGAGGGATGACTATGCCCCAAGTTGAGAACCATGGAGATATCTATAGATATGTAAAACTGTTGATTTTCCTCTATCTTCAAACCACAAAGTTATCACATGGGTAAAGGCCAAGTCAATTAGGTCTTCAGCACAAATGTCCCTCACCAACATTCCCACCCTCTATGCTCTATATGGGGATAAGAGAGTAATTAAATTAAGCAGAGTGAGAAGAATCTCTCCTTGGTGGATTGTGTATAAGGAAATTACTCGTGGAAAATGATCATGGGAAAGCAAAAGAATATCATCTAAATAGTTTGCCTTCTCTTTAGATTTTATAAGCCATTCACAAAGTTCTCCAGTGATAATACAGATTAATTTGACACTTAATAGGAGCTAGGAGACACCAATTACTCAGAGTTATTTTGGAACACAGCAAAGTTAAATCACACAGAGGATGGTATCTAGATGAATGGGGACATTTCAAGGTTGGTTCTTTCCCACATTCAAAAATGTCACCTAAAGCACAGAGGAAGGAGAACAGACTGGAAACACAAAAACATTTAACTGGCAAAAATTAAACAGCAAAATATAAGCTATGTATTTTTTCAACATATACTAATATTATCTCATTATTTTTATGTTTGAGGAGGCAAACGTGAAAGATAAATACAGAATCTCAGCACAAAAATATCTCAACTGTTAAGAAATTAAAAGCAAAACAAAAGAAGCCATTATTCTAATTATGCAGTAATATTGGTGTCAGAACTAGGCTAACTTAGCATCTACTCAATTAAGAATTTGTTTGAAACTTGCAGTCACTTAAAGGTGATTTCAATTTTATTTTTGTGGTGAAAAACTGCACAAAAGACTTTTGCTGCTGTTGTTCAATTGCTTGGTCATGTCTGACTCTTTTTGATCCCAGGGACTGCAGCACACCAGGCTCCTCTGTCCTTCACTGTCTCCAGGAGTTTGCTCAAATTCATGTCCATTGAGTTGAAGATGCTGTCTAACCATCTCATCCTCTGCAACCCCATTCTCCTTTTGCCTTCAATCTTTCCCAGCATCAGGTTCTTTCCCAATGAGTCAGCTTTTCGCATCAGGTGGCCAGCGCACTGGAGCTTTATTTTCAGCATCAGTCTTCGAATGATAAATAGGGTCAAATTCCTTTAGGATTGATTAGATTGGGTAACCTAGCAGTCCAAGAGACTGTCAAGAGTCTTCTCCAACACTACAGTCAGAAAGCATCAATTCTTCGGTGCTCAGCCTTCTTTATGGTCCAACTCTCATATCCATTTGAGAAGGAAATGGCAACTCCAATATTCTTGCCTGGAGAATCCCATGGCAGGAGGAGTGGGGCAGGCTACAGTCCATGGGATCGCATAGAGTCAGGCATGACTGAGCGACTTCACTTTCACTGGGCTTCCCTGACTTCTCAAATGATGAAGAATCCACCTGCAATGCAGGAGACCCTGGTTGGATTCCTGGGTCAGGAAGATCCACTGGAGGAAGGACAGGCTACCTACTCCAGTATTCTTGAGCTTCCCTTGTGGCTCAGCTGGTAAAGATTCCAACTGCAATGCCAGAGACCTGGGTTTGATTCCTGGGTTGGAAAAAATCCCCTGGCGAAGGAAAAGCTACCCACATCAGTATTCTGACCTGGATTCCATGGACTGTACAGTCCATGGGGTTGCAGAGTCAGACACAACTGAGCAATTTTTACACACACATACACTCCCATCTATACATGACTATTGGAAAAACCATAGATTTTATTATATGGAACTTTGCTGGCAAAGTGATATCTGCTTTTTAATACACTGGTTTGTCATAGCTCTCCTTCCAAGGGGCAAGTGTCTTTTAATTTCATGGATGCAGTCACCATTTGTGGTGATTTTGGAGTCTAAAAAAATAAAGTCTGACACTGTTTCCACTGTTTCCCCATCTATTTCCCATGAAGTGATGGGACCAGATGCCATGATCTTAGTTTTCTGAATGTTGAGCTTTAAGCCAACTTTTTCACTCTCCTCTTTCACTTTCATAACCCAGCTTAAACATCTGCAAGTTCTTGGTTCACATGTTGCTGATGCATAGCTTGCAAGATTTTGAACTTTACCGTACTAGCTTGTGAAATGGCACAATTATACAGCATGAATCACCTGAAATTCCTTCTAGCTTAGGATTAATATATTATGTTGTCAATTCTTTAATGAGGCATTTGGTTTTCTGCTATTTTAAATTCTCCTATTCACTATGATGATTATTTATCAGTAATTTCACAATTCTTGTCATCATTGTACAAGGATAAAAAGGCCAATAGTTTCTTTCGAAAGCCAACTTTTACATTTCTCCTCTTTTTCTCAGCATTTGTCAGCAAATATATGAGAGCACTTTGCAGGGAAATAAATGTAGAATATAATACATTGATTTTTGCATTAAAAAAGTTTACAATTTGCTTCAAAAATGAGGCAAAGATAAAATTGTCATTCTGCTACATTCCATTTACAAATAATTGTCATTTTGTTATTGAGGTTGTTTACTTTTGTTTGTTTGGCCACAAGAATCAAGATTTTTATTCAATGATTTAATTTTTCATAAGAAAACTCATGCCCACTCTTGAGTGCCCGAGATCCTTGGTGATCAAGGCCTGATCCCATTGTGTTTCTAAGCCCGAGACACAGGTGACAAGTTGTTTTTGACTCATAGCAGTTTTGTTATGGATTTGATCTAATAAAAAATGACTGTGAGTATAACAGAAATTCTTTGGATTATTATACTTCTAAATTCTAATTTTGTAGATAATTTGGCAGGAGACTATGGTCATGTGGTATTAAATATTGCTCAATTTTGATAATGACTATCACCATGACTTTTGGGCAGTATGACACAAAAAGTTCCAATACAGGGAATAAGCTTTACTGAAAATATGTTAAAAAAAAAAAATAGGGAACATTTGCAAATTTACTGATCTCTCTGCAAAATTATGTGATATTCATTGTTACCCCACAGAACCAAAGCAGCACAGAAAGTAGTGGATCTATGTTTCTTCTAGTGTATTTGCTTTCTGACCTGGGCTCCTCTTCTATAAATTGGAGGTAAAATATACACCTTAAAGAATTTTATAATCCACCATATTAAAACAGCTTAGCCAAGTGCGTGGCACATATCATCACTAACTAAGTGACAGGACAATGATGAAGAACTCATATTTAACTTAGCTTTCCTCTGCTATCCTTATTTCTAGCTACAGTAGAGAAAGAACATATTTCATATGGTAATTTCCATGATAGAGACCTTCCATGCCTTGAGAAGGTTTTTGCAATATTTTCTTATTATGTCCTTGCCTCAACACCTCTTTCCTCTACAGTTTGTTTTAAACCCAGCAAGCAAAAATTTCCTTTCTAACACAAATTAGCTGATATCTTTCCTCTACTGAGAACCTCTGAATTTGTTTCCCTGTCTCACTTGGAAGAAAAGTTGAAGACTCTACAGTACCTACAAGGCTATTGCTATACCTCTTGGCCCCAATTATTAATACTTCTTTGACCTCTCATCTTACTTCTTTTTCCTTGACTGTTTGTATTGGTCATAGCTCTCTGGAGAAACAGCAACGGGATTGGCACATGATTATGATGCGGACTCGGCTAATGTAGTTATGGAGACGAAGTCCCATGAGCTGATGTTTGCAGAAGCTGGTGGTATAAGTCAGTCTGAGTCTGAAAACCTGAGAATCAGGGGTGCTGATGATGTAAAAACCAGTTCAAAGGCAGAAGATGAGACAAGATGTCCCAGTTCCAGTGGTGAGGCAAGAAAGTAAAGAGACTAATTCCTTCTTCCTCCACCTTTTGTTTTATTCAGGCCCTCAATAGATTACATGATGCCCAATCATTTTGAGGAGGGCAATCAATTTAGCAAGTTCACCAATTCAGATGCATTTGGGAAACACTCTCACAGGTGCATTCAGAAACAATGTTTCATCTGGCACCCTGTGCCCCACTCATAACTCACACACATGTTGACCATCACACTCTGCCTCATCTCAGTGGCCTACTTGTGGTCCTCTAACTTGCCAAACATCTCACACTCACACCTCAGAGTCTTGGCAGTTTCTGGCTTTAGTTTGAATTCTGATGGCTTATTACCTCCTCAATGACAAATTTTGCTTAAATACCACTTTCTTAATGATGTCAACAATCAGTATCTTATTTACAATTATAACCCAAGTGCTAATCCTTATTCACTGGCCTTCCTAATAATCCAATTAAACACATTATTTGATTTTTTCCCCATAAAACATGTATTCCACCCTTATTACCTCTATCATACCATATAGTTTTATTTATTGTACGTCTTCTGGGGTTTTTAATTGACTAATTCTCCTTTAGAGGAGAAGGGGACGACAGACGATGAGATGGTTGGATGGAATCACTGACTCAATGGGCATGAGTTTGAGTAAACTCTAGGAGTTGGCGATGGACAGGAAGGTCTGGCATGCTTCAGTCCATGGGGTCGCAAACAGTCAGACATGACTGAGCGACTGAACTGAACTGAATTCTCCTTTGGGCCCAGGTCAAAACCAGAAACTCTAAAATCATGATGGAATAGAATTAAGAATTGAGGTAACAGGTGGTTTTTCTCAAGGAAAGGCATATTTTCTGAACAAAATTATAATGCCCTTATGAAATCACACAGGGCTCCTTAGCACCTTCTGCCATGTGAGGACACAGTGAAAAGATGTCTACCTTTGAGAAAATAGGCTCTTCCAGACACCAAATCTGCCAGTGTCTTGATCTTGGACTTCCTAGTATCCAGTACTGTGAGAAATAAATTTCTACTGTTTACAAAATCCCTGGTGGTGGTGGTGGTTTAGTCGCTAAGTTGTGTCTACCTCTTGTGATCCCATGGATTGTACCCACCAGGCTCCTCTGTCCATGGGATTCTCCAGGCAGGTATCCTGGAGTGGGTTGTCATTTCCTTCTGCAGGGGATCTTCCCGACCCAGGAATCAAACCTGGGTCTCCTGCATTGCAGGCAGATGATTTACCAACTAAGCTATGAGGGAAGCCCAATCTATAGTATTTTTGTTGTAACAGCTCAAATAGACTAAGGAAAAAAAAAAAAGTTTTAAGAAGCAAACTTACAATTAGTCTTCAGCATAGTGATTTATTATGTTTTTAGAGAATGGTGCTTATAGTATCCCTGACTATATATGCTCCTTAAAGGCTGGTGCTATGCCTCATTCATTTTCTATATTCAGAGAATCTATTGATCAACTTACATATAGTAGTCTTATTAAATTAATAGATAAAATGGACAAATAAATGTTCAATAGGTCCTTAAAGGCTACAGAACCACTTCTTACCACATTTCTACCTTTAAGGTTCATGTTCTATTGGAGTACTAAGAATATTAATGAATATACATACATATACACATGCAGATACACAAAGGATAAATAATGGTTTCTGTGTTGCTATAAAGAGTTTTTTTTTTTTTATAAAGAGTTTTTTATGCATGTGGCTAAACAGCTAAATGTGAGCTCATGTAATATTGAAGCAATTCTTCCAAATCCAAGAAGAGTGAGCCTAGCATAATAACCAGCTTTGACACTCTTACAATAAGATTAAATCATTGTCAAGGAGAGATAATGGACACAGCATGGATCTACAAAATTTTTGCCAAATAAACTGGACACAATCCAACAAGCTGATCAAATAATACTGCCAAGGAAATCAGTGAAACTTTCTGGCAAGCACACATCAGAGCACTGGTTAATTACAGCCACTTAAAAGATCAAGACCCTGGCCCTGGATATAGTGACCCCAAATCTGAAAACTGTGTTAACCATTAACATCAAGTGTTTTTTTCTTAAAGATCTCAGGCATTAGTCTAGGACACTCAAGTATTATCAGAAGCCAGAGATTATCTCTATTTTCATATCAATATGGATTCTTTCTCTGAAAAAAAGTGCATCTGATAGTGTTAGTGTTGTTAACAGGAAATCAGTTATCAGATTCCACTAAAATTTCTTTACTCTCATTAAACTATGTCTTAGCTGACCTATACATTCTACCTGTTATAAAAGGTCAAATATCAAAGAATAACTGCAGGTATGTGACTCAATAGAATGGTCCCTAAATTAGGGAGTGGGGGATTGTCTTTGTTTACATTAAATATTATACCCAGCAAAGGACTGAGGTAGATGTGATTAACTTTCAGGAGCCCAGGAGTCCTAACACTAATTATACAGAATGCATGTGAATTTAGGCAAGTGTTGGAGCCATAGTCTGTATCAGATGATAAAACCCACTAGTTCTCAAAACAGCTCATGTGGAATATCTATTGTCTTACTGGTCAATTTGGTTTGTTGTGTAGAATCTGATTATCTGTATTATTTGAAATGAATAGAAATACAGAAAGCCAAAAATTGCCTATTTGTTAGGCAAACCTCTCACAACATAGCAAAAGGAAGCTACATATAATCCAGAAATTCTTTGGAAATCTTTTGTTGGTTTAGGAATGTCATGAAAAATGAATAATGGCAAAATAAGTTTAAAAAACTGCTGTTGGGTTGCACTGCATAGACCTGTAAGTGTTGTAGTTGCTCAGACTTGAGACCAAGGAAAGAGCCCAGAGACATCAATAGTTTACTTGATGGGGTTCCTATATGCCTGAAACAAAGGGTTCTGGAATAACACCCCACTTTGTATAGAAGATGGTAGGCAGAACATGACAGGAATCTTCTACTCAGGGGACGAGGTTACCATTTACAGGGGGAATTGATGTCAGGTTGGCTCATCAGTGACCAGGGAAACCAGCCACTGGAGCACATCCTTCACAGCCCCTCAGATTAACAACTATCAAGAGAGCAGATATTTCCCTTTAATAAACTAGTACATGGAGCTGTTCTAGCCTAAGGTTTAGAACAATTACTAGCTGGGGCAGGGGGCAAGTCTGTTTGTGTGAGTAGGATATACATGTAGCAGGGACTGGTCAAGCAGGGGATTTACAGAGCAAGAGAACAGCCATCTTGAGTGGCCTGACCATACAATAACTTTTTCAGTTTTGTATTCCCACCTAATGATAATCTTTAATCTTATCTAACGTTTCTCAAACATTACTTGGAAATGATTCTCTTCCCATTCCCAATCCACAGCCCACTGTCATCAAGCTTTCACTTGTATCTTTCCGTGGAGGTCTTCAGCCTAAGGTCACCCACAATTTCCTAATTGTCAAATCTAATGGTCTTCTTTCAGCTTTTCTAATACTTATTTTTAGAGTTTCTAAGACTATTGGTCGTTTTCTCTGGCTTGAAATAACAACTTTTCCTGAGTTTCATGGTACATTGCTTTTCCTTTTTAAAATGGTTCCTTCAATATATCTTTCTCTTTGTTGTTTTTGTTGTTATGTAAGAGTCTTTTCAGACCCCATGGACCTGTAGCCTGCCAGGTGCCTCTTTCCATGGTATTCTCCAGGCAAGAACATGGAGTGTGTTCCCATGCCCTTCTCCAAGGGGGTCTTCCCAACCTGGGGATTGAACCCACATCCCTGCATTGGCAGGTGGATTCTTTATCACTGAGCTACCATATCTTTCTCTAGCTCCTCTTTATATACCATGCATCATTTTTTAGTGTTCCCAGGTTCCATTCCTCTTCATTCAATCTCCATTATTCTTATCACTTCAATATCTATGATACAAAACTTTGATGACTTTCTAGTATATGTCATTAATCACTCTCTTGAATTCAGGGCTTTTATCAATTTGTCCACTTGATACTACACATATTATTAAATTTAGTTGTTCAAAAACAGCTAATCCCACACCAGTAAGTTTCCTATACTGTACTACATTAAAAATCCAAGAAATACTTTAGCCACTCAATGCAAAAAGCTGACTCATTGGAAACAACCTTGATGCTCGGTAAGATTGAGGGCAGGAGGTGAAGGGGGCAACAGAGGATGAGATGGTTGGATGGAATCACCAACTCAATGGACATGAGTTGGAGCAAACTCTGGCAGATAGTGAAGGACAAGAAAGCCTTGTGTGCTGTAGTCCATGGGGTCGCAGCAAGTGGGACATGATTTAGCCACTGAACAACAGCAACGTTAAAAATGTGCTACTCACCCAAGTACATAAGCCAAAAATTTAGCTTTTTCACTTTTAATTTTTGTGCTTATTTGCTTGGTTTGTGGAAGCATTAAGTAATGAAGGGCTTTCCTTGTGGCTCAGCTGGTAAAGACTCTACAGTGAGGGAGACCTGGGTTCAATCTCTGGATTGGGAAGATCTCCTGGAGAAGGAAAAGGCTACCCACTCCAGTATTCTGGCCTGGAGAATTCCATGGACTCTATAGTCTATGAGGTCATAAAGAGTTGGACATGACTGAGCAATTTTCATTTTCACCTTCAGACATAGATATAATCTAGCCACTTATAAGCAGATTTTACACACTTTCCCCCTTAATTTAGACACTTTTTACTTCCTTCGTTACTTAAAGTGAAAGCAAGTATTTTCAATATCAACAATTCTTCATGTTTTTAAGAGATCCAGGTATAACAGCAACTGAAAACAATGCCTTCAACTTTATATAATGGACTTATATGTTCCTTTAATCATAACATAGAGACCTGATGGGAGTGTTCTCAGGGAACTTAAAGTCTAATTAGGCAGAGAGAAATAAAAATACATCTCTTTTTATAAACTAAGAAAGAAATTATGAAATGCTACTATAGAAAAATTAAAGTGGACAACATTTTTTGGTTTGATAATTAGGGTAAGACTCTTACAGGAAATATTTAGACTAACTGTGGCCTGATAGAAAATAAAAAATCAGCAGGAGGAAAAGCATGGCATGCAGAAGGCAAAGGAAGTGTAAAATTTCTAGGGGAAAGAAACTTGATGCATTCAATAAATGAAAATGGACCAATGGGGCTGTATCATTATTAGCAAAGAAATGGATCCCTCATCTCTGAGTGTATGTTCAGTTATGTCCAACTCTTTGTGACCCCATGGGCTGTAGCCCTTCATGCTCCTCTGTCCATGGAATTTTCCAGGTAAGGATACTGGAATGGGTTTCCATTTCCTACTTCAAAGAATCATCTTGACCCATGGATTGAACCCGTGTCTTTTGCCTCTCCTGCATGGGCAGGCAGATTTTTTACCACTTGAAAGTCCCCAAAAAAGAGAATAATTGCCAATAATTAGTAAGAATGATCAATGGATATAGATTTGCTAATAAAGTAAAATATATTTTAGGTCAGAGTTTTAAATTACAGCTAATTGTGAGAAAAACACCTAAAACATAAGAACACATCTATTTTTTTGTTTTAACAATTTTAAACACATATAAGGCAATATTATCCAAAGGAAATCTGCTATTGTATATCAATGAATCAAGGACACAAAATCAGAAAAGTAAAAAAACACCAAAACTTATCAGCAAACTATAATTTTTTTTTATTTAACTTAAGAATCTACCTGTAAGCTGAGGGATCAGCTGATCAGCTCTTGTTATCTCCCTTGGTTTCCCTTTACAACTGGGAGTTGATGGATCTCCACTTGACATAGCTGTTACAACTGGCTTCACTCTAAAATTCTCTCATCTCTCTTCTGTACTCATCCTTTCAAGTTCAATTATGCAAATCTTTTTTCAAACTTCAGCTTGTATTATGTCTGCTAAGATCTCATTGGCCAAATCATATCCCATAGGCTAAGGAGTGTATTGTTACCACATTGGGAGGACAGTGCATAGGCAATGGTGGGATACTTAATCCAATTATGAGGGACAGAGCAAGAATTTAAGTGATAGTCCAATCTACTACAAAATATATATTAATCTCTAACAAAATGGACTTTATGAAGAAGGCTTTAGTAAATATAATGCTACTAATTTATAACATGTTAAGTTCACAGGGGAAGTAGTTCGATTCTAAAATAATCTTCCCAAGTAATATACATATTTATAATTATAAAAATAACTGCAATTGATATAGACAGAAAAATAAATATACAGGTTCATTTTAACTTGCCTGTTTCAGTAATTAAGATTAATTGAAGGGAAATATCAGAAAGGACTAGATTAACACTGTCTAAAAGAAATAAAATAAAAACTACACATTATTTTAAAGTTTCTAGTAGCCACATTAAAGGACATAATAATAAATAGATAAATTAATTTTAATAATATATTTTATTTCACCCAATATATCCAATATGTTATCATTTCAACAAATAATCAATATAAAATATGTCATTTTTGGTTTTAAATTGTTGCCATATACTGCATTTATGTATTTTTATGGGAGTAGAGGAATAGCTAGTCAGTGAAGTGGGAGGGTAAAAAATTAAGACATCACCAAGTTGTCTAGTTATTAGTGCACTGAGAAAAGGAAAATATGGTGATGTTATAGAACTGTACATGGGACTGTTCATATTAACATAAATTTAAATTAAATAAAATGAAAAATACAGTTCCTTGACTCAATAGCCACATATGGTTTGGATCTTGGCTACTGTATTGATCAACACTTGTTACAGGACATTTCCAACCTTTCTAACACAGGAAGTCCTGTTGGGTAGTGCTATTGCAGACAATGACTGGGGGAATGAGGGATCTCTTTAAAATGAGAAGCTAGAGAAGTCTCCTCTGAGAGAGAGATATTTAGGCATGACCCAAAGGACAAGAAAAAGCTAGTTCTGCAAAGATGAGGTGCAAGACATGGGGCAGAGAAAGCAAAACGCATACAGCCCTTTTGGTGGAAGCTGTTGTGTTCTGAGCTGCACCCCACAGGCCGACAAACAGGTGCTTGCCCAACTTCAAGACCAAAGAAATAGCCCAGAATCAGTGAGAGAGACATCAATGCTTTATTGGATAGGGATGGCAGGCAGGACATGGTGTCAGTCTCCATTCTGTTTTCATATTCCAATAAGATGAAAAATTGTGACAGATCCTGGAGGCAGTGATAAATGCATTAAGGTCACTGGCATATCCTCTTTATTCTGTTATACTTGGAGTGTGTGAGAATAGATTCCACCCAAGAAGGCGGCAAGAGATGTAATTTGTCCTAAGAGAATAGCCAAGTTACAGCCAGGGTAGAAGATGGAGAAAACTTTTGGATAGAGATTTAGAATATGATGGAAACTGTCTATCACTAAGTAACAGCTGAAAAAGGCCAAATGGAAGAGAGATCCCAGAGAGAGGCATAGTACAGAAAGAGAGATGAGTTGGGGAATTTGTTAAGAAAGAAAATGTGACAAGGAAGGTTTGACTTATGTTCATTTATGCATGTTTCTCACTGTTTCTTATGCTTTCTGCCTTTCCTACTTAGAATCTTCATTATAATCTAAAGACATCCCAGTTATTCCTATAACACAGTGATTGCTATTATTTCTATTTCCCTTTTGATCTCTAACAGAGAGTAAGCTCATTAAGAACAGAGACTGGGTATTTATTAGTTTTTATTTTCCCGATGCTTACAGAGTGTCTGAGACTTAATAAGTGTTTAATCCTTGATTTAGGAGTGAATTACCCCTTGACTATGCCCATTTGTGTATAGGATTGGATCTATAGCTCCAAGAGTTGAAAGTAAAAGCTGAGAGCATTATTTCAATTTCTTTCTCTATAAAGTGGAAGAGTTTGTCCAGAATGACCTCTATGGTTTTCTGAAGCTGGAGATTTCACAACTTCTAAATGACAAATCCTTTCATTTGTCCAAATGTTTCACCAGTGGTTTCATTTCCACTTTCTCTGCAAAGACACCTAAGTTAGCTGTGAGAATTTTTGACAATAACCTCTATTTTGGGAGCCTTCCATGTCAAGTATCTTATCACTTACTTCTCTTTTAAATGTTCTGAAATACAGAGTTAACCTTTATAACAACTATCTTGAAGAAGGAAAAAAATAAAAGACTATGAGCCATCTAGCTCTAAATATCAAGTAGATGCTGTGTTTCCTGAAACCCAATCCTTTATTAAATAATAGATTTTAAGTTACTCTGTCAGCAAAGTGGAATTATTAATTAGTGGACATTGGAATAAAATGAGTTTCAAGGATGTGGAATAGTGATCCAAAGGAAATAAAATTCAACTCATGTTCATATCTTCTAATTGACTACTGTTCAGAGGGAATCAATACCCTCAACACAAGGATCGATAAGAGCAAGACTTTTTTGTATATCACCCAGGATAGGCTTCGGCAGGTTAAAAGAGTTTTTTTAACACTTGAACTTCCCACCTTTGTCTTTTAATTTGCTCCGAGGTACACTATTTGAAATTATAATAATAATTGTACAGAACAGTAGCCAAATGGCATATAATAAAACAAGGATTCTTAAAGTACTGTCTGGGACCATTGGGATATGTAGATTGTACAAGTCCAGAAAGTTAAAAGCTTATGGAATGAAATGTTTCCTATATTGAAAGTCTTTTGTTTTCACATATTAATTTATCCATTCAGTGCTAAAGAGGATGTAGTACATAAACAATGTGGTCACAAATAATTTTCTTTTCCATCCCATGTCTCAGAATTTTGCCATATTCTGATTTATACTTTTTTTCCACCCAAGAGACATTTTACACAATTGGTTTTCACTTTGCATTTGTAATTTCTAGGTATGACTATGGGAATAAGGAATTGGGATGTAAAGTCTTAAACAGAAATGTTTTTATTTGCCATTTAGTCAATAAACAACATGATTCACTAGGCTCTAAAGAAACAGATATATCAAATATAGGAAATATCAAAGAAATCAATTATATTGACACTTTTGAAAGAACAAAACTGACTTAAAACTGCTTTGATCACAATGAAAATTAACATAGCATCACCAGAGTAAATAAATATGCAAGAGAATAGAGTGAAATTTTATTTTCATACATGTAGGAAAGAAATCTTCCTTGAGAAAGTCTGAAACATGATATTTAAGAAGGGTTAAGACATGACATGGCATAACTCCAACCCCAATCCAAGGGCAAGTTTTCAATCACCAAGGGGCAGTTGGAACAAGCAAATAGATCATGATAGAGACTATACAAAGTTTAAAAGCTAAGAGCTATAAATTTAGTTACTTCTTTTTGAATCTTATAATAAGAGGTCTTTGGTAGGCTCTGCTTAAATTTCAGTTGTCATTTACGTGAACTATCTTCATTAAACCTTTATTTATTGAATGTGTTAGTATTCTAGGGTTGCTGTAACATATTAACACAAACTTAGTGACTTTAAACATCAGAAATTAAATTTTTTCACAGTGTTAGAGGCCAGAGGTCTGAAAACAAGGTGTTGCAGGGCCACGCTGCCTCCAAAGGGTTTAAGGATGTATGTGCTGCTTGCCTCCTTCAGCTTCCAGTGGCTCCAGAGTTTCTTTGGCCTGTGGTCACGTCACTGTCTATCTCTGTCTTGATGGTCATACTCCATTTCCTTTTCTGTCTCTCTCATATAAGAATATGTATGATTGCATGTAGGACCCATCTGGGAAACCTGTGCTCTCTCTCTCTCTCTCAAGAGCTTAATTTGATCATATATTTTGCTATACAAGGTAATACTCCAGGTACAGAGATTAGAATTTTGACATTATTTTTTTAGTTTGAGGGATATCACTTAGCCCGCAGTAATAGGCATACCAAATTCTGTCTTTAATATAACCCAATTTAAAGGTAATTTTTTATGAGAAGAGGAATAATGAGATATAATGAGATCAAAAGAGTTAATAACTTGCTATGTACTATACTTTTTCAAGTGAATTCTTAGAACGGTGATAGGTTTAATATTTCCATTTGTGTTAGTCTCTAGTGTGGTTGCTCTATCTTCGGTCCTGTATTCAGAATATTAAAAACAAAAATAGCTTGTGATCTATTTTTCAGGAAAGCTAGGACTTATCCCAGAAATTGCTTTATCCTTGAACTTATAAAATTCACTTCTGTCAAAAAAAAGAAAAAAATGGAAGGACGAATAGGCAGCTCATGTGAAAATGATGACTTCATGTCACATCTCCGTTTTCTTTTAGAGAGGATTTGCAAGCCACCATTTTGCCCTAGGGAGAAATGTTGCCATTTTCACAGCAAAGTGTTTTGTTTTTTTTTGCTTTTTTGTTTTTTGTACAGCAAAATGACAGTTTTCTTCAACAGTAAAACTGAATTAACTTCTGAGGAAAAATGCAGTAAAAATGTCAAACTCATAAAATATATCACGTTTTGAACATCTGCACATGTTTTTGACTGACCTGACCAAGAAAGAATATGTCCTCAAGGTACCAGTGAATCAGGGACTTGGTAGTTGAAGGACAGATGGGGGAGAGCAGGGGAGAAATGAGGAGGAGAAGGGGGAGGGGATGAGAGGGGGAAAGTATGTTTAGTTTACAGATATGGAGCTCAGATATGGAGCTGTTTGGGGATGATAGCAGTGATTATACTTCTTATTTGTGCAATGCCATATTAAATAGTCTGAAAGATCTATGCAAGTCTGGAGTCAGGGAAATACAGGTCTAAACTAGAAAGGCTGATGTGTCTCAGGGAAAGATCCCCCTTCTTCCCTCTACCCACTCCTTCCTTCTTTTTCTTCTTCCTTCCTCTAATTCTTCTCTGCTAGTGTATTCCCGTGAATATAAATAATATTTTTCAGGACAAGTGTTTTCAGTTAATTTGGACTCTAAACTTAGCCACTGTGTGCTATCTTGCACTTTATTTATTAGCTGAATGGTGACCAAATGTTTGCTTAGATGTATGATTTAGTGAAGACAACATTAAGTCATAGCCATTAAATACATGGAGGGGTACAGTATAATCTGCAAGAACCAGGCATTATGGCTCTTTATATTCTGTTAAGTGAAAACTGAATGTTAGTCATTCAGTGGTGTCCAATTCTTTGTGACCCCATGAATTGTAGCCCTCCAGGCTTCTCTGTCCATAGGATTCTCCAGGCAAGAAAACAGGATTGGTTAGCTCTCCAGGGGATCTTCCCAACCCAGGGATCGAACCCAGATCTCGTGCATTGTGGGCAGATTCTTTACCATCTGAGCCACCAGGGAATTCCCCTATCTTCTGCTAGATGAGATTTCAAACCACAAATGAGTCCTTTTACTTTTACAAGAAGAGGAGCCAGCCTATCATTTTCCCTTCTGATCAATGAGTAAAAGTAGAGAAATCGACACCTGGTCCCACCACGCATGACACAGGAAAAGTGGAGAATAAGATACTATTAGAAGTAATAACAGTTCACAATTGTGTATGATTCATCATCTATAAAACTATTCAATATTCTTTGTTTAATTTTGTCATCATAAGAGACATTGAAGTGAATATGAGAGTGTCATCCTGTCAGTTTTTTATAAACAAAGACATGAGTCCAGAATGTTCACCTTCTGGTATAAGAGATGTTACCTTCTAGTACAATAATTGGGCTCACTGCAGACTGAGGTTTCATATAAGACAGGAAGCACTTTGGGAAGCCAGAGTTTTGGCTCAATTATAGGCTATCCACTCCAGTATGCTTCGGCTTCCCTTGTGGCTCAGCTGGTAAAAAAATCTGCCTGCAATGCAGGAGAGCTGGGTTCGATCCCTGGGTTGGGAAGATCCTCTGGAGAAAGGAAAGGCTATCCATTCCAGTGTTCTGGCCTGGAGAATTCCATGGACTGTATAGTCCATGGGATCACAAAGAGTTGGACATGACTGAACAACTTTCACGTTCATACTACTTACTGTTTGACTCTATTCCTAGGCATCAGTTTTCATTTCCTTGTATAATAGAAATGAAGTAATCTATGGTTTCTCAGATCATTTCCAACTCAGACAAGCCCAAATTCTAGCAAACCATTTCAGCAAGAGTGTCACCTGCCCTCTGTACATGGGAAAACTAACTTGTCCCTTTAATATTCTCTTAATCTGACTAATGAGAGCAAATTGCTTTTGATGCCATGCCTTGCCTTAATGTGATCTTAGGCCAATAGCATTGCTCGGAAGAAGAGCAGGATTTCAGGATCCTGAGTTGTCTTTACTACTTAAGTTGTTCATAAGGCAGTCTCCTACCCACTTATGTTCCCCTCTGTTTCTAATCACCTTCCACTAAAACTGTCATCCCTTCTAGCCTTCTCAGTGGTAATATTGTATCATAGGCAGCCAACTCATCAATTTAAAAAAAAAATAGATTTCAACCATGACTAATGTGCAAGATATGATTGAAATAGAATGTACATGTAATTGGAATGTTTTGAAGTTAACTGTGGCTTGCACACATCTTTGAGAAAATTCAGATGTTTCCTAGTTAATAAAGAGAGGATAAAGGAGGGACTTGCATACAGTATGAACTTCTGCCCACACCTCTGTTAAGGAGCCTCTTCTGATCTATTGTTGTTCAATCTCTCAGTCCTGTCTGACTCTTTGTGACTCTCATAGACTACAGCACACCACATTTCCCTGTCTTTCACTATCTTCCTGAGTCTGCTCAGATTCATGTCCATTGAGTCAGTGATTCTATCTTACCATCTTATCCTCTGCCACCTCTTTATTCCTGACAAATGATCCAAGACAGATATCCCACATTATCATCTATAGGATACCTTTGGGTTGTGTGAAAGAGAACACATTTATTCAAAGAGAGTGTGTATACAGAAGATATGATCTCAGAATGGACATAGAGTAGAAGTTAAAGAAAGGCGAAAATGATTATATTGAATAAATTCACTGAGTACTAATATTCTTTAAGAGTTGATCTTTAAATTGTTTAATGAAAAGTAAAATTGGATGTTATCAGGAAAGGAAAATATTTTTTTAGACTGTGTTGTGCAGCATGCCTGATCTTAGTTCCCCAACCGGGGATCAAACCCATGCCCACTGCGCTGGGAGCTCAGAGTCTTAACCATTAGACTGCAAAAGAAGTCCCAAAAGTCTTTTATTAAGACAATGCATTTGCTATGTCTGTCTATGCATCATTTCATACATTCAAAACTATTCCTCTTGTTTATCTTTCATTCCCCCAATTTTCCCAAAGGAAACAAAAAGTATTACAATACTTGAAAGTTATTTTAAAAGTTTTGTTATTGTTTAAAAAGTTAATTCTGGAAGGAGGTAAGAAGATCTATTCAGGTAGTCTTTTGACTATCCTTCTGTCTATAACAGCTTTTGTGGCCCCCGATCCATCTTTCATTTTTTTACATCTTGGACTGCTGTCCAACTTTTGACTTGGTGGGTAATAATAAGAGATTTGGATTCAGTTTCAAGTATTTTCCAAACCATGATGCTTTTTTGAGGAAAGTGACAAAAGCTAGACTATTGCCTATCTATTACTCAAAGGTTTTTATTTCATTTTATTCTTAATTTAAGATAACTTTATTCCTGCAGGCATCCAGTTTTACCAAGACTAACTAATTTGTAAACTTTGGTGAGTCTCATTCTCAAGTAATATGAGACTGGATGTCAAAGTCACTTGTTTTCTAAGTTGTTCTGATTATCCTCAGTTTGAAGTTCCCCTTGAGATCTGATGTCTTATCTTCTGTTTCCTGCTCTGTGCTCCAGAAGGCTAAACACTTCATAAACAGTTCATAAAGCTTATTGCCCATGCTCCCCGAGCTCCTCTTTCAGTTGGGATCAGCCAATAAAAGGCACAGGCAAGAAATGAGAGAATAGAAAGATAAAGGACTTTCTGGATATTTATATTCCTCTTGTCTCCTTGTCAAGATGCTAGCTATGATGCGCTCCGAGAGGCACCACTCCCACTGCAGAGATTCTTCTTGAGTGTCTCTCATCCTTCTAGGGCACATTATCACCTCTACCTCAACCTCTTGCCCAGACAGGCCCAGTGACGGTAGCAACTCGTTGGTTGTCTTAGATCAGTTCCCTGGGAAATGGATACTGAGAGAATATTCCTACAGAGGAACTTTATTGGGATGTGTATTCAAGACATGAAAGAACATAGGAATAGACAGAGAACAAGTTATTCTTTGATACTGAGGCAACCATGGCTTTGCTTTACAGCTGAGATGTCCTTTAAGAGAAGTTTGACTGGCGGTCAGCAGGCTGGGCCTTTGCATTCCCTGAGGACCTGCCAGTGATTGCAAGCTGCCTAGGGGAGGAGAATAACCTCAGTTTAGGTAGATTTCTTTCGCAGAGAGTAATCTTTGTGAGTCCTCAGCCTTGCAGTTTCCATGGAAAGGGGAAGGAATGGATTAACATGGAGGACAGTTTTGGCAAAACATCACAACATCCATTACATTCATCCCCTCTGCTTTTCCAGCTTTCATTGGTTCCTTTAATTTTGCCCAAACCTCTATAATACCTTCATTGTGCTCACTTTGGTTAAACCTTTTGAAGGAGCATCGTGTTTCAGTCCAGATTCCTGACTCATAAAGTATTGCAAGAGACATGAGGTAACTAACATGTATTACTTAAATACAGTGCCTATTGTTTATAAGAAGTTAAATTTCTTGAAAGGCTTCTCTGGCAGTTTTTGAAATTTCCACTTTCAAATACTGGTTTTATACCACTTACTTTGCTCTTACTTTGGGATATTCGTTGGTTATTATTATTATTTTTTTTGGTTGGTTATTTAAAATGTGTTATTTGACTTCTGTGCTGTGCTGTGATAAGTCACTTCAGTCATGTCAGACTCTTTGTGAGCCTATAACTGTAGCCTGCCAGGCTCCTCTGTTCCTGGAATTCTCCAGGCAAAAATACTGGAGAGGGCTGCCATTTCCTTCTCCAGGGGAATCTGCCTGACCCAGGGATCAAACTCATTTCTCTTACGTCTCCTGCATTGGCAGGCAGATTTTTTTACTACTAGTGCCACACCTATTTGTGTAAAATAAAGACAGTGAGAGCACCTACCCCATAGGAATGCTATGTGGGTTACGCAAAATAATCAAATGACTAGAAATGTACCTGGCACACAGCAAACATCCAATAAAGCATCCAGATGATCCAATACTATCACCCGTAATTTTTATTCAATCCTTCAAAAGCTATTTTATTAGATTGTTTAACAGTTATCGTCCTGAATTTAGTATTATACCTAATTGTTATGGAGTTAGAATTGTTGAAATCCTTCAAAAATCCATTTCCCACACTGCTTTAGTGCAGTTTATTTATACCTCTGCCTCTTTTTAAATAAATGTCCCATTTCTCCCATACTTAAAGTTCATGAACTGGTCAAAGATTTTCATAATTATGCTATTATTCATAGGCAATTTAAAATAGTTCATCTTATGCTATTAATTTTGTTAAGGAGAAGCTAAACATTTGAAAGTATCCATAAGGTCCTAAATGCATGAGAGTGTTTTGTTTGCTGTGTGGCAGTAAGGTTTCTGTCACTATTTCTCACCTGACTGATTTGGATCTTGCCTTAGAATGTGCTTGTGCTTACTTGCCCAGTTGTGTCCCACTCTTTGTGACCCAGGGACTATAGCCCGCCAGGTTCCTCTGTCCACGGGGATTCTCCAAGCAAGAATACTGGAGTGGGTTTCCATGCCCTCCTCCAGGTATAATTCAACTCCAGTATGGAGTTATTGTTATTGCTTTTATTAATTTAAATCATTTCTTTAATACTTTTCTCCAACCAGAAATAAATAAGGTGGCTCACTGATGCTAATGTTTGTTCATTGCTCATATTTAACAAATTTGATGTGGCCTTTTTCATGTATGCATTTGAAAAAAGCTTAGCAAAAAGTAAGTTATGTGCCTTTCCCCTTATTTTCTGTTTGTGGTGAGAAAATGAGCATCTCCCTTATGATTTTAGTGCAGGTGGCAATGTTGTTGTTGTTGCTATTGTTATTGTTTGGTCGCTACATTGTTCTCAGCTCTTTTGCAGTGCCAAAGACTGTAGCCCACCAGCCTCATCTGTCCATAAGGTTTCTCAGGCAAGAATACTGGAGAGGGTTGCTATTTCCTTCTCTGAGGGATCTTCCTGACCCAGGGATTGAACCGGAGTCTCCTGCATTGGCAGGTGGATTCCACTGAGCCACCTGGTGACATTTATGTTCACATGAATCTAGCTATATGAATCTGAAAGGATACATACAATTTTTGATTAAAGAAATTTAAATGAATCTATTCCTGCTTCTCACCTATGATTAAATGGGTTTGAACCTCTCAAAGGTGAAAAATTATTTTGAATATGCTACTTATATTTTTATTATTGAAGGCATCCTGATTATTTCATCTTTACTACTCTTTAAAAAATATCGATTGGAGGAGTGATATTTTACTGTATTAGGTTCACTATCCCGGAAAAAATCACAATCACAATTTTTCTCTGGCTAACAAATTTTCTATAGAGAAGAAATATTTTTCATCACTGTGCCAAGCAGCTCTCATTAAACTTAATGGTGGCAGAGAACATTATGCTTAGACACTGGAAAGATAATACAAGGACATTAGTATGAAAATGAATTTTAGACCCATAACAAACAACTTTGCAGAGGAGTTATATATAACATAGAAATCCAACTTAAAGGCTGTTGAGTAACTCATAAAGCATTCACAAATGCTGTCAAATTCATATGCAGATTGAGGGCCATAAATGATCAGATCAACAAAACAGTAGAGAAAACTTTGGACAAGGAAGTTAAGCTCTAACTTAGTGTGGCTTTTTGTAATGACAGAGATACAGATTTTATTTTTATCATATATACGCCTTATGAATTATTTATTATTCTAATAAAATAACATAATTTTACAATTAAAAAATCAGAGACAATTTCATAGGATTAAGATGTTGCTCTTTAGATTGCATTTGGTTTTCATGAGCATTCTGATTTTGATTTGAATATTAGCTAGCCAACTGGGGCCTGACAAATACTAGAATATATTTAGTTCATCATTTAATGTGGAGTTTATTCAAATTTTACCTTCTGTGTAGGTATTTGTATGAATGGAACTTTTAACGCAAAGGCTACTAGGTATGGTAAAATGAAAAAATGCTGTTGATTTATGATTGTTGGGGACAACCATTTTTTAATCTAAGTAAAAGAACAGCCAGGAGTCTCCATGACATGCTGTTATTTCAGATAATGTAGGATTCAGATAGCCTCCTGAAGAGTATCCCATTGTGTGCCTAGAATTATCTGGCAATATCACTGCTGGTGATCCAAGTTTGGATAAAATTGGGATCCCTTTTCTAATAATATTTTCTTTCATTCAGTATGTTTGCATTATTTGGAAAACATAGCTCTTTTTAATCAATTTCTCTGTTCTTCTGTATTATGTAGACCCTTTTTGTTGTCTGTTTCTTTAGATTTGGGATACAAAATGACAACTTAAAACTTGAGCCATTTTTGTTAGTGATCCAGTGGCACTTATTCAAATGGGATCACTAGCACTGATGAATAATGTATATACATTTGAAAACAGGAAGTCATAAAACATTAATGTATTTCGTATGTTTTCAGTATTATGAAATATTTTAATGTAGCTGTAGGAATAATAGGTCCATCAAGAATTTTCTCCTTGATCTCAGCCTATCTGAGAGTCCTTACCTTACACCATTGATCTAGACTATTCAAAGGCAATTAGGAATTAAGAATAGGCTAAATCATTTAAATATGCAAATTCATTCAGTAAAACAATTATTAGGATATTGAGAATTAAGGGTATTTTATTCCATTATCATTGACCATGTGCTACAGGACACTTAGCATAAAAACAAGTGCTACCTGCATTGCAAATGCCTTCTTAACACATACACACAAAGTAAGTTATATGTGCTTTAGATCTAGCACATAAGCCTAAATTTACATTTTTTGTTATAAGGCGTTTCTTACAAATCTTTGCCATGAAAACAAGTAGATTGATCTTTAGAATTCAGAATTAATTCATCTGCTCTAGAACCATTTGCATGATCCTACAACTTACACAAGTATTTTCTCCATTGCCCAGACTCACTGAATGAAAAACAATTTAACCCATGGAAATGCTCATTTGTGAGACTGTATCTATACAGCAGGACTTGGAAAACTATGGCTTCACAAGATAAATATACACTCTAATATATTTTTTATAAATGAAATGTCATTGGAAAACAATGACACCCATTTGTCTCTGCTTTCACGCCACAATGGCAGTGGTAAGTAGATACAACTGAAAATGTAGAGCTCTCAGAAACGAAAGTATTCTGATTTGGCTCTTTTTGAAAAAAATTAGCTGCTGCTTATATAAAGTGTTATCTCTTTCATTTTGAGAGGACAAAATTTAATCGATCAACACTTAAATGCACACACATTTTAATGTCTAACCAAGCTTGCTGCATTTGGAGAATACACAATATTTCTAGAGAACCAAAAAGATCACTGCCACATGAAAATTATCAAGGACAGATTTGTTTAGAAAATTAAAGTTTGCCCACCCTAATTCTACTTACAAAGAGAGTGTTGTTTTTAAGATTTTCTGATTCAAATATACTGTGCAAATATGGAAACAATTTTTTTCTTTGTTTTCACTTTGCTTTTTGCTAATCTGTTTTCATTATCCATTTTTCACTTCTATGTATACTTCTTTCCGATTAAATGAATGTCTTCATTTACTGATTTTTTTCTTAATTCACAAACTTTCTCCTTCTTGCCATATATATTTATAAAATTATGAGGGTCTATAATTCTGCATCATTCAATAAAATAGATACAGTTTCTGGCTGTAATTCTCCTTGTCATCTCAAAGAAAAGGACAGCAGGCAGCTAGGGCAAACAGAATTCAAAAGTAGTACAAAACATTGTATGTGGCAGAGTATAGCTATGCCCAATCCCTCTTAAACATCTGC
Source organism: Cervus elaphus (assembly GCF_910594005.1). Lineage (NCBI taxonomy): Eukaryota > Metazoa > Chordata > Mammalia > Artiodactyla > Cervidae > Cervus > Cervus elaphus. Next base: position 86,769,761 of record NC_057834.1, on the reverse strand, counting down.
TACAATGAAAATGACCATTAATCCTTCATGTCCCATCCCCTACTCATTCTCAGGGGCAGTGGTAATCTTTGGGAACTCACATTTCTGAGTTTTCACAGAAAAGCAAATTACCTTGTACACATCTTATAGGCAGGCAGTCCATCAATATTGCTTGAGTATGTACTGTGTGCAGAATAAAATTCTAGAAGCTCTGGAATAGTTAAAAAATCCTGAATTTATTGTTCCTGCCCTGGAGGAGATTATAATCTAAATGATGCTTTAGGGAAAGAGAAAAGCTCATTTTGTGGAAAAAAAAAAAAAGTTTGACAACTTTGTTTTTGTAAAAGTTGTATAATTGGTTTACAGGCACTCAGGCTGTATTGCATCAGAAATCAAAACATCTAAATTGACAGACTCAATTTCGAAAAAGAAAACTTATCAAGAAAAAGCCTATGGCATTTAGAAGACCTTTCATTTCCTCTTGTTATTAATCTGGAATTCCATACATTAGTAATGGCAGCAATAGTAGTTTTAAGTTCTTTTGGAGATTTCTGTCAAACTTTCAGAAAATGTGATTTAAAAAAATGGTACACTCATGTCGCTTCTCTATTTCAGAAGAGTTTGAATTGTTACTAATGCTTGTGTGCTATAATAAATGTAATTGAAGCAGAGGTGGCAGAGACGTTTGAAAGACTCTCTTAAAATAATCTATAGCTCCTCCTAGGCTTTTCTAAATTGAAAACAACATGGTTACCACTATGTATTTGCCACTGAGTATGAAAGTCTTGTCTCTCAGAAAATGAGATAGCAGTTTGATGGTCATAAATCAAGAGGTATCTACTTAAAAAAAAAAAAAAGTCATTGTGAGGGAACTTAAAAATACAGAGTATTTCATCTAGAATTGTTGTGACTCACACATTATCTTGGCATTTCAATTACACATTTTAATTTGACTAATTTGATTCCTCTGTGTGTTTGTTAGATCCCTTGAGAGAGACCTCTGCTTGGCTCTTTCCTGTGTGTTCCATTCAAACACACATTCTCACTGTTGGAGTCCCTTTGCTTTTCCAGGAAATTATTTGGGGCAGAACTTTTTGCTTATATGACCCTATATGGTTTATGGAAAACAATGACCATTGAAATATTCCAACATGAATGGGAGTTCTAATTTTTTCCAGACATAACTCTCTATTGTCTCTCTTGTCTTGCTCATGACTATTTTAGCCTTTTCAGGCATGAATCAAGAACCAGGAGAGTCCTCAACTGCAGAGAACAGGAATGTGGCTTGTCATGTGGTTCATTTGAAACCCCTTTACGCTTGAGAAAAGACACTTCTCACTCCTAATGGTGTTGGGGGGAATGAAGGAGCTCAAATAATACTGCCTATAAATTAAATACATGAGTTCATAAATAAATAAATAAATAAAAGCAGCATTTATTATAGTGTGGTACCATAATTGGGCTTAGAGGGTAAAGCGTCTGCCTGCAATGCAGGAGACCCGGGTTCGATCCCTGGGTCAGGAAGATGCCCTGGAGAAGGAAATGGCAACCCACTCTAGTACTCTTGCCTGGAAAATCCCATGGATGAAGGAGCCTCGTAGGCTACAGTCCATGGGGTCACAAAGAGTTGGACACGACTGAGCGGCAATGACACACACAGTAATTAAAATTTTAATTGCTTTAGCATTTCATTTCACATACATATTCTGATTGTTTAGTACAACCAGAAATGTAATTATTCAAGTTACAGGGAAAGGCTGGCTCTTTAGGTATGTGACCTGAGCAACCAAATGAAGCCCATGATCAGATGGCTTCCATGTTTAGTTCAATGCTCTGCTATTTCCTTCTTGAAATTCTTGGCAATTTTATTTTGAAATTGTGTTCTGTAAGTGAAACTCAAAGGGATAAAATGTGTAAAATATGCATGCCCCTGTTCCTGCATGCTCACTCAGTCGTATCCAACTCTTTGTAACTCCAGTGACTGACTGTGGCTCCCAAGGTTCCTCTGTCCATGGAATTTCCCAGGCAAGAATATTGAAACAGATTTCCATTTCCTATCCCAGTCCCTTTTTCCCAACCTTCTCATTATTTATAGCATTTATGATGCCTGGAACCTTCAGAACACTGCTGAATCAATGATACCTTGGGATCCAGAGGGACTCAAAACCAGAATAAGGTAAAGCTGTAAGGCTGTAACACATATGACTAAGAAAGTGTGGACACTGACAGCCTTGAGATGCCATGCTGTCCAATGAAGTGAAATGTAAAGTTGGGTTGATTCTATGCAGCAGGTCCACTGTTATGGTAGTAAAAATATGTGTATGCACAAAATGTGAAATAGAAATTATGGTATTTTGGTGATTCTAATGTTAAGTCAAATACTCTAATTTTTGCATTTCATACCATTGCATAATATAATGATGAATGAAACAGTGTGTTGTTATAATTTAAAATTTTTATTTTTTTAATTAAAAATGACATTAAATGATGAAAAAACAAAACAAAAACAAAAACAAAATACCATAGCAAATCAGCAAAAAGAAAGTGGAAGAAAAGAAAAAACTTTATATTTCTGAACTGCTAATAGAACTTTTTTCTAAATTTTGGACAAAAGATCCACATTCCCATTAGCATTAGATCCCACAAATTAGGGCTTCCTTAGTGTCTCAGATGGTAAAGAATCTGCTTGCAGTGCAGCAGATCTAGGTTCAGTCCCTGGGTCAGAAAGATCACCTGGAGAAGGAAATGGAAACCCACTCCAGTATTTTTGCCTGGAGAATTCCGTCGACAGAGGAGCCTAGCGGGCTATAGTCCATAGGGTTGCAGAAGAGGTGGACATGACTGAATGAATAACACTTTTCACTTTCCCACAAATTATGTAGCTAGCCCTGGTAAACAGCTATTCAAAAAATTAACATAAAATCAGAGTAAGAGAAAAAACTCATGGATTCCTAAAGTTGATTATTGTTCACTTCCTCATATATATCCTCTAGGGATTTCTTTCTTACACATGTAGTTCATCTTCTATTTGTTATATCCTTCTTTTAATAGAATTGTATGTTGCAAAAATAATATTCTCTTCACCTAAAATGTTCTTCCAATATCTGAATGGTTTGCTTCCTTACCTCTTTCAGGTATTCATCCAAGTATCACCTTCAGAAAGGCTTTGCCTAAACACCCTATTTCTCCAGCACCTGCCACCACCAGTAGTCATGGCATTCTTTATCTGCCCTTAATAACCTTCTGATGTACTACCTAACTTTGCTTAATTAGTTTGCTGTTTGTCACTCTGTTTCTGTCTGTCTAAGCTGTATATAACAGAATACCATAAACAAGGTGGCTTGTAAACAACAGGAATGTATTTTTCACAATTCTGGAGGTTGGAAAGTTCAAAAATCAAGGAGCTGGCAGAGTCGGTGGGTGATGAGAACTAGCTTCCTGCTTCCCATATGGCCATTTATTTTTTTCTCTGTGTTCTCACATGATAAAAAAAGGCAAAGAAACTCTCTGGAGTCTCTTTTTTAAAGGCATTGATCCTGTAATTGAGGGAGCTACCCTAATGACCTAGTTACCTCCCAAAGTTTCTGTCTCCAAACACCATTACATTGGGGATCAGGTTTTAACAAAGAATTTAGGGGTGAAACAAAAATTCAGCCTATTTTCACAAGAAAAGTCACTAACATATAATTTTTCCCTGACTTTCTTGCTAATATTGGGTATTATACATTTTTAATTGCCAAATTGATGGGAAAACATTTTTTTAAATTTTATTTTCAAATACCAGGGAAGATGAACATTTTTATATAGATACTATTTATAATTTCTCTTTTTAAAATTGCCTTTTCATGTCCTTTGCCCATTTTAAAATATAAGCTATTTATATTTTTCTTATGACTTTCTGAATTCTTAAATCTTTTAATGACAATCTTCATAAATTTTAAATGGTATAAATATACAAATACAAAAAATACAAATTTCTAATTTGTCTTTTGGTTTTAAAGGTATAAGTAATATTTTAAAGAAAATTTTAAACATTTGTATTACTTTTTTTAAATTTATTAAGTTTTTCTTTTTGTTATACGGATTTAAACTGCTAGCTGGACATCACAATTATTTTCTCATTCATTTTACTTTGAAGTTTTTAATTTACTTAGAGTTTCATCTGATGTTAGGTCAGAAGTAAGCAGTAATTTTTATTTTTTTCTCTAATATTAGCTCAGCACCTTCATTTAATTCATAAAGTGAAGAGAAATAAGGAGCCTCTTGATGAATGTGAAAGAAGAGAGTGAAAAAGTTGGCTTAAAGCTCAACATTCAAAAAACTATGATCTTGGCATCCGGTCCTTTTACTTCATACAAATAAATGGGGACAATGAAGAAACAGTGTCAGATTTCATTTTCTTCAGCTCCAAAATCACTGCAGATGGTGACTGTAGCCACTAAATTAAAAGACGCTTGCTCCTTGGAAGAATAGTGATGACAAACCTAAATAGTGAATTAAAAAACAGAGACATCAATTTGCCAACAAAGGTCCATATAGTCAAAGGTATGTTTTTTCCAGTAGTCATGTATGGATGTGACAGTGGGACCATAAAGAAGGCTGAGTGCCAAAAAATTGATACTTTTGAACTTCTGTGTTGGAGAATACTCTTGAGAGTCCCTTGGACTGCAATGAGGTCTACCCAGTCAAGCCTAAAGGAAATCAACCCTGAATATTCACTGGGAGGACTGATGCTGAAGCTGAAGCTCCAATACTTTGGCCACCTGATGTGAAAAGTTGACTCACTGGAAAAGACCCTGATGCTGGCAAAGTTTAAGGGCAAGAGGAGAAGGGAGTGACAGAGGATGAGATGTTTGAATGGCATCTCTGACTCAATGGACATTAGTTTGAGCAAACTCAAGGAGATAGTTAAGAACAGAGAAGCCTGGCCTGCTGCAGTTTATGGGGTCGAAAAGAGTTGGACACTACTTAGCCATTAAACAACAATCTTCATTTTTATTAATGATAGTTCTTGTTATGGAACAAGCATTGTATCAGAGCCCTAGATAGATTATTTAACTTAATCCTTAAACCAACCTCTGATTATTAGCATTTTACAGATGAATATAATGATGTGTACAGAGACTAGTTGTCAAATTATGTTCCCAGATTGCAGCATCACTGTTACCTAAGAAATGCGAATATTTGAGCCAAAGCCCAGACCTACTGAATCAGATAATTTGGGGATGGGAAGCAGCAATCTGTGGTTTAACTGGCCCTTGAAATGACTCTGATGCGCTCTCACTCAGCCTTTGAGAACCACTAGGCTACATTGCTGGCCAAAGGATACAGTTAATAAGTAGAGCTGGGATGACTCAATTCTTGCAGCTTAACAGCAAATACCTAACCACTATACTAATCAGCCTTCTACCAGGGCATGTGCATTTTCACATTACCCACTTCATATTTAAGCATTTTTCCACATTTAGTGCAGCATTCTCTGCCGTTCAACACTGTAGTCAGGGTGAATTTGAAATAATACTGTTCTTTTACACTTAAATTCTGTCATTTCAAGTCATAGACAATTTTTATTAACAGAGAAATCTCCTTTCACTTGGAGTGAATCTTTGATCCTTCTTCAATGTGCTCTAATTCTTACGTGAATCTTGTTTATACAGATGTGATAGGAGTTTTTAGATTTCAATATATGTATTAATATCTTTAAATGTAAATTTGTCAGCAGCAGCATGAAGGAGAATGTGGGACCTGGAAGTGCAGTATTAAACACTTGCTTTGGAAGTTCCTAGAATCTTTTTCTTTCTAAACATGGTGTAAGAGTCTCCAAATTATAGTCAAAGACATTGTTTATTCCAACTAGTTCCCTCTAGAACCTACCTGATTTTAAAGTAAAGTTCATGTGATAACAAAATTTAGACGTGTCAAGTCTGTAAATCAGAAAGGTGATTGACCCTTCTAAGGTAAGTTGCAGCTCTCCATAGAACTAAATGAATAAATAAAACCTAAAATAGTCAATGTGAGAGTAACTCAAATTTGTTTATCTTTTGTAATAATTATGTTTCAGACATTTGACTTCTACTGGGTACTTAGTATATACTTGATATTTAGGATAACTGAACTTACTTAACTAAAAGTATTTATTTGTTTATATTTAAAATATTTGGCTATCATTGCTTCAAAATAACAGATGCATATAAAATAAATATTTATATTTCACAATGAACGATTGATAATATGAAATAAAATAGAAAACATATGATTTTTGGAGTATTTCATTCCTAACTTCTGCATGTGTGGTTATTGTTGTTTAGCTGCTAAGTTGTGTTGGACTCTTTTGTGACTCCAAGGACCCTGGCCTCCAGGCTCCTCTGTCCATGGGATTTCCCAGGCAAGAACACTAGAGTGGGTTGCCATTTCTTTCTCCATGGGTTCTTCCTGACCCAAGGTTAGAACCCGTGTCTCCTGCATTGCAGATGAATTCTATACCAATAAACCACAAGAGAAGCTCAATTTTTGCATATACATGTTAATTACAATAGTATATTTGTTATCATCATATTAAAATAAAATTATATAAATCATTATGTAGTTCTAAATAATTATTTTATGCTCATAAATTATTTCTTTAAATTGGTATGTTATAATTGACAACTGTAAGTTATGTATTTTTGGATATCTGAATTATTCAAAATTATGTATTCTATTGTGTAAATTATATTTTTTATTAAGTATTTCAATGTAATGTTTCAAAAGCTTTATGGTTAAAACTTTTTTAGTGTACTATAGGAAGTATATCATCAAATTGAAAAATTATAGTAAAACAAGCTTTAGCAAATTCAGACTGACATCTATTTGAACTGAAATCAATCCACCACTTCATTTAGTTAAGTACTTCACAAATTTCTGACATTAAATGTACATGTATAGACTATCTTTAATACAAAAGTAATCATTTGATTACATCATATAAAGAAAGGACTTTGAAGCTCTTACTACAACTGTCATAACATTACAATTTGAACACTGAATTTTAAACTCCAAGTGTTTTGAGTTGTAGTAGCAAATTTTTAACTTATCTGGGAAGAAGCATTTTTTGTTTTATAATAGCTAATAATAGCAACTTAGTTATTAATATATATTTCTTTTATTTTTGCTTTTGATAGAAATGTGTAAGTATTAATAGCTCTTAACAGACCCATTACTTCAGTTCTAAAAATATAGAAAATGTATATATATATATATGAATGCACATGTATGTAGGTATTAAAATGTATATATTCATGCATATATTTGCATATGTATACACATATTATTTTATATATTTACATATTATATTTTACATATATATAAAGTGTATGAAAAATCAGCTTTGAGGATTATATGCATTCAATGATATGCATATATTTACATAATGCGTATATGTTTATATATACAGTACATAAAATTTTCATAGTTGTAACCAACTTAGCTTTTTTAATCTCTTTCCTTCAGAAAAACTCAAAGGGTAAATTTCATATTGGGATCTAAAGACATAATTTTTATCTATTTTATAAATTTTACTTTAATACTTAGGTTTAAAATATCAGAGCTCTCAAAATATGTTTTTCATAAACTGTAAAGCAAATCCTCAAACAAATACACAGTAAGCGCATGCCAAATATAGTTAAATAATTGAGGGATCAAGAAAAATGGTAAAGCTCATTTAAGAAGCATACAAAAAACAATTTATATAGTCCATTAGGACTCAGATAAATTTGCTATGTTAGTGACAAGATTGGTTAATCTACTACAGCCAATAAAAATATAACATTTAGGTTATCTTTTCTACCAGGTAGTAATAATTTGCCTTTCTCTATGAATGATCGGTCATATCCAACCTTTTGAGACCCATTGGACTGTAGCCCACCAAGTTCCACTGTCCATGGAATTTCCCAGGCAAGAATACTGGAGCAGGTTGCCATTTTCTACTCTAAGGGATCTTCCCGACCTAGAGATAAAACCTGTGTCTCCTGAATCTCCTGCAATGGCAGGTGGATTTTTTACCACTGAGCCAGCTGGGAAGCCCAATTTGCCAGGTTAAGAGGCAACAATCTACACATTTATTTATTTATTTATTTTATGCTTTTTATTTATTTATTTTATATTGTAGTGGTTTTTGTCATACATTGACATGAATCAGCCATGGATTTACATGTATTCCCCATCCCGATCCCCCCTCCCGCCTCCCTCTCCACCCGATTCCTCTGGGTCTTCCCAGTGCACCAGGCCCGAGCACTTGTCTCAGGCATCCAATGTTCATCGTAGCACTATTTATAATAGCCAGGACATGGAAGCAACCTAGATGCCCATCAGCAGATGAATGGATAAGGAAGCTGTGGTACATATACACCATGGAATATTACTCAGCCATTAAAAAGAATTCATTTGAATCAGTTCTAATGAGATGGATGAAACTGGAGCCCATTATCCAGAGTGAAGTAAGCCAGAAAGATAAAGACCAATACAGTATACTAACGCATATATATGGAATTTAGAAAGATGGTAACGATAACCTTATATGCAAAACAGAAAATGAGCATCTTTTCATGTGTTTGTTAGCCATCTGTTTGTCTTCTTTGGAGAAATGTCTGTTTAGAGCTTTAGCCCATTTTTTGATTGGGTCATTTATTTTTCTGGAATTGAGCTGCAAGAGTTGCTTGTATATTTTTGAGATTAATCCTTTGTCTGTTTCTTCATTTGCTATTATTTTCTCTCATTCTGAAGGCTGTCTTTACACCTTGCTTATAGTTTCCTTTGTTGTGCAAAAGCGTTTAAGTTTAATTAGGTCCCATTTGTTTATTTTTGCTTTTACTTCCAATATTCTGGGAGGTGGGTCATAGAGGATCTTGCATTTATATTCAACTTCTCAGACTTCAGGCACTACTAAATAGTAAACTGCAAATCAGGCAAAAACCTATTCTAGGGCAAGGATTAGCAAATTTAGTTTTGTAAAAGACCCAATAGTAAACATTTAAGCTTTGCAAGCCACATACAATCTTCTTGTATATTCTTCTTTCTTTTTTATGCTTTAAAAGTGCAAAAACTATTTTCAGTTTAAGGTTCATAAAAAGAATCAGTCATGGGCTGAATTGGTCCAGGTACCATAGCTTGTCAGCTTCTGTTCTAGTGAATTAAAAACCCTTGAGTAGGCTAATTAGACAATGTCCTGCATGACACTGAAAGACAGATGGCCAACCTGTTCCCTTACTTTCATACTTTGAATAATTTTTCTTAATAGTCCTTAATTTTCATTGTAAATAATCTACAAATAATCTCACAAAAAGCTCAGTGTCATTTTTTGTTGGCCAGGATGATTTATATAGGAACAGCAAAAAAGTTAGTCATATAAGCCCTATGCAGTATACCCTTACAACAAGAACAGACTCATACAACATAGAACAATTATTAAAACAGAGTTAATTTCCATTTGGAAATTTTATGAAGAATCTATGATTGCAGTTTTAGTGTTGTCTGTTATTCTAGAGAGTTCTCTTCAGTTTCTCTTATTGGTTCTTTATTTTGGATTCTCAGAGACCAATCCTCCAAAATTCATCTTCACAGATTTCATTTGCAGAACCTAGGATAATTTTAGAATAAATCTCTCTAAGTTTCCCCTAGGTCCTAGTTTTCAGCCTGTGAGAAAATATCCTTTATTACTTGGAAGGCCTGGAACCCATAAACCATAAACTCTATTGGACCTGTTTCCTAGGAGTGTTTTGTAGGCTTTGCTTCCATATATGAAGAATAATATTTTACCTTAATACTGGGATTATCATACATGGTCAAAGAAAAAAATCAAATAAAAGTTATGACTGGTTATACAATTTGGGCATACTGGTTATACATTCTACTCTTTTGAGTAGAATGACAATTCTTATTAAAGCTATGAAAATAACTCTGTTGCCATTTAAAGTAAAGGGACTTAGTAAAAGTATGTTTCTGAATTTTGAGAGGTCAGAGAAAAATATATTATGTAAAGAATATTTTACTAAACATTTTGCAAAACTATGGTCTGTTGGGTATAGACTTAGATCAAGAAAAAAAGATTTCCTATCTGCTCATCAAAACAGAATAGTGAATATGTAACAGCCACACCATCAGGCTTTCACTTAAAAAGTAACAACAATTAGGTTTTTATAATGATTTATTTGCTTCTTAATTAATACCTGTTCCACTGGTTCTTGGACCAGCAGGCCATTCTTATGAGTCATCTGTTTTTCAACTAAAAAGAAAAAAATTCTGACTCATTTCCCAGTACAGTCTCACAGTTTGCTAAGCAATGACAACTCAGAAGCTCCAATACATAAATCTTTTCCTTGATATAAGAGTAGTGAAGAATACCTCTCACAGTTTTTTGGGTTTCATTTTTTTATTTTTGCCATGAGGCCTTGAGATTGTCCTTCATAGTTGAAAACTCAACAAAACTAGTTTGTAGCAGAACCTGCAAGCTAGCATGAAGGGAAAGTAGAAGCAACTTGTTGATAATATGCTGAACAGAAGTTATCTCATTACAGTATCCAACAGTATCAGAATGAACAAGATTGTTTTGAAGTGAAATAAATAACTCTTTTCTAAGGAATCAGTGTTTTCCATTGAGGGTAAGAACACATTATGGACAATGAAGGCATTGACACATCTCCAAGGAAATCAATATATCTTACAAATGACAAAATCTTTTAAACATATTTATATTAATAGCAATTTGTTATAGAATCAACCTAGGAAAGTCTAATCTTCACTTTTCATCTGATATCTCTTTCTTGGAGATCATATTAGTGTTTAGACAATTAATAAATAAGAAGCATACAAAATATGTGTAATTATTGTTAGCATCCTGCTTTTATAAGGTAAAAGAAAAAATAATTATGATATTGAAAACAACCATTTGTGAAATAATAAAGATAACTTTGAATTGATTTAAAAAACATCTTAAAAATTATATATATTTTCTGAATTTAGGATATGATCTTAACATGGAAAAATCAAAACAATTATTAAAGTTATGGTCATTTAAGTTAGGAACATAGATGCTTGAGAATAACAATTTTGCCTTAATCACCTGTTAACCAGAGGGACACTATAATATTACTAAAGAAAGAGAAGATAATGTAAATTAAATGAATCATGGCTCTTTCTGAAGAACGGACTATTCATTGCTTGTTTTAAAAATGATAAGAACAAGTCAGTTTAAACCACAGAAAATTATCCCATGGAAATACTGAGTTTCTATTATGTGGGAAGAATATTCAAAAGTTAAAAATCACTGTTTATTACTATTTGTTAAGAGAAGACTAAGCACTCTAAGACTACTTAATCATTTTATCCATGAGAAAACTAAAATTTTAGTTTTTCTTTAACATAACTTTTAGCAGTAGAGAATTCACAGAATTATTTTTTATGAGCAAACCCTCAAGACTGAGTCAACTTTAATATTTGAATGCATTTTACTGTTTCCTTGCAGATTCAATAGTAACAAGAATTGTGTGTTACTTTCCATCGGTTGCCATAGCAAATTACTACAGCTAGGTAGCTTAAAACAATAGAAATTTATTCTCTCACAGTTCTTGAGGTTACAGTGTACAAGTAAGGCCATGATGCCTCTGAGGCTCTAAGGGAGGATCCTTCTTTGCTGTTCCAGTTATTTGTAACCTTAGGCATTCCTTGGCTTGTGGCAACATGACTCCATAATCTGTCATGATATTCTTCCCTTTGAATATCCCTCTCTTCACCTGGTATTCTTCCTCTTTCTTCTTGTAAGGACAATAATCATAGAGGATTAGGACCCACTCTAATGATGTCATCATAATCTCATTACATCTGCAAGGACTCTATATAGTTCAGTTCAGTTCAGTGCTCAGTCATGTCTGACTCTTTGCAACCCCATGAACCGCAGCATGCCAGGTCTCCCTATCCATCACCAACTCCCAGAGTTTACTCAAACTCATGTCCATTGAGTTGGTGATGCCATCCAACCATCTCATCTTCTGTCGTCCCCTTCTCCTCCTGCCCTCAATCTTTCCCAGCATCAGGTCTTTTCAAATGAGTCAGCTCTTCACATGATGTGGCCAAAGTATTGGAGTTTTAGCTTCATCAGTACTTCCAATGAGCACCCAAGACTGATCTCCTTTAGGATGGACTGGTTGGATGTCCTTGCAGTCCAAGGGACTCTCAAGAGTCTTCTCCAACACCACAGTTCAAAAGCATCAATTCTTCAGCACTCAGCTTTCTTTATAGTCCAACTCTCACATCCATACATGACTACTGTAAAAACCATAGCCTTGACTAGACAGACCTTAGTCACATTTACAGGTAGATACTAGAGAACACAACTCTCAACACATAATAATTTGTTATCAGTAAGTTCATTGGCTCAGTTGTATCTGACTCCTTGTGACTCCATGGACTGCAGCACACCAGGTTTCCCTGTCCATCACCAACTCCCAGAGTTGCTCAAATTCATATCCATTGAGTTGGTGATGCCATCCACCATCTCATCCTCTGTCATCCTCATCCCCTCCTCCTCCTCAATTTTTTCCATCATCAGGGTCTTTTCCAATGATTCAGCTTTTTGCATCAGGTGGCCAAAGTATTGGAGCTTTAGCTTCAGCATCACTCCTACCAATGAATATTCAGAACTGATTTCCTTTAGGATTAACTGGTTTGAACTCCTTGCAGTCCAAGGGACTCTCAAAAGTCTTCTCCAGCACCACAGTTCAAAGCATCAATTTTTCAGTACTCACCCTTCTTTGTGGTCCCACTCTCACATCCATAAATGACTACTGGAAAGACCACAGCTTTGACTAGACAGACCTTTGTCATAAGTAATGTCTCTGCTTTTTAATATGCTGTCTAGGTTGGTCATAGCTTTTCTTCCAAGAAGCAAGTGTCTTTTAACTTCATGTCTGCAGTCACCATCTTCAGTGATTTTGGAGCCCAAAAAATAAAGTCTATCACTGTTTCCATTGTTCCCCCCACCTATTTGCCATAAAGTGATGGGATGGAATGCTGTGATCTCAGTTTTCTGAATGTTGAGCTTTAAGCCAACTTTTTTACTCTCCTCCTTCACTTTCATCAAAAGGCTCTTTAGTTCTTCTTTGCTTTATGCCATAAGGGTGGTGTTACCTGCGCATCTGAGGTTATTGATATTTCTCTCAGCAATCTTGATTCCAGCTTGTGCTTCATCTAGCTCAGCATTTCACATGATGTACTCTTCATATAAGTTAAATAAGCAGCGTAACAATATACAGCCTGTACATACTACTTTTCCAATTTGGAACCAGTCCATTGTTCCATGTCCAGTTCTAACTGTTGCTTCTTGACTTGCATAAAGATTTCTCAGGAGGCAGGTGAGGTGGTCTGGTATTCCCATCTCTTGAAGAATTGTCCACAGTTTGCTGTCATCCGCACAGTCAAAGGCTTTGGGTAGTCAGTAAAGCAGAAGTAGATGTTTTCTGTAACTCTCTTGCTTTTTCTATGATCCAACAGACATTGGCAATTTGATCTTGTTTCCTCTGCCTTTTCTAAATCCAGCTCGAACATTTGGCAGTTCATGGTTCATATACTATTGAAGCCTGGCTCGGAGAATTTTGTGCATTAGTTTCCTAGCATGTGAGATGGGTGCAATTTTGCAGTAGTTTGAATATTCTTTGGCATTGCCTTTCTTTGGGATTGGAATGAAAACTGACCTTTTCTAGTCCTGTGGCCACTGCTGAGTTTTCCAAATTTGCTTGCATATTGAACGAAACACTTTATCAATATTATATCTGATAGACAGAGTGCCTGAAGAACTATGGATGGAGGTTCGTGACTTTATACAGAGGCAGTAATCAAGACCATTCCCAAGAAAAAGAAATGCAAAAAGTCAAAATGGTTGTTTGAGGAGGACTTACAAATAGCTGAGAAAAGAAGAGAAGCTAAAGGCAACCAAATGGGTTAAACTACAAAAATACGATGCTCAACCACGGCTGTTACATATGAAGAATGATTTCTTAGCATTAGTCAGCCAGCAAGAGAATAAACATTGCCAAGAGCTAGAAGCAAACAGAAAACCAAAGAGGAAAGAGAAATTTAGAAAATGTGAATTTCCACTGCAACTTGAGAATTAAAGCAAAGTCCAAAGGGCAATGAAAGTGCACTGGAGATCTTTCATCTTTCAGATCATAAGGTCTATTTCTCGAGCAATTATGCTTAATTACCTCAAGCAAGAGAGTCTACTTACACCTTGTAAACTGGCAAGGTATACCTTTCATTGTCAAATCATGTCTCTCATACAAATATAATGAGCGAATATCAAAGATGTATTTGATTCATTAATGGGGGAACTTGTTGGAGGGTAAAGTTGATTCAGAACATTTGAGACACAGTAATTTTTCATAGTTAGAAACGAGATGCTGAAATAAATTTGCTAAGTTAGGAACAAAATGGTTTAATGTTCTATATGCCAATAATACTTTAAATTTTTTGGCTATTTTTTATCAGACAAATTAATTTCTTCTCTACCAGACAACAATATACAAGTTAATAGTAAACTTAGCACATTCTAGGCAATCAGTAGTAAACAACAGTCAAAAGTGTATTTCCCTAGAGAATTAAATAACACTGGGTAAGCCTGTCATACAATATTCCAGTGCAATATTAAAGACAGGTAGTCATTTTCTGCCTCATTTCCTTGTTTGGATTATTTTTCTTAACAGATCTTTGAGATCTATTGTAGAAAGAAATTTGGAAGTTTTTTAATTGAAATGAGATAAATAAATCAAATTTGGGCTTTTTCTATAAGAACAAATAGGTCTTAGAACTTTGGATAATGATAAAGGGATTATATTACAGTGTAACCATTTATTAGTCATGATTTTTAGAGTTTATACTTACATTTGAGCAGTTTCTTTTTCTTTCACCGTTTTACATATTACTTCACAGTTTATTGTGAGTTTGGATGTTACTCGTTGGCAATTAAAATGATATTTAAAATGACAATAATATTAAGAAAGTCAGTATATATCTTTAACTTAGTTTCTGAAAATAAACATGACAACACTGAAGAAGGTATATTAAATTCTAAACTGTTTTTGGAGTAATAGTCACATAAATTTTATTTTTGATTCCTAATTGTGAATATAGAAGTCTAAAATAATTATTTATAAGAATATAACACAAAAACAATAATAAATTATTTTAATTTATGCTTTCTGTGAACAGAATGGGTGCTAGAATTCTGAGAGGGTTCAGATAAATGGGCTCCTTCCCTTCTTTTGCATCCATATCTAGAAGCAGGCTTATGAGGAGAACTGATCTTAGAGGAAGGGCTGAAGCCAGAATGCCAAATGCATGCTCTTGGTATGCCCAGAATCTGAGTCTCTCTGAGGTAATTTCTGTCCATCTGCAGGTGGTTTACAGTCATATGTCTAAATGCTCTGAATCACATATTCCAGGAAGAAATAAAAGTTGTATCTTTTATTTATATCTGGTGGTTATCTTATCAAGTGTTTCAATAATGCACATATACCTTTACATCTAGAAAATTAATCCCATACAAAATAGCCAGATTTAATCTCTTTTTAAAGTAAACTATTTGACTTTAATTCAGTCATCTAATCATCTAAGCCTTAAGATATGCAATTATTCCAATTTTTATTGATAAGAAGATCAAAGTTAGTAATGATTAAAGAACTTACCTGATGTCACCAAACTGGTCAGTTGGATGAGGATTTCACCAGGATCTTTCTTACTATTTGCAATGCAAGAGTCTCAGGAGATGTGGGTTTGATCCCTGGTTAGGCGAGATCCCCTGGAGGAGGGCATGGCGACCCACTCCAGTGATCTTGCCTGAAGAATCCCATGGACATAGGAGCCTGGTGGGCTTAGGTCCATAGGGTTGCAAAGAGCCTGGACACAATTGAGCAACTTAGGATGCATGCATCCTAAATTACTAACTAAATCCCCTAAATTACTAACACTTCAGTTCAGTTCAGTTCAGTCGCTCAGTCGTGTCCATCTCTTTGCGACCCCATGAATCGCAGAATGCCAGGCCTCCCTGTCCATCACAAACTCCCGGAGTTTACTCAGACTCACATCCATAGAGTCGGTGATGCCATCCAGCCATCTCATCCTCTGTCATCCCCTTCTCCTCCTACCCCCAATCCTTCCCAGCCTGAGGGTCTTTTCCAATGAGTCAAGTCTTCGCATGAGGTGGTCAAAGCATTGGAGTTTCAGATTCAGCATCAGTCCCTCCAATGAACACCCAGGACTGATCTCCTTTAGGATGGACTAGTTGGATCTCCTTGCAGTCCAAGGGTCTCTCAAGAGTCTTCTCCAACACCACAGTTCAAAAGCATCAATTCTTCTGCGCTCAGCTTTCTTCACCGTACAACTCTCACATCCATACATGACCACTGGAAAAACCACCACTGCAAAACCTCTTGCAGGTTACCTCTGTTTCTGCTATTCTTCACTGTACTCCTCCTGACAATATTCTATATAATAGTCAAAGACTATTTTTTTTTTTAAATTCCAACAGTAGCTAATTATATTTGAAATATGATTCAAACCGTAGTATAGCCTATAAGGCAACACTTAATTTGGTTTTTGCCTATCTAATGGCTCCATCTCTTTCAGTTTCTCTTTTTTCCACTCAAAACTTATCCTTCTCCCCTTAAAAGGATTTCTTTTTACTTCACACATGCCTTTTGGTTTCTGAACTTGCTGTTGCTTTTGAAATTGTCTCCTCCCAGATCTTTACATCACAGGCTCTTTCTAATTTCTCATCATCTGCTTAAATGATCTTTTGACCACACTATTTAGCACAGTCCTCCACCTCATCAATCTCCATCCAATTAGTTTCTTCAAAACGTGACATGACTCATTAATTCAACAATACTTGTTAAGTACTTATAGTGCCTAGAAGTCTCCTAGACATTGGGATATAGCAGTAAATAAAGTAGACATAAATTCCTGGCTTCATAAAGCATACATTCTGGTTGGAGGAGACAGCCAATAAACAAGCAAAATCAATGTTATCTCAGTAGTGATAAGTGTTATACAGAAAAAAAAAAAAATAAAGTAAGAAAACAGATTGAAGGTGTTGGATTAGGAACAGTATGGCAATTTAAAATAGATTTTCAGGAAAAACCTGTTTGAGAAGATGGGATTTGAGCCATCTTGAAGAAGCTGAGAAAGTGAGCTATGCTTATATTTGTAGGGACAAAATTCCAGGTGCATGCTTTGACATTCCTGAAATATACTTACTATTACCAGTCTTTCCCCTACATTAGGCTCTAGTTCCATGAAATCAGGGACCTGTCTGGTGCTTTTTATTAAGAGTCTAGAATAGTGTTTGCTGCATTAGATACACTTTAATATCTAATGATATTCTTCCGTTTGTTTTCAGTGCATATTTTCAGTAATGAAATATTTTTAGATTATATTTTTAACACATAGCATATTGGATTAGTGTCATCAGGGAAATGATGCCTAAACTCTTCCTGATCTGACATCTTACACATGCATTCTTATTATACTTTGGTACTCATATTGTCTTACACTTGAATGCTTTCAAATTTCTCTGCCATTTTTCTAACCACTTATCCAGGCCCATAAAATCTCCCTAGTTTATAGTCATTAGCTTGATATTTTGTTACCTGTCTAGAAGTTTAGTGTTATTTTCAAAATGATGCATCTTATTCTGTATTTCCTTTATATGACATTTATACAGATATTAAATGTGACTGGGTCACAACAAAATGTCTTCATCTTGAGACCCATATGTTCCTACTTTTTATCCATACTTTTCATACTTATCCATGGAAAAATGGAACCGGTTCGCTAGACCTCTTAATTTCATCTTATGTTTTTCTTTGTATAGAACTTTGGCAAAAACTGTGTAATTTATTTATTTCTTTCCCTTTCACTTCCCAGCCTCCAATGTGTCAGCTTATTTCAATTCTTAATATTGATGATACCTGCCACATTATTCCCTCCAAGTCTCTTTCGTCTTAGCCAACATTTCAATTATTCTTAGACCAGTAAGTATCATGAATCCAACCAGACTGAAATTCCAGCTAGATCAAAATAAAGATTTTCAGTGCAAAAGTATTCCTACATTTGTATCATAAACCTTTAATCCTCTTTGATTGTAGAGAAACCTGAACATCATGAAGAATACAAAGAATTCTAAATAATTTTGTTGGATTTCTTCTGCCTCTACTTTTAAAATCTTTTTAGGGGCATTTCCTGCATACCAATAATTTTCCCTTTATTTCCCTCATAAAGGTAGCAATACTCTAAATTAGGAAGCTATTTGCATTTGCTGGATCTAAATATGTCTTGGTAACAACAACAACAACGAAAAATCAGACAGCTCAATTCAGAGGTTTTTACATAAACCTGGCAAGAAGACAAATTTCCCATTTTGCACTGGGTAGAGAACTCTGCCTTACCTGCGGAGATCTTGTCGAGATACAGCAAGTAGCTGGCAGAGCGTATGTTCTGCTGGGTGTCTTTGAGTTACCTGTGGTGCAGGCAGTCTGGATCACCCTCCCGGCCTCCTGTGCATATTTTACAGATGCTGCTACACATGCTTCCTGGAGTCCTCAGGAGTGTTTGAAATTCAGAGGCTTGGCAAGGCATACTCATCTGATGCTTTCTTATTTAATCTTGCCGAAAGGGGTGATTCTTGGAAAGTGTGAAAATACCTTACCAAGCTACATCAACAGATGTATAGTAACTGAAACTCATTTTAAATACCTAAGGGGATTCATTCTCTTGACATACGTTTAACTCCCATTATGATTAATGGAAGCATTACTTGATTTACAGCGTGCTCCTGACTTTAGAGGGCTGATGTCTGTAGAGGAAAGAAACATCAGCAGATTTATGAACTTTATTCGTATTTCTACTATTGTGGAAAATAATTTCTTAGCTTACCTTCCACTCATGACTTGATTATAAGTATCACTATATCCATCCATATTGACAGAATGTCAGGGTTTGCAATAAATTAAAAAAAAAAAAATTCCTAATCTAAATAAAAAATTTCAACACAAGATTATTCACTGTCAAGTATTAATGACTGCAATAAAAGCAGAAAATTTAGCTAAAACAAATGATTAGACTCAGCAACACACTCAATGGATTGACTAATTTGTCTTCCCCTCCTTCTACATTAACATTTGTATGAACTTTAGCAGGAGCTACCTAATTCTTTGTATATATATATATTTAAACAAATAGAATTTTTTTTTTTAACAAATAGAAAATTATTCTTTTTTAAAATACGTTAGACAACATATTCTTTATATGTTGTGTTTTTAATTCTTTTTGTGTTTTTTCACATGAGGCTTTTTCCTACACACTTACCAGAAAGCCTCCATTTGAGAGTGGGCTGAGGAGTGCAAGATTGGAGTTTTCCCTGTATACATCCTGAATTTAATATATACTTTTAGTCCTGTGACAAGATGGGAATCAATAATGATTGCTCCAAAATGTTATATTTATAATAATCAATTAATTATTAGGTACTATTTTTGATATGTGATTAAGTAAATCTTGAGTGACATCAGGCTTCTATTTTTTTTTTTAATTGACTATTATAATACAGTCAAGTCCAAAGACATTAGTTACACTATTTTTTTCATGCAATAAATGTTTATTGAGCACTACTCTGTCTCAAGCACAGTTGTGGTGCTGTAGATACACAGTGAACTAAAAAGACAAAAACTTCTGCCATTGTGAAGTTTACATTTTAGAGGCTCTATTTTAAACCATTTAATTGTTCTAATGGATCTGGTATGATCATCAAGAATGGTTGTGTGGATATTGCATTGTATAGCTAAAGAGAAGGAATAAATATTTATGGCGTGGGCTTCCCTGGTGGCTCAAAACGTAAAGAAACTGTCTGCAATGCAAGAGACTCAGGTTTCATCCTTGGGTCAGGAAGATCCCATAGAGAAGGGAATAGTTATCCACTCCAATATTCTTGCCTGGAGAATTCCATGGACAGAGGAACCTGGAGGTATACAGTCCATGGGGTTGCAAAGAGCCCGACATGACTGAGCAACTAACACATACTACATAAATGAGGGAGACCTGGGTTCAAGCCCTGGGTTGGGAAGATCTCCTGAAGAAGGAAATGGCAACCCACTCCAATATTCTTGCCTGGAAAATCCCATGGATGGAGGAGCTTGGTAGGCTACAGTCCATGGGGTCGCAAAGAGTTGGACACAACTGAGCAACTTTACTTCATATAAATAGGAGTTTCTGAGGGGCACTGGAGCAACTGTAAGGAGATAACCCACATCCAGGGAAAGAGAAACCCCAACAAGGGGGTAGGCATTGGAGCAACTGTGAGGAGTTCCTCACATCCAAGAGCAGAGAAGCCCCAGCAAGATGGTAGAGGCTGGAAGGCGGCTGTGAGGCACTGGAGCAGCTGCTGCATGGTGCTGGAGAGACTTTGAGGAGATATCCCATGTTCAGGGGCAAAGGAGACACCTCAGGGAGACTGTAGGAAGGTCAAAATTGCATTTAGAATCAAACCCATGCCCGCCAGAGATGCTCAGCTGGCTCAAACATACCTTGTGCGCACCAGGACCCAGAGACCCCACCAAGACTGAGACAGACCTGTATTCGGGTGTCTCCTGAGGAGCTGCGGGTCAGCAGTGGACTGCTGTGGGGGCAGAGGCTCTCGGTGCAGTAGACCTGGGTATGGCATAAGCCCTCTTAGAGGAGGTCGCCATTAACCCACCATATAGCCACCAGAACTTACACAGGATTGGGAAACAGACTCTGGGAGAGCACAAAAGAACCTTGTGCACCAGGACCCAGGAGAAGGAGCAGTGACCCCAGAAGAGACTGACCCAGACTTGCCCGTGAGTGCCCAGGAGTCTCCAGCCGAGGCGTGGGTCAGCGGCTGCCTGCTGCAGGGTTGGGGGCACTGAATGTGCATGGGACCTTTTGAAGGAGGTCTCCTTTATCTTCATTATCTCCACCACAGTTTGGCCTCAGGTCAAATAACAGGGAGGGAACACAGCCCTGCCCATCAACAGAAAGTTGGATTTAAGATTTACTGAGCAAGGCCCTGCCCATCAGAACAAGACCTAGTTTCCCCCTCAGTCAGTCTTTCCCTTCAGGAAGCTTCCATAAGCCTTTTATCCTTCTCCATCAGAGGGCAAACAGTCTGAAAACTACAATCACAGAAAACTAACCAATCTGATCACATGAACCACAGCCTTGTCTAACTCAATGAAACTATGACCCATGCCGTGTAGGGCCGCCCAAGACAGACAGGTCATGGTGGAGAGTTCTGACAAAATGTGGTCCACTGGAGAAGGGAATGGCAAACCACTTCAGTATTCTTGCCTTGAGAACCCCATGAACAGTATGAAAAGGCAAACAGATAGGACACTGAAAGATGAACTCCCCAAGTCAGTAGGTGACCAATATGCTACTGGAGATCAATGAGAACTAACTCCAGAAAGAATGAAGAGACAGAGACAAAGCAAAAACACCACTCAGTTGTGGATGTGACTGGTTATGGAAGTAAATAGGATGCTGTAAAGAACAATATTGCATAGGAACCTGGAACATTGGGTCCATGAAACAAGGCAAATTGAAAGTGGTCAAATAGGAGATGGAAAGAGAGAACATTGACATTTTAGGAATCAGTGAACTAAAATGGACTGGAATGGGTGAATTAAACTCAGATGACCATTTTATCTACTACTGTGGGCAAGAATACCTTAGAAGATATGGAGTAGCTGTCATAGGCAAAAAAAGAGGCTGAAATGCAGTACTTGGGTGCAATCCCAAAAACGACAGAAAGATCTCTGTTCGTTTCCAAGGCAAACCGTTCAATATCACAGCAATCCAAGTCTATGCACCAACCAATAATACTGAAGAAGCTGAAGTTGAATGATACTATGAAGACTTACAAGACCTTCTAGAACTAACACCCAAAAAAGATGTCCTTTTCATTATGGAGGACTGGAATGCAAAAGTAGGAAGTCAAGAAATACTTGGAGTAACAAGCAAATTTGGCCTTGGAGTACAGAGTGAAGCAGAGCAAAGGCCAACAGAGTTTTGCCATGAGAACTCGCTGGTCATAGGAAACACCCTCTTCCAACAACACAAGAGAAGACTGTACACATGGACATCACCAGATGGTCAATACCAAAATCAGATTGTTTATATTCTTTGCAGCCAAAGATGGAGAAGCTCTATACAGTTGGCAAAAACAAGACCAGGAGCTTACTGTGACTCATATCACAAACTTCTTATTGCCAAATTCAGAATGAAATTGAAGAAAGTAGGGAAAACCACTAGACCATTCAGGCATGAGCTATATAAATCCCCTTATGATTATACAGTGGAAGTGAGAAATAGATCCAAGGAATAACAGCTGATAGACAGAGTGCCTGAAGAAATGTGGATGGAGGTTCCTGACATTGTACAGGAGTGATCAAGACCATTCCCAAGAAAAAGAAGTGCAAAAAGGCAAAATGGTTGTCTGAGGAGGCCTTACAGACAGCTTTGAAAAGAAGAGAAGCCAAAGGCAAAGGAGAAAATGAAAGATATACCCATTTGAATGCAGAGTTCCAAAGAATAGCAAGGAGAGATAAGAAAGGCTTCTTCAGTGATCAGTGCAAAGAAATAGAGGAGGACAACAGAATGGGAAAGACTAGAGATATCATCAAGAAGAGGTGGCAAAAATACACAGAAGAACTATACAAAAAAGATATTGATGACCCAGATAACCGTGATGGTATGATCAGTCACCTAGCCATCCTAGAGTGTGAATTCAAGTGGGCCTTAGGAAGCATCACTATGAACAAAGCTAGTGGAGGTGATGAAATTCCAGTTGAGCTATTTCAAATCCTAAAAGATGATACTGTGACAGTGATACACTCAATATGCCAGCAAATTTGGAAAACTCAGCAGTGGCCACAGGACTGGAAAATGTCATTTTTCATTCCAATCCCAAAGAAAGGCAATGCCAAAGAAAGCTCAAACTATCACATGATTGCACTCATCTCACAGGCTAGCAAAGTAATCCTCAAAATTCTCCAAGTCTTGCTTCAACAGTAAGTGATCTGTGAACTTCCAGATGTTCAAGCTGATTTTAGAAAAGGTAGAGGAACCAGAGATCCAATTGCCAGCAACCACTGGATCATCGAGAAAGCAAGAGTCCCAGAAAAACATCTATTTCTGTTTTATTGACTATGCCAAAGCCTTTAACTGTGTGGATCACAAGAAAATGTGGAAAGTTACTCAAGAGATGGGAATACCAGACCACCTTACCTGCCTCATGAGAAATCTGTATGGAGGTCAAGAAGCCACTGTTAGAACTGGACATGGAACAGGGGACTGGTTCCAAATCGGGAAAGGAGTACGTCAAAGCTGTATATTGTCACCCTGCTTATTTAACTTATATGCAGGGTACATCATGTGAAATGCTGAGCTGGATGAAGCACAAGCTAGAATCAAGATTGCAGGGAGAAATATAAATAATCTCAGATATGGAGATGACCCCACCCTTATGGCAGAAAGTGAAGAATAACTAAAGAGCCTCTTGAGGAAAGTGAAAGTGGAGAGTGAAAAAGTTGGTTTAAAGCTCAACATTCAGAATACTAAGATCAGGGCATCTGATCCCATCACTTCATCTCAAATAGATGGAGAAACAGGGGAAACAGTGGAAGATGTTATTTTTGGGGGTTCCAACTTCACTGCAGGTGGTGACTGCAGCCATTAAATTAAAAGACACTTGCTCCTTGGAAGGAAAGTTATGACCAACCTAGACAGCTTATTAAAAAGCAGAGACATTACTTTGCCAACTAAGGTCCATCTAGTAAAAGCTGTGGGTTTTCCAGTAGTCATATATACATGTAAGAGTTGGACTATAAAGAAAGCTGAGCACCAAAGAATTGATGCTTTTGAATTGTGGTGTTAGATAAGACTCTTGAGAATCCCTTAGACTTCTAGGAGATCCAACCAGTCCATCCTAAAGGCAATCAGTTCTGAATATTCCTTGGAAGGCTGATGCTGAAGCTGAAACTCCCAATATTTTGGCCACCTGATGCACAGAACTGACTCATTGGAAAAAACCCTGATTCTGGGAAAGATTGAAGACAGGAGGAATAGGGGACGACAGAGAATGAGATGGTTGGATGGCCTTACTGACTGAATGGACATGAGTTTGCGTAAACTCCAGGAGTTGATGATGGACAGGGAGGTCTGGTGTGCTGCAGTCCATGTGATCACAAAGAGCAGATAGGACTGAGTGCCTGAATTGAACTGAACTGGAGCTGCTCATACATGGTTGTATTCTGGAAACTGATTTTAAATCCTATTATGTAAATAGCAGAGAGAAAATTCAAAGTCCTCAAAGTCTCTCTGCTATTAGATAGGTATACCACAGTGAATCCCAAAATGAAAATGTATTTTCCATGGGTAGATATATGAGAAATTTATGGTAATTTAACTTCAGTTACTCTCCAAATATCTCAGAAATACTCAAGAGACCTGTTTTGCCTAGTCTCTTTTCCTAATAACTTCATGATCAAAGTGAAACATAAGAAGACATAAGAAATAGGGATAAAATACCTAGATAATAGGTGCTAAATACTCAAAAGTAGATGCTACTGTCATTTCCTTAAATTGATATCAGCTGATAATCAAAAACCTTTCTAGCAGGTGTTGATTCATACACATTCAAAATGTGATTAGTAGTCTATAGAGTTTATAGGAATAAACACTTAACAAAACTCACATTTTAAAGACAGTGACTGTAATTGGGCATCATTTGGAAGGAAGAGAAAGCTACACAAGCTTGCTCAAACTAAAAAAGTGTATTTTTTTTTTAAGATATAAATTCTCAGAAATTAAAACTGAGCTTATTTAGAAGTGAGAAGTTATCAGGTAGCTATTCTGGGTCTGGAGGCTAATGGATTTTAACTCATTTTCCCTGGACATTGCTGCACCTATCTCCTCTGGCTGAGAGGAGGATTTTGCTCCTCTCAGAATCTTCTTTGAGAGGAGCTTTTTCAGACCCTGTTTCACCATGTTGCTGGCTCCTGCCCATATCCTAAAGATCTTACTTGTGAAGCATCTAACTGTCTGGCACTGTGTGTCCTTGATGCAAATTTTCTGGAAACCGAATATGATCAGTTCTTTTCAGACAATTATATGTTCCAGTCTTAACTGATTAACTCTGGTCATGAGAACAAAAATATGTATTACAACTACAGCCATCTAAATCCATCATTTCTGTCAGCGATATGAGTTTGGAGACATTCCAAGGAAATGGGTATGCTACTGGCAAGAACACTTGGGTTGGAAAATTTTATTTGCACTAGGAGGCTGACTGCATCAATACTCTTGTCCTCTGGTTTTCCACTAGGTCCAGAAAATAGGTTGAACAAGCAACTGAGCAAAGGAAAAAGCAGATTTGATTTTTTACTCCGGTTGCTTTTTCCTTGTGAAGTCAACTTGAGTTGAAGGTTTGGAGACAGAAGCTAGATTGAGAGGAGTTGAAAAATAAGGACTTATAAATAACAATTCACAAATATTTTGAAGCTTAGTTTGGAAAGAAAGGATGGAGAGTGTAGGCTTTAGTAATCCATAGGGTTGAGGATGACTTTTTCTCCTGTTGGCTTAAAAAGTGAGCAGTTTGGTTAGGTGTATATTTATTTGGAAGGGAATGACCTGGCAGAGAAGAAATAGACCATAATCCATAAAACAAAATCATTGAAAAGGAAATTAACAATACATTTGTTTGCATTGTTGAAGGGATTGGAGTTCAATCAAAAAAGAAATGCTTCTCAAATGAATCTACAGAGTCAGTCAAATCAAGATTATATTAGTTTACTCTGAATTGAATTGAAATATTTATTGTACTGAGTATAGTTTTCAGTTTTTTGTTGTTGTTGTTGAAGATAATGTTAATGAATTTGAAAATGTGGATTTGAAAATCTATTTTTATGAGTGAATCAGTTACTGCTACTCAAGTAAACTATAGATAAAAATAAGAATATATAAACTTGATAATTTGAGCTACAGTTCTAAGTCATCCACTGTTGTCTGTTGTTGTATGCTAAGTCACTTCAGTCGTGTCTGACTCTTTGTGACCCTATGGATGTAGCCTGCCAGGCTCCTCTGCTCAAGGGATTCCCCAGGAAAGAATACTGGAGTGGGTTGCCATGTCCTTCTCCAGGGGATCTTCCTGACCCAGGGATTGAACCAGTGTCTCCCGTGGCTCCTGCATTGAAGGCAGATTCTTTACTGCTTAGCCACAAGGGAGGCCCCATTCACTGTTGAGTCATAGGTAATTTTGAGCACGTGTGAGGGACTAAAGGGACTGACCAAACAAAATTCTATTTTGTAGAAATCTGAAAATTCACATGGGAGGTAATTCATTTTAAGAAAATGAGCTAAATAAAATGAATTTGACCTAATAAGAAAGTCTAGGGTATTAGCTCTTAGTAAAAGATGATGACTTTCACTTGTCTTTGTCTACAGTTTTCTAGTTCTATGTCTGCATCGCAGAGAAGAAAAAAGACTGGACATACCTTTCAATGGACTCTATGACACCTTGACACCCAAGCAGCACTGTGACATGTTCCTCATCCACATGGTTAGTCAGAGATACAGGGTTCATTCTGATTTTCTCAAAATTAGCATAAAATTTCACAGCTTCGTGTTATCAGGAGAGAATTTCTGAATGCTACAGACCTGGGAACTCTGACAGAAGAAGTGGAGCCTTTTTGAAGGGCTATCGCATCTGCATTCCCTTATAGAGGAGCAGGGGCGTGGCGCACCAGCCCAGTGGTGCAGGGGAAGCAGGAGGATACCCTCTGAGACCTCCCAGACTCTGTGAAATGAGGAGAATCTATGGCAGCATAAGTAAGAGCAGCGCCTGTCAGAGGAGCACAAACGCTGAGCTCATTGAGCATGTACAGGGTGTCCCCTCAGAACTCTCAGAAATCACTCTCAGGAGACTTCATAGGGGGCTGAGGAAGCAAAATGTAAAAGTAATGAGTCAGAAAACAACAACAACAGAAATGAGATATTCCAGTAATGACCCTTGCAGGACTCCAGCATATCATTTATTCATACTAAAGTACTTCATGTTCAGAATGTGATAATGTATTTCAGTAAGTGGTTTATTTAATGCATAGGAGTGAATCAAGCACTGAGGAGGTCTCCTAATTATGAACCACCAAAAACTCTCGAAGGTATCAAGTAGATAAGCTTATGATTTTCATTATATACACGTGGACACTATCTTTTTCAACCATAGCTCTGAATTAACAAAGCTATCACCAGCAAATGCTAAGCTGCGATTTTCCTTTTTCACTCCTTGAAATACTACATTTCATGTGCCTACACATAACTACACGCATCTGTTGTTGCATTCCACATAAATTATTTTGTATCCAGTAACAGAGATAATATACAATTAGTACTTAAAAGGCTTTAAATCAATATTGAGAAATTTGAGTTTTAAGAAGTATAATAAAAGACCTGTTAATTATAAATTTCCTTCTCTAGAGTTGTTAGGAATCTCAATTTCCATAATCAATGTAGCTTCTTAAAACTCTACCAAATTCATTGCTATATCTACCTTTATGCTTTTTGTGATTAAAAAAAATTATACTTCCTGTTTGTTCAGGAACTGAGGCACCTTTGTCCTGATATAGTCCTTCTCAGTGCAAAGATAGGATGAGAAAAGGCTAAAGCTATGTAGACTTCAATGGGATTGTCCAAAGCTAATAATATTGGCTTTAATGAGCCATTCAGGTGTTGCTTACATGATAATCACACATTCAACAGGGTGGTGAAAGAAAACATTGAAAGCATGGGCTCCCAGAAGAATGAGCTATGATCAGGTAGTGGAGAGTGAAGAAAAATTCTGTCAAGTGATGTGCCAAATTAATATGCTGGGACTGCTAGGGCAGCATCTGTCCAAGTACATGCATGTGATGAGTGACTGTCATGAAGACCAAAGGTTCATAGAGGATCAGAAGCCTGAAGTATCCAGGCTTGTTGACCTACCTCCTCCATCTCCTTAATGTCTATGATATTATTTAATATTTCAGTGAATACTGCCATTCCCTAGTCTTCGAGGAATTGTCTCTTAGAACCCACAAGACAATTCCAATAATCTCTACCCTCAGCTCACATGAGAAAAGTCTGGCTAAAAACAAGGAGGACAAAAAAGTGAAAGTGATGACAAAAAATATCATTATCTGACTTTTAGGATTTGAATAAGATCACTGTTTTTTTGTTTTTATTTTTAAATCTTGGGCTAGCACGTCTATTTAATGCCATCTTCACCAGCAGGCATCAAACCCAGAGCTTGTTCCCAGCTGCACCAGATTGGAGACTGGGTTACCCGGAGCAAGCCCTTCACAAACCAGCTATGGGGTGCTGGGATCCCTGGGGTGAACCACCCCTCAGAGTGGAGAGCCCAGTTCTGCCTTCTGAACCTGTTCACTCGTGGGTACCATCGCAGGATAGGGGTTTCTGGGTTGCCTTGCAGGTACAGCGCGCCACCATGCAGGTCTCCTGGGCCTTGAACTTCAGTGGGGATAGGCTAGTGTGTTTGAAGAAGTGTGAGCCATCACAGAAGGGCTGCTTTTTGCTGAGGCCACACACACACACCACTTGTAGGTTTTCCCAGCCACCAGCTCCACCTTGATGGGTGTTTTTAGGGCCACCACGGACTTGGCTAGGGCTTTGGGGAACCATTGGGCCAGCCAGGAGGTGATGTCCCCATCCTGTTTCAGCGTCCAGGCCTCTGGCTGCACGAGCGAACCGATGCTGAGCACAGAGCCCATGGCATCCCCACTGACGCCAACGCGCCATGCTGGGTCTGCCAAGATCACTGTTTTTAATAATGCCTTTTGAGTTACTTATGAGTGTGTGTGTGTGTGTGTGTGTGTGTGTGTATCTGCTTTTAAAACAAAACAATACATTGTGGGACTGAATAGGTCTTGGTCCATTTACTCATCTTCCTTTCTTTTATCAATTAGGATGCATTTTTTCATGAATAAACAGAAAAATCCATTTTGCTCTAATAAAATAGTGGCATGAACTTCAGTATGGTTCGGTCAAGTTGTTCTCATTGTTATCAAGATTCTGGATCTGTTTCTCTGATTTACTGTGCTCTGCTTAGTATCAATTTCAATCATAACTGGATTTATTATGACAGCATAAATAATTGAACATTTTACTTTCCACATCAACACACCTGAAAGAACACCTTTCTTTTTCCAGGCAAATCAAGCTAAAGCTCCGAAGTGTGCTGTGTTTAGACCTCTTTAGGTCTCTTACCAGCCCTCTGGGCTTCTCTGGTGGCTCAGTGGAGCCTGCCTGCTAATGCAAGAGACACAAGGTCCATCCCTTGGCTAGGGAGACCCCCTGGAGAAGAACTTGGGCAACTCATCCAGTATTCTTGCTTGGGAAATTACATAGACAGAGGAGTCTGGCAGGCTCCAGTCCATGGGGTTGCAAAAGAGTCGGACAGAACTTAGTGACTAAACACCAACAACCTGCCCATTAGTGTGACCACTGGGATAGGACAAAGTATTTAGTTCTCAAACCTCACTTTTGGTCATGGGGCGAAATCTGACTCCCCATCACAGCTCCTCAGGGTAGCAGATGGATGCTGAGGAGGAAACGAGAAATAAAGCCATTTGTTTTATTGTCTCTTTTTCTTCTTCTTTTTTTATTTTATTTTATTTTATTTTGGTGGCACTGTGCAGCATGTGTGCGATCTTAGTTCCCTGGCGTGGGATGGAACCTGTGCCCCTACACTGAGATCTCGGACTAGACTGCCAGGGAAGTCCCTGTTTTATTGGTTCTTCTTATAAATCATACATCATTCTTAAAAGTGTTTATTTTACCCTGTGAAATGTTACCTTCAATATAAAACATTTAAATTAACTGGTCAAATCAAGGACCAACTCCAGTGCCTTGATATCTTTTTCTCCAAGCATTAAGAAGTTGTGCTAACCTTCCAGCAATATACTTCATAAAGACCTTAACCTTTAAAAAAACTATAGTGCTCTCAAATCTGAAATAAGAATATATGCATACCAGAATCATATTTCCTCATTTGACATTCTTATTGCCTTGAGATTATATCAATATGCTCTAGCGTCTCTGAAGAAAGTTGTAAAAATTAAAATCCATACAAGAATTAAAAAATAAAAATACATAGTTAGGAGAGGCAAGAACTTAATTTGTTTAAGCTGGTTACTTTTCTCATTCTTAGTAATCTTACTAGATATTTTCTTTCACTCTCTGGAATTAATCTTATTTTCTTATTTCTCCCCATTTTTTATTCTGAGAAAATATTACAGCAGAATTTCATTTTACTTATTTCCACACAATGTCCACTTTTGTGCCCTGTACTTTCAGCTACTGTTAATTCTACTGTTATGAAGAAACTGACCAAATTTTATCACTGACCCAAAACCGCACAGGTTAAAATTTAAGTAGTGATGATGTGGTGTTAATGGAGCTTGTGAATATTTATTATTGAAAGATCCAAGGTGGCTTGGCCACATGGAACATATTGTTCCTGTCTTATTCTGCACCATATGGAGAGTTCACATTTGCATTTTAACCTAATCAAATATCAAATATTAATACAATCAGGAGGGGTCTAAATATTTTGAGAGTACTGTGACTTTTTAGATTATAAATATGAATAATAGACTTGGCTAAGTTACAAAACTTAAATATAATCATAGCTTTGGGCTTTTTTCTGTTTTCTATTAAAAAACCCTTCCCTTGTGCTTGTCCTGAATGTAATTAATGTATGTTTCTAGTCACAAATGTGCATCAAATAGTGAAGAAAATAGTCCCAGGTTACTAGATTTTATTTAAAATCAGTGTCTTCTTTCCTATGGAAATGTAGCACAACTGAATTTGATTAAAAATGTTCTTAATATTTTACATTAAATATCTAACAGTTTATAAACAAATAAGGCCATGACCAACTATTCTTCATTTGTTTTAGATGTGTTAATGTGGTTAGTATAGATGTAATCTTTTGTCATTTAAAATACTGATATCAGTTCATATGACAGGACTAATATAGAAGTATTTACTTTTGCAGTGCAAATGCTGTGTCTATTATGTGAAGTATCTTGCGGTCAATCATACTTTACTATTTTTGACAATATATATTAAAACAGTTGATGAAGAATATGTCCTATTTAAGAGTCCTGAAGTTCTCTTGTAGTGAACTGTTCCTGGAAGATGGATATTGATCACCACTTGATAAAGTTTAGAGTGCATCTTCTACTTATTGAGGAGACATCCAAGAAAAAATCACATATTAAGATTAAGGTCATGATGTATATAGCAAAGGAATAAAATAAAAGTGTCAGCATATTTTAGTATAGGATATAGACCATACATTGGATTTTTTAAACTTTATGGTTTTGCCTTTGGTAAACAGCGTGAGTCTATCAAGGAAAAATATCTGATATAGTTTGATATACTACCTGATATAGTTTGAATAGGATATGGGCACTGAGCAGATCTCATGAAACATTTCAATTATGTTTGACATAATAAAATAAACTTACTTAGAAAACCAAAAGTTTTTTTCTGAATACGACAGTAAAACTCTGCTCTATACAAAGATATTTTGCTCGGAATTGGACACTCTTTCTGGAGCAATTAGTTTTCTGCACAGTAAGCAGGGTTAGAATAGTGCAATACAATATAAAGCATTTCATTTTCACTTTGGCCAGTGTAGTAAAAAAAAAAAAAAATGTTATTGGTCTCTGAAATTTAGAAAAAAAAGTTAAATAATGTTAGTTGGATAAAAGCAACAAACATCTAGAAGCAGATTAACTTGAAGTTAGTAAATATGGGCTGAATTCTGGACCAAATAGACAGCATGACTAAGTTCACTTGCCAACTGAATGACCACGGGAATTTTGGATATTAACCTCTTAACCTCTTTGCACATTAATTTCCCCATCCATAAAATGAACATTATAATAATGCAGTTAAATAGGACTGTGCTTATACACAGAAAGCATTCAGTAAGCATAGGCTAGTATTTTTGACCAAGGGGGTAAGAAGAAAGTTTCAGCTTTTGGTAGTCTATGTTCATGGAACAACTCTTACACTGGAAATCAACTTTCTATATTTTCTTCTCAAATATTTATAACTGAAGGAAACATAGCTTTTATGTTGCAGTCATTTAATCTCCCAAATCTCATTATTTTAGTGGTAAAATTTTTTGCTCAATTTTAAAAACAGGTAAATAGTCAAATTTAAAATAAAATAATTGAATGATAACAACGTTTCTACATCAGAGGAGGCAACTGACTTAAGCTGGTTATCAGCTTATGCCTTAAATATTATTAAAGGTATATTATGTACATTTGAAATCAAATGACAAAAGTGTTAGTTATTTTGTGTATAGTCTTCTTCTCCGTATAGGCTATCTTCAACTTCCCTGCTATCATGAATTTATCCTAGTAATTATAGGTTAACTGCTTGATAGATATGTAGAATGTTTATTTGGAAATTCCAAGTAATTACATTTCAAGATGCTTCATTGTGTTAGAGAGATGGGAAGATGATAGTCACTTTATTATTTTAAGATTACCATTGATATATAGATTGCAGCAATATATAGGAAAACTTCAGGATTTGAAATATAGGCTCAAAATAAACTTGGGAAAAATGAATTTCAGTTTAAGTTGGGAATTGTAAGTTATTCTAATTAATTCTTATTTTTCATAGGGATTCTTACAACAGCTTTCAAATTTTAAATTCTCCAATTTCAAAACTTTCACCCCTTATCCTTCTGTGCTGGTTTTAAGGTCAGGCTCTATAGGATTCACTTGAAGAGTTCGAAGAATATTGAGAAAGGATGCATAATTTGACTCAAATTCAATAATACAAATATTATTTTAATGTACATATATATATATATATCCTAAGAGAAGAGATAATAAATTTAGCTTAATAAATAAAAATGAAAAAAATGTCAATACTTATTGAAAAACAGTATTGAAAATCAGATTATTTTGTATTATCAAAATCAGAGATGAGGTTTATTTTAGATTCAATTTATCAAGAGAAAAACAAGCTTTCTTTCCTAAAGTGTCACACTTTGCATAGTTTTTATTAGTACACTAGAAGAAGCATCACCTTCTTTCTTGCTTATTTATTTGAGATTGTAGCATTGAAATATATACATACTATGTAGAAAATAGATAGCTAGTGGGAAGTTTCTGGATAGCACAGGTAGCTAAGTCTGGTTTCCTGTGAGGACCTACAGGAATGCAATGGGGGAAGGGAGGGAGCCTTAAAAGGGAGTGGACATGTGTATACCTATGACTGATTAATGGTATTGTACAGCCGAAAAAAATACAACATTGTAAAGTTGTATTAACATTTTTTTAAATGAATAAAGTACCATTTTTAAGCAAGGAATTGAATATATAGACAAAAATCATTTACTAATTTGTTCAACTTTATACACATTTTTGAGCTTCAAACAGATATACAATTTATTTTTATTATTGTAATATAATGTAATGAATGTCCTCCCTCCAAATTTGTCTGATTCAGAAAATGCTTCTAGTTTATTTGTGTTTAATTCTGTTAGAAATTCATTATAGGCAAGAAAAAACTAATCATACTTCACTCTTTTATCAGATAATGGAGCTTATAATGAACTTGAGAGGGCATGAAATGAAAGTGTTATTTGCTCAGTCGTGTCCCACTCTTTGCAACTCCTTAGACTGTAGCCCACCAGGCTCCTGTGTCCATGGAATTCTTAGGCAAGAATACTGGAGTGGGTAGCCATTCCCTTCTCCAAGGCATCTTCCCAACCCAGGGATAGAACCTGTGTTTCCTGAATTACAGGCCCATTCTTTACCATGTAACATTCAGTTCAGTTCAGTTCAGTTGCTCAGTCATATTCCGACTCTGCGACCCCATGAA
Organism: Cervus elaphus; assembly: GCF_910594005.1. NCBI lineage: Eukaryota > Metazoa > Chordata > Mammalia > Artiodactyla > Cervidae > Cervus > Cervus elaphus. The sequence continues at coordinate 86,735,774 of NC_057834.1, read as the reverse complement.
CAGCAGCATGCCAGGCCTCCCTGTCCATCACCAACTCTGAGAGCTTGAACAAACTCATGTCCATTGAGTCAGTGATGCCATCCAACCATCTAATCCTGTTGTCCCCTTCTCCTCCTGCCATCAATCTTTCCCAGCATGTGACTTTAGGGACTGGCAAAATATTATACCTTGAAAAAGATAGAATGGAACTAACAGTAAAGGTGAGTGGATCTCTTTATTTACTCAGGAAAGTTTGAACAAAATCATATAGCTGAAAGTTACACATTTTTTTTTTTTTAATTCTGGGAAATATGGGTAATCACTCTGACTTATTTCACAGAGTTGTTATCAATGTGAAGCAAGTCAAATATTTGTAAAGTTGTTTGAAGTCAAAGATAAGTGAAGATATTAACATGTATTTGACCATGATCAATCACAGTTTGGATTGATCACCACAAACTGTGGACAATTCTGAAAGAGATGGGAATACCAGACCACCTGACCTGCCTCTTGAGAAATCTGTATGCAGTTCAGGAAGTAACAGTTAGAACTGGACATGGAAGAACAGACTGGTTTCAAATTGGGAAAGGAGTATGTCAAGGCTGTATATTGTCACCCTGCTTATTTAACTTATATGCAGAGTACATCATGAGAAATGCTGGGCTGGTGGAAGCACAAGCTGGAATCAGGATTGCTGGGAGAAATATCAATAACCTCAGATATGCAGATAACACCACCCTTATGGCACAAAGTGAAGAAGAACTAAAGACCCTCTTGATGAAAGTGAAAGTAGAGAGTGAAAAAGTTGGCTTAAAGCTCAACATTCAGAAAACTAAGATCATGGCATCCGGTCCCATCACTTCATGGCAAACAGATGGGGAAACAGTAGAAACAGTGGCAGACTTTATTTTTCTGGGCTCCAAAATCACTGAGGATGGTGATCGCAGCCATGAAATTAAGACACTTTCTCCTTAGAAGGAAAGTTATGACCAACCTAGACATCATATTATAAAGCAGAGATATTACTTTGCTGACAAAGGTCCGTCTGGTCAAGGCTATGGTTTTTCCAGTAGTCATGTATGGATATGAGAGTTGGACTGTCAAGAAAGCTGAGCACCGAAGAATTGATGCTTTTGAACTGTTGTGTTGGAGAAGACTCTTGAGAGTCCCTTGGACTGTAAGGAGATCCAACCAGTCAATCCTAAAGATTAGTCCTGGGTGTTCATTGGAAGGACTGATGTTGAAACGGAAACGCCAATACTTTGGTCACATGATGTGAAGAGCTGACTCATTTGAAAAGACCCTGATGCTGGGAAAGATTGAGGGCGGGAGGAGAGGGGACGAGAGAGGATGAGATGGTTGGATGGCATCATCGACACAGTGGACATGGGTTTGGGTGGACTCTGGGAGTTGGTGATGGACAGGGAGGCCTGGTGTGCTGCGGTTCATGGGGTCCCAGAATCAGACATGACTGAGCGAATGAACTCAATCAGAGTTTGCATAGCAGCACAAAATACTAAATATCCAATTTTATTTTTTATTCCTGTGACCATTATCATTGGCACCATAAATCTATCTTGCTGAATTTGGAGTTGGCCTAGTGTGGTTACCACTTCCAAAAATCTATATTTGCCCTCTCTACCACTCATGGAACATTCTGCCTGAATCTGTTTCAGTTCATGTTAAAGTTTGTCCTCAATTGCTTTCAGATGCAAGGCAGCTGAAATTTATTCAGAAGAAAACCTAAGGGCAGTTGAGTGCTGCTGCATTCTTGGCAAGTTGCAAGCATATCTAATTTCAAATTTCAGGCATGTATAAGAAAATAGGGTGTCAGAGTGAGATTCAGAGTACAGTACTCATTTTATCAAACAGAAGAGACTATGATCATAGAATTCTGATACTTCATTTACTAAATACATTGTTTTTTTATTGATATCTTTGGAAAGTCACTTCAGCTCAATTCTCTGATTTTTAAAGCATAAATATAAGTTCAAAATGTGCTGTACAATAAAGTTAGAATCACAATGGACTTAGCCCAGAACATCTGTTCTCCTTGCCAATACCCCTATGGGCATACCCTTTAGTCTTTTGTTTTTTAGATGACAACAGACCATGGTGATAATGAAATTTCTAAAATAAACACAACTACTCTCTCTGGAAACTTGGTTCCACCTATTCTCTTTAAAAATTCATTTAAATCAACGAAAATGAAAGTGTTTATCAAGGGCATACTATGAGTTTAGGAGTTTCTTTCTAACATATCCAAAGTTTTCTTTGGTCTGTATTATGAAACTGATGCCTTGATCACATCTCACCAATTCAAAATGCTGTTTAAAGGTTCACTTCAATCATTTGGCAAGAAATAAAATAATTTTTTTTTTTTTTATTTCTTAATTTGATGGTTTTAAAAAGTTTCTAACAAAGCCCTAACTGAACAGGCTTTGACCTTCTTGGTTATGTTAATTAACTATTATTTGCGGTTTGGGGCTTCCCAAGTGGCTCAGTGGTAAAGAATTTGCCTGCCAACGCAGTAGAAAGGAGACACAGGTTCGATTCCTGGGTCAGGAAGATCCCATGGAGGAGGAAATGGCAACCCACTCCAGTATTCTTTGCCTGGAAAATCCCATGAACAGAGGATACTGGCAGGCAACAGTCCATGGGGTTGTAAAGAGTTGGACACAACTGGAGCGTGTGTGCTAATCCCCTATAAATTAAATATTTTAAAGCACAAATAAAGTTGAAGCTATCAAGATTCGTTAGTTACCAAATGAGCAATGTTCCTATGGCATTTATTTAGGGAAAGCCAGATGATTTACATTTTTCATATAAGTATTTTGGCTACGTGTAGGCATAACTTGCATATTTACTATGCTTTGATCACAGTTCACTCTAACATTCCCAGGAAAAATAATATGTTGCTGCTGCTGCTGCTGCTAAGTCACTTCAGCTGTGTCTGACTCTGACACCCTAATCCTAACAATTAGGGTTAGGGTTAAGGTTAGTTGTGTCCGACTCTCTGCGACCCCATAGACGGCAGCCCACCAGGCTCCCCCATCCCTGGGATTCTCCAGGCAAGAACACTGGAGTGGGTTGCCATTTCCTTCTCCAATGCATGAAAGTGAAAAGTGAAAGTGAAGCTGCTCAGTCGTGTCCGACTCTTAGCGACCCCATGGACTGCAGCCTACCAGGCTCCTCCATCCACGGGATTTTCCAGGCAAGAGTACTGGAGTGGGTTGCCATTGTTTTCTCCAAAATAATATGTTATATGTTGAATTACATTGAACCTAGCCTAACAGACTTAATAGTACCTTAAGGAAAGAGATTTTCTAGCACCTTAGGCAAATTCAATTTGTTAATTAAATTTACATGGAAAAGGCAGTGGAAAATGGATTCATTTACTTGGATAATTGAGGCCTCAAGCTCGATCATTTCAGTAACTATACAGACAATTGAGGCAAGATTTTACTTTTTTTTCTTTTCTACAGTCCATGGACCAAGAAATTCCAGATGTTCAAGCTGGATTTAGAAAAGGCAGAGGAACCAGAGATCACACTGACAACATCTGTTGGATTATAGAAAATGGAAGAGAGTTCCAGAAAAGTATCTACTTCTGCTTTATTGACTATGCCAAAGTCTTTGGCTGTGTGGAACAGAACAAACTGTAGAAAATACCTAAAGAGATAGGAATACCAGGCCACCTTACCTGCCTCCTGAGAAATCTGTATGCAGGTCAAGAAGCAACATTAGAACTGGACGTGGAATAACAGACTGGTTCCAAATTGGGAAAGGAGTACATCAAGGCTGTATATTGTCACTCTGATTATTTAACTTATATGCAGAGTACCACTGGGCTGGATGAAGCACAAGCTGGAATCAGGATTGCTGGGAGAAATATAAGTAACCTCAGATATGCAGATGATGCCACTCTTATGGCAGAAACCAAAAAGGAACTAAAGAGCCTCTTGATGAAAGTGAAAGAGGAGAGTGAAAAAGTTGGCTTAAAACTCCACATTCAAAAAATGAAGATCATGGCATCTGGTTCAATCACTTCATGACACATAGATGGGGAAACAAAGGAAACAGTGACAAACTTTATTTTTCTGGGCTCCAAAATCACTGTAGATGGTGATTGCAGCCATGAAATTAAAAGACACTTGCTCCTTGGAAGGAAAGCTATGACCAAACTAGACAGCTTATTAAAAAACAGAGACATTACTTTGCCAACAAGGGTACATCTAGTAAAAACTATGGTTTTCCCAGTGGTCATGTATGGATATGAGAGTTGGACCATGAAGAAAGCTGAGTGCCGAAGAATTGATGCTTTTGAACTGCGATGTTGGAGGAGACTTTTGAGAGTCCCTTCAACTGCAAGGAGCTCCAACCAGTCCATCCTAAAGGAGATCAGTCCTGACTGGACTGATTGGAAGGACTGATGCTCCAATACTTTGGTCACTTAACGCAAAGAGCTAACTTATTTGAAAAGACCCTGATGCTGGGAAGGATTGAAGGCAGGAGGAGAAGGGAATGACAGAGGAGGCGATATTTGGATGGCATCACTGACTCAATGGACGTGAGTCTGTTCAGGCTCCGGGGGTTGGTGATGGACAGGGAGGCCTGGTGTGCTTAGTCCATGGGGTTGCAAAGAATCAGACATGACTGAGCAACTGAACTGAACTGATCCTTAAATGATGTTGATAATTGCTTCTTTTTCACTTGATTTTATGTGGGAAGAAATAAAGCAGAAAAATTACTCATAGTTTTCTAAATATTTTCTCCCATTGCCATTTTGCTCAAAAAGTCTTTTTTTTTTTTTTTGCATTGTATCTGAGAGATTTAATAAATAATAGTTAATGATTCCCTCCAAAGAATGAAGTTGTAGGGATACACACACACAAATGTATATCTTGTGTGTATATGTACATGTGTACTTTTACACATGTGGGCTTCCCTGGTGGCTCAGTGGTAAAGCACCCTCCTGCCAATGCAAGAGACCCTGGTTATATCCCTAAGTTGGGAAGATCCCCTGGAGAAGGAAATGGTAGCACACTTCAGACACCATGACTTAGTGGCTAAAAAATGATTACATATATCAAATCCAATAGAGATAAAAATTTCCAATCAGGAAAATATTACATATATCAAATCCAGTAGGGATAAATGATTCCCAGCCAGCAAGAGATATATATATATATGGTTTCCCTGGTGGCTCAGGCAGTAAAGCATCTACCTGCAATGCAACAGACCTGGTTTCAATTCCTGGGTTAAGAGGATCCCATGGAGAAGAGAATGGAAACCCACTCCAGTATTCTTGCCTGAAGAATTCCATGGGGAGAGCAGCCTTGCCAGCTGTTGCCATGAAGTTGCAGCGTCAGACACAACTGAGTGACTAACACACTCACTTTTCACTTTTCATGCGCATATAGTATTACATATATGTTATATGTGTATAAACATGTATATGTTTATTTATAAACATATATATATATATAAAATAGTTGGCAATGGGAGCAACAGAAGCAGATAGGTGAGAAGCTGATGACATAGCCTTGAGTTGTCTTTATATGTGGCACTCCTTTGATGGTAAACTATAGAAACAGCACAGAACCAAATCTCAGGACATTAAAAAGTCTCCCAGCAAGCCTCCACAGAGGGGCTATTGGTGGACTTTGTCAATGAAACAGAAATCATGTATGAGTCTGTTTGGGCACTCCATACCTCATTTTCCCAGTCATCTGAAATTTATTCTATTCCAATAATTTTTTTTTTTATTTTCAAAAAGATCATGCTTTCTCTTAGGCCTCCTGAACCTATAGTCATTAAGTGTCAATCAACACCATACCTTCTTTTTGTCTTCCTCATATATTTTGATATTTTTTTTCCTCTGCCTCTACCATGCATTCCAAAGATGGCTATCTGGACTGGTATTATCCAATAGAACTTTCTGTACTGATAGAATCATCTTAATTCTGCACTGCCCACTTCAATAATCATTGGCTATATGTGGTAATGATTTGTGGCTAATGCAACTATGGGACTGTATTTGTAGTTTGGTTTAACTTTAATTACTCAACATGTAAATTGAGATAGCCCCAGTGGCTTATGGCTATCATATTGGAAAGTGGATCTGTGGAACTTGACATTACTATAAATGCATAAAGTACAACATCACAATGTAAAGCATTCGACTCTTGGTCCATCAGTCCAAATCCTATAATCTAATACTTTGCTTAAACATTTGATCAGACTCAGCAAGTACTCTAGCCTCTCTTAGCTGCTTCTTAGAGTTGCTTCCTTCTTTCTTAGTTAAATTTTATTGTGTTATTGTAATCACTATCTTGTGCCATTTCTCTTCTGTTGTACCCCACTGATAAAACTACAGTCTCTAACCCAGTTTATTATAAATTTCATATGAAAAGAAGACTCAGTAAATAGCCTGGAAGGGAAAAAAAACAAACAAAACACAGATGTGCTGACCTTTCTCCCTTTAGATTTAAGACCATATATCATTCTACACTGTCAAAGTAATCTTATTATGTCTTTATTATTGTTCATGCTCTAGCTAGTCAGAATGACCAGTTCATATCATATGTCTCCACAAATATCAAAATTCCTTCTTCTATCCTCAGTGACACTTGATTATATTACCTAACATTTCACTGAGGAGGGAAGTTATCAGATAAGTCTACTTCATCAACTTACTGAAAAATTCCTACCTACATCTTGTTGAATGTCCTTTCTTTTTCTGAAATGCACCTAAAGAGTGACAAACTTAGCAATTTTATACTTCCTGTACTCTATCTCCTAAAAATCGCCCTAAGTTGGCTTGCTTCCTGTTATTCTTAGTTTAAAGTAAAAGGTCATCCCCTTAGTGGGACCTTTTTTGATATACCCCCTCCCTTGATTGAACCCATTAATATCCATCTCATTGTCTTGCTTGATTGTTTTTATAGTATGATGACTTCATGAATGTATTTTGTCTGTTTGTTTACTTGTATACAGTCTGTCTTCTCTATGAGATTAGTTAAGCTCTTTATGAGCATGGGTAGGTACTGTGTGTTAGTTACTTTATCCTCAGCAATTTGAATAGTGCCTAGAATATTAGAGGACTCTAAAATACTTATTGAATGGATAAATAAAGGTAGGGATGAGATAAAAGAAATTTTTATTTTGTGCTCAGCTCAACCAAGGTATCATCTTCTTTTGAATTATTCCCTCTTCTCTACTCATGCCCATAGTTCTAGAAAAAAGTGTCTCTCTTCAAAGAGTTGGGCATGACTGAGCAACTGAGCACTATCTATGTGGTAGTTTAGTCACTAAGTTGTGTCTGATTCTTATGACCCCATGAACTGTAGGCTTCCAGGCTCCTCTGTCCATGGGATTCTCCAGGCAAGAAGAGTGGAGTGGGTAGCCATTCCTTTCTCCCAGGGACCTTCCCAACCCAGGGAGTGAACCCTGATCACCTGTATTCCAGGAGGTCTCCTGCATTACAGGTGGATTCTTTACAGACTGAGCCACCAAGAAAGCTCAAGCACTATCCATATTCTAATATAATAATATCTCATAGTAAGCAGTTTATTGATGTATTTGTCACAAACTTTCTTAAATTTAGAAATCTCAAAATGCCATACTGGGCTATTTTTCTTCTTTCCCTAATGCTCTTTGCCTGTTGACTTCATTCATACTGATGATTTCAATTGCCATTGTTCCAAAAAAGAATGTAAAGTTTCTTATCTGTAACATAGATGTCTCATTGACATTCATCTCTACTGTTTACTTTATATCCTTTCACCAAGCATCATCCTTCTTCAAAATTTCCTATCACAGTAAACAAAACACCAGACATTTAGTATCTCAGCTATGAGATGTTATCACTAACTCTTTCCTTTTTCTTCCCATATTCAAATCTTCACCAAATCTTGACAATTCTTTTTCCAAAGCACATTGCAAAACACTTCACTTCTTTTTGTCACTATTGCCTTTCTTCTGGTCCATTTATCATTCTGGCATGAACTTTTGAAATAACCAAATAACTAGTCCCTTTGGTCTACAATTTTTCCCCTCCAGTCTGTTCTCCACATTGTGGTTGAATGGTTCATTTAAAAAGAACATCTGATTATACTACTCTACTGCTTTAAATTATCCCCTAATTATTTTAAAATTTATTCATGAAGACCTATATTTAATAGCTAACATGGGTTAAACATACCTCTCCAGAATTGAGAAACACCACTCTCCTATACCTTTTCTTTACTCCAGCCTCAGTACCTTACCTTGCTATTGTCATCTTTTCCACTTATGTGAGCATTTACTTGGAGGCTATCTTTATTTCTAAACTTTCTAATTATTACCTCTCATTTGTCTTTCAGATCTGAAGATCAAGTGTTACTTCATGAAGAAAGACTCTCCTGATCCCAGCTCACCTCTGTCCTCATGCTCCTATGGACTCTTATAATTCCCTAAATTTACAAATATCTGAATGCTTATAAATTGAAAGCAATAGACTACAGTGACATGTTTTGCTGCACACTTGATTTTATTTATCATGAAATACATCCTTATAATTCTGTAAAACTGTGTAAACCTTCTTTTATTGTATCCTCAAAATTACTGTGTGCATCAGGCAGGCTAAACATCATCGCCAATTCACAGGTAAGGAAAATGTAATTCAAATTTCAAGGGCTGAGTGACAGAAGCAATACTTTAAGCTAGGTGCCCTGACACTAATCTCATAGTATTTTTTTAGGCCTGGACAATCATGTGTGTTAGTGTAGTCATAATTGATATCTAAATACATATATATATCTGTGTATGTGTGTGTGTGTCTGTGTGTGTTAGTTGCTCAGTCACGTTAGACTCCGTGACCCCATGAACTGAAGTCCACCAGGCTCCTCTGTCCATGGAATTCTCCAGGTAAGAATACTGGAGTGGTTAGCCATTCATTTCTCCAGGGGATCTTTCTGACTCAGGAATCATTCCTGCATTGCTGGCAGATTCTTTACCATCTGAGCCACCAGGACCAGACATCAAAGTGAACAGATAAAACTAACATCCTTAGAATTTATAGTATTATTTTGTTTATAGAATTTTTTGTTGTAGTTAAATGGCTTGATTTTCATTTAACTTGACCTTGTATTATGTTCCTGATGGTAGTTCACAACTTTTTAGTAAAGAGAGTAAGAAAAAACTTCTTGTTAGGATTCAGGCTTCAAGCTGTTGCAAAAACAAATTATTCTATGCTTACAATTCATTGTATAATAAACACTTTTAAAAGGAAAAATATACATCTTATATTCAATGAAGTGTTGTTTTCTTAGAAACTTATGAACAACAAGGATTTTAAAACAATTTTGCCACATATGACTCATGAATAAATTCTCTCTTCATTGTAGAAGGCACCATCTTTGCCCCATTATTAGATGAAATAAACCCAAGGACAAAGGAAATCAAGAGGTAATCCTTTTGGCAATCTCATCATGCAGTTTCTGCAAAACATTCCCTGCAGTGCAGGATTGTTCAAAGCTTCACATGCTGAGTCTTGCTTGCTGTGCGAAAAAACTGGCTGCCTCTTGCTGAGAAAGATTTTCTGAAAAGGAAAAGGAACTGAGTGACTTGCTATGTCAGTATGGCCCAAGGTCTTGACAGGCCATAGTCCATGTCTCAGTGATCCATTGTATTTGTTTTACAAATACCGCACCCTGATTGGTTGAAGGTACCTAGCCTTGAGAAGGAAACATCTCATTTAATGTTACCCTCTTTTTTCCAAAGAGCCTTTTCTGCTACATCAGGCTCTTATTTTCCATACTTTTTTTCTCTCTGCTTCCTTAATCCTATTAGCACTTAATGTCAGAAAACATGAGACATAAAACTACAAAAATGAATAATTCCTATAAATTTATAATACAGAGAAATGCAAATACTCAAAGTTATGCAAGAAAGTTTCATCTTACGAGATTTCTAGACTCACTGACAGTGTATTAAAACTTTACATGCTTTGGGGAAGAATATCTGGGATTGAAGAATGACCCTTTTTCACTTTGAGAACTAAAGGTAAAGATTGACAGGGAAAGTTCTTGAAAAGAGCTGTTGCCAAAAAGAGGACAGAAATTTTGCTATATAGGAGACTGAGTATCTTGTACTATAGGTTGCCTTTTAGTTGATTGTCATGCATCCATATAGTTGAAATTGTATTAATGTAATGATAAACTGATTTGGCATACTAATGTAAATAGTACAAAGGAGATATGCATAAACAGTCCATAGATACTGTTTGATTTATTATGTGATTTGATTTTAATAGTATATTATGGTACCCAAAATTTTAGCCACAGCATCACATTTAAAACATGTTTAAAACTGCTATTTGACTATTCTTTTACAAAGATTTTCTCTCCTAATTATATTATCAAGAATTGCAAAATTTAGAATTCTAAAACTCTCTTAAATATCACCTCTCTCTTTGTTTTTTAGACAAAGAGATAAACAGAGCTCAACATTGGTCAAAATTCACCATATGCAGCTAGTATGGAGAGGAATTTACTTCATTCCAGGCTAGTGACCTCTATTGGATGACATGTTATATTGTGCTTTATTTATTTGGCGTCCATATTTAGTATGCAAAAAATCTGAAATATCATAGGGCCAAATGTAAAGCATGAAAGGTAAAAAACAAAATGAAGATATATTTCAAATTTAACTTTCAATGACAGAAACTCGATTTCTGTGGTTGAAATTATTCACCATTTAGATGAGTACTACAAAACATTTCTTTAAAAAATCAAGTTTCTTGACTAATGAATAATTATCATCTTGACCTTTTTACTTCTTCAAATTAAGCATCAAGTTTAGTTTAAGCCTCAAATTTAAGTCCCTTGCAATATTTATGGTTATCATAAATTAAAACAAATGTTGAAGAGAAAATTATATTAAATATAGGGTTTGCTGTTGTTTGTTCTTTTAATCACTCAATCATGTCTGCCTCTTTGTGACCCCATGGATTGTAGCCTGCTAGACTCCTCTGTCCATGGAATTTCCCAGGCAAGAATCCTGGAGTAGATGTAGCTATATTTAAGAAACTTTAAAGAACTGTGTAGATGCTCAATAAATATTTGTAAATTAAACAAATTTTGTGAAGTTCCAGATATACTGTAGCCTTTAGAAACTTTCCCCTAATGTTAACATTTTAATAACCATGGTGAATTCATCAAAGCAAAGAAACTTATGTAGATGAATTACTATTAACTGAAGGTTTCACTAATTTCTTCATGAATATCTTTTTTTTTTTTTTTTCCCCTAGAATCCAATCCAATTCTAGGATACCACATTGCATTTAATCATTGTGTCTATTCTCCTCTGGTCTCTGACAATTCCTATGTCTTTATTTCAAACAACATTGTTCATTTTGAAGGGAAGTAGTTAGGTGTAATGTGGAATAGCCTTGAATTTTGATTGGTCTGATGATTTTTTTCATGCTTAGATTGGAGTTAGAGGTTTTAGACAAGAATACCACAGGGATGTAGTGATCTTCTTAATGCATCATATTAGAGGTTACGTGATATCAATGACATATTCTTGGTGATGTTAACCTTGATGAAATTAATGTTCTCCAGATGCCTCCACTTTCCTTTCCTCCTTTCATACTTAATCCTTGAAAGTAAGTGACCCTTTCAGCCCACACTCAAGTAGAAGAGAATCAAGCACTAATTTCTGAAAAGAACAATATCTAATAGATTTATCTGGAAATCTTCTGTGAGAAAGGTTTGTCTCAATTTATTTATTTTTTATTTAAGATATATCAATTTCACTATTGTATACAATTTACATTTTCTTCTATGATTCTAATTTTTTAATTTTAAAACTAACTGGATGACCCACAATTCTTTCTTTTTTTCCCCCTGAGAACCTGAAGTGAATGGGAGTAAAGAATTTACATTGTCTTTAAATGTGTTTTCTTATTTGATCTATTAGAATCCAAATGCCAGAAAAACCCATGCATATCTTCAATAGGAAATCATGGTAGAAGGAAATTTGATGTACATATATGGACCAAGAAAATGATAAGCTTTATGCTGAATAGTCTGGATAAAGCTTATCAGTCTACTTCATTAAAGATATACATGTACCTTCTAAGATAGGAGATATGACAGCCAAAATTAATATCTTGAGCATTTTGAGATGTAACCAAACACAACTGTTTCTTTTTTGCATGCTGACAGATGGACTATAACAAATTGAAATTGCAAGTACATTCCACAAACAGGGAACATATTTTCTAAAAGCCTCAGCTTCAAGGGATTTGAGTTTATGCTTTGGAAAAACTAAATAGCCTGCTCATCGTGACCTCAATGGGCAACAAGGGACATACAGAGACAATAGATCCTGCACACATATTAGTCTATGACTATTAAGTGCCCTATAAGTAAGAAACAAAACTTTAGAATCAATAGAGGTTTTTATGGGAAGCCAAAGAAGAGATTTTCAATTAAAGGGTAATATGTTCAAACAGATGAATTCCTGTAAGGATGTGGCTGGCTACATTCAACAGAGAATATGTTTTGGAAAGAGCACAGCTTTGCTAACCCATACGTAGAAAGTTTGAGTGAACTCCCAACTTGATAAAAAATATATTGTTAATACCACATAGAAGATATTTATATCATAAGAAAAGTTTCTCATGATGAGATAATGGATTAGGAAATATTTTGTAAGTGGTAAAATCCTCACAAATGTTAGTAAAGATTATTAGAGTTATTACATAATTATTCTCAATTTACAGCTTGTAAGAGGTGTCAGTTTAATGACAATTTTTACTTAATAATGCTGACAGCAGTGAACTAGGATTTCACCCATAAGTGAAATATTTAGCTTTGAGATATTTCACATTTTTTTCCACCCTCTTTAATAAATCGTGTCTAGATGAGATTCACATTTTCCAACAATGAAATCATTCTTGCATCAACTGACTTTTACCTACTCCATGTAGAGTGAGGCAGGGACATGACAGTTCACCGGATGGCCTATGTTTACGTTTTCAGTCAAAAGTGATACGCTGACAGCAAAGTAAGAAGTTCTTGCACTGAAAGTTCCTCTTAACCTATCAAAGTGTGCATAATCACAAACTGAAACAGAAAGATAAAAGTGACCTAAAAGTGACAGGAGGAGATAGATCCTTAGTTTTGTTGATACTTTGCATGAATTTCTCGAACTGTCATCACCATTCACATAGTCACTCTGCTTTAAACACTTTCATCTTTCCCTGTTTCCCTGTGTTCATCCACAATCCCTTGTTGCCGTTGTTCAGTCGCTCAGTTGTGTTCAACTCTTTGTGACTGAGGGACTGCAGCACATGCGTAAGCTTCCCTGTCCTTCACTATCTCCCGGAGTTTGCGCAAACTCATGTCCTTTGAATCAGTGATGCCATCCAAACAACACATCCTCTATTGTCTCCTTATCCTGCCTTCAGTCTTTCCCAGCATCAGGGTCTTTTCCAATGAGTCGGCTCTTCCCATCAGGTGGCCAAAGTATTGGAGCTTCAGCTTCAGCATCAGTTCTTCCAGTGAATATTCAGGGTTTATTTACTTTAAGATTGACTGATTTAATTTCCATGCAGTCCAAGGGACTCTCAAGAGTCTTCTCCAGCACCACAGTTTGAAGGCATCAGTTCTTTGGTGCTCAGTCTTTTTTATTGTCCAGCTCTCACATGCTCACAGACCTTTGTTGGCAAAGTATTGTCTCTGCTTTTTAATATGTTGTCTAGGTTTGTCATTGCTTCCTTCCAAGGGACAAATGTCTTTTAATTTTATGGCTGCAGTCACCATCTACAGTGATTTTGGAGCTCAAGAAAATAAAGTCTGTCACTGTTTCCATTGTTTCCCCATCTATTTGCCATGAAGTGATGGTACTGGATGTCATGATCTTCATTTTGTGAATGCTGAGTTTTAAGCCAGCTTTTCCACTCTCCTCTTTCAACCTTATCAAGTGGCTCTTTAATTCCTCTTTGCTTTCTGCCATAAGGGTGGTGTCATCTGCATATTTGAGGTTATTGATATTTCTCCCGGTGATCTTAATTCCAGCTTGTGCTTCATCCAGCCCAGCATTTCGCATAATGTACTCTGCATACAAGTTAAATAAGCAGGGTGACAATATACAGCCTTGATGTACTCCTTTTCCAATTTGGAACCAGCCCATTGTTCCACATCTGGTTCTAACTGTTGCTTCTTGACCTGCATATTGGTTTCTCAGGAGACAGGGAAAGTGGTTTAGTATTCCCATCTCTTTAAGAATTTTCCACAGTTTATTGTGATCCACACATTCAAAAGCTTTAGCATAATCAATGAAACAGCAAGTAGATGTAGTCAATGAACCAGAATCAGAAGCGTCTTCTTCTGATCCCCTCTCATTCTACAAATCCTTTCTCAGAACTTCTGTGGGGATGAGCTTTCTAAAGTTTAATATGAACATATCATCCTTTGTCTTAAAACCCTCTAATAGTTTCCTGTATCCCTCTTGATGGAAAATGAAATTGATTAGCATGTCCTGTGCAGCCCTTCATCACCTGGGATTTGCTTTCCTCTCCACACTCCCCTAACCTGGCCTCTAAGTGCTTGTAATAATGAGCTGCTTCTCTTGTCTGTTTTCAGGCCCTATTTCCCTAGTCTTCTGCCTTACTGTCCTTCATGCATGTTGCTTCTTCAATCTGGAACAATTCCCAGTCTTTTGAGGAGATTCTCCTATATCTTAGAATCGTTTGAGTTCCCTATAGGTGTTTCCATGGCCACTTTATGCATATTTCATTATGTGCATTTGTATATTTTCTATTTGTCCTCTTGTCTGTCTTCTCCACCAGATAAAAAGCTGCTTGGTTGGGGACTATGCTCTAAGTCTTATTCCCAATATACACTTTATATGTATTAAATATTTGCTAAATATACACCAAGACTATGTTGTCAAGTAAATTATGTTGTCAAGTAAATGATGTATTTGAAAGAAAAAAAAACTATCTATTTTCATGGTGTGTATGTTACTTCAGTTTAATAATGTATTAAGGTTTATAAAATATTTGGAAAAACTATAGAGTTCATAAAAATATTTTATCAGTCTTTCTTAGTTTTTTTGACAGTTTTCACTTTTTTCAAAATTAATTTTTATATCTATTTCATAATCTCAGTCTGATAGTTTATGATTTTTGGTGAATTTTTTAAACAACTTATGAGTGATGTTCCAGATACATGAAAGTAATTGCAATTAGTTTTTCTACTTAAAACATTTCAATCTGGAGTTTCTTACATGTAGATAATATAATATGTAAGAAATTAATAGTAGACTAGCCACTTGATGAAGAGTATAGTACACTTAAAAAAATAAACTGATAAGCAAAACATAAGCCATTCATTAAGAAGGTACATTCAACAAGGTGGTGATTGATTGGAGATAAAATGAGGCACAAATCACAAGTGGGCTCAACATCCTCATAAGTGCTGAAACGTAAAGGACCCCATCTAAAGAAAACTAGTAATGGAATAACCACTCTGGTATTGTTGGGGAAACCCTATTTTGTGTAAGCCAAGATTACAATAATTGAGGATGTTTAGAATTCTGGAAATAAATCAGTAAATGGTACTTTTTTAAAAAAAAATCAAATCTCTACCTTTAAGAGCTATTCCATAGTCAGGAAAGCTGTTCCCACCTGAGAATCAGGACAGTGGTTCACGTCCCATAAAATTGTCTTGCACAGTAACTTAAATGGAAAATTATCTCTTGCTGTCAATAGCACTGCATTTGAACAACAATAATGCAATAATCAGTAATGCCAGTTTAGTACAAACAACAGGCATTTTACAAGTATTATCTTCCTTAACTATAAATACCTTCAAAGAGAAACTGTTATGTTTTACATAAATATGCAAACACAGAGATAAAAATAACATGTTCAAGGTAACTAAAAAGTAACAGGGCAAGACTTCAAAATCATGTCCCTTTGGATTCATAGCCTAGGATCTTAGCCAAGGAAAATAACTCATAGCTTCAGAAAAGGAAAGTCACATACAAACTTTATTTTGGAAAAACGCAACTGTCTTTACTCATTTGGCTTTCAAACACCCATTTCTTTCAAAATAAAGTAGCCTATTCTACTTCCAAATAAGGCCATGCAGTTTTTAAATCTTGTTTTCAAGTTAGGACTTGTTTTCTTCTGATGAGATCTCTGGAGGTAGTTTAGACATTTAAAAGTGATGTGAAGATAAAGTGATCATTTTATCACCACACATTGTATTCAGTTCAGACATGTGGCTATTTTTGTGGGTGTTATTCTCTTTTTAGGGTATTGTGATTGACAGAAATTACATTGGGATTACACACAAAAATTAAGACTTGTAACCCTAGGGAAGCATCATGTGCAGCTAAGAAAAATGGAGATTCTTGTAACCATTCTCTTTTGAGAACAGTAGAGTCCCTCTGTGGAATCATATTTTCTAATTGTATCATCTTGATTTCTGTGAAAATAATACACATCATCTAGAGCTGCCATTAGGCTCTGGTGCAATACAAGCACATTTCTCTTATTTTAGCATTTTTCTTTTAATTCTCAGGAATCATGTCAGGTCTATTAACTTCAAAAGCTATTTTCACAGATTATTCAAAGAAGCAAGAAGTTGCCATAGTAGCTAAGCCAGGTTTTTCTGTTACAAGAAGAATAAGTGTGAAAAAATATTTCTAGTCTTGTGAAAACCAAAGCAAATTATTATAACACAACATTCCTGATCTCGTTAAAAAACATTTCTGAAGTTGAATGGAACTACTATGTGTTAAGAAAGAGTTCTCCGGGTATAAATCTATAGGTCGCTATGTTGCCAGGAGCCTCTACTGTACATCATGGTTAAACTTTGTGGCTGAAACAACAAACAGATTTTCTTAAGATATTTGTATAAATATAAAATTTCAGTCTGCTAACTGGTTCATATATTTTGGATATGCAGAGAATAAAATATCTGCTTTATTTGGCTACTTAATGGCCATATTAATACTATAAAGTTCCAGGATTAAATAAAGCATTAAGGACATTATTAGAACATTAGGACATTAACATGGGCAAAAGGAAAACATCTAAATGAATGTGAAAACTTATTTTTGCCTTGATTTGGATCCTTTATTCTGATATAATTTTTATCAGAATTATATATTAATTTTATTTTTTACATTTAAATATACAAATTTGTATTTATCTCCAAAAGTCTCTTAATTTCCCAAATTAAGCATTTTATATGTGCCTGACAAAGGAAAGAAACAAACAAGGATTTTTTTTTTTTTCTGTTTGGGATTGAGTCTGGATGGAAAGAAGAACATTTATTATGAGAATTTAGACTAGCCCTGTCCTTTCACAATGTCTGGGATTAACGTTAACATAAATACATCATTATCTACTAAAAGCTAAGTCTGCACAGAATCCTATGGATAAAGCCTTATCAATTCAAATTCATAATGTGAAATCACAAAACACATGAGACAGCAAGCCTCCATAAATCAGAGTAAAGGAATAACAAAAAAATACATTTAGAATCAAAACTAATTCAGGTATTAGAATTATCAGATAAAGATTATATTAGTTCAGTTGTGTCCGACTCTTTGCAACCCCATGGACTATATCCCGCCAGGCTCCTCTGTCCGTGGAATTCTCCAGGTAAGAATACTGGAGCATGTTGCTACTTCCTTCTTCAGAGTAAGTATTTTATATTAAGTCTATTTATAACATTAAAAGAAAGAAAATATGTAATGAAATAAAGAATAAATCAATATTTTTTAAAAAAGTCCCCAAAATAAAGAAGATAAATATAAAAATAAATGCTATTAAAGTATTAAAAATAAAGTACTGTATTAATGACTGTTAATTCCATTAAAAGGTAAATGATCAAAATGGAAGAATAACTATTATTAACATAATTCAAACGATTAGGTGAAACAATAAGCTCTATGTAGGTGACAAGCCAGTCAATAAACTGAATACCTGAAAATTCCCTATAGTGAAGCATAAGGTTAAGGTAGAAAACATAAAGCTGAAAGATGTGATATAAAGTCTAACATGGATATAAATGGAATTCCAGAAGAAGAAAATACAAAGAATAGGGGAACATATACTTTATGAAGATGTATTAACAGAAATTTCTAAAGTTAACAGACTCATCACAAGCACGGAAATAGAAAATGTAAACAGAAATCTCCCAGCAAACAAAAGCCCAGGACCAGACAGATTCACAACTGAATTCTACCACCTATCCTACTCAAACTCTTCCAGAAAATTGCAGAGGAAGGTAAATTTCCAAGCTCATTCTATGAGGTCACCATCACCCTAATATCAAAACCAGACAAAGATGCCACAAAAAAAGAAAACTACAGGCCAATATCACTGACGAACATAGATGCAAAAATCCTTAACAAAATCCTAGCAAACAGAATCCAACAACATATTAAAAAGATCAAATATCATGACCAAGTGGGCTTTATCCAAGGGATGCAAGGATTCTTCAATATCTGCAAATCAATCAATGTAATACACCACATTAAGAAATTGAAAGATAAAAGCCATATGATTATCTCAATAGGTGCAGAGAAAGCCTTTGACAAAATTCAACATCCATTTATGATAAAACACTCCAGAAAGCAAGAATAGAAGGAACATACCTCAACATAATAAGAGCTATATATGACAAACCCACAGCAAACATTATCCTCAATGGTGAAAAACTGAAAGCATTTCCCCTACAGTCAGGAACAAGACAAGGGTGCCCACTCTCACTTCTACTATTCAACATAGTTTTGGAAGTTTTGCCACAGCAATCAGAGCAGAAAAAGAAATAAAGGGAATTCAGATTGGAAAAGAAGAAGTAAAACTCTCACTGTTTGCAGATGACATGATCCTCTACATAGAAAACACTAAAGACATCACCAGAAAATTACTAGAGTTAATAAATGAATATAGTAAAGTTGCAGGATATAAAATTAACACACAGAAATCCCTTGTATTCCTATACACTAACAATGAGAAAGCAGAAAGAGACATTAAGGAAACAATTCCATTAACCATTGCAATGAAAAGATTAAAATACTTAGGAATATATCTACCTAAAGAAACAAAAGACCTATATATAGAAAACTATAAAATGCAGATGAAAGAAATAAAAGAGGACACAAATAGATGGAGAAATATACCATGTTCATGGGTTGTAAGAATCAATATAGTGAAAATGACTATACTATCCAAAGCAATCTATAAATTCAGTGCAATCCCTATCAGGCTACCAACGGTATTTTTCACAGAACTAGAACAAATAATTTCACAATTTGTATGGAAATACAAAAAACCTCGAATAGCCAAAGTAATCTTGAGAAAGAAGAATGGAACTGGAGGAATCAACCTGCCTGATTTCAGGCTATACTACAAAGCCACAGTCATCAAGACAGTATGGTACTGGCACAAAGACAGAAATATAGATCAATGGAACAGAATAGAAAGCCCAGAGATAAATCCACACACCTATGGACAACTTATCTTTGACAAAGGAGGCAAGAATATACAATGGAGAAAAGACAATCTCTTTAACAAGTGGTGCTGGGAAAACTGGTCAACTACTTGTAAAAGAATGAAACTAGAACACTTTCTAACACCATACACAAAAATAAACTCAAAATGGGTTAAAGATCTAAATGTAAAATCAGAAACTATAAAACTCCTAGAGGAAAACATAGGCAAAACACTCTCCGACATAAATCACAGCAGGATCCTCTATGAACCACCTCCAAGAGTAATGGAAATAAAAGCAAAAATAAACAGATGGGACATGATGAAACTAAGAAGGTTTGCACAACGAAGAAAACTATAAGCAAGGTGAAAAGACCGTCTTCAGAATGGGAGAAAATAATAGCAAATGAAGCAACAGACAAAGGATTAATCTCAAAAATATACAAGCAACTCCTGCAGCTCAATTCCAGAAAAATAAATGACCCAATCAAAAAATGGGCCAAAGAACTAAACAGACATTTCTCCAAAGAAGACATACAGATGGCTAACAAACACATGAAAAGATCCTCAACATCACTCATTATCAGAGAAATGCAAATCAAAACCACAATGAGGTACCATCTCATGTGGGTCAGAATGGCTGCTATCAAAAAGTCTACAAACAATAAATGATGGAGAAGGTGTGGAGAAAAGGGGACCTTCATACACTGTTGGTGGGAATGCAAACTAGTATAGCCACATGGAGAACAGTGTGGAGATTCCTTAAAAAACTGGAAATAGAACTGCCATATGACCCAGCAATCCCATTGCTGGGCATACACACCGAGGAAACCAGAACTGAAAGAGACACGTGTACCCCAGTGTTCATTGCAGCACTGTTTATAATAGCTGGGACATGGAGGCAACCTAGATGTCCATCAGCAGATGAATGGATAAGAAAGCTGTGGTACACATACACAATGGAATATTACTCAGCCATTAAAAAGAATACATTTGAATCAGTTCTAATGAGGTGGGTGAAACTGGAGCCCATTATACAGAGTGAAGTAAGCCAGAAAGAAAAACATCAATACAGTATACTGACACATATATATGGAATTTAGAAAGATGGTAACAATAACCCTATATGCTAGATAGCAAAAGAGACACAGATGTATAGAACAGTCTTTTGGACTCTGTGGGAGAAGGGGAGGGTGGGATGATTTGAGAGAATAGCATTGAAACATGTATTTTATTATATGTGAAACAGATTGCCAGTCCTGGTTCGATGCATGAGACAGGGTGCTCAGGGCTGGTGCACTGGGATGACCCTGAGGGATGGGATGGGGAAGAAGGTGGTAGGGGGGTTCAGGATGGGGAACACATGTACACCCATGGATGATTCATGTCAATGTATAGCAGAACCACTACAATATTGTAAAATAATTAAAGTAATGATTTCACACTCTCAGTAAGAACCCACACAAGATAAATTACAAGAAGTTTGCTCTTGGTAATACTATGACAATACCATAAAATACTCAGAGAAAGGTAAAAATATTAGTAAGACTATGAATGATAAACACTAGATGTCTCAATAGCAAAAGTAAAAGATAATGAATTAAAAGTGTGCAAAGTGACAGAAAAAATGTTTAAATAAGAATTGTACATAGAGTACAAAATAAATTTGTCAGCATGTGAAATGCACTTTAAAGCAAAAAATATATATATATATATATAATAATTACTAAAGATAGATCTTCACTTGAAATTCTACAGAATGCAATTTAGGAAGAATGAATTTGAAGAAAAATTAAGCATGATCAATATAAGCTTTGGTTGCCTTTATGAAAATGAGAGGACGGGAAAGCATGTCTCATTCATAAAGGGAAAGGGAAAATATTGTGAAATAAAAACTAAGGCACAACATCACTCTTTGTAATGCTGATTCATTAATTATTTAATTTATAAAGAAAATTCCAATTACAGTAATTGAAGTTTTGTCAGTTACTAGGTATTATTTTTTTTCCCATTTGCCTCTCTGTTCACATGTTGAAAATGTCTGTTCCTTTTGGGGTTTATCTTTTATATCAACCTCCTTTACATTCTCATTCATGGGAGCTGTAATTTTATTACCTGTTTACAAATATTAATGATAACATTTTATACATCTGCTGTTTTCCTTCCCTAAAACAGATTTTACATAATTTCATCTGAAAATCTCTGAGAAGCAATGTGTT
The DNA here is from genome assembly GCF_910594005.1 of Cervus elaphus. NCBI lineage: Eukaryota > Metazoa > Chordata > Mammalia > Artiodactyla > Cervidae > Cervus > Cervus elaphus. The sequence goes on along the minus strand of NC_057834.1, from coordinate 86,714,069 downwards.
TTCCTAAGTTTGGTTCACGTTTGGTCTTCACATTATTTCAAAAATACGCAATGTTGTTGTCTAATTAAATACAGAAATCTTACTAAAGAATTCAGTGTCCTCTGTGGCAGGTTGCAAAACAGAACTGAAAAGATGTGGGCTATGAACTCAAATAGATCCGGATTCAAATCTCTCTGAAACCCTGCCCACTTCCTCTATCAGGATGCTTCATTGCACTGTTTCTGTTTCATATACTGTTTTTATTCTTTCAGTTAAGTTCCAGTCTCCAGCATTGGTTTTTGTATCTTCTACTGGCACAGCCTTCAGACTTTTAATAAGAATTTTTGTTAATTATTTTAGCTAATTTGTTGGTTATTCAATTTTGTTTCTCAGTTATAAATTCACTTTTCTATAATCATTTTTGTGACTTGTGGGGGTGGGAAACTGAATATATTTTTCATTGGTCATCTGGTTTCCTGTTAGGTTTTGCCAATTGGGGGTGCTAGGGTAGACAGGAGGCAGGAAAAGAAATGGAGGCTTTCCTCCCTTCTATCTGCTTGCTCTTCTTTTCAGCATCATGTCAGCAGTGACTCAAACATCTGAGCTAATGGTTGGTTCTAGCTTCTTGCTTCTTTTTGTATTTCCAGAAGCAGCATTATTCTCAATGTAAAATGGAGATGATATTTCAAATGAATATCAATGAAAGAATAAACATTTCAGTCAATTTTAGTGCAATAATGAGAATGAATTAACAAATTCTAACTTGAATGAATTTTCAAGACATAATTGAAGAAAGAAAGATAACAGAATATATACAAAATAACCCCACCCATATAGTTTTCAAACACATGGGACAAATGTTCAGGTGTTAGACACTACAAAGAAATTCAAGAAAATGAACTTCGAAATTTTGTTCTCTCTAACTCACATTATCAATTCTGCCATCTCTCATAGATTCCTTTAATCACTCCCACTATATTTGTTTCTTTCCATAATTATTTAACCATTTTTTTGTCCCTGGTTCATCAAAACAGGGACAATACCACCTTCCATCAACTGTATGTCCCCTTCCCCAATAGTGTTTTCTGTCTTTTTCCTCACTGTGAATATTTGTGGTGTTATCTGAATATTACTACTTACTATTGTCACTTAAAACAATGTTTCTACCTTTTTGGAAACGTGCAATTTGATATCATCACCCCATCAACATGCTTCCCAGGTGGCTCAGTGATAAAGAACCTGCATTCCAATGCAGGAGCCGCAGGAATTGCGAGTTCAATCCCTGGGTCGGGAAGATTCCCTGGAGAGGTAAATGACAACCAACTCTAATATTCTTGCCTGGACGATCCCATGGACAGAAGAGCCTGGAGGGCTGCCGTCCATAGGATCACAAAGAGTAGGACATTTCTGAGCGACTAAGTATGCTTGTATACACCAATCAGTACCATTCCTGCTGTCACTCAGTTTACCAGCAAGTGCTGGGTTGCTAATTCGGTCCTTAGCTGTCCTGACATCTACGTTCCCTCTTTTCTTGAACTGTGCTTTTCCTGGCTTCTGGCACACAGTCCGCTCTAGTTCTTCCTTTTCCTGTAAACTCTATCCATGCTGAGCCACTTAGAAGTCTAATCATGATCTCTCTTGCCTTAAGCTTAGATAAATGCTGTGTGCCTATCCATACCGATATTCTGTTGCCCCTTTTTTTTCAACTACAAGAATAGAGTCTGAATTTCCCATCGACTTCTGTCCCTTTCTTAAAAGCACAGGAAATATTACTCTCCAAGTACTAGTGAGCATGGGAAAACTATGAAAGGATGTTACAGTCCTTGCTGGCTACTCTCCTAGTCTTTTTTTTTTTTTTTTAACTGTTCTTACCACACAGTGCAGAGAACTTGAGAAGACTGACTGAGAGAGAGTTATGAGACTTATGATACCTTAGGAAGAACTGCACAAGTTCCTTATGATTTCAGATCCTTTCAAGCACATTTTTATTATTCTGTCATTTACACTTTGCACCCAAAATTCCACCTGAAGCTAAGGGGCAAGTCACGGGGGTCCTTCTCATTGTCCTTTCTTCCAAGATTCTTTCTTACTGATTAAGTTTTCTCTACTCCTCTCATCCCATGGAATCTTTATTCACTAAATCTTAGATGTGTTGTATCGTTCCAATATTCTGTTCTCTAGTTCTGCTGTAGCATCATTTCCTGGGGAAATTAGTTGCCAGAGAAATGAAATTGATTAGGGGCATGGACATGGAGAGGGACAGGGTTTGGGGAACTGGAGAGAAAATGACTGTGCTGAAAGCAGAGCACTTAATATACAACTTTGGAAAATGAAATGGTGATGCTATGTGTAAAATAACATTTTTGTAGATTGCTGGGTTTCTAAATATTTTAATATAGCAAAGTATATAATAATAATTTAACTCTTCTGCAGCTGTTTTTCCACATCTCACCCTGTAGGTGGGCATTTGTCTGGATCTTTTACCATCTTTTCATGTTCTGTGCTTGATTTCGCTTATGATATGTACTTTTGTACTCTACCCTTCTGCATCAACAACACCGAATTCTTTGGAAAAGACATTGTGACAATGTTGTTTTCCTTCCCTTTTTTTTTTTTTTTTAAATCTCCTGGCAAATGTTTGGGTTTCAAGTCTCAGATCTGTGTTCTTGTCAACTTTTAAGGAAAAATGTCAATGAAATAATTATTCTTAAGTTTTAAATACTGACATTTTACCAATTGCCAAAAATAAATAAATCTTCTAAATACCTCATAATAAATTTAATGCAAATAAAATTATATCATTAAAAGTTAAAAATCTGAAATTTGATGATACCAAGTGTGGTGGTTATTATTGATATAGCTAAGAAGTTGTAAAACATGGTAAAATAATTAAAACTATTATTAATGATATTTTAATTGTGTTTTAAAATAGAAAATATAAAAATGAGTAAAGGAAACCCTTTTTCAAAATGGATTTGGGAAACCCTTGGGGTGGAGGGTCTCACACAAGTACCATTCATGAAGCCTACGTCATATGCCCATCAGAAGAAGCTGACTTTACATCCCCTAGCAAGAAAAAGAATGATTTTCTCCTTGCCCAGCAACAACCCAGCCAATGGGAAACTATTACAACCCAGCCAGTAAAAGGTCACCACAACTCCAAGCTCTCACTTTCCTCTAATGAATTTTCATTAAATATAGCCCTTCCCAACTTCCTCCATTACTCTATATAAAAACAGAAACACTTCTCTCCTTGTTCCCAGAGCTTGCCTATAGTTTCCCATAGTATGGATATCATGAATTGCAGTTTTTCTCCTATGCCTGAATAAACTTGACTTTGTTGGCTAATCCACTTATCTTTATTGTTTGAGAGCTTGATAAGGGCCATGTCCAAGGCTTCACTTACAGGTGAAATAAAATGTATCTCATACGCGTGCATGGTAGGTCGCTTCAGTGGTGTCTGACTCTTTGCGACCCCATGGACTGCAGCCCACCAGACTTCTCTGTCCATGGGGATTCTCTAGAGTGGGTTGCCATGCCCTCTTCCGGGGGATCTTCCAGAACCTGGGATTGAACTAGTGTCTCTTACAACCTCTGCATTGGCCAGTGGGTTCTTTACCACTAGCACCACCTGGGAAGCCCCATCTCTAGCACATATAGCTAGATATAGCACCACGGGCTTCCCTGGTAGCTCAGATAGTAAAGAATCTGCTTGTAATGTGGGGGAGACCTGGGTTCAATCCCTGGATTGGGAAGATCTCCTGGAGGAGGGCATGGCAACCCAATACTTGCCTGGAGAATCACCATGGACAGAGAAGCCTGGTGGGCTACAGCCTGTGAAACTCCAATGCTGGAACATCCTTTGCCTGGCAACTGGTTTTTTTAACTGCCCATACTATCACACTTTACAGAACAACTTTACTCTGTCATTTAGTTCTTCATGCTGTATCTTTCATCCAGGTCCTTTGCTCAAAGTTATTAAGAATTACTAGTAATTTGGAATAAAATTATTTAGTAGATTTGAAATGTTCAAAATATCACATTAAATGTTTGTTTGTTTGTTTTTGTTTTACTGGCACCACATGGCATGTGGGATCTTATTTCCAGAACCAGTGGTCCAGCCCATGAGCCCTACAATGGAAGCATGGAGCCTTAACTACTGTACTGCCAATGAAATCTTTAAAGTTGCATTTGTTTTGATTTTTTTTTTAATTAAAAATCTCCTTACCAAGAGTGTTTGAGCTGGCTAAAAGGAGCTTTTTTGCTTTTCAGGTATAGTTGCATAAAAAAACAGAAGGTCGTTTAATATATTAATGAAATAACTTACAGATAAGTTTGGTCCAGATGGAGAGGATGTTTTACACAGGAAAGTTGTAGGCTGATTTTTACAAATACTATGCAAAAAGAAACATTTTTCTCATGGTCAGTGCTCAGAATCTCCTCTCACCATCTCCTTGTTCCTTCTCACATTTCAATAGTAATGTAGTTTTAATGTAGTAAATGGTCAAAGAGACACAAAATGTATATCACTTGAGGAACAGTGAAGACAGGGTATCCATTTCACCAATGTATATAAAATTTATTGATTTTATATTAAATATTTATTTTCTATTGTCAGTTATCATTATTATTATAGAATGTTTATAGTCTTGCTCTGGAGAGGAGAAAATTCCTGCCAGGAAAAAACAAAAACTGCTTAAACAATAAAAAATAAATGTGGTTAAGATACATAAAAAACAAACTCTTAACTCTGGGAGTCATGAATGTCAGAAGGCGAATTGGCTCAAGGAGATAATAACATTGATAACAAATAATGGAGAATTTATAGTTTAGAGGATGAGAAAAGTGCCAAGCACAGGGGTGGCCAGGAGGTTGGCAAGGACCTTGTGCACTTTTCCATGCTTGAGAGAAAGCACTGATTTCCTTCTGCCAAGTCAGCCTCAATATTAGTGTCATGGAGATTCTTCCTATGTTTATGGAGATTGTCCAGGTCTGGCTTACATACTGAAAGGAATGTACTGGCATCTTTACAAATATGAAAGTCATAAAGGAACCAGCTGGAAATGCTGAAATGTTGGTGTGAGAATTTAGCCTGCTTATTTGAGAGAACTGGGAAATTATGCCAACTAGGACAACAAACCATTGCAATATGGCAATGCAGTGATTTGGGGTCATTTGGAAAAAGACTTTTTTTTAAAAAAATGTCTACTTGTCCATGAAGGAACATAGAAATAAGTCCTACCTCCTCTATCAAATCAATTGTGAAGGGAATTAAATCAATTAGGGAGGAAATTGTTAGTTTTAATATTACTATTTTATTTTTTATCCCAAGTGTGTGTGTGCTTAGTCACTCAGTCATGTCCGACTCTCTGTGGCCCCATGGACTGTAGACCACCAGGCTCCTCTGTCCACAGGATTCTCCAGTCAAGAATACTAGAGTGGATTGCCATGTCCTTCTCCAGGGGATCTTCCCAACCCAGGGATAGAACCCATGTCTCTTACATATCCTGCTTTGGCAGGTGGATTCTTTACCACTAGTGCCACCTGGGAAACCTAAATATGTATGACCTAGTTAAAACTGGTTCAGTTACACAAAAGAATCTGCTGGGTCTTATATGACATTCACTTGGAGCTAGGTGACTCATTTCTAGTCAATACATATATAGATTAATGTCACTTAGCAAGGAACTACTTCAAAGTTTGTAGCTGTCCTAGAACATTTCTTTCTTTTGTAGGGAGGAAGGAGGAGGCCAGTGAGAAGAATTATCAATACCTTGGAACTCATTTTCTTCTTCTTTCTATTTTATTTAGTGTACTAGCAACAGTGTTTCTGGTAACAAAGTGAAAAATTAGGATGCAGTTCAGTGTGATTTTCAACAGTATGGTCTGTGGAGTGAAATAGAACTAAGTCCAATTTCTACCTTCACCATTTACTACTAGACCTGTCTCTTGAGAAACCTGTATGCAGGTCAGGAAGCAACAGTTAGAACTGGACATGGGACAACAGACTGGTTCTAAATAGGAAAAGGAGTATGTCAAGGCTGTATATTGTCAACCTGTTTATTTAACTTATATGAAGAGTATATCATGAGAAACACTGGCCTGGAAGAAGCACAAGCTGGAATCAAGATTGCTGGGAGAAATATCAGTAACCTCAGATATGCAGAGGACACCACCTTTATGGCAGAAAGTGAAAAGGAACTAAACAGCCTCTTGATGAAAGTGAAAGAGGAGAGTGAAAAAGTTGGCTTAAAGCTCAACATTCAGAAAATTAAGATCATGGCATCTGGTCCCATCACTTCATGGCAAATAGATGGGGAAACAATGGAAACAGTGTCAGACTTTATTTCTGGGGCCTCCAAAATCACTGGAGATGGTGACTGCAGCCATGAAATTAAAAGACGCTTACTCCTTGGAAGGAAAGTTATGACCAACCTGGATAGCATATTTAAAAGCAGACATTACTTTGCCAACAAAGGTCCATCTAGTCAAGGCTATGGTTTTTCCAGTAGCCATGTATTGATGTGAGAGTTGGACGGTGAAAAAAGCTGAACGTAGAAGAACTGATGCTTTTGAACTGTGGTGTTGGAGAAGACTTTTGAGAGTCCCTTGGACTGCAAGAAGATCCAACCAGTCCATCCTAAAGATCAGACCTGGGTGTTCATTGTATGGACTGATGTTGAAGCTGAAACTCCAATACTTAGGCTACCTCATGCGAAGAGTTGACTCATTGGAAAAGACCCTAATGCTGGGAAGGATTGGGGACAGGAGGAGAAGGGGATGACAGAGGTTGAGATGGCTGGATGGCATCACCGACTCGATGGACATGAGTTTGAGTCAACTCCGGGAGTTGGTGATGGACAGGGAGGCCCGGCGTGCTGCGATTCATGGGGTTGCAAAGTGTCGGACATGACTGAGCGACTGAACTGAACTGAACTGAATAGTATATTATGGACATGTTACTGAAATATCCAAGCCCCAAATGTACCATTAGTATAAGAATAAAGCAAACTTTTAGTTTAAGAGTAACTGGAATATAGTAAGTATTCAGAAAGATTATTTTATCCATTTGAGCATTCATAAATACTTATTGAGTACATGATTTTCAAGAGAATAGCAATCCTTGCTCTCAGGAAATCTCATGAGAGAAAACAGACAATAAAAGCATCAAAAAATTAAAATTTTTCAGATGCTGTACATTATGTCATGGAAACATATGATGAACATGTTAAAGTGGTAAACAACCCACATGTAACACAGGAGATGCAGGTTCCATCCCTGTAGCTCACCAGGTTCTTCCCTCCATGGGATTTCCCAAGCAAGAATGCCAGAGTGGTTTGCCATTTCCTTCTCCAGTGATCAGTCCCTGAAGTGGCAATGGCAACCTACTCCAGTATTCTTGCCTGGGAAATCTCATGGACAGAGAAGCGCCTGGAGGGCTTCAGTCCATAGGATCTCAAAAGAAACAGACACAACAACTTAGCAACTAAACAACAAGCTAAACTAGGTGTTCATACTAAATTCATGGAATAAGGCCCATTGCATTTCAATATGTTTCTTTGGTAAAACACATTGCAAAGAATACATAGGGGAAAAAAAAAAAAGGATCCTGGATTTTAAAGTCTAAGTATTAAGTCTTGCTTGCTCACTTTCTGTCAGTTTAACTTAGTCAAATTAATTAATCTTTGCAAATATTAGTTTCTTCTACTTAAAATCAATATTTTGTCTGAATTCTCTATATTAGATATATTTTAAGGAGCAAAATATAGATTTAATAACTATATGTATATATATAGTTGTGTGTATAAACATGGACACATGCACTCAGTTTTTGTGTCAGATATTGTTATACCTGCCAATAACAATGTTTGTGATGTTAGATATCTATTGACACCCAGTCTTATAGTTTTCAGAAAATAACATTCTTTTGCAAAAACTAATGAATAGGTGTTGTAACATTAATTATAGTACAGAAAAGGACAATAAACCGCATTATTTTATGCTCCAAAATTTATTAATGGAAGACTAATGCATTTTTCCATCCATAAATACACTGATATAATTATAGAAATGCAAAGTAAGATAACACAAAGTTTCTACTACCTGAAGCTTAAATAATACCTTGAAAAAATATCTGGGTCATTCAGGAATATCTCTTGTATGTAATATTTCAATCCCTGTCTGCTACAGTTGAAGTGCAATTCATATCTCTTCCCTTATGAAAAGATTTTTGTCATAAAATGCCATGACCTAGTATCTTTCTACTAATTCTTCCCAGATTCCTTCCAGGATTTCACTTCCCAGAAGCAAACTTCTTTCCTGGAATAATTTGATAGTTTCTGGTTTCCAATGATAGCAATAGGAAAATGAAAAAAAAAAAAAAAAGGAAAAACTGCCTTGAAAACGCAACAGGAGTGATATATTCTAGGGCTGAATTTTCATTCATTGAAAAGAGAGAGCTATAGTTAACGCTTCAGATAATTTAGGATTTTTTTATTCTTTGGTAAAACTAATTCATTATTCTTGCAGAAACAAGCTGTATAAGTAAATGTCCCTTAGAGCAGTTTAGGTGAAGTTTAGATCTATCTGACTAAGGTCTGGGCTTTCAAGCTTAATACTTGAGAGTGATAGGAGCAATAGAAAACATAATCATACTGATAATGGCAAAAGCTAGTCTTGAAAATATTTCATCACTGTCTTATATAAAAGAGACTACAGGTCAAAGGATCTGAGAAGCAATTCTGCAGTATGAGAAACAATTTAACATTCACAGTATAGAAGAGCTTAGTAATGAACACAATTTACAGTGGGAGATATGCTGAGAATTTAGTAGCAGGTTGTTGTCTCAACAAAATGCATGTGCACATGATCTGTGAGAAGTATGAGATAATAAGACACAAAGTGAAACTTAAAACATAACTAGCTTTAAGATAGATAAGTACAGATTGTAGAAAAAACTTAAGTAAAATAAAAAATCTCTAATAAATGGATTAATTACAGAATTTTGAAAGGCATTAGATTCAGAAAGGGGTAAAATTGGCATTGTCAGAAATGAGGTTAGCAATTACAAAGACAAACCTGAAAATAGAACAAGAAAATCAAATCTTGTGGGAGATGGTTGTGGAAGCCTTTATATGCAGAACAGTGACTAGAGATATGAGATGCAGATCAGCTGCACACAGGAGAAAGATATTAAAACAAGTGAAGAGCAAACAATAATCGACATATAAAAGAAGAAAATTCTTCTGGAATAAAGGATGTTTCCAACTGCAAGCTTAATGGTACATTTGGCAAAAAAATAAAAAAATAAATGAATAAAAATCAACTTCTAACAGTAAAGACAAAGTGAAAACGAGAATGTTGGGCACAAGAGAAAGTGTATGTTCTCACATGCTCCAACCACAGGGAAGGACAGAACAAAGAGGATGAACACTGCTGTCACGTTATTTTTCTATAGGTTATTGTCTACCCACCTTGACTTCACTCCCTTGGACTTTCTTTATGAGGCAGGGTCTCAAGATCAGTTTTTAGAGGATTATAGCACCTCCTTGGTCAGTCCAAATTCCATCTCAAAGGTGTTTGAAGAAAAAAAAAAGAAAATAATTAGCTTGGAACAAGGTGCATATTTACTTCCCAAGCAAACGTTGTGGACAAGGAGGTAGGATGTCTAAATGGAAGTGACTCTCATTTCAGACCACTTGTCAGAAGTCAGAGAAGGGGGGCTCATTTTCTTCTTATCTTTGTTTCACACACACGGAGAATAAAAAACAAATAAAGCAATAGCAGAATTTAACTTTCAATGCAAAGTCAAGAGGAAACTGATCTGGCAAAGCCAGCTTTCTCTTTAGTTTGAAAGCAGAAAGGGAAATTGTAATAAAATCCATACAGCACTAATCTTGGCCTGTTTTATTATTAAGATTGTCTAAAAAGAACACAATAAAGATAAAAAATTAAAAGATACCCTATGTTCTTGCATGGGAAGAATTAATATTGTTATCAATAAAATGCTCATATTACCCAAAATGACCTGTAAATTCAATGTAATCTTATAGTATTCCAATGAAATTATTCACAGAAACGGCAAAAGAATCCTAAAATTCACATTCATATTGACATAAGAAAGTCACATAGTTTAATGGAACAGAATAGTACAGAAATAAACCCATACATACACAGTTAACTGGCTTTGACAAAGGTGCCAAGAAAACACAACGGAAAGCGGTAGTCTATTCAGTAAATGCTTCTGGGAAAACTTGATATCTACATGCAGAATGGAGCTGGACCTCTATCTTACATCACTCACAAAAGTCAACTAGAAATGGAATAAAAATTTAAATGTAATACCAGAAGTGGAAAAAATTCTTAGAAGAAAACATAGGAAAAAATTTCCTTGACATTAGTCTTAGCAATGATTTTTCACATATGACACCAGAAGTACTGGCAACAAAAGCAAAAATAACAAGTGAGATTACCTCAAACTAAAAATCTTCTGTGCAACAAAGGAAATCATCAACAAAATGAAAAGGAAACCTACAGAATATATGCAAAACATATAGCTGATAATAAATAAACATTTAAAATATATAAAGAACTCACACTGTCAATAACAAAACTTTTTAAAAAATCTGATTTAAAAAAGGACAGAGGACCTCTATAGACATTTTCCAAAGATGAAATTAAGATGGCAAACAGGTACATATAAAGGTGATCTATACCACTAATTATCAGGGAAATGCAAATCAAAACCACAATGAGACATTACCTCACACCTGTTAGAAGTAGGAATGTAAACTGAGACAGTCATTATGCAAAACATTAAAGATATTCCTCAAAAAATAAAAATAGTGCTGCCATATGTTCCAGCAATCCCATTTCTGAGCATGCATATGAAAGAAATCAGTATCTTGAAAAGATATCTGTACTCCTATTTTCATTCTAACAATATTATTCTCAGGAACCAAGATATGCAAAGAAGGCAAAAGTCGATTGATGTATACATTGGTACAGAAAATGCAAGATCTGTCTATCTATAGTAGAATATTATTCAGTCTTTAAAAGAGGGGAATATTGCCCTTTCAACAACATGAGTGAAACTGGATAGTACTATGTTAGTTGAAATAAGTCAGACAAAGACAAATACTGTATGGTATCACATGTGAAATCCAAAAAAATAAATTAATTCATAAAAACAAATTCCTAGAGAAGGAGGAAAATAGTTGTAGCTAGGGGTTTGGGTGTGGAGAGATGTTGATCAAAGGGTACAAACTTTCAGTTATAAAATGAATAAACACTGAGGATCTAATATACAATATCATGGTTATGATAATATTGTATACTTCAAATTTGCTAAAAGAGTAGAACTTAAGCATTCTCACTATAAAAAATGGCAGCTGTGTAAGTTACAGATGTATTAATTAACATGATTTTGGTAAATATTTCACAAGTTATACACATGTCGAATCATCATATTACATACTTTAAATATATGCAACTTTAATTATCAATTTAACTTCAATAAAACTATAGGAAAAAGAACAGAGAAAGAATTCAAAAAATGAAATATGAGAAAGGGAAACATTGACTAAGGAAGTAAATAACCAAAACTTTTCCACTGTTGAGAAGTTTTAATAAATATAGCTACAAATGTATGTAAGAATAGAAGATTATGAGTGTCAGATTGGGTGCTCAGAAGTATTCATTAAATAATGGAAAATAAAAAATAATGATGGAGAATATTTCAACAAATTTGAAATTCAAATCTGAGAGATTTAAATTAACATATCTTTTATTTTCCTCACATATTTCTACTGAATTAATGTTTAAATAGTTCAGTCACAATTTAAAAGAAACAAAGAAAATGGAGCAATGAGATACTGAAAACAAGGGAAGACACATACTTGAGTGAAAATTTTAAGTTTTATTTGGAAATTTGTGATTTGGTGTCTAGAAGAGTAAAAGTGGACTATATGGCTCAGAATATAAAGTATAACAAATATATTTAAGGATCTTAGTAGATAATACAGCTGAAAATTTTTAACTAGATACTATGGATAGAGAAGCCTGGCAGGCTACAGTCCATGGGGCTGCGAAGAGTTGGATATGACTAAACAACTAACACACACACACAAGGCCTACAATTTTCATTCACTAAGTAATATTTACCTAGTTCTACACACTGAGGATAGAGAGAAGCCCACTTTTCATAAATCAAGTGTATTTTAATATCTCTCAACAAGTAAGTTAAAAATAAAACAAGACCTTTTAGAACTAACACCCAAAAAAGATGTCCTTTTCATTACAGGAGACTGGAATGCAAAAGTAGGAAGTCAAGAACCACCTGGAGTAACAGGGAAATTTGGCCTTGGAGTAAGGAATGAAGCAGGGCAAAGGCTAATAGAGTTTTGTCAAGAGAATGCACTGGTCATAGCAAACACCCTCTTCCAGCAACACAAGAGAAGACTCTACACATGGACATCACCAGATGGTCAACACCTAAATCAGATTGATTATATTCTTTGCAGCCAAAGATGGAGAAGCTCTATACAGTCAGCAAAAACAAGACCAGGAGCAGACTGTGGCTCAGATCATGAACCCCTTATTGCCAAATTCAGACTGAAATTGAAGAAAGTAGGGAAAACCACTAGACCATTCAGGTATGACCAAAATCAAATCTCTTATACTATACAGTGGAAGTGAGAAATAGATTTAAGGGACTAGATCTGATAGACAGTGCCTGATGAACTATGGACGGAGGTTCATGACATTGTACAGGAGACAGGGATCAAGACCATCCCCATGGAAAAGAAATGCAAAAAGGCAAAATGTTTGTCTGAGGAGGCCTTACAAATAGCTGTGAAAAGAAGAGAAGTGAAAATCAAAGGAGAAAAGGAAAGATATTCCCATTTGAATGCAGAGTTCCAAAGAATAGCCAGGAGAGATAAGAAAGCCTTCCTCAGCGATCAATGCAAAGAAATAGAGGAAAACAACAGAATGGGAAAGACTAGAGATCTCTTCAAGAAAATTAGAGATATCAAGGGAACATTTTATGCAAAGATGGGCTCAATAAAGGACAGAAATGGTATGGACCTAACAGAAGCAGAAGATATTAAGAAGAGGTGGCAAGAATACACAGAAGAACTCTACAAAAAAGATCTTCATGACCCAGATAATCATAATGGTGTGATCACTCACCTAGAGCCAGACATCCTGGAATGTGAAGTCAAGTGGGCCTTAGGAAGCATCACTACAAACAAACCTAGTGGAGGTGATGGAATTCCAGTTGAGCTATTTCAAATCCTGAAAGATAATGCTGTGGAAGTGTTGCACACAATATGCCAGCAAATTTGGAAAACTCAGCAGTGGCCACAGGACTGGAAAAGGTCAGTTTTCATTCCAATCCCTAAGAAAGGCAATCCCAAAGAATGCTCAAACTACCACACAATCGCACTCATCTCACACACTAGTAAAGTAATGCTCAAAATTCTCCAAGCCAGGCTTCAGCAGTACATGAGCCAAGAACTTCAAGATGTTCAAGCTGGTTTTAGAAAAGGCAGAGGAACCAGAGATCAAATTGCCTATATCCGCTGGATCATCGAAAAAGCAAGAGAGTTCCAGAAAAACATCTATTTCTGCTTTATTGACTATGCCAAAGCCTTTGACTGTGTGGATCACAATAAACTGTGGAAAATTCTGAAAGAGATGGGCATACCAGACCACCTGACCTGCCTCTTGAGAAACCTGTATGCAAGTCAGGAAGCAACTGTTAGAACTGGACATGGAACAACAGACTGGTTCCAAATAGGAAAAGGAGTACATCAGGGCTGTATATTGTCACCTTGCTTATTTAACTTATATGCAGAGTACATCATGAGAAACGCTAGGCTGGAAGAAGCACAAGCTGGAACCAAGATTGCCCGGAGAAATATCAATAACCTCAGATATGCAGATGACACCACCCTTATGGCAGAGAGTGAAGATGAACTAAAAAACCTCTTGATGAAAGTGAAAGAGGAGAGTGAAAAAGTTGGCTTAAAGCTTAACATTCAGAAAACTAAGATCATGGCATCTGGTCCCATCACTTCATGGGAAATAAATGGGGAGACAGTGGAAACAGTGTCAGACTTTATTTTTCGGGGCTCCAAAATTATTGTGGATGGTGACTGCAGCCATGAAATTAAAGACGCTTACTCCTTGGAAGGACAGTTATGACCAACCTAGATAGCATATTAAAAAGCAGAGACATTACTTTGCCAACAAAGGTCTCTCTGGTCAAGGCTATGGTTTTTCCAGTGGTCATATATGGATGTGAGAGTTGGACTGTGAAGAAAGCTGAGCACCAAAAAATTGATGCTTTTGAACTGTGGTGTTGGAGAAGACTCTTGAGAGTCCCTTGGACAGCAAGGAGATCCAACTAGCGCATCCTAAGGGAGATCAGTCCTGGGTGTTCATTCGAAGGACTGATGCTGAACCTGAAACTCCAATACTTAGGCCACCTCAAGCGAAGAGTTGACTCATTATAAAAGACCCTGATGCTGGGAGGGATTGAGGGCAGGAGGAGAAGGGGACAACAGAGGATGAGATGGCTGGATGGCATCACCAACTCGATGGGTATGAGTTTGAGTAATCTCCAGGAGTTCGTGATGGACAGGGAGGCCTGGTGTGCTGCGATTCACGGGGTCGCAGAGTTGGAGACGACTGAGCGACTGAAATGAACTGAACTGAACTTGGCCAGGGTCCTACTCATTGTTTATGCTTGCTGTCTAGGGTGGCACCTGGTCAAAACAAATAAACAAAAGAAGCAGATACTAAATAGTGAATGGTAATCAAATGTCTGAAACATAAATAGGGCTCATTTTCTGTTGCCATTATTATATGGAAATTATATTTTTAACTGCCAGCAGTCTACTGTGATCTTTTATCAGTCTTTCTGAAATATTGTTTCATCTCACTTTCTCTTCCACATTTTGTTATAGTCTTTTTGTTTGGTTGACTTATTGTTTTTTCATAAAGTAAGCTAATATTATTTGTAATTTAGGAATTGCTAATTCTCTCCAAATTATTGACTTAATTATGTAGTCCAAACTTTTCAGCTCTTTTCCAAGATTTTTAAAAGGCTAAGATTCTTAGCTTACAATCATACCTTTAAAGCAGACTGTGCATGTGATTTTTGGACAATTGCTGTTAATATATTTTATTTTTCTAGAGAACCACTCAAGAACAATTTAAGAGCACTTTGGGAAAGATGGTGATATGATCCGAAACAGATGACTCCTGTCCTCCTCCAGAGTTCCTAATGAAAGTGTCAAGAGAATATGCTCAATTAATGAGAATAATAACATTAAATTGTTCTATAACTTGATAAAATGTAGAAAGCCCTTGAGACCTGAAACCACAACCTTCTTTCTGTGAGAAAGCAGTGTATTTAGGTATGAGCAAATAAAGTTTCCTGCACATTCACTTATATAGGCAAATTGAAGAGATGAGGATTGGAAATTGAAATTGGAAAGAGATCTGTCAGGAGATATACCTTTTGGTCAAATCTTACTCCTGAAGTATTGAAATTCACCCAAAAACAGTGGTAAAACCAAGCCCTGTGTGTCTGTGAGCACATGTGCCCATACATATCTATGTTAACGTTTGACAGGGTGTGCTATGGGATATCATAGATGCATAGCCTAAAATTGGACATGGGGTAGATATGTTTCTCTTATCAATAGGATGGACAATTAGATTTACTGCTGATTCCAGATCCATGGGCAAGTCTCATGTTGGTAATTTATTACATATTCTTGCAATTCGTATCTTAAACGAAAATATATACATAGCCACTGACATACAAATACCCACATGCACACAGACACATACACATAAGTACAGAGAATACTTTATCTAGTATTAATGAATGTAAATAATTTAATATTTGCCACAGTCATGTTTTAATTATAAACATAATACATAAAGGACATATACTCCTTTCATTCTCCTTTTGGCATTCTGAACCTTGTCAGAGGCAACCAAACTATTAATATGAATTTGACATGCCTGTCCCTTGGTCATGTTCTAATAGTAATCTTTAATGGCTTTGTTTTAGAATTCACACAAACACTTGCACATAGAATGCATCACTTTTCAATTGCTTTACATTTTTGCAATTTGAATTTAGCTATATATCTAGGTCAATATTTACTCACCTCTGAGAGTATAGACTATGAAAGTTCCATGTTTTATTTATCTTTCACTTATAAATGGGTAATTTGGTTTATATATAAAGCTCCGGCATGGTCTGACCCTTTGGTACTTTTTGGATCACATTAGCTACTATTCTCCTTCCTGCTTATTTTGCTCTAGTGTCATTTGCCTCCCTGAAGTTCCTAAAAAATAAATATAAAAAATTTAGTGGCTTTAAGTCACTAAATTTTAGGATAGTGCTTTACTTGGGAATAAATAACCAAAGACTTAGCTCTTTAGAAATATTACCATCTTTGTTTACATCAGAACTTTAGATTTTTAGGTTGCTACTGTAGATGAACTCAGCACTAATCCACTATTGCAGACGTATAGAATTTACTGACTTTTTTGTTAGTCATGTATCTGGTAATCTTGCTAAATTCTCTAGTCCCAGGACTGTCTGAATAGTATCATGTGGAACCATGAATAGCAGACAAGGGTGTTCTTAATGCAGACTTCATAGGACAAGAGTTTTTATGGCTCCCGACTTTATGCAAAGAACTTAGTTCCAACTCTGCCTTTAATCTTAGGTGGCTTCAATACTTCCTGACTGGTTTCTCTGTTTCTACTGGTGCCCTTACCTCTTCTCTTCAGGGCAGATAATCTAGCTTCTAAAAAATACAAGTCAGATAATGCCACACCTTCATCAAATCCTCTAATGAAATCTTAACCCACATAAAATAGAATTCAAACTTCTTCACAGAGACACAATGCATTCTATATTCTTTGATATCCACAAATCACTCCAAGGTCACCTTTGTTTACTTTCCTCCAGGCATTAACTTTTCTTTGCTAAAAAAATAAAGTTGCTTACAGCTAGGGACATATGAACTTGCCCTTCTCTCTCTTTTGTATGTTTCACCCCCACTTTTTGTACAGGGGACTAATTTTCTACAATTTGATCTTAGATCTCTATCAAGTTATTTTGTTTAATTTCTTTCATTCCACTCATAGACATTATCTTATTTATTTACTATCTCTCTGAAAAAGGATACACATTCCTGAGGACAGAAGATTTCTTTTGTATATTTCTGTATCTCCACAACTAGAGTGTGTGCATGTGCGTCCTCATTTGCTTCGGTCATAGCTGATGCTTTGTGACCCCAGGAACTAACTGCAGCCTGCCAGACTCCTCTGTCAATGGGATTCTCCAGGCAAGAATACTGGAGTCGGTTGCCATTTCCTTCCTCAGGGGATCTTCCTGACCCAGGAATCAAACTGGTGTCCCCTGTTTCTTCTGCAATAGCAGGCGTATTCTTTACCACTGAGCCACCTGGGAAAGCCTCCACAACTAGACTAGTGCCTTAAATATAGTGAACACATAACTGCTCAAACAAAATTGGAAGTAACCTCAATGCTGGGTAGAGAGTAAAATTATTTAAAAGAGCTAAATAGATGAAGTATTTTCATCAATTTAATGTCTTAATTGTGAAAAACTGTACTAGCTATAATTTTTATTGAACAGCATTTTGTTTATTTGTTGTTTTAGTTGCTCACTCATGTCCAACTGTTTGCAACTGTATGGACTATAGCCTGCCAGGCTCCTCTGTCCATGGGATTTCCCAGGCAAGAATACTGGAGTGGCAAGAATACTCTGAGGGGGATTTTCCTGACCCAGAGATTGAAGTTGCATCTCCTGAATTGATAAACAGATTCTTTACCACTGAGCCACCAGGGAATCTTTAATGTCTTAATAATGTGAAAAATGCACTAGCTATGATTTTTAATGAACAGCATAGAACACTAAACTAAAAATTATGAAATACAGTGTAATCACATCTATGAAAATCATCTACTTTTAAAAAATAGGTCCATGAGAATGATAAAAGTGGTTTATTATGTGTGAAAAATTTCAAGTTGTAGATAATTTTATTTATTGTCTTTTTTAATAGTCACATTTCCCAACTTTTAATAAAAGTATGCATTTGGTAATAAAATTAAATAATAAATGCCTTGAACAAAAAGTTGCTGTTTTACAATAACTGTCATTGATTTTTTCTCCTGCCATTGATTCCATATGTAAGAAAACTACAGAATACCGTCACAATTGTTTATAAGAGTAGATAAAGTAACTGTTGACCAAATATTCTTAAATCAGATATGACTGTACATTTATTATTTACAATAATTTTTATATAACCGTTTTACATCAGACAGAATGTAAATACAGAAAGGTGTTAGTTGTTTAATTGTTTCCAACTCTTTGTGATCCCATGGACTATAGTCAATCAAGCTCCTCTGTCCATGGAATTTTCTAGGCAAGAATAATGGAGGGGGTTGCAATTTCCTTCTCAGGAACTTGCATTGGCAAGGTTTCTAGAATTGGCAGACAGATTCTTTATCATATGAGCCACCAGGGAAGCCTGTAAATACTGAATTGAGAGTTTTATCAAAACAGTTATGGTCAAGACTTCCATGGAAATTACAATATGAATAGGGGACTTATATTAAATAAGTAATTGATGAGGGTTATGGAAAGAAAATAGAATGAAAGTAAAAAAAAAATACATATAGGCTAAGAATTAAACCATAGGAGCAAGGAAGTCTACAGTCCATGGAGTCACAAAGAATTGACATGACTGAGCCACTGAACACAATAAACAAAATTAAATATTATTCAAATTAGAAACTGTTTTCAAATTCACAGTAATCCAAGTCTATGCCCAACCACTAATGTTGAAGAAGTTTAGTGGTTCTATGAAGACATGCAAGATCTTCTAGAACTAACACACATACACACACACACACACACACACAATGCCCTTTTCATCATATGGGACTAGAATGCAAAAGTAGGAAGTCAAGAGATACCAAACACCCTCTTCCAAAAACACAAGGGATGACTCTACACATGGACATCACCAGATGGTCAATATCAAAATCAGATTGATTATATTCTTTGCAGCCAAAGATGAAGGTCTAAAGAGTCAGCAAAAAAAAAAAAAAAAAAAAAGACTGGGCGCTGTGTCTCAGATCACAAATTCTTTATTGCAAAATTCAGACTTATTAAAGAAAGAGGGGAAAACCTCAGGTCATTCAGGTATGAACTAAGGCAAATCTCTTATGATTATACAGTGGGAGTGAGAAATAGATTCAAGAGATTAGATCTGTTAGACAGTGTCTGAAGAACTATGGACAGAGATTCATAACATTGTACAGGATGCAGTGATCAAGACAATTCCCAAGAAAAAGAAATGCAAATAGGCAAAATGGTTGTTTGAGGAAGTCTTACAAATAGCTGAGAAAAGAGGAGAAGCAAAAGGCTAAGGAGAAAAAGAATGCTATACCTATCTGAATGAAGAGTTCCAAAGAATAGCAAAGAGAGATAAGAACGCCTTTCTCAATGGTCAATGCAAATAAATAGAGGAAAACAACAGAATGGGAAAGACTAGAGATCTTTTTGAGAAAATCAGAGATACAAAGGGAACATTTCATGCAAAGATGGGCACAATAAGGAACAGAAATGGTATGGACCTAACAGAAGCACAATATATTAAGAAGGGGTGGCAAGAATGCACAGAACTATACAAAAAAGATCTTCATGACCAAGATAATCGTGATGGTGTGATCACTCACCTAGAGTCAGACATCCTGGAATGTAAAGTCAAGTGGGCCTTAGGAAACATCACCACAAACAAAAGCTAGTAGAGGTGATGGAATTCCAGCTGAGGTGTTTCAAATCCTAAAAGATGATGCTATGAAAGTGTTGCATTCAATATGCCAGCAAATTTGGAAAACACAGCAGTGGACACAGAACAGAAAAAGTCAATTTTAATTCCAATCCCAAAGAAGGGGAATGCCAAAGAATATTCCAGTTACTGCACAATTGCACTCATTTCACATGCTAGCAAGGTGGTTCTCAAAATCCTTCAAGCTAACCTTCAACAGTACATGAACTGAGAGCTTCCAAATGTCCAAACTGGATTGAGAACAGGCAGAGTAACCAGATATCAAATTGCCAACATTCATTGAACAAAACACAAGAGAATTCCAGAAAAAAATCCGCTTCTGTTTCATTGACTGTGCAAAAGTCTTGACTGTGTGGATCACAACAAACTGGAAAATTCTTAGATAGATGGGAGTACCAAACCACCCTACATGTCTTCTGAGAAACCTGTATGCAGGTCAAAAAGCAGCAGTTAGAACCAGACATGGAGCAACAGGCTGGTTCAAAATTGGAAAAAGAGTATGTCAAGGCTGTATATTGCCACCCTGCTTATTTAATTTATATGTAGAGTACATCATGTGAAATGATGGGTTGATGAAACTGAGCTGGAATCAAGATTGCGAGGAGAAGTATCAATAACCTCAGATAGGCAGATGCCACCATGCTAATGGCAGAAAGTGAAGAGGAACAAAAGAGCCTCTTGATTAAAGTGAAAAAAGAGAGTGAAAAAGCTGGTTTAATACTCAACTTTCAAAAAAAATGAAGATCATGGCATCTGGTTCAATCACTCCATGACACATAGATGGGAAAACAAAGGAAACAGTGACAGACTTTATTTTCTTGGACTCCAAAATCCCTACAGATAGAGACTAAAGCCATGAAATTAACAGATGCTTGCTCCTTGGAAAAAAAGCTATGACCAATCTAGACAGCATATTAAAAAGCAAAGATGTAACTCTGCCAACAAAGGTCCATCCAGTCAAAGCTATGGTTTTTCCTGTAGTCATGTATGGATGGAGAGTTGGACCATAAAGAAGGCTGAGCACCAAAGAATTGATGCTTTTGAACTGTGGTGTTGGAGAAGACTCTTGACAGTCCCTTGGACTGCAGGGAGATCCAACCAGTCCACCGTAAGGGAAATAAACCCTGAATATTCATTGGAAGGACTGATGCTGAAGCTGAAGCTCCAATACTTTGACCATCTGATGCAAAGAGCCTGCTCATTTGAAAAGAACCTGATGTTGGGAAAGATAGAAAGCAGGAGGAGCAGGGGACAACACAGGATGAGATGGTAGGATGGCATCACTGACTCGATGCATATGAGTTTAAGCAAGCTCTTCGAGATAGTGAAGGTCATTGTAGCCTGGCGTGCTGCAGTTCACAAGGTCACAAAGAGTAGGACACAACTGAGCAAGTGAACAACAACAACAACATTTAGAAACTATTTTAGCATAGATATTCAGTGAATTGGATAAAGCTTATCCAGTTATTGCCTATAAGGGGAAACACATATATTTCTATGATCTAAATTTTAACACTTAAAAATACACTTAACCGCTTGTAAAAGAATGGAACTAGAACACTTTCTAACACCATACACAAAAATAAACTCAAAATGGATTAAAGATCTAAATGTAAGACCAGAAATTATAACACTCCTAGAGGAAAACATAGGCAAAACACTCTCCAACATAAATCACAGCAGGATCCTCTATGACCCACCTCCCAGAGTAATGGAAATAAAAGCAAAAATAAACAGATGGGACCTAATTAAACTGAAAAGCTTTTGCACAATGAAGGAAACTATAAGCAAGGTGAAAAGACAGCCTTCAGAATGGGAGAAAATAATAGCAAATGAAGCAACAGACAAAGGATTAATCTCAAAAATATACAAGCAACTCCTGCAGCTCAATTCCAGAAAAAACAAACGACTCAAGAACTAAACAGACATTTCTCCAAAGAAGACATACAGATGGCTAACAAACACATGAAAAGATGGTCAACAGCACTCATTATCAGAGAAATTCAAATCAAAACCATAATGAAGTACCATCTCACGCCGGTCAGAATGACTGCTATCAAAAAGTCTACAAATAATAAATGATGGAGAGGGTGCAGAGAAAAGGGAACCCTCTTATACCGTTGGTGGGAATGCAAACTAGTACAGCCACTATGGAGAACAGTGTGGAGATTCTTTAAAAACTGGAAATAGAACTGCCATACAACCCAGCAACTCCACTGCTGGGCATACACACTGAGGAAACCAGAATTGAAAGAGACACATATACCCCAATGTTCATCGCAGCACTGTTGACAATAGCCATGAAACAGAAGCAACCTAGATGTCCACTGGCAGATGAATGGATAAGAAAGCTGTGGTACGTATACACAATGGAATATTACTCAGCTGTTAAAAAGAATGCATTTGAATCAGTTCTAATGAGGTGGATGAAACTGGAGCCTATTACACAGAGTGAAGTAAGCCAGAAAGAAAAACACCAATACAGTATAGTAATACATATATATGGAATTTAGAAAGATGGTAACCTTAACCCTATATATGAGACAGCAAAAGAGACACAGATGTAAAGAACAGTCTTTTGGACTCTGTGGGAGAAGGAGAGGGTGGAATGATTTGAGAGAAAAGCATTGAGACATGTATATTATCATATGTGAAATTGATCACCAGCCCAGCTTCAGTGCATGAGACAGGGTGCACAGGGCTGGTGCACTGGGAAGACCCTGAGGGATGGGATAAGGAGGGAGGTGGGAGAGGGGTTCAGGATGGGGAATACGTGTACACCCATGGCTGATTTATGTCAATGTATGGCAAAACCACTACACTATTGTAAAGTAATTAGCCTCCAGTTAAAATAAATAAATTAATTTTTAAAATACACTTATTTGTCATCTTTATTTTATTTTATTTTTTAAATGAGAGAATACATGGTTTGGAAAAATTTGAATATAATTTTTTATTTACCATGTGATTCCTGTTTTATAACAACTCCAAATCTCAATTGTTTAGCCTGAATTGTAAGCTCTCTGCTCAGGTGGAGGTTGCTATCATTTAAATAAGCATGTTTCATTTTTAGGCAACTATACTGATTAAATTCTTTCTCATACTGAGATGAAGTATTCTTTGCCTACATTCAGTTTAACTCAGTCCTCCAAAGTTATAAAGGATAAAACTAATCTCCCTCTCAACTAAAGGCTAGTTTTTCAAGTATTAGAGACAGCTTTCAAAAATAGCTATTAAAGTCTCTTAAATTGTGCCTCTTCTGGTCTAAATGCATTATTTTGAAATATATCACTGCTTCCAGATATAATTATGCTAGTCACTTTTCTAGACTCTCTAAAATTGTCATGCGAAAATCAAATTCAGTGATTTATGCATACTTTGGCCAGTAAAAAAACAGTATAGGACTTTATTGGTCTGTTCCTTTAATAATATAACTGTGACAATGTCTCTTACGTTGCATTATTTATTTTGATAATCACGTAACATGATTGGTTTTTATATAGCATGACATTTATTAATTGATTTTGCCAAGGTGACCAATAAGTTTTATAGTACTAAACCCAGTGAAACAAATTAGAATTTTTCTTTGTTGACCTCTGGTGTGGGTTGAATTGTATCACTCAAAAGTACTTGCTGAAGACCTAGCCCTAGTATCTGTCAATATGACCTTATTTGGAAATAGAGTCACTACAGATATAATCAAGTTAAGATGAGGACATACTGAATTAGGTGAGCCTTATTCCATTATGACAGGGGGGCTCCTTTTCAGAAGAGGGGAAGAGACACACTCATATGCATAGAGAGAACACAACTTGATGATTGAACCACTGACTGAAATGATGTATCTCCAAGTTGAAGAACACTAAGTATAGAGAGCAACATCTGAAGCTAAAAGAAAGAATAGCATCTAACAAAGCCTTCTCTTTTGTCTTTAGAGAGATCATAGCTTTGCTTAACCTTGGTTTTAATTTTGTAGTTCCTAGAACTTTTAAAACATTTCTGTTGTTTTAAGAGACACAATTTGCACTGATTTGTATGGCAGCCATTGGAAACAGATTTGGACACCAGGAAGTGGGGTAACAAATATCTACATGCATGGAAGTGGTTTTTGAATAGGCCAGTGGGGAGAGGCTAGATAAACTTTGAGGTACAT
Source organism: Cervus elaphus (assembly GCF_910594005.1). Taxonomy (NCBI): domain Eukaryota; kingdom Metazoa; phylum Chordata; class Mammalia; order Artiodactyla; family Cervidae; genus Cervus; species Cervus elaphus. The sequence goes on along the minus strand of NC_057834.1, from coordinate 86,690,021 downwards.
GGTAGAAAAAAATCTAGATTGCCTTGAAGATACTGTTGGAAGAAATATGTATGTTGAAGGTTCTTCTGCTGAGGATATCAGATGAAATAAGGAATGTCATTTAAGAGAACTATTAATACCTTTGGAAAAGCCATCCACATTATAAATTGGCAGAAGATTTTGACTGAATTTTCTTCTATTGTTAGATGGGAAGTAGAACTTTGTAGGTGATAAACATATATATTTAGATTAGGGGATTTCTAAGCAAAGTGTGGAAGGCAAAACACAGTTTCTCTGTGTGGCTTTTAGTAAAATACAAGGAAAGAAAAAGCTAAAGAAAATACCATAAGGCCAATAGCAACTAAAAATTAAGGATCTGAATTTTTTTTTAGCTTATTTTTATTGAAAATAATGGTAAAGCATGCTCTGGAGAGAGTACCAAGAGTGTGACCAGACCAAATTTTGCTGGAGAGGTTAGACATGTGATTCAAACAATTACATTAGTAGAAATGCTACCAGTTTGAACTGAAGGATAGTGATGAGAAGAAATGACAGAAGGTTACTGAATATCTGGGATTCTGTAAGCAGGAAATGGCTGACAGGGCTATTTGGCCACAAACACGTGTTAGCTTTCAACAAAAATGTAGAATGATTCTGAAATTGTCTCAGAGGTCAGAGGGACTGTGGTGGGCATGCCTATGCTTTGATTTTAGATTTCTAGTTCCAAAAACTAGGATTTCAAAATTTCCCTTGCTTTAAGCAACTCTGTAATAATTTGTTACAGCATTCCTAGGAAACTAATACAATCTTTCGGCAGCTTTTGACAGTGCTTAATACCATCTCCAAAATTTCCCTCGCCATAGTTTTTATTTTATCAAAGCTTTTTAGTTGATCTCACTACACCTGTTATTACCCACTTCCAAAGCATTTCCATCTTGTAGCCACAGTGTTCCCATAATTAAATGTTCATCAGTCTGGTGATTTCTGTTCCATAGAATTCCTGTGTGGCTGTCTTTAAAGTGGTAATTCAAAACACCCTTTGAGAAATTCATGGACAGGAATAACAAGTGAGAAAGGGGGATCATATATTAAGATTTTTATGGCTTGACCTAGAAATGGTATACATGTGTTCCCTCACATTCCACCAATTAGCATCCAGTGACATTACCACATTTAGCTACAATAAAGCTTGGAAAATCACATCTAATTGTGTGGGCTGGAAGACGATAAGGGTCTTATGACACTTATAGTCCACCTTAATTTTTTGCAATAAATATGCATTTTACCCATACATTTCACTCACTTACTTAAAATTGCTTGCCTAAGAGAGACAATATAATGTAATTCCAGTCACAATGTCCAACTCAAAGTTCAGATTATCAGTCATTCAGATGATGAATTATCCTCTCCATCAGAATCAGTAACTAATTCTTCAGGTACAGGAACCTATGGCCAAAAAGGACAAGTTATTCCTGTCACAAACATACTCACTCATTAATTTCACCAAAGCTGGGACACAATAGCACCAGTAGAAACTTTTGTGTGAAATAGGAAGAATGGGAGATATTCTAATAGTCAGACTTTATTAAGACCTCTTATCCTAAGTGTAGAGAAAACTTTTAATTAGATAATTCTTCTCATATCTGAGAAGAATATTTTCCATTGTTTTTAGAAATTGTTTTCCTATTTTCTAGAAGGTTCTTTATTGTCCATACCTCATCATATCTATATCACCAGTATGTATTAGGAAAACATCTTCCCAGGTCTCAAGAGATTTTGCATAGTGGTTCCAGTGGTAAAAATTTAGGGTTTCAAATGGTAGTTTAAGGCCTGAACAATTTTTTTTTTTAAGTGCAAGCTTATGATTTCTTTGGTAACATAATTCTTTTAAAAACTTATTTATTCCCTAATCTATTTCTTTCTACTCAGATCCACATATCAGTAACTATATCCCAAATTTTCCTAAATATAGTTTCCAAGCTGGATTCACTTCTTTGCTTCTATTGTCACTTGACACTCTCGAATTAATGTTGGCTATCTTGAGAATGTGTGAGACAGTTGATTTTGTTGTGAAGACAAAAGCTTCATTAGGAAAGCTACTATTAGGTTTGGCTAATTTGTTTAATGAGAAGTCTCGCTAGATCCTTGTCACCAAAGAGTTTTCTGGACTTTTCCTTCATTGACTAAGTTTTGAAACAATTAGGTTTTCTCAACATTTTGAGGCCTATAATTTCTGTATTTTCTGCTTTTTCTTTAACCTGTGCTTAAACCTATCTTGACTTGGATTTTGACTGAATTCATCTTTTCTTTGCATCATCTTTGTCAGTGCAACAAGTAGTATTTTTTGCTGAGTCCAAGCATGTATGGCTTGCTGAATGACAGGCCAATAAATTGAGAGATGGGTTGTTGGGGCCAGGAATTGTGACTTTACTGCATTCAGAAAGCCAGTAGACCAATAAGATTGTGGACTAATGTCCCAAAGAGCCATCCTACTCCAGTTAGAACCTAGAATTATTTTATACTAAAAGGAGAGGGGATATAGTTTGTTGTGGCAAACTTCTTTTTCCTTGCCACTATGCACGTTAAGTCAGGTAACTATATATCTGTTAACCTCCAATAAGTCATATGTTATTCTCTGTTCTGCAACTTTGTATCTCTATATGAAAGGACAAGTGTTTTACTTCTAACAGTCATAAGCTTGAGAATGGCCTATCCTGTGTATTTCAGGCTATAGCAAAATTCTCAACTGTATCAAAAACAATAGGATACAAAGGTTACAGCAAAAGAAATAGATACAAAATGGAGTTAGATTTGTTTTTCTTTACTAACTCCTTCAAACTACTTTCTATAGAGCTACAGACTTCTTAAGCTTATGACTCTGCCATCACAGTTATTGTAGGTGACTCTTTTACCACAAAGTTTCCCACAGAATAGCAGAATTCTCCATCTCTTCAGCCTACTATGTTCAATTTCTTATTGTCTTATCCTATGTTACTAAGCAAATGCTATGTGCATTAAATTTTATTTTACTTATATAGTTTGCATTCTCCCCACCATTTCTCACAAATATTATATTGATCAATTGTTCAATTAGGAGAACAAAAATGGACTTAATAATTTATATAATTAAACAGCTCTCTATGAAATTAAAGTCAGCAAAAACTATACATAAATAAAAAGTCTACTAGATTTTGGGAATCAGGAAGTTTCAGGAACCATAGGAAACTGCCAGCAATAATCATAGTTATCCCCACCATCAAAATGGGTAGGTGGGAAGGAAATCCACAAGGTCACTATGCAATATCACCTCTGACAAAATCCACATGTCTGCCGGAATGAAAAATAATAACTGCTTCTATTTCCCTTCCATCTTTCAAAACTTGTATGTTACTCAATGGTGAATTTGATCCAGATCCTTGAAGTAAGGATCTCAAGAAATAAAATGCCGGATCTCCAGTCCTTGAAATAAAGGAAAAGAGTAGTAGGGGAAATGGTGCTATGTTGCCAACACTCTGCATTTCAGCTTCCAAACCATTCTGAAATCTTAAACCTGTGCTCAAGATTCTCTGAGATCTGGCTCTGCCAACTCCTCACCCTTCTGCCATTTTAGATTCTCACCTGACAAATGCCACGCTCTACATCAATACAGACATATAATTTCTCCCTGAAACAATTTCTTACTCACTCTTCTATTGCCCAGCAAACTCCCACACATTTTTTAAAAATCACGCTTTAAATATTACTTCTCCAATCTTCTTTTTTAAATCCCTAATAAAGCTTAAATAATATCATTATATGTTCCTACCACACCATGTATTTTTGTAGATGTTCTCCAGGAAGGGAATGGAAATTTGAGTCAGATTAAATAGCATTAATTAAATGCATATGACTGTAAGATATCTCTACTTATTGTAAAAGAGGCAAAGTAAGCACACAAAAAAATGTTTTTCAATGACTTGAAATTTAGTTCATAAATTCATGGAAGTACAGTCCAAATTAAGGAATTACACAAATAACTAACTGTAATAATGAACGATCTAGCTATCACTTACAATTGATTTTGTAAGATATGTACTTTTTGCATGAACCTTTTTGTGGACAAGACAGTATTTTTGGGGAGGCAGAAGTCAACTATTAAAGATTAGGGTCCCACATTCAATTAACAAAACAAATATTAGGACTTCAGGATTTCTAAATTGATGGCAATGCCATTCTTGCCAAAAGTTCATTTAAGACATCCGATTTGAAAGAAGCTGTCTTTTAGACAGGTTAATTATCTCTTCCTCCAGATTCACTAGGCTCTGTCTATTTTAACTTCGGTTTCCAGGACACAGAATATGTGGACTTCATTATCTCAGTGCACCAGAGAAAGGTCTTAATTCAATTACTTCTAATGTTAAACCTGCTGCTTTTGTAGCTGAACAATATCTATGTTTTTTATAAAAATGTGTGAAGACATCATCCGTTATGTTTTTCAATGTTCCTAAACATAAAAAAAACCACATGTTAAAGTCTCCCTTCAATTTTGAGCCAAGAAAATGTTTGTGTCTGAAGACAACCTTGGGAAAACCACATTTTTCCTTTTTGCCTTGGCTGCCAAGATGAGCAGACATAAATTCAGTGTTTATCTGCAGTGATTGACTCATCACAGGTGTCTGATAATAGCAATTCTTCTGTTTCCTTAAAGTGCTTTTTTCCTTGGCAGGCTCTGGAAGGAATGTTTAGCAGAATTGCTTTACACTGTACTGAATATGATTCAAATTCTTTAAAAAACAGCAAAACAAAAGGCACCAAGTATAAATACTAAATAATCAAATAAGCATTGTAATAACATAATCATGCTATCCAATGCATAATGCATTATTGGTAAAAGCATACCCTTACTTTTAATAATACAATGGCAGTTACTTCAGTTTATATGTTCCTCTCATTATGACAAGAAAAAAATACTCATGTGAAATAGTATTTTGAACAACCTTTTCTGTTTTTCTTAAAGGAAAACATTGATTGATCCATTCAAATGTCTTTACATACCTATGTATCTTTTTAAACAGTGTTTCAAACAGTTATACATAGTTAGTACATTAGATATTATTTATAATAATGAATTTTAGCATTAATTCTAAGGAGATAAAAATAAGATAAATGCTTACTTTATAGGAATTATTATACTTACTATTATATTCACCAGAAACCTTTTTTTTTTTCAGAAAATTATGAATTAAATGGTAGTTGGAACAGCAATATATTATATAGTAATAGCCAGGGAATAAGCATAAAATTTGAGAGATTAACATGTAAGGCTACATTCTTGTAAAACAGTAACTTTACTGTGTTCAACATGAACCAATTTGCAAGAGTTGTTTGGGACTTTGACCACCCATGTGCTATGCTATGCTTAAGTCGCTCAGTGATGCCCAGCCTCTTTGCTACTCCACGGGATATAAAATTCCAGGCTCCTCTATCCATAGGGATTCTCCAGGAAAGAATATTGGAGTGGGTTGTCATGCCCTCTTCTAGGGAATCTTCCCAACCCAGGGATCGAAACCAGATCTCCCCTATCGCCGGCGATTCTTCACTGGTCTGAGCCACCAGTGAAGTCCAAATGAACCCATAATGACTCATTTAGATCCACATGAAATTTTTCTTTTTACGTTGTGAAAAACATTAGAATTTTCTTGAACATTTTATAATAAATTTAAGTAATATGAGGATCTATGGAGTTTTATTTTAAATTAACAAATCTAACAATAATAAAAAATGATTGTTAGATGTTAGAGTAGTGTATGGATATAAAATAGTAACCCACATTGTTTTAATTCTTGGTTATAAATTTGAAAACATTTTATATAGACTATGAAGTTTTTCATTTCGTATTTTGTTTGTTTGTTTTGAGATAATAACACAGAGTATAACAAACTAGCCTAAAAAATAATTTTCTGATCTTCATTAAAGTATTAAAAGAATAAACAAGAGAGATTTTTTCTTAATATTTTCTATTCATTTGAATGTTTATGCAGTTTGAACCATCTTGCTAAACCAATTCATGTATCAGTAAGTTGGCATGTTTTGTTTATTGAAGAAAAGGAAAAGATTCATCAAGTATAGTTCAGATCATTTTGTTTTAAAAGAGATGTTTATTTTTATTTATTGATTTGGCTGCATAGAGTTTTAAATTTAAACATGCATTTATTGTTCATGGCAGCAATTGTGTTCCCAGTGAAATAAAAATTATGTTTAAAAATGTACATAAAAAGTTTATAAAGGTATAATTTGTAATAATCTAAAACTGATAACAACTCTGATATGCTTCAATGAGTGGAAGGTTAAACAGTGATATGTCTATACCATGGATTAGTATCGAGTATCGAGAAAGCAACAAATTATTGATACATGTAAAAACTGGATGAATTTCAAGATAATTATGCTGAGTGAAAACCAATTCCAAAAGATGTCATACTGTGCTCTTCCATTTATATAACATCCTTGAAATGACAAAGTTATAGAAATGAGAACATATTAGTAGCTGCCATGGGTTCAGAAGGGAGTGACAATGGGAAACAGTGGAATGGGCATAGCTATGAAAGGGCTACATGAGGGATTCTCATCGTGACAAAAGTATTCTGCATTTTAATGGGATCGATGTGAATATCCTGGTTAGGATATTGTAGGCTTTGTAAGATGTTACCATTGTAAAGAAGTGGGAAAAGCGTATATTGTACATGAAGCCAAAATTATCTAAAAAATGTTATGTTTAAAAATTGATGTTTTAGAAAAGGTTAAACATTAGTGAAAACACATAGACATAGTTGAAAACATCTTTAGTGAACTTAGTATAAATTATAGGAAAATTTTCAAAATGTAGTATATATAGACAAAAGAATGAAAAAATAAATAAAAACATGAGATATTAAATGTAAAGTGGAAAATTTCAAACACAGGAGTGAATGCATGGAGCAGTAGCAATATTTGAAGCAATATTAAAGCAAATTTTCCATAATTAATGAAAGATTTTACACCACAGATTCAAGAAACAGCAGAAAATTTCAATTTGAACAAATGCAAAGAAATGATACTCAGACCTTTTACAGTAAAATTACTAAAAATTACATTCAAAATCTTAGTAGTTGGCAGGGATTGGGAAATCTAAACATTTATTACTTTAAAAGACATAACAATAAAGTTGAATTTTCAGCAGAAAGGAATCTATATGATATATTCAAAGAACTGAATAAAAGTAATATGTCAAATTTCTTATCCTGCCAAAAGTATCATTGAAAAATTAAGGGAAATTTTGAGTAGGATGGAATTTTTGATAGGCTACGGCTTTGAAAAGGCTTCCCTGGTAGCTCAGTGGCAAAGCAGCCACCTGTCAATGCCAGAGATGTGGGTTCGATCCCTGGGTCGGGAAGATCCCCTGGAGAAGGAAATGGCAACCCACTCTAGTCTTCTTGCCTGGAGAATCCCATGGACAGAGAAGCCTGGCAGGCTACAATCCATGGGGTCACAAAAAAGTCCCACATGACTTAGCAACTTAACAAAAGCAACAAAGCTCTAGCTACGAATATCTAGAGGAGTTAAAAAAAATAATAATAATAAAGAGGGAAAAGCCACAGAGAACTTCAGAAACAATCGAGAATGGTGAAATTAAGATTCCACAGAGTGAAGACATATGGGAAGGTGGAATGATTTTCTGTAACTGCTTTTCCACTGGGAAATTTTGTTGTTGAAAGGAGATGCAGGCAAGAGGGTGACAATATGATATTGTTCTGATAAGGAGTCATAGTGAGAGACCATGAAGGATGCTGAAGCTAAAGGTCCAATACTTTGGCTACCTGATGCAAAGAACTGACTTACTGGAGAAGACCCTGATGCTGTGGAAGATTGAAGGCAGGAGGAGAAGGGGACGACAGAGGATGAGATGGTTGGATGGCATCACAGACTTGATGGACATGGGTTTGAGCAAGCTCTGGGAGTTGGTGATGGACAGTGAAGCCTGGTGTGCTTCCTGTCCATGGGGTCGCAAAGAGTCAGACGTGACTGACTAAACTAAACTAAATGAAACCAGTAGGGCATTTGCAGGCATGATAAAGCTACCGTGATAATATTGGAGACATGAGGAGCCTCAACCAAAAAGCTAATTTCTCACTTAAACATTCTTTAAATTACAAACTGCATGGGGTAGGAGGCTTAAAAAAAACTTAAGTTTGAATTTTTGAAAATTATTACAATGTAATGACAGTGTAGCAATAATGAAGAAATAGTGATTGGAATTCAACTCTTGACAGGAAAAAAAAAAAAATTACTGTGGATGCCCATGTTCTCATTTAAAACTCTGGGAGGATTCATACTTCACACTAGGGACAGGTTTAAATCAGATATACACTAAGTATTACCCAAGTAGTAACTTTCCTCTATTTAGCTCACCATTGTATGAAAGTTGAGATATCTGTGAAGAAAGAAAATAGCATTTGGATTCTTAATCACTTTATTACAAAGTCCAGAATTCAATCACTGGGCATGACAGTGAGCAGAAAAATTTGGACAAAAAAATAGAGAGAGAATGTGAAAGTATAATAGAAAGACACTGATAAGTTAGACAGATATTGGAGTTTCCAGATTAATAGTTTAATAATTACTGTTAATATGTTCCATAAAATAGGGAGAAACATGGAAAATGATAGATGAAAGGCAGACATTACTAGAAAAATAGAATCTGTGGGAGGAGGAAATGGCAACCAACTCCAGTATTCTTGCCTGGAGAATTCCACAGACAGAGGAGCCTGGCAGGCTGCGGTCCATGGGGTCACAAAGTCAGACACAACTGAGTAACTAATACCAAATTATAAAAGGTTGAAATTTTAAAGCTATGCCTAGCACAAAGTAAACCGTAAATATTTTCTGAAGGTATTCTTTAGAGATATAGATACGATAATTCCATCAGTGCAATTATAATTAATGCCATTTTGCCAGTTAATCAAACTGAAAATAAATGAATATGCACAAATATAAAAAAACATAAAGCAGTGTCTGAAGACTTGACTTGGAGAGTGAATTGAAAAAACAACCAGGGCTCAATCTAGTGGCACTTAGCATTCCCATCACCCATAAGCTATATGTTCTCTAATTATTATCGGCGTTTATCCTGGAAACAGTTAATCCATTACTTAATTTGTATTTGGATTTGAGTCAAGGAAAATATCAGATAGAAAGAACTTCTTTGGTGATTTGCAGTCTTTGTAAGTAATTCATGCTTGTAAACCCAGCTGTATGATTGCCTCCATTTAATCTATCTTTTTCATCTTTAAAAAGCCACCAGTTATCTTGAAAAAAAAAAAGCCTCTTTTTCAAAGATGGAAAATTGTATCTTAGCGCAGAGGTACATAATGCACTGATGCTGATAACAAAATGGAATAAAGGAAAATTAAAGGCATTTAGAGCAAAGCTCTTATAAGATGCATTCATGCTCCTTTTAACTGATGTTATATAAATGAACACAAAAGAAATAACTCTCCAAAAGGCAGGGAAAGAATACGGCAGGAGAGCCAAGTTTGGAAGAAATATGGAAGAGGATGAGTAGGGCTGGACCATAGACAGGGATACCAGAAGCTGGCAAGAGAGCTCAGAACAAAGTGAGCATATATGGAAGGAGCAGTGGGACTCTGGCAGAGTGCGCCATCTCAGATGGCGTGTTTGGTACTTAGGTTATGTTCAGTTAGCTGTTTGTGGGTTTACAAAATTAGGAGAACATGCAAAGTTCCCACCAGGATGAATATGTGAGAGGTGAGAAACAGATTTTCAGGCTTCTAGCCCACATTTTCCCTTAAAATTCACTATGCACGAATTACAAGAAAAAGGGAGAGCCTGAAATATATTGTAGGGTCCAAAGGAACATGTGGCATGGTCATGCTTGCCAGGGCCTCAGAATTGTGTTCCTTTGCAAATTCTTCCTTCAGTGATACAATAAGCTTCAGACATGTGTCATTTTCCAACATAGTGTTTTATGGTGAAATTAAGGCTTGCTTCTCACATTATGATAATCTACAAGAAAGTAAGAATCATATAAAAAAGTCACCTGAAACATACATTTTCCCTCAAAGGTCATTATGTTTCTTTACTAATTTTTATCCAAATATATACAAAAGAAATAAGATATTCCAAAAAGCAAAAAATGATGGAGCAGGAGATCTGATCTGGTGCTAGGTGGGGAGTCATGTCTTACAAAGAGGATTGTGTCACTTTCCTATTAAAACCCAGAAGTACATGAATAATAATATGATAAAATACTTTTATTGAGTGCTCTCTGATGACTATATCCCAACAACTCCGTTAGTATTGTACAGTTCAGTTCAGTTGCACCGTATAGTGTCAAACTCTGCGACCCCATGGACTGCGGCAGGCCAGGCCTCCCCGTCCATCACCAACTGCCAGTGTCTACTCAAACTCATGTCCATTGAGTCGGTGATGCCATACAAACATCTCATCCTCTGTTGTCACCTTCTCCTGCTTTCAATCTTTCCCAGCATCAGGGTCTTTTCCAATGAGTCAGTTCTTCACATCAGGTGGCCAAAGTATTGGAGTTTCAGCTTCAGCATCAGTCCTTCCAATTAATATTCAGTACTGATTTCCTTTAGGATGGACTGGTTGGATCTCCTTATATTCCAAGAACTCTTAAGAGTCTTCTCCAACACCACAGTTCAAAAGCATCAATTTTTCAGCACTCAGCTTTCTTTATACACCAACATTCACATCCATACATATCTAATGGAAAAACCATAGCCTTGACTAGATGGACCTTTGTTGACAAAGTAATGTCTCTGCTTTTTAATACGCTATTTAGGTTGGTCATAATTTCATGGCTGCACTCACCATCTGCAGTGATTTTGGAGCCCTCTGTAACTGTTTCCACTGTTTCCCCATCTATTTTCCATGAAGTGATGGGAACAGATGCCGTGGTTTTAGTTTTCTGAATGCTGAGTTTTAAGCGAACATTTTTACTCTCCTCTTTCAATTTCATCAAGAGGTTCTTTAGTGCTTCTTCACTTTCTGCCATAAGGGGGGTGTCATCTGCATATCTGAGGTTAATGATATTTCTCCTAGCAATCATGATTCCAGCTTGTGCTTCTTCCAGCCCAGCGTTTCTCATGACGTACTCTGTATATAAGTTAAATAAGCAGGGTGACAATATACAGCCTTGACATACTCCTTTTCTTATTTGGAACCAGTGTGTTGTTCCATGTCCAGTTCTAACTGTTGCTTCCTGACCTGCATATAGATTTCTCAAGAGGCAGGTCAGACGGTCTCGTATACCCATCTCTTTTCGAATTTTCCAGTTTGTTGTGACCACAAAGCCAAAAGCTTTGGCATAGTCAATAAAGCAGAAATAGATGTTTTTCTGGAACTCTCTTGCTTTTTTGATGATTCAACGGATGTTGACAATTTGACCTCTGGTTCCTCTGCCTTTTCTAAAATCAGCTTGAACATCTGGGAGTTCACAGTGCACGTATTGCTGAAGCCTGGCTTGGAGAATTTTCAGCATTACTTTACTAGCGTGTGAGATGGGTACAACTGCGCAGTAGTTTGAGCATTCTTTGGGATTGCCCTTTTTTGGAACTGGAATGAAAACTGACCTTTTCTAATTCTGTGGCCACTGCTGAATTTTCCAAATTTGCTGGCATAATGAGTACAGCACTTTCACAGCATCATATTCTAGGATCTGAAATATCTTAACTGGAATTCCATCACCCCCACTAGTTTTGTTCATAGTGATGCTTCCTAAGGCCCACTTGACTTCACATTCCAGGATGTCTGGCTCTAGGTGGGTGATCATACCATTGTGATTATCTGTGTCATGAAGATCTTTTTTTGTACAGTTCTTCTGTGTATTCTTGCCACCTCTTCTTAATATTTTCTGCTTCTGTTAGGTCCACACCATTTCTGTCCTTTATTGAGCCCATCTTTGCATGAAATGTTCCCTTGATATCTTTAATTTTCTTGAAGAGATCTCTAGTCTTTCCCATTCCCCTGTTTTCTTCTATCTTTGCACTGATCACTGAAGAAGGCTTTCCTATCTCTCCTGGCTATTCTTTGGAACTCTGCATTCAAATGGGTATATCTTTCCTTTTCTCCTTTGCTTTTCACTTCTCTTCTTTTTGCAGCTATTTGTAAGGCTTCCTCAGACAGCCATTTTGCTTTTTTTCATTTCTTTTCCTTGGGAATGGTTTTGATCCCTATCTCCTGTACAATGTCATGAACTTCTGTCCAGAGTTTCTCAGGCACTCTGTCTATCAGATATAGTCCCTTAAACCTATTTCTCACTTCACTGTATAATTGTAAGGGATTTTTTTTTAGGTCATACATGAATGGTCTAGTGGCTTTCCCTACTTTCTTAAATTTAAGTCTGAATTTGGCAACAAGGAGTTCATGGTCTGAGCCACAGTCAGCTCCTGGTCTTGGTTTTGCTCACTCTATAGAAATTCTCCAACTTTGGCTGCAAAGAATATAATAAATCTGATTTAGGTGTTGACCATCTGGTGATATCCATGTATAGAGTTTTTTCTTGTGTTGTTGGAAGAGGGTGTTTGCTATGACCAGTGGATTCTCTTGGCAGAACTCTATTAGCCTTTGCCCTGCTTCATTCTGTACTGAAAGGCCAAATTTGCCTGTTAATCCAGGTGTTTTTTGACTTCCTACTTTTGCATTCCAGTCCCCTATAATGAAAAAACATCATTTTTGGGTGTTATTCATAGAAAGTCTTGGAGGTCTTCCTAGAGCCATTCAATTTCAGCTTCTCCAGCATTACTGGTCAGGGCATAGAATTGGATTACCATGATATTGAATAGTTTGCCTTGGAAACAAACAGAGATATTTCCGTTGTTTTTGAAATTGCACCCAAGTACTGCATTTCAGACTCTTTTGTTGACTATGATGGCTACTCCATTTCTTCTAAGGGATTCTTTCCCACAGTAGTAGATATAATGGTCATCTGAGTTAAGTTCACCCACTCCAGTCCATTTTATTTTGCTGATTCCTAAAATGTCAACTTTCACTCTTGCCATCTCCTATTTGACCATTTCCAATTTGTATGAAAAGATAAAAAGATGTATGAAAAGATAAAAAGGCACTGAAAGATGAACCCCCCTCACGTCAGTAGGTGCCCAATATGCTACTGGAGATCACTGGAGAAATAATTCCAGAATGAAGAGACAGAGTCAAAGCAAAAACAACACCCAGTTGTGGATATGACAGGTGATGGAAGCAAGGTCCAATCCTGTAAAGTACTTTACACATTAGCTCATTTACTCTCAAACTACACCTTGAGATAATCATCTTTATTATGGGGCTTCCTCAGTGGCTCAGACAGTAAAGAATCTACCTGGAATGCAGTAACCTGGATGAGGAAGATCCCCTGGAGAAAGGAATGGCCACCCACTCCAGTATCCTTGCCTGGAGAATTCCGTGGACAGAGGAACCTGGCGGGCTACAGTCTCTGGGGTCACAAAGATTTGGGCACAACTGAGCAACTAACACTTTTACACACACATTTCACATCATTATTATTTCTACTTTATAAGAATCATAAATTGACACACAGAGCTATTATGTAATATATCCAGATTTACATTCCTTATAAAAGGCAGGTCTAGAATCCAATCCAGGCACTCTATAATTCCCAAGTATGGCTGCTTTCTCTTACCTCTGAGGCTTGACTGTGATAAACCCCTTTTAGATGTTCCTATCTTTGGCTTGCTCCCATTACACAATTCCGTTGAACCTTATTGGTTTTTTTTTTGTTTGTTTTCTTTTTCTTTTCCTGCTATTAGTCTTTCCACTAGAATATAACTCTTTACAGAATATGGCGCTTGCCATGTAACTTGCTTATCACCGTGTTTCCAGCATGGAAATGATGCTTGGTTTTTATTTGATGCTTAATAATTTTTTGTCAAGTGAATAAAGGATATTCATTTATCTACTTTGTGCTACATATAAAGAAAGATGTTCCTTGATTGTCTCAATAAGTGATACTGAAGAAATTAATAAATGAGTGAGAACTCAATTGAGTGGTTAGATCACTTGCCATGTGGGTGACCACATGGTCATGAATTCCTGCTGCTTTTTGATGATACTTAAAATGCCATTATCATTTTTTTCTTGCTAGTGAGAGTTCCCATAGATAATTCATTTGAGGTACTGGATCAACATTTTAACATTCACTGTTTCATTTTTTGGATTCTTTCCTCTCTCCCTCATTCATCCTACCGCAGAATCTGTGGGTCACAGGCACCATATTACTGCTGCTAGACCTAGAGACCTAACACCTTTCCATGTTAAGTAAAAATGTGTTATGTGAACACATAGTGATAGTCCTGTTCAACTGCTTTTACAGATTATTTAAATACAAGGGCTGAATTCAATGTTTTCTGATGGATCACCTATTAAGAGTTGAGCGTGTTTTTGCAATGAAATTTGGATTATAGATTTTTTCCAAGGTTCTTAAGTCCAGGATGATTCATGAATGGAAACACAGGATCAACAGAGGAAAAGATACAGCTACATAAGACATTGAAATGAAAAAGAGAATATCTGTACTGGAGGGGGACCAAACACCCAAAAAGGCCCTGATTAAAACTGTTTGCCATGATTGATAGAATTGGATTTTGGAGAAATTCTGCAGGAAATCAGTTTCCATTTTTCTACCCACAATCACTTTGCAAAGTCCATCAATTTGCATGGACTTAACTAGAGTCCATGAGATCTGAGTGAACACAGTTTATAAGTACTGATGATTATATATTAACTCAGGGCTATTATAATTCCATGGAGGAAAAAAGAGACATCTAAAAATGCAGAGCATGATGGGGAGCAGAGGCAATTCAGGGGCCACAAATGTGAAATATGAGTGAAACATTATCCTAAAGGCAGGGCTTCTGGAGTGCAGAGAGGAGGGTAGGGTGCCTGCCCAGAAAAATAGGAAGACCTTCACCACCACACTGCTCCCCAAATGACTCTGTCAGGAGGCTCCTGACAATTGCTTGATTGCCAAACTGCATCTAACTGAGGTGATCAAAATGTCAAATGTCACTTTAAGTGGAAGAGCTTCATTCCCAGGTCCTGGGAATTTTCTGAGGAGGACACTTACTTTTTGCTTCTCTGCCTGTGAAGCCTGAAAACTGTATTGACTGTTTGAAAATAATATGTTCATCCTTCCAGCCAAGAATCGGCAAACTAAGGGTCCTCTGCTTTTTTGTCCATCTTGATCAGGAGCCTATTGACTGATTCAGTCTCTCTAGTCATATGTATTGACTTGTACTTTTTAAACATGTCATGGTCTTTCATCTTTCTATCTTTTGTAAACATGTCTCTATCCTTAAAATGTCCTTTATAACCTGGTCAATTTGCTCAATACTTTCCCACTTATCAACTTTTAACTTTAAAGTTATTTTCTCTTTGAAGTCCATTTAGATAAATTCCATAAAGTAGAAGTACTTACTCCCTCTTTTATGCCCCAATTAAATATCTTGTTCCTTAATTTAGGCATATTTAATATCTCATTGCACTTTTATGTTTACATTCAACCCCCCCACCTTACTACTATCGTATTATAAACACCTTGAGGAGTTTAGCATGTTAGCAAATAATAAGATATTAAAGACATATTTGTCTTATTAATGTATTAATTAATCATATAAAAATAATATTTTCTGGCTTTGCAATTTTCCCTTAGGTCAGCTTATAATCAACACATCTGGTGCACAAAAAGGACTTTTGATATTCCATAATGTGTGGAAGTATTCTTCTACTAAAAAATAAGGAGAAACCTTGAATATATGAATTTTTACAGTGATCACTCCAAGACCAATTATTTCTGTTACCTGGGAAAATTATTTCAATTTTTAAATAATGAAAACTTCATCAGTGAAATGAATATAACTAATAGCATCTTATCTATTATTGGAAAAGATGAGAATTAAAGAAATTTTATTTCCTATTATTTACTCTGAATTTATTTTTCCCAATATGACAAGTTTCTTGCATGTGTTTTTCTAATTATTAGGACTAACTCTGGCTAATATTTAGAGGAAAAAATAAACTCTATAGATGCAGGATGTAAAAATGTGGTAAAAGTTGTTGCCAAGAGAAAAGAAGAAATCATAGTTTATTAACATATCAAAAATTCAGGTCCTTTTTTACCCTTGTGTTAACCCAAGATCTCTTCTGAGATTTGCCTTGTTAACAGGGAAGGAAGAGCAGTCTGGAGACAGGGAGGCAGGAAGATTTGATCTGATACTCAGCAGGGAGGAGGAAAGGGAAGTTTGTATTCTTAAGCTACTTCAAGAGTACTGATGACATATACTTGAAAGAGGACATAACATCTACCTAAAAAATAATTAAGATCAATAAAATAATTAAGATCAAAAAAATGATTGAAACGTGTATATTATCATATGTGAAATGAATGACCATTCCAGGTTTGATGCATTATACAGGGTGTTTGGGGCTGGTGCACTGGGATAACCCAGAGAGATGGGATGGGGAGGGAGGTGGGAGGGGGGTTCAGGATGGGGAACACATGTATACCTGTGGTGCATTCATGTCAGTGTATGGCAAAACAACTACAATATTATAAAGTAATTAGCCACCAATTAAAATAAATAGTTTTATATTAAAAAAATAAATAAATAAGTTTCCCTTGTTAAAAAACAAAATCAATAAAATGGTTAAAAAATTTGTCCAGGATAACAACTTTTAAGATCTACAAAGAGGTGACAGTGTTTGATAGGGATGGGAGATGTGTACTGGCCTGGGGATTGTGAGGGGAGAGGGGTTCTTTAAAACATTAGATGCTCTTTGTGTTAGTTGAGATGTTTAACTTTTATACTATTTTATATAAAGTTCTGTTAATTGTGCATAGGTTAGCATGATTGTCATTGAATATGTCATCATCAATAACAACAACAAAACAATGATTTAGTCAAAACAAAATGCTTATTTCCCTTTCCTGTATAAGAAATCTCAATCGAGGGCCCAATGATCCATTCAGAGAAGGCTCAGATTAGATCAGAGTAAAGTCCTGTCATAGGAGATTCTATAAATAAACCTTTAAGGTTATTTTTTGAACATTGTAAATTGATTTCCAGAAGGTCATGTTAATTTTCTCTTTTGTAAATTGTCTATAAGAGACTATTAAGTTCTTTGTGTCAGTTTTAGTGTGAATTTATTTTCATGAGCTTTATAATTAAGAACACCAATATTTAATAGATTCTATTCAGGAATAATATTTTCCCATTTTAGTTCTTATCTTATTTTGTAGGTATATTTATCTTTTGGGGGTGGACTGAGCATTTCACAATATAGAAAAAACATATTGCTAGTTTTAAAATGTTATCAATGTTTTGAATTTTATTTTTAGTTCTAATCCAAGGTTCTAATCTAATCCAAAATCACTGTAGATGGTGATTGCAGCCACAGAATTAAAAGATGCTTGCTCCTTAAAAGAAAGCTATGACAAATCTAGACAGCATATTAAAAATCAGAGACATTACTTTGCCAACAGTGGTCCATGTAGTCAAAGCTATGATTTTCCAGTAGTCATGTATGGATGTGAGAGTTGGACCATAAAGAAGGCTGAGCGCCAAAGAATTGATGCTTTTGAACTGTGGTGTTGAAAAAGACTCTTGAGAGTCCCTTGGACAGCAAGGAGATCAAACCAGTCAATCCTAAACGAAATCAATCCTGAATATTCATTAAAAGGACTGATTCTGTGGCTGAAGTTCCAATACTTTGACCACCTGATGTGAGGAGCCCACTCATTAGAAAAGACCCTGATGCCTGGAAAAGTTGAAGACAGGAGGAGAAGGGGATGACAAAAGATGAGATGATTGGATGGCATAACTGACTCAATGAACATGAGCTTTAGCAAGTTGCAGAAGATGGTGAAGGTCAGAAAAGCTTGGCATGCTGCAGTCCATGGGGTTGCAAAATTTCAGACATGACTGAGCGACTGGACAACAACAACAATCCAAGAATTATGATAAGGTTACCTGCACTTCTGATTTTTTTCTTGTTTTCCCTTATAGGTGACTTTTCTTTCTAGAGTCTCATTTTTCTTAACCAATTATTCTAATGAAATTTAAAAATAATCATTTTTTCACTTAAAATATTTGGGTAGATAGGAATAAATTAATTATCATTTCCTTTCAATGTAATATTTATATGCATAAAATAGTTATCTTGCATAGTGACCTCCTAATTTGTGGGATTAACTTTCTTCACCAGACTTTGAGAAGATGAACAAGTAGGGAGGTACCTCTCATTGTATCTAGAATGTGCTTCACCAGCTTTCATTATACCAAATAGACAACAAAACCAAGTGGATTTTCAGCCAGTTCCTTACCAAATATAGACAATCATTTCAAGTTGATAAGTCATGTGCACTGGTGTGGAAGTGGCTATGAAACTTGGGTCCTATCCTAGTTAAATCTATCCCCTATTCAGATGGAAGTGATACCTCACTGCCTATAACTTTTGAGGTGTTTCATATGATGACCCCTGTGCTTTCCAGGAATCTCAGATACACCATCTCCCATCTGGAATTATCTCTTCCCTTGGTCATTTCCCAGAGCCATATGCTCATTTCTTCCTATTCTCTCCTCTTTTCTTGGGATTTTAGTTTTCCTATTAAAATAATCAATTCCCAGTTCCTTTTGGGTTGAAATGACTCTTCTATATTTTTTCTTTCCTGATAACTTTGAAGAGGATTAAGAATGAATCTTGATCCAAGGCCTGTAGATTCATTTTGAGGAAGAGAAAGAGGAGGATCTTCTATTCATTGAAACCGAGTGGGCACTCTCACCACTACTATTCAACATAGTTTTGGAAGTTTTGGCCACAGCAATCAGAGCAGAAAAAGAAGTAAAAGGAATCCAGATAGGAAAAGAAGAAGTGAAACTCTCACTGTTTGCAGATGACATGATCCTCTACATAGAAAACCCTAAAGACTCTACCAGAAAATTACTAGAGCTAATCAATGAATATAGTAAAGTTGCAGGATATAAAATTAACACACAGAAATCCCTTGCATTCCTATACACTAACAATGAGAAAACAGAAAGAGAAATTAAGGAAACAATACCATTCACCATTGCAACAAAAAGAATAAAATACTTAGGAGTATATCTACCTAAAGAAACAAAAGACCTATACATAGAAAACTATAAAACACTGATGAAAGAAATCAAAGAGGACACAAACAGATGGAGAAACATACTGTGTTCATGGATTGGAAGAATCAATATTATCAAAATGGCTATTCTACCCAAAGCAATCTATAGATTCAATGCAATCCCTATCAAGCTATCAACAGTATTTTTCACAGAACTAGAACAAATAATTTCACAATTTTTATGGAAATACAAAAAACCTCGAATAGCCAAAGTAATCTTGAGAAAGAAGAATGGAACTGGAGGAATCAACCTGCCTGACTTCAGACTCTACTACAAAGCCACAGTCATCAAGACAGTGTGGTACTGGCACAAAGATAGAAATATAGATCAATGGAACAGAATAGAAAGCCCAGAGATAAATCCACAAACCTATGGACACCTTATCTTCGACAAAGGAGGCAAGGATATACAATGGAAAAAAGACAACCTCTTCAACAAGTTGTGCTGGGAAAACTGGTCAACCACTTGTAAAAGAATGAAACTAGAACACTTTCTAACACCATACACAAAAATAAACTCAAAATGGATTAAAGATCTAAATGTAAGACCAGAAACTATAAAACTCCTAGAGGAGAACATAGGCAAAACACTCTCCGACATAAATCACAGCAGGATCCTCTATGACCCACCTCCAAGAATATTGGAAATAAAAGCAAAAATAAACAAATGGGACCTAATGAAACTTAAAAGATTTTGCACAACAAAGGAAACTATAAGTAAGGTGAAAAGACAGCCCTCAGATTGGGAGAAAATAATAGCAAATGAAGCAACAGACAAAGGATTAATCTCAAAAATATACAAGCAACTCCTGCAGCTCAATTCCAGAAAAATAAATGACCCAATCAAAAAATGGGCCAAAGAACTAAATAGACATTTCTCCAAAGAAGACATACAGATGGCTAACAGACACATGAAAAGATGCTCAACCTCACTCATCATCAGAGAAATGCAAATCAAAACCACAATGAGGTAACCATTACATGCCAGTCAGGACGGCTGCTATCCAAAAGTCTACAAGCAATAAATGCTGGAGAGGGTGTGGAGAAAAGGGAACCCTCTTACACTGTTGGTGGGAATGCAAACTAGTACAGCCACTATGGAGAACAGTGTGGAGATTTCTTAAAAAAACTGGAAATAGAACTGCCATATGACCCAGCAATACCACTTCTGGGCATACACACTGAGGAAACCAGATCTGAAAGAGACACGTGCACCCCAGTGTTTATTGCAGCACTGTTTATAATAGCCAGGACATGGAAGCAACCTAGATGCCCATCAGCAGACAAATGGTTAAAGAAGCTGTGGTACATATACACCATGGAATATTACTCAGTCATTAAAAAGAATTCATTTGAATCAGTTCTAATGAGATGGATGAAACTGGAGCCCATTATACAGAGTGAAGTAAGCCAGAAAGATAAAGAACATTACAGCATACTAACGCATATATATGGAATTTAGAAAGAGGGTAACGATAACCCTATATGCAAAACAGAAAAAGAGACACAAAAGTACAGAACAGACTTTTGGACTCTGTGGGAGAAGGCAAGGGTGGGATGTTTCGAGAAACAGCATGTATATTATCTATAGTGAAACAGATCACCAGCCCAGGTGGGATGCATGAGACAAGTGCTTGGGCCTGGTGCACTGGGAAGACCCAGAGGAATCGGGTGGAGAGGGAGGTGGGAGGGGCGATCAGGATGGGTAATACATGTAACTCCATGGCTGATTCATATCAATGTATGACAAAACCCACTGAAATGTTGTGAAGTAATTAGCCTCCAACTAATAAAAATTAAATGAAAAAAAAAAAAGAAAGAAACTGAGTGGGCAGACAATGAGGGATTTTCTTATATTAGTCTTCCACGATTGCTATAACAAAATACCAAACACTAGGTGGCTAGTGGTGCAAGATCAAGGTACTGGCAGATGTAATTTCTTTTAAAATCCCCCTAGACAGAGGAGCCTGGAGGGCTATAGTCCATGGGGTGGTGAAGCATGACTTAGTGACTAAACAACAACAAACACATCCCTTTTCTTGCTTTGCAGTTGGCTGCTTTCTCAATGTGTCACATGGCCTTTTCTCTGTAAGTGTGCAATCCTGGTGTCCCTTACTCTTCATATAAGAACACCTGTCCTACTTTATTAAAGCTTTACCCTTATGACTTCATTTAAACTTTACCTCTTTCAAAGCCCTATCTTCAATACAGTCATATTGGAGTTAGAGCTTCAGCTAATGAATTTGGGTAGTATACAATTCATTCTAAACACTTGCCTTTGATACTTGGATTCCACATAATCTATTGGAATTAGATTATCCATGTCTAATTGTCAGTAAGTTTTGCCTCTAGACCACAACTTCAGAGAGCTCTTGATTCATGCTAAATGGGGCCCATACTCCTATTCATATGACTTTCTGAACTTACATCTCTCCCTTTATTATGTTTCAACCCAATTATTCAAAATGATTTTTAGTGTTCTCCTTCAGTGTGCTATAATACATATTCAGGGAATAATCAATTTTAACAGATTACCAAATTTTTCAGAGAATTCACTGAATTTTCTCATCAGGTCATTTCTATATTGATGTGGTAACCTTTTCCTCCTTCACTTAGTAGAGTACTCAGAAGCCTATAGACCTCTGAGCAATTAATGTGAATATTAACATACATTGAAAAACCATACTTTGCTGAGTGTTGAAACAATAGGTTACTATTGATTACTAAAATATGTTCTGAAAAGTTAAGATGAGTTTAAATGGATAAAAGAATTATTCAGACATACTTTTCTTCTTGAATCTATATGATAAATGTCTCAATCTGGTACCTTAGAAATCAATGTGCACACTTGAATTTCTTTTCTTTCTTTTTTTTTTTTAATGTTTCTAATTGACAAAGAATTCTTTGGAACAAAGATAAACTCTAAAAGTCACCACAGTAACCATTATCTTCTGCTCTATCCTATCAACTTTTTAAACTATACACATAAGTGGGGTCTGCATTCTCTGATTTAACAGACAACAATCTCTGGCATAGGACTACTTACACAGCATCAATTGCTTTTTATGCTGCTTGAAAACCCAGAAACATCAGGGTGGATAATTGGGCATAAGCAACTGGAGGTGAAAACTAGCTTTCAATGTCTACTATTTTTGTACATTAATAAATATAAATTACTTGCTGTACATTTTACATTCTTGTATCCAAAATCAAGGCATGCTAAGAATTGGCCTACACCATGCATTTTATAAAAGAATAAGAACTGCATTGCTGACAGCTCAGTTTTGAAAGATTTCATTTTAAAAGCTTGCTCGAAGGAGGAATTTACATTTGTGGGCTTTCCTGGTGGCTCAGGTGGTAAAGAATCTGCTTGCAGAATCTATATTCTTGCCTGAAAAATTCTATAGACAGAGGAGCCTGATGGGTTATAGCCCATGGGGGTCACAAAGAGTCAGATACAACTGAGAATGCGCACGCACGTGCGCGCGCACACGCACACACACACACACACACACACACACACACACACAATTTATGTAAGGTTCCTGACCCCACCAGCTTTTGAGTTTGTAATTACTACTTGTGTTTCTATTTAAAAAAGATGATAAAACTCAAATTGAACAAGTTTAAGAGAAAAGAATGGCGTTTATTGGTTCACATAGCTAAAAAGTTCAGGGGTGAAACTATCTTTCAGAACACCAGAATGCAGAGCCCATTAGTTGTTTTCTTTTTCTTTCTTTCTTTTCTTTTTCTTTCTTTTTTTTTTTTGGCTCTTACATCCCCTTCTTTCCATTAGACTCTGCTTTTCTCCTTGGGTTCATTCTCAGTTTGAACAATATTTAACCTAAACTACACAGCTAGAAATTTAAGACGTTTTTTATTGTTTTAGAGTCAACTTAAAATATTCACAACCTAAAAGTTGAGAATTATGTTTTATTCGGTGGGAATATTCAGGACTCCAAGCCTGGGAGACAGCATCTGAAGTAGCCCTGAGAGAAAAGCCCCAAGGGGACCAGGGGAGGAGCCAGGTTATATACAAATTTTGCAACAAAGAGTAGGTTCTGGGCATCAAAAGGTTATTTTTAATATGCTGGGCTGGATGAAGAATAAGCTGGAATCAAGAATGTCAGGAGAAATATTAATAACCTCAGATGTACAGATGACACCACATTTATGGCAGAAAGTGAAGAACTAAAGAGCCTCTTGATAAAAATGAAAGAGGATTGTGAAAAAGTTGGCTTAAAACTCAATATTCAGAAAACTAAGATCATGGCATCTGGTCCTATCACTTCATGGCAAATAGATGCTGAAACAGTGGAAACAGTGACAGACATTTTTTTGGGGGGTGGGCTCCAAAATCACTCCAGACAGTGACTCAGCCATGAACTTAAAAGATGCTTACTTCTTGGAAGAAAAGTTATGACCAACCTAGACAGCATATTAAAAAGCAGAGACATTACTTTTCCAACAAATGTTCATCAAGTCAAAGCTAAGGACTTTCCAGTAGTCATGTACGGATGTGAGAGTTGGACTATAAAGAAAGCTGAGCACTGAAGAATTGATGCTTTTGAACTGTGGCATTGGAGAAGACTCTTGAGAGTTCCTTGGACAGCAAGAGATCCAACCAGTCCATCCTAAAGGAAATCAGTCCGGAATATTCATTGGAAGGACTGATGCTGAAGCTGAAACTCTAATAATTTGGCCATCTGATGTGAAGAACTGACTCATTTGAAAAGATCTGAGGCTGGAAAAGGTTGAAGGTGGGAGGTGAAGGGAACAACAGGGGATGAGATGGTTAGATGACATCACTGACTCAACTGACATGAGCCTGAATAAACTCTGGGAGTTGGCAATGGATAGGGAGGCCTGGCATGTTACAGTCCATGGGGTCACAAAGAGTCAGATACGACTGAGTGACTGAACTGAACTGAAAGAAAACCAGATTACTCAAGTTAGGAAATTTATCACTTTTATATTTATGGTGGTGTGGGCTTCCCTGGTGGTTCAGAAGGTAAAGAATCTGCCCCTAATGTGGGAGACCCAGATTCAATCCCTGGGTCAGAAAGATCCCCTAGAGAAGGGAATGACAACCAACTTCAGTATTCTTGCCTGAAGAGAAGCCTGCTACAGTCTATGGGGTTGCAAAGAGTCATACAAGACTGAGTGACTAACACGTTTTTTTCTTTTGTGTATGGGGAGACACAAGAGTCTGGGCTCACCGAAATCATTCCTTTGATATGCATCTAGCCATCTGGGGCCACTATCCTGAGTTTTCAGCAGGGCTCACCATAAGGAATGACTACAGGAAATAACTGCAGTCTGATGGCTGCTCCTGCTGCTGCTGTTACTAAGTCATGTCAGTCGTGTCTGACTCTGTGCAACCCCATAGATGGCAGTCCACCAGGCTCCCGTCCCTGGGATTCTCCAGGCAAGAATACTGGAGTGGGTTGCTATTTCTTTCTCCAGTGAATGAAAGTGAAAAGTGAAAGTGAAGTTGCTAAGTCATGTCCAACTCTTCACGACCCCATGGACTGTAGCCTACCAGGCTCCTCTGTCCATGGGATTTCCCAGGCAAGAGTACTGGAGTGGGTTGCCATTGCCTTCTCCCTGATGGATGTTAGATAGTTGTATTCTTCTCCTTCTTGAGTTCCCATAGGACTCACCTGCTCACACTGGAGGCCTGCAATTGCTGATGACTGTGACATCTTTGTTTATTGATATTTCAGGAAATACTCCATTTCTCAATAGCATCTCTTGCAAATATCTTCAACAAATCTGAGGAATAACTTTCATTGGCTTATTGAAATCGTGGTTTTCTCTCTGAAACATCTTGTAGCTAGTGTTTCAAGTTCTCCAATTAGGCTTTGATCACGTGCCCAGACTTAGATTTCATACATCAGTGGAACAACAGGACAAATAGAAGGTATTCAATAATCTCTTTCTGGCTAACACTGACATCTTTTCTTCAATATAGATTAATTTAAAACATCTTTTCCTAACTTGTTACAACTACACCATAGGCCAATGCAGATACATATCAGATTCTCCTTAGTATTAGAGTACCTAATATCTCATGCAATTACTGCTCACAACTGCTAGTCCAAGGCCTCTGGTTATGCTTTCTTTTGCCCAGGGTCTTCTTATGGTTTGTAACCCATCACCATCATACTTAATGTACTATGGCAATGAATAAGTAGAATATCTTCAATAAAAACTTCATTTGGACAGTACAGATGGAGAAAGAATATACAGTATTCATCTTTCCATGCCACACACAATGTCCCTTTTGTATACATAGCATGGGTTCACTGTTCTGCAGTGAAGAGTGTTCTGTGTCAATCAACCTTCCTGTTCCTGATTCTGTTCCTTTAGAAGCTTTCGTATTTCTATTTCTGTATGACATCATATTTGAGAAGGAGATTTTGTAAAAACCTTTCTGATGATTACTGTAGCTTAGCATTCCCTTTCCGTTGGTGGAGATTTGGATCACAGTGCCTATGGGACTGCTTTTGGAGTTAAACAAGCATAGGACTTTGTTTCCCAAACTCAGGAATTTATCAGGCATAACTTTTGGAAGGAAAGTTATGACCAACCTAGACAGCATATTAAAAAGCAGAGACATTACTTTGCCAACAAAGGTCCGTCTAGTCAAGGCTATGGTCTTTCCAGTGGTCATGTGTGGATGTGAGGATGCTCAGTGCTCAATTGCTTCAGCCGTGTCCAACTCTTTGCGATCCCAAGGACTGTAGCCTGCCAGGCCCCTTTGTCCATGGGATTCTCCAGGCAAGAATACTGGAGTGGGTTGCCATTTCCTTCTCCATGGGTGTGAGAGTTGGACTGTAAAGAAAGCTGAGCACAGAAGAATTGATGCTTTTGAACTGTGGTGTTGGAGAAGACTCTTGAGAGTCCCTTAGACTGCTAGGAGATCCAACCAGTCCACCCTAAAGGAAATCAACCCTGAATATTCACTGAAGGACTGATGCTGAAGCTGAAACTGCAATACTTTGGCCACCTGATGCAAAGAACTGACTCATTTGAAAAGACCCTGATGCTGGGAAAGACTGAAGGCAGGAGGAGATGGTGATGACAGAGGATGAGATGGCTGAATGGCATTACTGATTCAATGGACATGAGTTTGAGTGAACTCCAGGAGTTGGCCTCAGATAGGGAGGCCTGGCGTGCTGCAGTCCATGGGGTCACAAAGAGTCGGACATGACTGAACGACTGAATTGAACTGAACTGAGGACTTTATTTCCCAAACTCAGGAATTTATCAGGCAATACAACTGATTCCATTTAATCCTTCCTTGGCTTCCCATCAATTTGTGTCCAATCCACTTTGTGGGATAATTGCCAAAGCCAAGGATCAAGAGCTTTTAATCTGTAACTCAGCATAGGTGTTTGTCTTTTGGCAACAGCCCTTCAAAATGTTTTGCTCATATCTCTTGTTTTTAGCATAATTGTTTCTTTTTCGTTCATGACACATAAAGTAATAAGATTAACCTATCCAGGTCAGAGTGAACCCCAGTGAGCTCTTTTTAATTTAAGTGGGGACTTAATTTTTACCATTTGTAGGCAGTTTGTGTAAATCAGTATATCCTAGATGTGTTGATGGCCAAGACTTAGCTCCCTTTTGAAGTCTAGTTTTACCTCGCGCCTTGTTTCTGGCTTTCTTCCTTTAGTGTAGAACTTGGGATGTGGATTTTTGAGCACTGAAATGTACATGAATCAGGTATCTTGGAACGATCAACAGTGGTGGGGGAGGAGTCTTCTCTAACTCCAGCTCTTTTGTGTTCCCTCAATGCTCTGCTGAGGTCAGATTGTCTCTTACTTGTAGGAATTTATTAAGGTCATACATGATAATCAGCTAACTGATTTAAATAATTTCATTTTCATATCAAGTCTCCTAAATTTCTAGCCTAAATAAATACCTGGCCCAAGTCACAGTATCCAATAATTTGTCATGTGAGAAATGTTGCCCCCCTTATAATCTGAGGCATAGCATCTACTGCCTCAGCTTCTGTAATTTCACATTTTAGGATATTTTATTTTCTAAACCCTACTTCTTCAATTTTTCTGTTACCGTATATCATTGTTTCTATTTGATCAGTTTTAAGAAATCTGAGACTGAGATTTATCATGCAGTTAGTGTTTACTTGACAACTTTTCCTTTTCTTCCCTGGTTGGCACATAAAATGCTGTCATGTTATTCCTTGCAAGTTATGACATTTAAACATAATAGCATTTTAGTAGCCAAAACTTTTTGTCAGTGATCAAAAAAACAACTAATCTTAGCTTGATAAGAAAATGTATTTCCCTCACACTAAACAGCAAGTGGGAAGCATTTGTTTCCAAAGACTTGAAATAGATCACTGGGACTCTTTCAAGTTTCACTCAGCACTGTTTCATTCTGGGTTAGTTTCATTGCCAATCAAGATTTCATATGATAAAGTTGTGTTAAAGATAGCCATCACCTGTTATCTTTATAATCTAACCTAAAATAGATAAATCTCCTTGGATTGTCTTTGGTCAAGGACACTAGATTCCTCTGCCATGTACAATTACGTGAAATATTCTGGATGATCAGGCTTGAATATGGTGCTCACCTAAGGTTCTGGGTGATGGAATAAACCTCATTCAAATCTTGGACTAGAGTTCCCTGGTGGTCCAGCGGTTAAGAATCTGCCTACCAAAGTAAGGGACAGGTTCAATCCCTGGTCCATTAAGATCCCGCATGCTGTGAGGCAATGAAGCCCATGCACCACCACTACTGAGCTTATGTACCCTGGAGCCTGAGCTCTGCAACAGAAGAAGCCACCCCAACAAAAAACCCCATGAACTGCTACTAGAAAGGAGCTCTCCCCTTGCTACAACTAGAGGAAATGCACATGCAGCAACAAAGACCCAGGGCAGCCATAAATAAATAATAGTTAGAAAAAAATCCTTGGAGTGAAATCAGGAGAGGTCCAGCACAGGTAGACACAAAGGGCAGAAGATTGTTTACCATAAACTGCAATAAATTTTTCTCCAAAATAAAAAGAAACTTACATTATTGCACAAATTGTCAAGGAAAAAAAGAAAAACAACAAATTTTAGTTTTGAAAGCAGTGAGGACAATGATTATATTACATCTTGTAATTATTGAAAAACAAAATGAAATTACCTGATTCAATCAATAGAAGGATGTTTGGTTAAGAAAATATGGCTATATAAATGAAAGTTAAATTAAGACAGTAGCAACTAAATTAACAATTCAAAGTTTCTTTCACAAAATTATATTTCTTCATGGATTAAAGCTGATTACATTTTTAAAATATACCTACCTAGTTCCTTCTACATCATTCACTCTAATCTAAGGATATTCTGTTACAAAGACTTTTAGTGTTGGTTTTATAATATCAGCATGGATTTTTCTTTTTTATATTACTTTCTACATGCCTTAACCAACTCAGGTTAACTGACCAGTTTTATTTAAAATAGATTAACATACACAAATTTCAATTTAAAGAGCTTAAAGTAAGATAAATATACTCTAAAGCATAAAGCAGTTAATTCTGCAACATGGAAACATTTTTGACAAAACACAGCATACTATTAAAGCATTTTCAATAGTGTAAAAATACAAATTAGGAAATTGCTTTTGAAGTGTCTTATAATGATTGAATTAGTTCAGGAAGAGCACTCTGCTATTAGCCGCAGTGGTTTTTTACCTCAATTGTCTATTCTTGTAGGATAATGTTACACATGAATTTAAGGCTTAGGTTTTTATAAATATATAAACTTATGCCATTGGTTTTCAGCTCCGTTGCACAGTTGAACCTCTTGGGCTATAAGCCAACAGAAGGAGATCCTATTCAATTGGTTTGGGATATTTAAAGCTCCTCTGGTAATTCTAATATTCAGATGGAATTAGGTACACTGGTTTTGCTAAACATGCCTAGGAAACCTAAGTTTACTAATGACAGTAATATCATTTTTAGACTAGATAGAGTAGAACCTCTGAGTCAGTAAAAGATGTGCTCATGATGTGTGTGCAATCTTATTTTATATTTCTTTCATTAAGACATACAAGAAAGTTTTGTGGTGATACAATGAGAATCATTGTATAATATTCAGGATAAAATTACTTTTAGTTGGAAATATACCACTTTCTTGCCAAAGAGATGGTACTCTGAATTCAAAGAGTTATGTAGTTTTCAATAAATCAATTCAATTACTTCTATAAATGATATTTGATGAGCATTGGGTAGGAGTGATTGCAAACACTAATCAAAAAAAAAAAAAAAAAGAATGTAGTGGTGAGCATTTCTCATTAAAAAAAAAAAAACCTGTTTCAATCTGGAATCATAATTAATAGTATACATAGGACTATTATCCAAAAACTTAAACATTTTTTCCTTGTGCTTTTCCTAAAACACAAAACAAATGCTTGCTGTGTTTGAATCTAAAATATATTGCTTTGTTTTGTGCGTCACTGAGCAAAAAGTTCCAATACATTCAGTACTTTGAAAAGACGAAAAAAAAGTAAGATTAATAAAATAAACATAAAGAAGAACACAAATATTATTTGGGATGAAAAAGGAGATATAACCATATAGATGCTAAATATATCATAAGAATAAGCAACGTGAGTGATGTTTCCAATAAATGTGGAAATGTAATAAACTGGAGCAATTCTTGGTTAAATGGAAATGACCAAACATATTAAAAATAAATTATAAATTTGAATAGTCTGAAACCACTGAAGGAATTGAATTCCTAATCAGAAATGTTTTCCAAACAAACACCAAATGGCAATAAAACAAAAGCAAGAAAAGATCACCATTCCCAGTATATTTTAAAAATAAATCAAGACAAGGTGTTCATGAGAATGGCAAACTTACAAAGCAATTTAACTTATTAACATGGACACAAAAATGTTAAATTAAATATTAGGACATGTAATCTACCACTGCAATAGCATAGCTATATATAATGATGAAGGTACATTTATACCAAGAATGTTAATATATTCTAGATTTTATTATTTACATAGGTTATTCTTTATATTAACAGACTAAAAGCTAATACATTTACAGTAATAAGTACAACCACAAAGCATCAAATAAGGCCAAATATTCATATATGTTAAAATTCTCTCATATTACTATGTGTATAGGTGAACATCCAAAAACTGCAAAATAACTCCCAAAATGTATACTGGAAAATATAGCTAATATCACTTCTCTTTAACATTGTGTTGGAGTTTTGAGTCAGATCAATAAGACAAATGATAGAAACAAAAACTATCAAGATTGAAATAAAAAGAAAACTTGTAAGTGATATAATTGTCTACATTAAAATCTCCAAAATAATCTACATAAATCAGTAGATTTATCTAAGAATATATCAAAATTTCCAAGTAAAATGCCAAAATTTAGACAACTGTACTTATATGCATCAACAAAAATTTAATTCAGGAAAAGATGTTGTTACTAGAAAATAAAAACAGCCATGGTAGATCTAATACAAATGTGATAGACATTATGGAGAAAATTATAAAACTCTACAGTAAGATATCAAGAAAGATTTACATTAATTAAAAAAGATATCCCACACTTATAGGTAAAATATCAGTATCACATATATGTCAATTCTTCCCAATGTTATCCGTAGGCTCTATGCCATAGTAAATAAGATCTGTGTGTGTGTGTGTGTGTGCGTGTACTTGCATTCATGGTCATAAGTCATTAAATAGCTTGTAATGGAAAAAAGATAATGAAGTAATATGTTGCAGTATCATGAATTATTATAAAGTTTAAGGCCACAGAAGACTGTAGTAGAGATTGAAGCATTAAGCAATGGAACAACAGAGATTCTTTAAAAAATCACATGCATATGTAGAAATTTAGTACATAAGAAGGGTGGCATTAAACATTACTGGGGACTGATAAACTATTGAATAAAGTTTTCTGGAACAACTGTTTATCTTTATGGAACAAAATAGATCCTTATCTGACAGTCTTATGTAAAAATCAATTTCAGGGAGATAAAAAAGGAAAAAAAATAAAAACTTGAATTTCTTAGCAGAGTGCATAATAGTTTTGTATCCTCAGAGGATAGAAGAGTTTCCTAAAGAAGACAAAATTTGTGCAATTCATAAAGGAAGTGGATAAAAATTTCAACCCTATTGAAATTAAGAACTGCAATGGATCAACAGACATTGTAACAAGGCCTTAAAATGAGCTATAAAATGAGATATTATATTGGCCACATGAAATCAAGACAGGATTAATACTGAAAGACATTAAAATCCCAATAAAAGAAGAAAAAATAACAATCATTCAAAAAAATTTCATCTACTGAAATAGTGACTCCAACCTAAAATGGTAAGACAGTCAGACAAGAGGAGGTACAGATCTCTGATAAAATTAGGAAAATAAGTACAAAAATTATTTGTAAATATGGAAAAGCAAATTAAATCCACAATGAGATATTTCACACTCACCAGACTGGAAAAATTATTTAAACACCAGACAATGCCAAGTGTTGAGAAGAATTCGTACAAGAACTCATATTACCTGTTTTTGGACCTAGAAATTGATGTCTTTCCAATTTAGGAAACTAACATTATCTGGTAAGTTTGAAGATTTAGGAACTATGGCCCAGCACCCCCACCCCCCACCCCGGATATACCTTCTATATCTGTGGATTTTGCAATTGAATGTACATCAGATTCACCTGGAGAGATTGTTTAAAGACAGGGCTTTACTGCCTCCAGAGTTTCTGAGTCAGCAGGTTTGGGGTGGAGATGGAGAAATTTGCGTTATCTACCTACTTCCCAAGGGCTTGCTTTGTGGCTCAGCTGGTAAAGAATCCGCCTGTAATGCAGGTAGACCTGGGTTCTATCCCTGGGTTGGGAAGATCCCCTGGAGAAGGGAAAGGCTATCCATTCCAGTATTCTGGCCTGGAGAATCCCATGGACAGAAGAGCCTGGCAGGCTACAGGGGTCGCAGAGAGTTTGACACGACTGAGCGACTTCACTTTCACTTTTCCAGGTGGCTAGTGGTAAAGAATCTGCCTGCAAGTGCAGGAGATGCCAGAGACTTGGATCCAATCCTTGGGTGGGGAAGAGCCACTGGAGAAGAAAATGGCAACCCACTCCAGCATTCTTGCCTGGAAAATCCCATGGGCAGAGGAGACTGGCGGGCTACTGTCCATGGGGTAGCAAAGAGTCAGGACACAATTGAGTGGGCGTGCACATACACATACACACACAGGATTTAAAGGTTATGTCTTAAGATGGATAGTAGGGAAGTGGTTACTTCCCGGTTTTGTTTTCTTTCTTTCTTTTCTTTCTTTTTTTTTCGGTAATTACTTTAAACTCACTTACATATTATAAACTCTTGTATATAATAAGCAGTTTATAATGAGAAAAAACACTCCCCATTACTAATGTTAATTCAAGCTAATCTCTACTTTCATTGTTCTTCAGAGACGCTTTTTTAACAGTGGTATTTCCTGAAACAATTATAGAAAGAGAGGGTTCTTTCTTGGCTCATAAACCTTTGGAGAGGCTGATTTTCTCAGTTTTTAAGTCTATATTTCTTTATGGAATGATCACAAGTTCTTAATGCCTGCTTGATAGGAGGTTCCTCAGTGGTCTGCCTTAAAACTATCCTTCCAAATAAATACAGGTATCCTCCACTTTTCATAAGGTCTCTTTGCCACTCCATTTTTACTGAAGAACTACATTAGTAACTGTTTTCCATAACCTAAAGAAATCTGAAGAGGCTGTTTGGTTTTACCAAAAAAACAATAAAATAAAAAAAATTGTGCCAGAGTTCATTTTGCTTCGAGTATTGGAGAGCAAGCATGTATCCAGAGAAATGAGAGTGGTACTAACAAGTTGCTTCCCCTGGACTACATTCAGAGTCTCAGCATCAAGTTTCTATAACTTTGATCTACATATGTGAGCTATGTGCTTTAAATCTGATGCATTATTGTACCCATTAGCAAGATATGCACTGAGATAATTGATTCTTTCCTTGACACCATTTGGGCCTATGAAAAGCTTCAAAGGAAGGTTCTAATTTCCGAATAGTGGGGAAAACTGGTACTTCTAGTAGCCAGTTAGCTTAGTAATCAATAATATTACGGAAATCCAAAGCATTAATATTTTGATCTGAGATTCAAAATTACCTAGTTCTTAATATGGTTTATATTTCTTAATATACACATATTAGTATAGACATATACTTAATATATCTGTATGTATATATACATTCAGTTCGGTTCAGTTCAGTCATGCAGTCGGGTACGACTCTGCGACCCCACGGATTGCACCATGCCAGGCCTCCCTGTCTATCACCAACTCTCAGAGTTATTCAGACTCATGTCCATTGAGTCGATGATGCCATCCAACTATCTCATTCTCTGTCGTCCCTTCTCCTCTGTCCACTTTCAATCTTTCCCAGCATCATGGTCTTTTCAAATGAGCCAATTCTTCCCATCAAGTGGCCAAAGTATTGCAGTTTCAGCTTTAGCATCAGTGCTTCTAATGAATATTCAGGACTGATTTACTTTAAGATGGACTGGTTAGAACTCTTTGGAGTACAAGTGACTGTCAAGAGTCTTCTCCAAGACCACAGTTCAAAAGCATCAATTCTTCTGCACTCAGCTTTCTTTATAGTCCAACTCTCACATCCATACTTGACCACTAGAAAAACAATACCCTTGACTGGGTGGACCTTTTTTGGCAAAGTAATGTCTCGGCTTTTTAATATGCTGTCTAGGTTGGTCATAACTTCTCTTCCAAGGAGTAAGCATCTTTTAATTTCATGGCTGCAGGCACCATCTGCAGTGATTTTGGAGCACCAAAAAATAAAGTTTGCCACTGTTTCCACCGTTTCATCATCTATTTGCCAAGAAGTAATGGGGTCAGATGCCAGGATCTTAGTTTTCTGAAAGTTGAGCTTTAAGCCAACTTTTTCACTCTCCTCTTTCACTTACATCAAGAGGCTCTTTAGCTCTTCTTTACATTCTGTCATAAGGGTGGTGTCATCTGCATATCTGAGGTTATTGATATTTCTCCCAGCAATCTTGATTCCAGCTTATATTCATCCAGCAAAGTGTTTCTCATGATGGACTCTGCATATCAGTTAAACAGCCTTGACATACTCCTTTCCCTATATGGAACCAGTCTGTTGTTCCATGTTCAGTTCTAACTGTTGCTTCCTGACATGCACACAGATTTCCCAAGAGGAGGGTCAGGTGGTCTGGTATTCCCATCTCTTTCAGAATTTTCCACAGTTTGTGGTGATCCACATAGTCGAAGGCTTTGCTGTAGTCAATAAGGCAAAAGTAGATGTTTTCTGGAACTCTCTTGCTTTTTTGATTATCCAACGGATGTTGGCAATTTGATCTCTGGTTCTTCTGCCTTTTCTAAATCCAGCTTGAACATCTGGAAGTTCATGGTTCATGTATTGTTGAAGCCTGGCTTGGAGAATTTTGAGCATTACTTTACTACTGTGTGAGATTTGTACAATTGTGCAGTAGTTTGAGAATTCTTTGGCATTTCCTTTCTTTGGGATTGAAATGAAAACTGACCTTTCCAGTCCTGTGGCCACTGCTGAGTTTTTCAAATTTGCTGGCATATTGAGTGCAGCACTGTAACAGCATCATCTTTTAGGATCTGAAATAGCTCAACTGGAATTCCATCACCTCCACTAGCTTTGTTTGTAGGGAAGCTTCCTAAGGCCCATTTGCCTTCACATTCCAGGATCTGGCTCTAGGTGAGTGATCACACCATTGTGATAATCTGGGTCGTGATATCTTTTTTGTAGAGTTCTTCTGTGTATTCTTGCCACCTCTTCTTAATATCTTCTGCTTCTGTTAGGTCCATACCATTTCTGTCGGTTATTGAGCCTATCTTTACATGAAATGTTCCCTTGATATCTCTAATTTTCTTGAAGAGATCTCTAGTTTTTCTTCTCTTGGGAATGGTCTTAATCCCTGTCTCCTGTACAGTGTTGTGAACCTCCATCCATATTTCATCAGGCACTCTGTCTACCAGCTCTAGTCCCTTAAATCTATTTCTCACTTTCACTGTGTAATCATAAGGGATTCAATTTATGTCATACCTTAATGGTCTAGCTGTTTTCCCTACTTTCTTCAATTTAAGTCTGAGTTTGGCAATAAGGAGTTCATGATCTGAGCCACAGTCAGCTCTTGGTCTTGTTTTTGCTAACTGCATAGAGCTTCTCCTTCTTTGGATGCAAAGAATATAATCTATCTGATTTCGGTGTTGACCATCTGGTGATGTCCGTGTGTAGAGTCTTCACTCGTGTTGTTGGAAGAGGGTGTTTGCTATGACCTATGCGTTCTCTTGGCAAAACTCTATTATCCTTTGCCCTGCTTCATTCTGTACTCTAAGGCCAAATTTGCCTGTTACTCCAGGTTTTTATTGACTTCCTACTTTTGCATCCCAGTCCCCTATAATGAAAAGGACATCTTTTGGGGGGTGTTAGTGCTAGAAGGTCTTGTAGGTCTTCATAGAACCATTCAACTTCAGTTTCTTCAGCATTACTGGTCGGGGCATAGATTTGGATTACCATGATATTGAATGGCTTGCATTGGAAACAAACAGATCATTCTGTTGTTTTTAAGATTGTGTCCAAGTACTACATTTTGGACTCTTGTTGACTATGATAGCTATTCCATTTCTTCTAAGGGATTCTTTCCTACTGTAGTAGATATAATGGCCATCTGAGTTAAATTTACCCATTCCAGTCCATTTTAGTTTTCTGATTCCTGAAATGTGGATGTTCTCTCTTGCCATCTCCTGTTTGACCACTTCCAATTTACCTTGATTCATTGACCTAATATTCCAGGTTCCTATGCAATATTGCCCTTTCCAGCATTGAACTTTGCTTCTGTCACCAGTCACATCCACAGCTGGGTGTTGTTTTTGTTTTGGCTCCATCTCTTCCTTCTTTCTGGAGTTAGTTCTCCACTGATCTCCAGTAGCATATTGGACACCTACTGACCTGGGGAGTTCATCTTTCAGTGTCCTATCTTTTTGTCTTTTCATACTGTTCATGGGGTTCTCAAGGCAAGAATACTGAAGTGGTTTGACATTCCCTTCTCCAGTGGACCACGTTTGTCACAACTCTCCACCATTATCCATCTGTCTTGGGTGACACTACATGGCTTGGCTCATAGTTTCATTGAGTTAGACAAGGCTGTGGTCCGTGTGATCAGATTGTTTTGTTTTCTGTGATTGTGGTTTTCAGTCTGTCTGCCCTCTGATGGAGAAGGATTAGAGGCTTATGGAAGCTTCCTGATGGGAGAGACTGACTGAGGGGGAAACTAGGCCCTGTTCTGATGGGAGGGGCCATGCTCAGTAAATCTGTAATCCAATTTCCTATTGATGGGTGGAGCTGTGTTCCCTCCCTGCCATTTACCTGTGGCCAAGCTATGGTGGAGGTAATGAAGATAATGACAACCTCCTTCAAAATATCCCACCATGTACTGCTACACTCACTGCCCCCAACCCTGCAGCAGGCCACCCCTGACCTACCCCTCTGCTGGAGACTCCTGGACACTCAAGGGCAAGTCTGGGTCAGCCTCTTGTATGGTCACTGCTCCTTTCTCCTGGGTCCTGTTGCACACAAGTTTCTGTTTGTGCCCTCCAAGAGTTTATTTTCCAGTCCTGTGTAAGTTCTGGAAGCTCTATGGTGGGTTTAATGGCAAACTCCTCCAAAAGGGCTTATACTATACCCAAGTATATATATATATATATATATATATACACACTTAATATATACATATACTTCTTAATATGGTTTTCTCTTGTTATGACTCTAAAAGATGTTAATGAACCAGATTGAATCTCACATTGAATCATATCATTGTATAAAATTCAATAATTAATGAAACCATTAAAAATGTGCATAGTTTGAAAAACAAAACTAAAAGTACGCTACATGGAAGAAACTTTTTTTAACATAATTCACAGCCTTCTAAACTGCAAATACTAGTTCTAGATTTAACTGTTGGAAGCACATAAAATGAATCTAACCTCAAAATTACATGAAAGTTTTCAAGTGTTTAAGGTAGTTTTCATTTTTCTGTTAAGTAGTCTCATCTTTAATCTAGATATCTTCAGCTCTTTCCTTGTGCAAATAATTGTTTTCATATACTCAACTTTATCAGTACATTCTCAGATTATGATAGCACCCAGACCCAAATGGCAACTATCAGTGTTAAGAAATGACATTTTATTAATAGCTCCTATACTCATTTTAATTCATTTTAGCATACATATAACATTGCTAATGTACATTGAAGTTGTATCCAACTAGTGTCCTTACTCTTTTGATGAAGGCTTCTGTTAATCTACATTGTTTATTTCTTAGTCTGATTCATGGATTATGTAAGGGTTTTTTTGTTTGTTTGTTTTGTTTTGTTTTTTTAACATTAAGGTTAAGTTAGCTTTTATCTCATCCAGTTTATTAGTCTATTGTGCTGAGATAGTTTTGGATCTCAGGTATGACATTCAATACATCATTTTCCCCCAAGGTTTTTATAACTGATGTATATCACTATTCCAAGTTGTTATCCAAGACACAAAAAATTTGAATTAAGATGAAGAATAAAAACCTTAAACTCTTTCTTTTCTGTTAGCACTGACCTCTTAATCAACATTTCCTGGTAAGTTTATTGAAGCAGCAAGGAAATGGCAACCTACTCTAGTATTCTTGCCTGGAAAATCCCATGGCCAATATGATCAATGTAAAAATTAACTTTGTTGTATGTTATATATGAAAGTTGTTAAGAAAGTAAACCCTGAATGTTCTCATCACAAGAAAAAAAAAATATTCTTTTATTTTGTATCCAGGATGATGATAGCTGTGCATTCTATTATGTATGTTACTCAAGTCATTATGCTGTATACTGTAAGCTCATACAGTGCTCTATATCAATTATATCTCAGTAAAAGTAGAAAAGAAAAAAAATCAACTATAGAAATACTCGTAAAATAAAACAGTTACACACTGGTATATTTTTCTACTACTGTACAAAAGGCATTAAAATAAAATTGACTTGTTAGCTTTTGCATGATATGTAAGCTTATACCATATTTCATGCCCTTTTATTATTAGAAGCTTTTTTTTTTTCATAAAGCGTGTCAAACCTTTGAATTAAATTGTTTGAATAAGCAGAATTTGCTTTCTTTTTATTCTTTTATGTTTTTAAACTTGCGTTTATGGAAAATTAATCTCTGAACTTTCACATTCACTCTGATAAATACTTCAAGTTATCAATTACAAGGATTTGGTTGTTTTGTGTGGTCATTTGATGTGTCTTTCTCATACAAACACTCAGAAAACACACTATAATTTGAAGTCCTTTAGACTTCATTCAATTGAGGTTGCTTCTTATGGTACCCAAGATCTTTTTCTTTCTTTTTGTTTTGTTTTTATTTTTTTCAGCTTTTAAACATTCTAAGTGAGAAAACAATTTGGAAAATGAACCAATGAACTATTGCAATTTAGAGGGTATCATAAGTCTGTGACAGTGACACCAGGAGAGGTACAAAGTTCCCACGTTAATCTCAGTGGACTAATTATGGTCACTTAAGTGTCAGTGTTGATAAGTTTTTTACTGCGATGGAAAGGGCTAACTACTGTGCTTTTCTAGGCCAGCTGAACACCCACCATAGCAGGAGGTGGCATTCATTTGAAATAATGTGTTATATGGAGAGCCTTTATGAGCTAGTGTGTAGAAACTGAGTATTATTTTGATTAATTGGTTAATTGAAGTGCTGTTACTACTGTCCTTAAAATTAGAAAGAAAGTAATGGTTATAGTGTTGTCAGCTAAAAAGTGTCTGGACTCCAGCCGTGAGGTTTATAGGATTTTGTATTTTTTCTATAAAATATCATCCACCAGCAGGGAAGACAGTTTACCTTAATAAGGTAATAAATATTTTTGAAAAAACATCACTATATCTTATAATACTATCTTATATTAAAGCCTCAAAGGAGGCTCAAATAAAGCATTGAGCAAAGGATAAATTCCCACTCCCTTTAAAAGAATATTTACAAATATCATGTTTTAAATAGTGCTCATCACCATCTTTTCTGTTGGCTGATGCTAGGCTATGGAATACAATAATAATAATAAAACTAAAGTGCTACCAATAATTAGGACAAAAACACTACCTTACTCTGTTGAACATTTCTTTTCCCATGCAAACACAATGAGGATCATTATCAGTTGGTTTATATGTTGTAATATGTGCTGTAGTTAAAACATGTTTTGTTTATAAAGCATATGTGTTGTGCTGGTTATACATGTATGTGTATCTATGTTATATAACTACATATGTATTATATATTAATTAAAAAATAACAGAACATTGACAAAGTCAATCTGTTGATATGTTGTAATTTTTATCCAGATTTAAAAATAAAAAGAAAATTTTATCTCAGGAAACATATTTCATTTTTGCTTCGTGTACATGCTTCATCTAGCAAAACACTGAAATCAGGCTACATATTTACATTAATATATAACAAAGACAATGTATAAATCATTCTTGGAAATGTACATTCTGCATGTGCATCTGTTGTTAT
The DNA here is from genome assembly GCF_910594005.1 of Cervus elaphus. Classification (NCBI taxonomy): domain Eukaryota; kingdom Metazoa; phylum Chordata; class Mammalia; order Artiodactyla; family Cervidae; genus Cervus; species Cervus elaphus. The sequence goes on along the minus strand of NC_057834.1, from coordinate 86,650,201 downwards.
ACTTTTGTGGAAATATTATTCCTTTTTTCAAAGCATGCTCAATAAAGTATTTATGTTTTAATATTCTGTTAAACAGAACACCTCATTCCCTATTATTATTTTTAAAAACAATTTTAATTAAATAAAGGAGGAATCTGGGACCACAAAACAATCTTTGCTTGTTATTCTAAATTACTGCCTAAGAATTTTCTAATTTAAAAATAGATTAGAAAGTCTGAATTCAATAGACTGCTTTTTGCATCATTCATCATTCATGAGTATAATGAAACAAATGTCTGTAATTATAATCAGTTAGGCCATTAAAATCCTAAATTCTGATATCAAAAGAACAACACTTTAAGGAGAGTTTTTAATTTATTCAAAAAATGAAAGTGTCTTTTTGACTATCAGGCATGGTGAGGCTAATGAGTGAGTTTTTTTGTGTGAGTTTTTTTTTTTTTTTCCCCAAATTTCAGTAGAGAATAGAGAGGAGGTTGAAAGCTTTAGAGCTGCACTTGGCAGCTAATACAGTTACCATCAAATCCATCAATCATAACTGTAAATGAAACTCAATAAATGTATTCAAAATAATACAGTAAATCTAAAAAATTGTATGGGTACATAACCATATATAATATACATGGTTTATTGACATATGTAACAATATTCTAAAGTTAAGCAATAGAATTATAAATACAAAATTCAGGACTTGGGAGAAAGAGAGTTATGAGAAAGGTGTAAATAAGGTGTTTCACCAGTTTTAGCAATGATACTTAAATGAGGTTATGAGTGAAACATATAATGACTATCTTGTTATATTTTAGAACAAATACTTTTTATGTATTGAATATTTTACATTTAAAAAGGTAATTATAACATAACTTAATATGTGGGCTTATTAGAAGAATGGATACTGCCTCTATTATTGTCAGTATTGTCAGTCTCAAAATATCAAAGGCTAAAAACAATTAAATTTTATCTCTCATGCATATGTCTGCTTATTTTGGACTGTTTTTCTCAAAGTGGTTGGTAGAATCACAGAGGAGCAAGTCAAAGCAAGCAAGCACAATTTAACGCTTTGCTTATTTTATACTTACACATTCCTACGGTTAAAGAAAATCTCTATGATGAGCTGAAAGTCAATATGACTGCTGTGTACTTTGCCTATTATATGTCTAGGCACTGCGAAGCCATGGTTCACAGGACGTAGATGCACAATCCCCTTATAGGAAGGGAGTGAAAAGCTGGGAACAATAATTAATCCACTGTATTATGAAACAAAAATCTACTGACCTTGAAGAGAAAGTAATTGTTATTAAGAAAATCCCAGAAGTTATCAGGAAAGCACAAAATGGGTGATCGTATTAAGAGGAGAGTTCTGAAATAAGATTTTAGGTGTTTCCAGTAGTACTCTAATAGGAAGAGTTTTTAAAATAATAAACATAGAATCTATAATTTTAGAACTATAAATTCTATATGGATTAAATTGTCATTCAAAATACAGAAACTTTATTTGTAAAAGCATAGTTTACAATACTATCTTGCCTGCATTTAATGTAAAATAATTCAGACAGTTTGAAAGCAAAAGGAATAAAGTAGATGTTTGAGGTAACATAAATCAAGAGAAATCATTGTTAGTGATGTCAGTAGCTATTTAAAGTGATAGAGCATAATGAAGGATAAAGAACAATATATATTTGTGAAAGAAATATAATTAATTACTTAATTTCATAATTAATCATTTGTGAAAAGATTAAAAAGACATAAATAACATATTTTCACATAACATATAATTTATCTATATGCTATATGATAACCACTATCAGAAAAATAGGAAGACATTTTAAAAACCCCAAATCGTAATTTCTGTATTCAAAAAATATTTTTTCAGAATGTGTAATTTCTTAAATTGCATTTATCCATTTTTATCTTCATAAAACATTTAACATAAGATCTACCACCTTGACCATTTTCAATGTACATTACAGTGCTAAGCACATTATTGTACAACAATTATCTAGACAATTTTCATCTTGCAAAACTGACATTCTATACCTATTGAATAACAACTCCTCTTTCTCCACTTCCCCAAACACCTGGCAATCTATTTTTTATTTGTCTTAGAAGTTTGACTACTTTAGAGCCTTCATATGGGTGAAATCAGGGCTTCCCACCTGGCATAGTGGTAAAGGATCTGCCTGTCAATGCAGACGTCACAAGAGATTTGAATTTGATCCCTGGGTCAGGTAGATTCTCTGGGGTAGGAAGTGGCAGCTCACTTCTTTATTCTTGCTGGAAAAAAATCCATGGACAGAGGAGCTTAGTGGGCTGCAATCCACGGGATCACAAAGAATTCGACACAGCTGAACATGCACACAAGTATAAGTAGAATCATGATGTATTTGTTTTCTGTGACTGAATTATTTCACTGGGCATACTGTAGTCAAGGTTCTCCTATGCTGTAGCATATGATAAAATATTCTATTTTGCATATATGCAGCATTTTAGTTAGCCATTTATTTGTCCATGGACACAGGTTGCTTCCATCTCTTGGCTTTTGTGAATAATCTTGCAATGAACATGAGCATTCAAATATTTCTTTAAGATATTCCCTGATTTCAAAACTGTAGAAACAAATATTTCCTCTCTTCAATTCTGATAGATATATACCTATAAGTGTAATTGCTAGATAATATTATTTTTGACTACTTGAGGAATCTTAATTATGTTTTTCATAGTGGCTGCATTATTTTACAACTGTATCAATAGTGTGTGAGAGTTCTAATATCTCCAAATGGTCCATAACACACTCTTTTCAGTTTGACTTTGTTTTTATGAAGTGAAGTGAAGCGAAAGTTGCTCAGTCATGCCCAACCCTTTGTAACCCCATGGACTATACACTCTATGGAATTCTCCAGGCCAGAATACTGGAATGGGTAGCAGCCTCTCCCTTCTCCAGGGGATCTTCCTAACCCAGGGATTGAACCCAGGTCTCCTGCTTTGCAGGGAGATATTTTACCAACTGAGCCACAAGGGATATAAAATTTGTTTTTATAGAAGCATCCAAGTGAGGGTGAAGTAATATCTCACTGTGTTTTGAATCTGTATTTCAAAATTGAATGGAGAAGGGAATTGTCAACCCAGTCCAGTATTCTTGCCTGGAGAATTACATGGACAGAGAAGCCTGATGGGATACAGTCCATAGGGTCAATAGAGTCAGACACGATTGAGCAACTAATGCAATGAATAATGATGTAGAGAATTTTTATGTGTCTGTTAGTCATTTGTATATTTTCTTTAGAAAACTGTATTCATGTACTGTGCTTATTTTAAATTAGTTTCTTTTGTGCTTTTTGTCATTGTTGAGTTCTTTATATATTAAAGAGTGAGAGCTCTTGATATATTCTATATATTAAGTCATTGTCATATATATGATTTACAAATATATTCTCCCATTTTGTAGGTGGCCATTTCACTCTTTTCATTATTTCCTTTACTATGCAGAAATATTTGAGCTTTATGTAGTTTCATTTATCTATTTTTGTTTTTGCCATCTGGGCTTTGGTATCATATCCAAGAAATAACTGTCAAATCCAATGTCATAAAGTGTTTCTACTATGTTTTCTTCTAGGAGTTTAATGATTTCTGATCTTATATTTAAGTCTTTAATTCATTTTGGATTCATTTTTTATGTGGTGTTAAGAGTCCAGTTTTATTCTTTAGCATGCTATTGTTTACCCAACGGCATTTGTTAAAGAGATCCTGCTTTTCCTAATTTGTTGTCTTCAAATTCTTGTCAAAGGCCAGTTGAAAACAAATGCAAAGGTTTCTTTCTTTTTTTTTTTTTCTTTTAACTGTTTTATTTTATATATATATATTTTTTCATTTATTTTTATTAGTTGGAGGCTAATTACTTTACAATATATGTAGTGGGTTTTGTCATACATTGACATGAATCAGCCATGGATTTACATGTGTTCCCCATCCCGATCCCCTCCCCACCTCCCTCTCTACCCGATTCCTCTGGGTCTTCCCAGTGCACCAGGCCCGAGCACTTGTCTCATGCATCCGACCTGGGCTGGTGATCTGTTTCACCATAGATAATATACATGTTTCAAACAAATGGGACCTAATGAAACTTTAAAGCTTTTGCACAACAAAGGAAACTAAAAGCAAGGTGAAAAGACAGCCCTCAGATTGGGAGAAAATAACAGCAAATGAAGCAACAAAGGATTAATCTCAAAAATATGCAAGCAAATCCTGCAGCTCAATTCCAGAAAAATAAATGACCCTATCAAAAAATGGGCCAAAGAACTAAACAGACATTTCTCCAAAGGTTTATTTCTGAACTCTCTTTCTCTTTCATTGTTTGTATGTCTTTCTTTATACCAGGACGATGCTATTGTGACTACGATAGTTTTATAATATGTATTGAAATCAGTACGTATGAGGCCTCTAACTTTGTTTTTCTTTCTCAAGATTGTTTTGGCATCTTGGGGTTCTTGGATGTTCCACAGATTTTAGGATTTTGTTATATTTATGTAAAATACACCATTGGGATTTTGATAAATAGTGCATTAAATCTGTAGATAGCTTTAGGTAGTACAGACATTTTAACAACAGTAAGTCTCCAATCCTTGAATATTGGCTATATATTCTGTTTATTTGTGTCCCCTTCAGTTTCTTTCAGTATCTTATAATTTACAATGTATAGGACTTTACCCTCTTTAGTTAAGCTTATTTGTAAGCATTTTATTCTTTGGATGCTATTGCAAATGAAATAGTTTTCTTAATTTCCTTTTTGGTTTGTTCTTTGCTAGTGTGTAGAAACACAACTGATCTGTATCCTGTAACATTGCTGAATTTATTTGTTTGAACAGTGTATGTGTGTGTGTGTGTATAATCTTTAGGGTTTTCTACTTGTTAAATTACATTATCTGCAGATAGGCATAAGTTTATTTCTTCATTTCCAATTTGAATGTGCTTTATTCCTTTTTCTTTCCTAATTGCTGTTACTGAGAATTCCAGTACATACAGTTGCATAGAAGTGATGAGCATAGGCATCTTTGTCTGCATTCTGATCATGCAGGAAAATTTTTCAGTCATTCAACTTTCTATGATGCTAGCTGTGGGTTTTTCATATATGTTCTTATTATTTTGAGGTAATTTCCTTCAATTCCCAGTTTGTTGAGTGTTTTTATCATGAGATACTGTTGAATTTCATCAAGTGCTTTTTCTGCATCAATTGAGATCATCATATAGCTTTGTTATTCTTTCTGTTAGCTTGTCCTATTATATTGATTGATTTTTCGACATTGAAGCATCCATGCATTCTAGGACTAAATCCCACTTGGCCATGGTGTGTGATCTGTTTAATGTGCTTTTGAATTGAATTTGCTGATATTTTTTTTTTCTGAGAATTTTTATATCAATATTTATCAGGGATATTGGGCTGGCTATAATTTTCTTTTCTTGCAGTAGCTTTGTCAGATTTTTTACATCAGGGAAATTCTGCCTTCATAAAATGCCTTCCTTTTTCTTCAGTTTTCTAGAACAGTTTGGGGATTGGTATTAATTCTTTTTAAACATTTGGTAGAATTCTCCAGTGAAGCCATCTGGTCCTGGGTCCTTTTTTTGTTGGGATGCTTTTGATTACTTATTCAATCTCTTTGCTAGTTATAGGTTTGTTCAGATTTTTATTTATATTTCTTTATGATTCAGTTCTGTAAGTTGTATGTTTCTAGATATTTAGCCATTTCTGCTAGGCCATTCAATTATTTGGATATGGGCACTCTCTTGTACATAGTAAGTCATTTTTCCCTTGAATCTTTCAAGAATCCCTCTTTGACTTTTGGCAGTTTTATTGTAATGAGTATTGTTGTGGAACTTTTTAAAGTCACCTTAGTTGAAGTGTTTTGAACCTTTTGTATATGGATAACCATGGCTAGCATCATATTAAAGTTGAATAACTGAAAACTTTTTCCTACAAGATCAGAATTCAGACAAGGACACCTACTCTCATCACTTCTATGCACCACAGTGTGGAATTCCCAGTCAAAGCAATTAGGAAAGAAAAAGGAATAAAGCATATTCAAATTGGAAATGAAGAAATAAACTTATGTCTATCTGCAGATAACATAGTTTTACAAGTTTTCCTTAGATTCAGAAAGTTTTCAGTCATTATTTCTCCAAATAAGTTTTCTGCCCTTTTTATTCTCTCTTTTCTTTGTGGGATTCCTAACAGGTAAGTTCAGTTCAGTCGCTCAGTCGTGTCCAGGTATCACTCTTTGTGATGCCATGAACTGCAGCACGCCAGGCCTCCCTGTCCATCACCAACTCCCGGAGTTCACCCGGAGTTTCATTGAGTCGGTGATGCCATCCAACCATCTCACCCTCTGTCGTCCCCTTCTCCTCCTGCCTTCAATCTTTCCCAGCATCAGAGTCTTTTCAAATGAGTCAGCACTTCACATCAGGTGGCCAAAGTATTGGAGTTTCAGCTTCAACATCAGTCCTTCTAATGAACACCCAGGACTGAGCTCCTTTAGGATGGACTGGTTGGATCTCCTTGCAGTACAAGGGACTCTCAAGAGTCTTCTCCAATACCACAATTCAAAAGCATCAATTCTTCTGCTTTCAGCTTTCTTCATAGTCCAACTCTCACATCCATACATGACCACTGGAAAAACCATAGCCTTGACTAGACGGACCTTTGTTGGCAAAGTAATGTCTCTACTTTTTAATATGCTGTCTAGGTTGGTCATAACTTTCCTTCCAAGGAGCAAATGTCTTTTAATTTCATGGCTGCAATCACCATCCACAATGATTTTGGAGCCCAGAAAAATAAGTCAGCCACTGTTTCCACTGTTTCCCCATCTATTTGCCATGAATGATGGGACCGGATGCCATGATCTTCGTTTTCTGAATGTTGAGCTTTCAGCCAACTTTGTCACTCTCTTCTTTCACTTTTATCAAGAGGCTCTTTAGTTATTCTTCACTTTCTGCCATAAGGGTGGTATCATCTGCATATCTGAGGTTATTGATATTTCTCTCGGCAATCTTGATTCCAGCTTGTGCTTCATCCAGCCTAGCATTTGTCATGATGTACCCTGCATATAAGTTAAATAAGTAGGGTGACAATATACAGCCTTGTCATACTCCTTTTCCTATTTGGAACCAGTCTGTTCAGTTCTAACTGTTCAGTTAGTTCAGTTCTAACTGTTGCTTCCTGACCTGCATACAGATTTCTCAAGAGGCAGATCAGGTGGTCTTGTATTCCCATCTCTTTCAGAATTTTCCACAGTTTATTGTGATCCACACAGTCAAAGGCTTTGCTGTAGTCAATAAGGTAAAAGTAGATGTTTTTCTGGAACTCTCTTGCTTTTCTGATTATCCAACGGATGTTGGCAATTTGATCTCTGGTTCTTCTGCCTTTTCTAAATCCAACTTGAACATCTGGAAGTTCGTGGTTGTGTATATTAGTCCCCTGGATTTTTTATTTATTTATTTATTTTTTTAACTACAGGTTCCTTAGGCTTTCTTTCTTTCTTTTATCTTTTTGATAATCTTGCTTGATGGCTTCAAATTACTTATCTTTAAGTTTGTTCATTCTTTCTTCTGTTTTATCAGGTTTGATGTTGAATCCATCTAGTGAATCATTCAATTTAGTTATTGTATTGCAGAATAACTGTACAATACAATTCAGTTAATATATTATACAGTGCAGTATTGTACTGTATTTAGAACTTCTGAGTATTTTTTTTTCATTTTATAGTTCCTATCTATTGTATTCTCATTTTATTCATACATTATTTTCCAGATTGTTTTCAGTTGTCTATCAATATTTTATTTTGTTCACTTAGCTTCTTTAAGATAATAGTTTTGAAATTTTGATCAGGTAATTCATAGATTCCCTTTTATTTAGGGTCATTTTCTGGAGATTTATTCTGTTTCTTTGATTGGGCTATGCTTTCCTGTTTCTTTATGTACCTTGTTATGTTTTGCTGAGATTTGGGCATTTGAAAAAATACAGTCACCCCTCCTAGTTTTAGATACTACCTTTGCAAAGGGGGGAAAAAAGTGAAAAAGTGAAAGTGTCAGTCACTCAGTCATGTCGACTCTTTGCGACCCCATGGACTGCAGCCCACCAGGTTCCTCTCTCCAAGGAATTCTCCTGACAAGACTAGTGGAAAATGTAGCCATTTCCTTCTCCAGGATATCTTCTTGTCCCAGGATCAAACCTGGATCTCCTGCACTGCAAGCAGGTTCTTTACTGTCAGAACCACCAGGAAAGCCTTTCATAAGGAAAGAATTTCACAATCAGCCCAGCTAGAGATTCTCAAAGCATTTCCAAATTCTCTCTTTTTTTAAATTTATTTAAATTGGAGGATAATTGTTTTACAATATTGTGATGACTTTTGCCATACATCAATATGAATCAGCCATATGTATAAAGTGTCCCCTCCACCCCAAAACCCCACCCAAATCCCTCCCCACCTACCCCTCTAGATTGTCACAGAACACTTTCCTGGGTGCCCTGTTTTATACATCAAACTCACATTGGTTATCTTTTTTATATATGGTAGTATGTATGTTTATATACTAGTCTGTTGAATCATCCCACTCTCTCCTCCCACAGTGTCCAAAAGTCTGTTCTTTATGCCTGTGTCTCCTTTGCTGGCCTGCAAGTAGGATCATCAGTACCATCTTTCTAGATTCCATATATATGCACTAATATATGATATTTGTCTGTCTTTTTCTGACTTACTTCACTCTATAATAGGCTCTAGGTTCATCCACCTCATTAGAATTGACTCAAATGCATTCCTTTTTAGAGCTGAGTCCAGCTCATGCAGCTTATTTGCAGAAAAACAAACAACCCAATCAAAAGTGGGCAGAAGACCTAAACAAACATTTCTCCAAAGAAGACATATAGATGGCTAATAAACACATGAAAGTATGCCTTACATCACTCATTATTAGAGAAATGAAAATCAAAACCACGATGAGGTATTATTTCACAACAGTCAGAATGGCCATCATCGAAAAGTCTACAAACAATAAACACTGAAGAGAGTATAGAGAAAAGGAAACTCTCTTATGCTGCTGGTGGGAATGCAAACTGATACATCCACTATGGAGAAGAGTATGGAGATTCCTTAAAACTACCATACAACCCAGGACCCCACTACTGGGCATATACCCTGAGGAAGTCCGAATTGGAAAAGACACATGAACCCCAATGTTTATTGCAGCACTATTCACAGTAGCTAGGACATGGAGGCAACCTAGATATTCATTGACAGATGAATGGATAAGGAAGTTGTGGTACATATACACAATGGAATATTACAAATTTTTCTGCAATGCGCCTTTGATTGGTTTGTGCATGCAAATTCCCAGTTAGAGAGATTTTTCTTTTCTTTTCTTTTCTTATCAGGCAGTTATAATATCTTGCTCCCTGGTGTCTGTCTGTGGTACTACATGTTCTCTGATGCTGAAACAAGCTGCTTAGCTTTGTTCTTAATGTTCTCCAGGCATTCTAAGTATGCAATTCTTGGTCAGCACTCCAAGTCAGATGAGAAAAGAAACCTGTCTCTGGGCAATCCCCCACTAAAAGCTGAAACACTGGATGTATGCTCATGCTTTCCACCCAAGTGAAAGTTATGAGTAGAGTGCTTTCTCTTTGACTGTTCTGAGTTGGACAGGCTTAAGGGGAAAGAAAAGGACTGTTACACATTAAATGCAATCATTTTTCCTACTCCTTTTGATGGAGCTGTTCTTGAATTTGTACTTACCTCAGGTACTGTGACTTCTTAACTGGCTTCTGAAGGTTTCACAAGGACTTTTTGGACCTAAATTGTTAAGTTAGTGTCTCTACTCTCATCACTCCTGAATATGCATTGTTTTAAATAATATATAGATTACTCACAGAAAATTTATTGTGCATTATCAGAGAAGAAAATTTCAATAGATTTCAAAACGTCTGCAAACAGAATGAATTCAGATATTAATACAAATATGTTGGGAGGGATTGGGGGCAGGAGGAGAAGGGGACAACAGAGGATGAGATGGCTGGATGGCATCACCAACTCGATGGACATGAGTTTGAGTAAACTCTGGGAGTTGGTGATGGACAGGGAGGCCTGGTGTGCTGCGATTCATGGGGCTGCAAAGAGTCGGACACGACTGAGCAACTGAACTGAACTGAACTGATGCATGCTTAATAAATAAAATACATATACACATAATTATATATGTGATATAATTAAAATAAAGTAAATGCATTGATAGAGTAAAAAATAGCTTGCAAAACCTGAGTTTTCAAGAAATTAAACATACTACCAAATAACCTTTGGTTTGCAAAGTAGTTTTAAGGAAATTTGAAAATACTCAGAGCTAAGTGAAAATGAAAGTGCTTCTTGTCAAAATTTGTGGGACCATCTAAAGTAGTCATTAGGAAATATTTTTAATATAAAAAATACAAGAAAGTAAAAAAAAAAAAAAATAAGGAAGTCTAAATGTAGGCCTGGTATATGTCAACTAAAGCAGCCAGAAAGTGATCACATGATTAAAACCAAATACAGACCTAGGAAAGAACTAGCAGAGAGAGGGAAGACATTAATGAAATATAAAACAATTTTAAAGTTTGGGAGAGAATTAATCTAATAAATCAGAGTCAACACAATAGGAAGGGAGGCAATATAATTAGAAAAGTAGAGAAATTTAGCTTAATTTTGAAACTTGTGCTGTTTTCTCTGGGGCACTAGGTAGGAATAATGTGGTAAAAATGCAGTAGGAGTCAGGTATCTTTTCTCCACAGCTTGCACTATGCTGTATACTTTGATTTTAGTTTTGTCACTTACAAACCTGTTGGCTACACAAGTTACTTAATTTCTCTGTGGCTACATTTCCTCATCTGTAAAGTGCTATGTGTGTGTATGCACATGTGTGTGTGTGAGAGAGAGAGAGAGGGAGAATGTAGTTTGATTTAATATTCCCAAGCATTTATTACTAATTACTAATTTATTTATTACTAATATCAAACACAGGAGCACAATAAATGTTGAGTCTTAGTTGCTTGGTCCAGTGAAACAAATGTTACTTTTCTAGTCGGATGATTGTGTTTGGACCTCAGATTAGCTACCTATAAATTGTTCAATTTAGGCAAGTCTAAGAGACTTCCTTTTAAAATCCATAAAATGGCAATAATATTACCTTCATCATAAAGTTGAGATAAGGTATGAGGAAATTCTTAATAAGAAATTACAATTTCATAATCGAATTTAATGACGTATTGTCTTTCAATTATTTTTTAAAGAAACATTTGTCACACTCAATGTACGTAACTATAATAAAATATGTTTTCTAATAAATCTTTGCTTTTTGGAGAATGTATAGATATTAATATTATAAAAAGTAATGCTTGATAGAAAAATAACTGAACTAGGAAGATAAATTCTTTACTATGATTTGTTTCATTATGATTTGTGATGTTATTTCCTCCTACTTAGAAAAATTAATCCAAAATAAAAATATAATATTACAACTAAAGCTGGATTATTAAAAAGAATAAAACAAGACTAATGCAGAGTGTTGTTTGTGACATGATTTTCTGAAACGTTAACTGTAATAATAACAAATGTATTGAGTTGTGATCCATAATCTAGTTATACAGGTAACAATCTATATCTTTGGAAATTAAGTTTTGCTTGCAAACAAAATAAGAGTAAGGGAATAAAAATTTGATGTTGTTGTACAGATTAGATTGAACTTTTCATATATTTTAAAAATACAATAGGATTAGAAAAGCAATTTGTTTATATGGCGCAACTTCAGAATACAAGACATATAATTCTCTGGAGATTAGACATTTCATTGATTCAGTATTAAAACTGTCACTAAAGAAATCTTAACCAAGAGATTTCAGTTTTTTAAGAATTCAAACAATAAAAGCAAAATGCTTGAGTTTGTTGCACAGGAACATATTTTAGTTTTACCTGGGAATTGAATATATTAGTTGAGAAGTGGTAAATTTTTTAGGGAAGTAGAAATTTACACCAATAAGTCTCAGTTTCTCTCTGGGGAACTCCATTTACCTGAATCAAACTGTCTCAATGCATTCAACTGTGCATACCTTTAATCATTTGAAATGCTCTAGGTGTATTAGGTAGAAACAGAATGAAGACTATTTTTCTTTTATTGCTCTGTATATTTTAATGATTTGAATGTGTAATTAGAATTTTCAAATGTATTGCTAGATAAGAGAAAGTCAGTAAATAATATACCTTAAGATTGTTAAGTATTTTATATTCCATGTTCTGTACATTTAGTAAAACTCATTACCCTAACCACAATGACTCAGTTTGAGTGATGAAATCTGTGGTAGAATGCACACTGCTTGTTTATATCTAGGTTAGAGTTTAGCACCTTGTAACCAAAAATTTCTTTTAACTCAGAAAGCAATAGCAAAAATATCTTGATTAATTTATCTTACTCCTGATGAATGATGGCTAAGTTGCTCCCGAATTACAGAAGCATATCTGCTGATTGTTCAAAAGTACCAAAAAAAAAAAAACAAACAATTTTTAGAGACAGTTTAGTGCATAGTACTGTTAGAAATCTATTATACAATTATAGTAATTTTTATAACCTCTTAAATTTTATTTCAAAAGACTTAAGAATAAAATGCCCATATGGAAAAAAAAAAATGAAAACAACATCACCAAAAAACAAGTAAAACAAGCCTGGCATTAAGCTTCAAGGTCAGTGGTTTTTCTACCTCATTATGATTTGTTTGGGTCAAACAATGCTGGTCTCCTTTAAAAGTCATCCTTCTCATTCATCATGAAAAAGAAAAAGAAAAATCAGAAACGATCAGCCAAATCAAAACCTCTGCTAATCTTACTTGATGCAAGTACTTAGCCCTCATTTGCACAGTTTCCAGTGGTCCTTGCACTTGTGAACATGCCATTTTCTAAAATCCCTATTCATAAATAAAGAAACGACTTGGCAGTTCATACAACTTAAACACACTTCTTTATTCAGCATTGTAAGTCATGGTGTCATGTTTTCTACCTAAGTCATTGATTTTCCTTAAAAAATATAACTTGTGAGAGCCATTAGTGAAGTTGCCATTAGAATTATCTTCTCATATTACCTGAGGCAGCACTGAATCCTGGACAGTCTTCACAGGCAAGAACTGACCTCACAGCCAAAGAATGGCAAACACCAGCTCTGCAACTTTGGCCAGTCACTTGACCATGAAGTCTTAACCTCAGCATTTATAATAAAGGAGAAAATTGTACCTATCCTCCAGAACTATTTCAATAACTGGAAAACATATGTAAACTTATATGTTTGATGCTCAATAAATGGCAACACTTGTAAAATATTAACTTAGAATTTCCCCTGTTAGAATTCAGGAGAATTCCTGGACTTATCACAATTTGGACAGAAGTTATAACATGGGTATGGGTGAAAGAAGGGAGATGACTTCTAAAAGTGCTCTTACCAAGGAGGAGAAGACTGACTAAGGCAGACAGGAAATATAGAACAAACAGACAAAAAACCTGTGTAGATTTATACTTTATTATAATCAGACTTGACACAGAGATGTCTTTGTCAACTGTGCTAATTTTCTATAGCATAGGCCTGTCTGAATTCCTTCTAAAATTCACAAAATTAAAGACTTTGCTAATCTCAACTGCAGATTCCAAATTCTGCCTGACCACAAAGCAGAAAATGCACAAGCAAACACAAACCAGAAGCAACATCAAGCTGATGAAAATGAGTGAAAATGTTTTTAGCAAGTGACCTTGTTGCTTATGAGTTATACTGCAGAACACTGAGCTTCAAGATTTACAAGAAGCATCTCTTTTTCAGAATGTTTATTCTAGTAGGCTCATGTTTTCATATTGCAGAACATTAACATTCAATTTCATTAGTCTATTGCAAACCTGCTCCTATAAACTTTTATAAAACTGCACAGTTTAGCAAAGTAATAAAGTGTGACTGCTCATTCAAATAAGAACACTTTGGCAGCCTATTTAGGACCTTTAATTATTTGAGAATCCATAACCAAACTTTTTTCCCACTAAGTAGAGCCCTTAAGAGAAATTATATACCTCATCTTATACGAAAAATGTAGAAAATCGTTTACTAGACTGTTCATAATATATCTCAATAATTCTGTTTAAAATGTTTTTTGACTGTAATTTAATATAGTTAATTTAGTGATAATTTTTAGATGTATCATAATTAACGTGCACATAGCTACAATGGAATTCTTAATTTTCTTCAGAAATGTTTAAAAAAATTTTCTCCCCTTCTCCCCCTGCCCCGCCACCTCCAAATCCCCCACCGCACCCAGGCCTCTCTGTCTCTCTCTCTATATGTATATGTATGCTGTGCTGCTTAGTCGCTCAGTCATGTCCGACTCTTTGAGACCAAATGGACCGTAGCCGGCCAGGCCACTCTGTCTATGGGGATTCTCCAGGTAAGAATAGGGGAATGGGGTGTCATGCCCTCCTCCAGGGGATCTTCACAACCCAGGGATCCAACCCAGGTCTCTTGCATTGCAAATGGATTTTTTACCATCTGAGCCACCAGGAAGTCATTCACTGGTGTTCGTCCACCTATTCTCCCAGTGTTCTTCCATGGATAGAGGAGCTTGGCAGGCTACAGTCCGTGGGGTCACAGAGAATTCGGACTCGACTCAGCGATTAACAGTTTCACTTTCATATATCTATATCTATCTATATATTTATTTCTATCTATATATTTATCAACATACATTTAATGTTGGCAACCTAAAAAGTACTGGTTACCCAGACACATTTGAACAAAGTAATATGCTCTGGATGATTATATCTTCTTCCTATTTATTCTCTCAGCATTCATTAGACATTAACTGTATGGCAATCAGTTCATTAAGCAATGCATTATCATTTAACTCTCAAGGTCTATGATCTATGATTTAGATGCTATTAAAACTTTCACTTTATAAATATGGAAAGTAAACCTGAGAGAGATCAAATTAATCACCTATAATCTTATAGCTAGTCATCATTGGCGGGCATGTAGTTTTCGTCTAGAGCCCATATTCCTCAGCATTATTCTATGTTCCCTTTCTAGCATACTTCCATGGTATCCATTATACACACCTAGTGGGCAGGAGAATGATGTAATGGTGTGTGGTCCATGCAATATCCACAGTTGAATTGAGAATATATTTTTTTCATGGAAATTAATACTCTTATGGAAAATTAAGCTGCTAGGTGACCCATCTGAGCCACAAGGGAAGCCCAGGTGAACTATACAAGCTCAGAAGAATTGTATGACTTGATGAGCAGAAAGATGCTGAGCAAACATAGGTCAATAACAAGAGATTTTTTTTGATATACTATTTAATGATACAAATAAAAAGTACACAAATATGCACTCATAAAATACCTAGTTTGAGGAGATATATAAAATAGGAAAAATAAACAGATTAATTGCTACTAAGAAATAGTCAAAATATGACTTAATCTTTCATATTTTTATGATAATGAAAAACAATACTTTAAATAAATTAAACCATAGTTATTCTATTAGAACAAAACACATCAGACTATAATAAAAGCAAAACAGATTATTGTCAAATAATCAATGTACTTTTAAATGATGGTTATTAGATAAAATGTGAACATTAATTTATATCCAGATTTTGAAACTTATATAATCATGAATTAAGAATTACACATTATGTCATACCTGGTTTCCACAATTATGATGACTTTTTCATAGCCAACTGCATTTTTCTTACCTACATTAAAAAATATATAGAATATGGAACACAAACTTTTTATTAACACTTCTTAAAATTTCCAGAAATACTTGACTGCCCAGCAGTAAAGATTGGAAAATAAATAGATTAAACAAGTCAACACATAGAAATATAAATTACTAAATCAAAAGTACATAGTCTTGAGCTATCTAAGAATGACCCAACACTTATACACAATTGTTATTCTAAGGAAATATACACTATATTCATTTCAATCTCATTATCTATAAAATGAGTTATTTCATAATATTTATTTTGCAGGATTTTAGTAATATAAAAAGTCATATATACCATTTAGCCCAGTTTCACATAACTTTAATTTCTCTAGAAATATTTATTTTTATTATTTATTTGTAAAAACCTATTTGTATGTTTGGAGCACCTCTTTTACTGTGGGTGAGGCATAAACCATTACGATATTTAGTTAACTGCTTCCCTGGTAGCTCAGACAGTAAAGATTCCTCCTGTAATGTGGGAGATCTGGGCTCCATCCCTGGGTTGGGAAGATCCCCTGGAGGAGGGCATGGCAACCCACTCCAGTATTCTTGCCTAGAGAATCCCCATGGACAGAGGAGCCTGGCCGGCTGTGGTCCACGGGGTCGCAAAGAGTCGAACACGACTGAGCGACTAAACACAGCACATAGCATATATGTAAAATCAACTAATTAAATACTAATTAGATATAACTCTTACCTCAGTAAAAAATAAACAGAAGCATGTTTTGAAGTCACTTTATGTTTTATATTACTTATTTATAACAACTATATAAAATATCGGAGAAGGCAATGGCACCCCACTCCAGTACTCTTGCCTGGAAAATCCCATGGATGGAGGAGCCTGGTAGGCTGCAGTCCATGCGGCGCTAAGAGTCGAACACGACTGAGTGACTTCACTTTCACTTTTCACTTTCATGCATTGGAGAAGGAAATGGCAACCCACTCCAGTGCTCTTGCCTGGAGAATCCCAGGGACGGGGGAGCCTGGTGGGCTGCCGTCTATGATGTCGCACAGAGTCGGAGACTACTGAAGCGACTTAGCAGTATATAAAATATAGAATGGGTAAAGTTGTAAGGAGTTGTGTAGAAGTATTATGAGTTAATACTTTAGATCAAAGGTTGATATTTCTTGAATATATGAGAATGTAATTTACATTGATCTATATATATGTAATCTACATATATGTAATCTACAGAAGTATTTTAGACCAACTTTTATTTTGTGAACACAAAAATAAGATTTTAAATGATTTCAGCAAAACAGTATTAATAGAACTATGAGAAATATTACAACTATATATAGTTTTTCAGACATATAGGAAAGAATTTCATGCTGCCTTAGATTTTTACTGTCTATGATATTGTTCCCATCAGCATGAAAGCTTCCTTTCATGTTGACCATCTTAAAATCCCACAAGCAAACCCCTTCTTGACCTCTTTATCCCCTCCAATCATCTCCTTATTTTTATTTTCTTCTTATAGCTAAGCTCCATAATAATCATATTTATTGTATTGAGTCACATTGACTGTACCATGGAGTTAGTGTAAGTACAACTAAGAAAGGAAAAACTCTAATTAATCTATGATCAAAGCTTTTATATCACTTCAAATTTTTACTTTTTGTATATAGAAAGAAATTTTAGGTTTCATTTTTATGTAACAGTGATGAAAATTTAAACAGCTATGACAAAGATTATGAATAAGCAGGCCATGACAACTGCATCAGAATAGATGCCTAGATAGTAATAAGCATAAAATGTTATTAATTTTAATACTTCTCCTGATTTCATGGATTTTAAAAATGAAATAGTACATCTTAGAACTGATGAAATATAGTAGATGTCTATGCTGTCTGTCTCTGCATCCTGTCTTTATATTCTCTCTCAACTTTTCTCTAATTAGTCTTTCATCTATGCAATTCCATTTGGAAATCCTTCTGTCAAATTCACCAGTGATAATGTGATGATGTCATTGTTCTATTGGCAGTATTTGACACATGATAATACTCCCTTACTGAAATGTCTTCTGTTGACTTCTGGAATGCAGATTCCCTCCATTTCTCCAACCTCTCTTTATGTCCTTAGTTTTCTTTGGTAATTCCTTTCTCTTTATTCTTAAATATCACAGCACTGGTGTTCAATTCCCAGATATCCTCTTATCTAGAGTCCCCTTTTTGGTGATCCAAAAGTATTCTGGCTTAAAAACTATTAACTCTAGCCAGAAATTTCCACATTTTTATTTTTCATGCAGGTCTCTTCTCCAGCTTCCAGGATATTCAGTTACATACTATTTACATGTCTTAATAACATTTCAAAGTTAAAATAATGGTCATTCTTCTAAACTCAACTTCTCCATATATATTTCCATGTCAGGTAAGATGTACTTCATGCTCTGAGTAGCAGAAGCCAAAAAAGACTTCACCTCACACTTAATTTCTCTTAACTAAAATGTAAGGAATTCTTATCCTATCTACTTAAGAATATATTGTGTCTGATTACTTTTCACCACCTTCACCACGACTGCACTGGCTCAAGCTACAGTCTTTTACTACCTTGTTTTAATGCACTAGCCAGCAGTTGGTATCTTTCTTGTCATTCTTGTTCCTATATAAACTTGTATTAATTTAAAATCCAGAGTCTTCTTCTGGAAGGAAGACATATAATGCTATTCTTTTTTTTTTTTTAAGTCCTCAAATAACTTTCTATGCCATTCTGAATAAAACACTGGAGTGGTTTCCAGGTCCCTGAAATTTCATCACCACTACACCATGCAATCTGCTTATTTAACTTATATGCAGGGTACATTATGAGAAACGCTGAGCTGGAAGGAGCCCAAGCTGGAATCAAGATTGCCAGGAGAAATATCAATAACCTCAGATATGCAGATGACACCACCCTTAAGGTAGAAAGTGAAGAAGAACTAAAGGCCTCTTGATGAAAGTGAAAGAGGAGAGTGAAAAAGTTAGCTTAAAGCTCAACATTCAGAAAATGAAGATCATGGCATCCGGTCCCATCACTTCATGGCAAATAGACTGGGAAAGAGTGGAAACAGTGGCTGACTTTATTTTTGGGGACTCCAAAATCACTGCAGATGGTGATTGAAGCCATGAAATTAAAAGATGCTTACTCCTTGGAAGGAAAGTTATGACCAACCTAGACAGCATATTAAAAAGCAGAGACATTACTTTGCCAACAAAGATCCATCTAGGCAAGGCTATGGTTTTTCCAGTGGTCATGTATGGATGTGAGAGTTGGACTATAAAGAAAGCTGAGCACAAAAGAATTGATGCTTTTGAACTGTGGTGTTGGAGAAGACTCTTGAGAGTCCCTTGTACTGCAAGGAGATCCAACCAGCCCATCCTAAAGGAGATCAGTCCTGGGTGTTCATTGGAAGGACTGATGTTGAAGCTGAAACTCCAATACTTTGGCCACCTGATTCAAAGAGCCGATCATTTGGAAAGACCCTAATGCTGGGGAAGATTGAGGGCAGGAGGAGAAGAGGATGACAGAGGATGAGATGGTTGGATGGCATCACTGACTCAATGGACATGAGTTTGGGTGGACTGTGGGAGCTGGTGACAGACAGGGAGGCCTGGCGTGCTTTGGTTCATGGGGTCACAAAGAGTTGGACAAGACTGAGTGAGGGAACTGAACTAAACTGAACACCATGCATCTATCTCCCACCCACTTGATCCCATTAACCTTATCTTGATATGCTTGTGTATATCTCCTTGATTCTCATTAGTCATATTAGATAAGATTTGCCCTCTGGCCCATTGAAGCTGTTTCTTTCTGCCTGCAACACTCCTGCCTCAGATATCCATATAGTTATACCTTCTACCTCCTGTAAGTCTTTACTGAAGATCCAAATTCTCAGTGAAGAGTTCTCTGGCCACACTATTTGAAAGACAAACTGCCACCAAGTTGGACTTTTTTTAATGTTTGCAACTTGCATTATTTTTTTCTCCATCATCTCAGGAAGGAGGTATGATATTTATTTCACATATATTTCTTCTACTGACTATGACTTCTTCTATTCTATGACTTTATTGACAATGCCAAAGCCTTTGACTGTGTGGTCACAATAAACTGTAGAAAATTCTGAAACAGATGAGAATACCAGACCACCTGACCTGCCTTTTGAGAAATCTGTATGCAGGTCAGGAAGCAACAGTTAGAACTGAACATGTAACAACAGGCTAGTTCCAAATAGGAAAAGGAGTACGTCAAGGCTGTATATTGTCACCCTGATTGTTTAACTTATATGCAGAGTACACCATGAGAAATGCTGGGCTGGATGAAGCACAAGCTGGAATCAAGATTGCCAGGAGAAATATCAATAACCTCAGATATGCAGATGACACCAACTTTATGGCAGAAAGTGAAGAAGACCTAAAGAGCCTCTTGATGAAAGTGAAAGAGGAGAGTGAAAAAGTTGGCTTAAAGCTCAACATTCAGAAAACAAAGATCATGGCATCCGGTCCCATCACTCATGACAAATAGATGGGGAAACAGTGGCTGATCTTATTTTTGGGGGCTCCAAAAATCACTGTAGATGATGGCTGTAGCCATGAAATTAAAAGACACTTATTCCTTGGAATGAAAGTTATTACTACCTTAGACAGCATATTAAAAAGCAGAGATATTACTTTGCCAACAGAGGTCCATCTAGTCAATGCTATGTTTTTTCCAGTAGTCATATATGGATGTGAGAGAATGGACTATAAAGAAAGCTGAATGCCAAAGAACTGATGCTTTTGAACTATGGAGTTGGAGAAGACTCTTGATTCCCTTGGACTGTAAGTACATCCAACCAGTCCATCCTAAAGGAGATCAGTCTTGAATGCTCATTGGAAAGACATGCTGAAGCTGAAACTCTAATACTTTGGCCACCTGATGTGAAGAGCTGACTCATTGGAAAAGACCCTGATGCTGAGAAAGATTGCTGGCAGGAAGAGAAAGGGACAACAGAGGATGAGATGGTTGGATGGCTTCATGGACTCAATGGACATGAGTTTGGGTGAACTCCAGGAATTGGTGAAGGACAGGGAGGCCAGGTGTGCTGTAGTCCATGGGGTTGCAAAGAGTCGGACATGACTGAACTGTACTGAACTGAATTTCTTCTATTGGTTTAAAAAGCCCTTTTAATTAATTAATTTCATTCTCTTTTTATTGCAGTATCTTACCACCACGTCAAGTCATGTGGACCTTAGGAAGCATCACTATGAACAAAGCTAGTGGAGGTGATGGAATTCCAGTTGAGCTATTTCAAATCCTAAAAGATGATGCTGTGAAAAAGCTGCATTCAATATGTCAGCAAATTTGGAAAACTCAACCTTGGCCACAATACTGGAAAAGGTCAGTTTTCATTCCAATCCCAAAGAAAGGCAATACCAAGGAAAGTTCAAACTACCACACAATTGCACTCATCTCACAAGCTAGCAAAGTTATGCTCAAAATTGGAGAATGTGAGTATTGTTGAAGCTAGGCTTCAATAGTACATGGACCGAGAGCTTCCAGATGTTCAAGCTGGATTTAGAAAAGGCAGAACTAGAGAGCAAATTGCCAACATCAGCTGGATCATCAAAAAAACAAGGGAGTTCCAGAAAAACATCTATTTCTGCTTTATTGACTATACCAAATGCTTTGACTATGTGAACCACAACAAAGTATGGAAAATTCTTCAAGAGATGGGAATACCTGACCACCTTACCTGCTCCTGAGAAATCTGTATGCATGTCAAGAAGGAACAGTTAGAACTGGACATGGAACAATGGACTGGTTCCAAATTGGGAAAGGAGTATGTCAAGGCTGTATATTGTCACCCTGTTTATTTAACTTACATGCAGAATACATCGTTTGAAATGCTGGGCTGGATGAATCCCAAGCTGGAATCAAGATTAGCGAGAGAACAGAGGTGACACATTAGAAAAGACCCTGATGGAAATATTGAAAACAGGAGAAGAAAGGGACAACAAATGAGTTGGTTGGATGGCATCACTGGTTGAATGGACATAAGTTTGAGCAAGCTCTGGGAGATGTTGAAGCACAGGGAATCTCGGCATGCTGCAGTCCATCTGTTGGCAAAGAGTTGGACATGACTGAGCGATGGACTATAACAACAGCAATCCTATCACCAAGAATAGTAGTCAACATATGGTAGAAACTCAATAGATATTCTTAAAAAATGAACAAAATATTTTAGTATAAGCTTAGAAATCTTAGAAAAAGGTAACTTTACTATTTAAAAACAATAAAGTTCTGTGCTCCCAGTAAAAAGAATGGATAGTAAGCAGAAACTGTTTTATTACTCTGGAAGCATATATTTAACCTAAAGTTTATATCTAAACTAATTGGAGCTGGAGAGTGAAGTGGGATTGAATCTCAGAATTGGATTAATAAACTGTATCATTTTGGATGCTACACCCAGTCTCTGTAAGCCTTCATTAGTATTTCATAAGACCAAGAGGTCTTTATCTCAAGAATAAACTTTGTATTTCTTTTACATTATTTGTACAATCGGTTTCTTGGAGGGACAGTACAAAAGCGACGATAATCAAATTTGATCAAAGATGTTCAAACATTATTTAGTTTAGGTTAGAAAAGTAGTCCTTAAAATATTTGGTTTCTATACAAACGGTCTTTTTTTTTTTTTCATTGCTGGCTACAGAAAATAATTCAATAATCCTGGTAGATTTTAATGGCAGTAAAAGTAACTACAATTTTTTACAAACAGGCATTTTAGTTTTAACCACGATATTACACATGGCGAAGTGAAAGTCATTCAGTCTTGTCTGACTCTTTGTGACCCCAAGGACTATACAGTCCATGGAATTCTCCAGGCCAGAATACTTTGGTGGGTAGCCTTTCCCTTCTCCAGAGGATCTTCCCAACCCAGGGATCGAATCCAGGTCCCCCACATTGCAGGTGGATTCTTTGCCAACTGAGTCACAAAGGAAGCCTTTACACAAGGTAGAGAAAAGCAATTCAGATAATTTAAAAAGATACGGGAACAACATGTTACTGCTCAGACTGGAGAGGGTCTAAACTAAAAATCTTAATGAAAACTGACCATTTTCCAAGAGAAAACAAGATTTACTTTTGTTCACTCCAAACAGAAAATTTAAATGATATTAATAAGCACAATGGTTGGCAGGCTAGGACTAGTCAGGGAGATGGAGTTGTGTGAGCTCAGTTGCTAAGTCATGTATGTTTCTTTACAACACTTTGGACTGTAGCACACCAGGCTCCTCAGCCCATGGGATTTCCCAGACAAGAATACTGGAGTGGGTTGCCATTTCTTTCTCCAGGGGATCTTCCCAACCCAGGGATTGAACTGAAATCTCCCAGATTGTCAGGTGAGTTTTTCTTACCACCGAGCCACCAGGAAAATCCAAGCTAGATCTTATTCTCTACCATGTCATCAACCTCATGGCCATCTATTTTTTTTTTTTTTTTACATCTAATCCACTTCCTATAAATGAAGATGACTTAAAAGTAAAACATAAAGTGTTTCTAACATATATTCTTCTGTTCATAACACCTGCAAAACAAAAGATCTAAAAAATATTTAGACATTAAAACAGTATCTTAATCATGGATTGCACTACCTTTGTTGCAGTCATGTATTATTTATATAAAATTCTATATTTCATCAAAAGCATGCTATTGATTAAAAGAAAAAGACCCTACTAATTTTCTTTCTTTAATCATCTTTCTGTTTACTTACTCTCTTTTGAGGCAGTTTATAACTTCAGCTATATTTTCCTGTCACCATTTGGAGTAAAATTCCACACAGAAATATTCATTTTCTCTAGAACATCACTGAATATGTCTTGTTAAACTCAGAATGACCTTCATGTTGATGGAGCTGATGGCTAATTTCCAATCCTCTTACACAGTCAATTGATATTATTAAATTTATTAGATCATTTCCTCTTTTTCAAACATTTTTTTTTTTCACTTGAGTTCCATGACACTCAACTCTTCTGATATTTAAATAAAATTTTCTCATGGGTTGGCTTTTGATCTGGTAACTTCTCAATGTACATCTGACTAAAATTTAGATTCTACTTATTTGTTTATTTATTTTTGGCTGTGTTGAGTCTTTGTAGTTGTGGGGGTTTTTTCTCTAGTTGTGACAAGGTGGGGCTACTCTCTAGTTGTGGTGCACAGACTTCTTATGGCAGTGGGTTCTCTTGTGGAGTGCTGACTCTCGGTACATGGGCTTCAGTGGTTGTGGCTCTCAGGCTTAGCTGCTCTACACCATGTGGGATCTTCCTGAACAAGAGATTGAACCAGTGTCTCCTGCATTGACAGGCAGATTCTTTACCAGGGAAGCCCTACACCTGACTAAATTTTGGATTTTGCTAAAGATATCTGGCTTAAATCTTTTGACCTGTTTTCTTTTCTACCTATACTCATTCTCTAGGTTATCCCATATAGCCTCAAGGCTTAAAGCAACTTCCCTATCTCAGTCATAATCACTCCAACTTTTTTATCATTGCTTCCCCTTTTCTTTAATCCATCAGTAAATCATGTATGGGCTTCCCTGGTGCCTCAGATGGTAAAGAATCTGCCTGCACTGCAGAAGGCCTGGGTTCAATATTTGGGTCAGAAAGATGCTCTGGAGAAGGGAATGGCTATCCACTCTAGTATTCTTGCCTGGAGAGTTCCATGGAAAGAGCAGCCTGGTGGATTACAGTCCATGGAGTCAAAAGAATCAGGCACTACTGAGCGATTAACAAACTACTACCAAGTCCTGTCTGCTCCAGTTTCAATATGTATTTTTTCACATTTCCACTGTCACCAAATTCTTGTAAGTCAATAATACGATTCATCTTGATTGCAATAGTTTTCACAATTCTTTGCTTCTCTTCCACAATTCAGTTCTATCCATATTACAGTAGATGTAGCCATTGGATGTGTCTGAAATCTTTACTCAATTCTCTCTATATGCTTTCCATCTGAATAAGTGCAAAGGCCAAAATCCTTACATTGGTTTGTGATATGGTTTTCCATTATCTTTCTTACCTCTCTCTGTCTAATTTCTCTTTTTCACTTGTTACACACTCTTCACCTATCTCTACCCACCCTCCTCCAGTATTTTTGTGACTAAATTCTCTACCATCTTAAGGCTTTCTGTCAAATTTTACATTCAGAGTGAGGTCTGCCACTGACTAACCTACCTGAAAATAAACCTGTAAGTACTACCCTAATATCTAATCTCTATCCCCCTTGACTGTTTCATTTCTATCCACAGTACATTTATTACATCAACATACATTTTGCTTTTTATTTTGGTTTTCTTTATTGAATGTTTTCCATTCTAGAATGTGAGCTTATTGAGGATGGGAATTTTTTGGTACATTTCATCCTCTGTGGTTAAACCATGCCTCACACATGGGTGGAATTTAATAAGTATTTTTTAGAGAATAAAATTGGGGTAATATGGTATAATTTATGCATTTTTGCAGAAAAAATACCTATGCAAGCATGTACAGAAATATTAAAAAATAAAAAAAACAATGTCTAAGTATTCTATAATGTCAATGTATTTAAAAATCAAATCTATTGATCTAAGTAAAATATGTCATAATAGTTTAATAATTATAAATTATATAATAATAACTATATAAGAAATAGATTAATTTGAAAAGTTTTGAGAGATTTTTTTTCTTTTTACCCCTAAACTTTAAACTTTTTATTTTGTGTTGGGATATAGTCAATTAAAAATTTTGTGTTCATTTCAGATTTTGAGGATATGAAGAAATCATTTTTATCTAATGTTTTACAAGGTTATGGAATTTTAAAGTTTTAAAAAGGCTATATATAAAATAATTTTAGAATACTTTTGATATTTTAAGACTTGCTTTTCAATATCCATCAGGATATTCTCCATGTTCTACACTCCTGGTAGAGGTAGGTAACATTTTTTTTCACCTGTTATGAAAGTTTGAAATAATCATCATAAATCTAACTAATAATGGAAACTCCATTTCATAGATATTAAAGTATTGCATAAAACATCTCCAAAATGCAATTTTTTATTACATATGAGATGTGAAATATAAACTTTTGGTTTACTTTTCAAATAGAGAGCACTAAAATTTTTAATTCAAAATGATCAATAAGTAATAGGAGTATTACCCACCATTTTCACTTCTTAAACTGACACTCAAAATTTTTTATTATTTGTACTAAGTATGAGAACAAAAAAGAGAATTAAACATTGATTCCCAATAAATTGAAAGGGTTAATGTTTTCTTTAGCAAAGAAACTTGTGAAGAAACTCAAAGTAGACTGGTATATTTTAAAATGGTTATTGATGTCTCAAAAACACACAGTGCTATAGGTTTAGAAATGAAGCCTTGTAGAAGAAAAAAAAAAAAAAAAGAAAAAATAGCTCCTTGAGAGAAGGTGATAATATTATCTTTCAAATAGCTGAATAAGTAATGCACATTTTAAATGAAAGTTGATGATGTAGTGACAATATAGTTTCTACTAAAATGAACTACTTACCTACTTTATTTAAGATAGAATTTGATTCATTAAAAAGCATTTGAGACTTCAGAATGAAAGACTGTGGTAGCTGTAAAATTATTTAGTTCAGTTCCGTTCAGTTGCTCAGTCATGTCCTACTCTTTGTGACCCCATTAACCACAGCACACCAGGCCTCCCTGTCCATCACCAACTCCCGGAGTTTACTCAAACTCATGTCCATCGAGTCGGTGATGCCATCCAGTCATCTCATCCTCTGTCATCCCCTTCTCCTCTTGCCCCCAATCCCTCCCAGCATCAGGGTCTTTTCCAATGAGTCAACTCTTCGCATCACGTGGCCAAAGTATTGAAGTTTCAGCTGCAACATCAGTCCTTCCAATGAACACCCAGGACTGATCTCTTTAGGATGGACTGGTTGGATCTCCTTGTAGTCCAAGCAACTCTCAAGAGTCTTCTCCAACGCTACAGTTCAAAAGCATCAATTTTTCAGCACTCATCTGTCTTCACAGTCCAACTCTCACATCCATACGTAAGATTATTATCCACATACAAACGAATAATTTAAGAAGAAAACACCTGCACAAGATCTTTACTTTCATTTTTTGGTATTGTTAAATCTTGGAAAATATGATCTTGACTTCAAATTATTTGGATGATCAAATCATAGTTCTACAGGTGACTTAATAAATGGATTCTTCTATTGAGGCCTAGTTAATACGTAAGTATTATGACATGACTTTTCCTTGATAACCAGGAACTCTATAATGGCTTATCATTTAACTTCTTAACTTCTCCCTGGTGGCTCAGATGGTAAAGCCTCTGCCCGCAATGCGGAAGACCTGGGTTTCAATTCCTAGTTCAGGAAGATCCCCTGGAGAAGGAAATAGCAACCCACTCCAATACTCTTGCCTGGAAAATCCCATGGGCAGAGGAGCCTGGTAGGCTACAGTCTAAGGGGTTGCAAAGAGTTGGACACAACTAAGTGACTTCACTTTCTTTCTTTCTTAGGCAAAATAAGCCATTATAGAGTTCCTGGTTATCAAGGGAAAGAATTTTTTGGGGAAAAAAAGTGACTTGATAGATTTTCAGAAGGCTAAGGAGATGAATATATTTTAAAGAAAGTGAAGGTCTTGATTTGAATCCCAACTTTGCCTATCTACATTTGCATGATCTTGGAAAAATCATTTATCATGTCTCAGTGTCAGAGTTTTCATATGGATAACAAGGTTAACAAGCCCAAGTCAAAGTATCTTGAGAAAATGCATGTGAAAATTCAATGTAAAAAGCACAGTGTTTATAGGAATATGTGTTAGTATCATAAAGAAAGGTACTTAGAAATATTTGTGATCATTGAGTAAGTTATTCATGAAGTAAAGCTGTAAGTAAAGGTATTATATATGCTCCCTGTGCCCTTGGTTTACATGTGATAGGTATCATTGAGAAGTTAATAGCTATTTTTAGAGATTAGGAGAGGTAGGATTGGTTTTTCAGGTTTACAGTACCAAGGCTATTTTCTAGATGATGTCAAGAACTCAGATGAAAAAAGGATAGTTTGTTGTTTTTTTTTTTTTCCTCCTAATTTGGGGCATTGTAAGGATTCCACAAATTTCAGTTGCTTCTTCAACTAGTGCCAGTCAACCATTTCAAGTGAATTTTTCACTCAGACTAGTTGATTTTCTGGCCCATTAAGACAGCTGATTCAATTCAAGTGAGTTTATACAGCTTAATCCCCCATGCATGTTGATGTCCTACCAAGTGGCAGCAGGCCACAGTTACAGGTAATCTTTCATGTAATTCTCTTATCTCTACTTGATATTTCTTTGGGTTTTAATATGGGGTTGAGAGTGAGATTGCTTTGGGGCCTGAAGTCCTTGGAACTGCATCATTGATTCCAATGCTGAAAAGGATAGCTAGAAAGCCAGCAAATTTAATTTTTTTCTTTTCATGAAAGCATGTCTCTGTTAACAGAGAGCTGGCTTGAGTTCCACTGTTAGGTTCTGCTTCAAGTTAAGATATAAAGTTGCACCACTTGCCTTTGAAGTGCTTTGGATTTTGGAAAATTTATTATTTTTTTTACTTTACTGACTTTAAGAAGATGATAAAGGATTTTAGGTCAATTGATATATATGGAATGGATACATCTGTTTAGTGATTTATTGATTTCAATAAATATGTCCAGAAAAATCTGATAAGGGCAAAACTGTCTACAGGATTATCAATTACTTTTGCATGGTATTATAGATTATAATAAAGAGTTTGGATTTTACACTAAGTACAACAAGAAATCAACAGTAAGAGAATGACATTGTCTTGGTTACATTTTTAAAAGATTTTTCTGGCTACTTTGTGGAGGATGGGTTGCAAAGAAATATGAATGGAAATAGGAGATTATTTAAGATGCTCTTGCACTAATATAAATGAAAGATTAGGGTGAGGTTGAGAGCAATGGAAAAGGTGGAAATGTTTATATTCTACACATTCTTTGCAAGTGGGAACTGAAATGTGATGTGAGCAGATTGGTTGTAGAGTTCAGTTCAGTTGCTCAGTTCTATCCGACTCTTTGTGACCCCATGAACTGCAGCACGCCAGGCCTTCCTGTCCATCACCAACTCCCGGAGTTTACTCAAACTCACGTCCATTGAGTCAGTGATGCCATCCAACCATCTCATCCTCTGTCGACCCCTTCTCCTCCTGCCCTCAATCTTTCCCAGCATCAGGGTCTTTTCAAATGAATCAGCTCTTCACATGATGTGGCCAAAGTATTGGAGTTTCAGCTTCAACATCAGTCCTTCCAATGAACACCCAGGACTGATTTTTAGGATGGACCTGTTGGATGTCCTTGCAGTCCAAAGGACTCTCAAGAGTCTTCTCCAACACCACAGTTCAAAAGCATCAATTCTTCGGTGCTCAGCTTTCTCTATAGTCCAACTCTCACATCCATACATGACTACTGGAAAAAACATAGCCTTGACTAGACGGACCTTTGTTGACAAAGTAATGGCTTTGCTTTTTAATATGCTGCCTAGGTTAGTCATAACTTTCCTTCCAAGGAGTAGAGAGTAAAGAGCAAAGAATTATGGTTGAGTTGTAGGCTCTTCGAGATGAAGAGAGTAAGAGATGGAAAAAATTGTACAACCAAAGTAGAAGTTTGTGTGTATATGTGTGCTCAGTTGTATCCAACTCTTTATGACCCCATGGACTGTAGCCTACCTGGTTCTTCTGTCCATGGGATTTCCAGTCAAGAATACTGGAGTGGGTTCCCATTTCCTACTCTAGGGGATTTTCCCTATCCACGGATCAAACACATGTCTCTTTTATTTCTGCGTTTGCAGGCAAACTCTTTAGCACTAGCACCACCTTGGAAGCCCAAAGCAGGTTTAAGGATAAATTAATTAAATGTTCTCTTTAGAATAAGTTATATTTGTGATGATTGAGTGGAAATGTTAGGTGATTGGTTGAATATATGAACTTAGATTTCAAGGAAGTGTTTAGGCTTCTGATAGGAATTTGCAAGCTGTGTATTTTAAGCCATGAGGTGGATTAAAATTGCAGAGAAAAAGAGAGGAGGAGAAAGAGAACAAATATAAAATGGAAGAAAGCCAAGGATATGGTCCAGAAATTCTTCAGCATTTAAGGTTTGGGCCGATGAGGAGTTAATAAGGAGATTAAGAAGATATTGGAGAGACAGTAAATTTTGTTATTACAGAGAACAAGAAGAGAAAATGCTAATATAAAGATAGAAAGGGAGAGGTCCAGTAGCTCAAATGTGGTTAAGAAATTCTTAAGGAATGGGAAGAGAGAGGATTCTGGGTTTGTCAGTATAAACTCCCTATGAATTTTCTAATGTCAATGAAGTCTAAGCCACCAGGAACACCCAAGTGGCAATAGCAAACTTTTACTGAAATGTGATGAAGATATAATATGAGGTAAAGAAGTAGACACTGAAGGAGCAAACCATTTTTATTAATTCTGATGGACTTACTGTCAACAATAGGGACAATAAGAAATATGAAAAAAAATAAATTTTTTTAGAATATACTGAAATAAGATATCAATATTAAGATAATATTTGAGTGATTTTTATGAAGGGAATTATAATTTGTTTATAACTATTTACTCCATTTTTAGTATTTGGTAGACATTTTGCTATGTATGTGGTTATTAGCATCTGAACTCTACGAGGGGTAAGGGAGAAAAAGGAAAAACTCTGGGTAGAGTTATCTGTGAGACAAGAGACATGTCAAAAGAGTCAGTGAAGTTTTAAACTATGAGGTATATAGTATAAAATCTTTGTCTCTCCCAATAACAATTAGTAAAATTGACTTTTCTCAGTAATGTGGTAAAGAATGAATTTTCTTTTGGTGATATGAGAACTTTAGGACTTACTTGCCTTCAGGTTTATCACTTGCCTTTCTTTTTCTCTGCGTGACCTCAGAGCTGATCTCTGCAGGCTCCTTTCACAGTCTTCTTTATTAACTAGCTTCTGCTGTCTTTTGCAAATGGGAAGCACCGACAGGAACAGGGGAAAAGTGGAAGGACATGCTGTGTTTCACTGTCCAATCACCCTCTTTTGGGGGTATGTCCAGCAGTGACTGAATCCCCCCCCATGGGTTTGGCTCTGACCATATAGATCTCCCTTGGTTCTGAGTTGTTTCCTTATCTCTTTGTCCTTCTAGCCTAATAGTGGTAGCATCTACTATCTTCCTTGAGTTCACAGTTTTGTCATCAACTCTGTAACAAATTCATTGTATTAATTCCATCTGTTTGAAGTAGTTAAAATTGGCTTCTTTTTGTTAACTTGTATCCTGACTGATAAAGAGAATATAAATATATATATATGTATGTATATATATACACCCTATATACACACACATGATATAATATGATATAGCTATATTTATAGCTGACAATATTAATAACAGGACATTTAATTGTCATTCCTGATGAAGAATTGTTTTAATATAATTTCAACATAGCTATGGATTATCAAATATACTGAAATCAGAACTTACAATCTTCTTTTTGTCTTCTCACTAATTTTTAATACAATTCTTTCTTTCAAAGATGCAATTTTAATGCTACTTGTGATGTTTAAATGGCAACACACTTACTAGATATTTCCCCTAGTGTTTCCCTTCATTATCTGAACTAAAGCTTATTTGCTGGAATTTTTTTTTTCCTTTCTCCTCTCCATAGTTCTTTCTCTCTGAATTTATAAAACTTTACTACCTTGATAATCTTTCTTTCCTAGTAACTTTTCCTCTTTTCTGGTTCACATTTATCTGGGCATTATAGCAACTAATGTTTACTTCATATTTATGGCTAACTCATCCTTGCCTCTCTCTTCAGATTAGCACTGGAATATATTTTCAAATTTCTACACCTCAAGCATTTTCCCTTAACTTGAGAAGCTTTGGTGAGAGAGTTTTAAAAAGAAATATAGCCATTTATTTTTTGCAAACTTTAAGAATGTTTTAATTGTGCCTGTTGACCAAATGTTATGGTGTTTATTTTATATGAATAAGTGTAGTGAATAATCCCTCCCAGTGTAGAACTATAATTTATTAATAGAAACAACAGAAAATAAATTCCAGATTGATAATAAAACTGAACAAAGATAGAGAAAACTGTACAAAAAATCATTAGTAGGCAGACGTAGTGAGTTTTGCAGATCTTCAGGATGGGGCAAGATCAGTGGAATGATTGCTTGGGACACATACAAATGATGAGAATTAACTCTCAGAGAAAAAAATAGAAAATTATGATTGAAATCATAGAGTGGGAGAGAGAGATCTATAATTAAATCCAAGATAAGCTATTTAGTAACCATGTGGCCAAGAGCAAGATACTTGACATTTATGAATCTTAAATTCTTCTACTGAAAAACGAGATTGACATTGGTGGGTGTTGGGAGGATTAAATGAAATTCAGTAGGAGACTGTAAAATAACTGTCACAGTCACTAACCCATAAACAGCTCTAAAAAAACAGTAGCTGCCATTATTATTAGTGGGTCAAACTGGTTGATTTTATAGGCCTTCCTACTATAAGGGTCTGTAATTATATACTTTTACTAAAACAAAACTTACTTGAGACTCAAAATTATATTTTAGGACATGGCAAAAATAAATGCAAATAGTTATTTAACCATCAGAAATAGTGTTATGAGGGACATTAATGTCTCTCTCTGTAATTTACATACAGATGCAACTCAATATCTATATGTATATCCAGATTTAGGTCTACTTAAGTGGAGTCTAAATATCCTTTAACAGTTTACAAATCAATATGTAAAATTAAGGAGGAAGAAAAAAGTCTTTTTCATGATGTTATATTTTGGATTTACTAAATAAACATTAGAAATTTGAGTTTATAGGTGAAATTCACTTTTTTATAGAATAATATCAAAAAGGTAGACCATAAAAATTGGTGAAGACAACACTAATTTACTTGTCTTAAGGTAACCAAGAACTTAAACTCTGTGTTATTGATCCCCTTAACCATATTAGAAATGCATATCATCTTCATTTTTACAGATGAAGAAACAGGTTTAAGAAGGTTTAACAAGTTCCCAAAGCTTTAATAAATAAACACATTCAGATGAATTCAGGTTTCAGCTTTTAATGTCTAGGTTTGTTCTTAATCCCTTCGCAGTTGTACACAAAAGAATTGCTCAAAATTGGTAGAGTCTACATATTTATACATAAAAGGTCAATTCAAAGAGATAAAAATTCAAGATTTTTTATTTGTTGTTTTTCAATTTAAAAGTTGGTCCTATCTCTCGATTTTAGATTACATCTTCTAGTTAACTGCATTAGAGTTTAAAGTGAACAAAAGATGAAGTGCATGACATAGTGTTGACTTCTTCCAATGGACCTTTTCCCCAACATTGCTCTCTACCCCTGTCAACTTCCCTTCACCAAACATGCAGCCCTGTTCACGTTCTCTCATACATGTTCTGGCCTGGCTATAGGATGAAGATGCTTGAAAAATACAGGGATTCCAAACCAAGTACAAATTTCCCCATGAAAGTGAAAGTTGCTCAGTCATGTCTGACTCTTTGCTACACCCGCCCCCACCCCCAACCCATACAGTCCATGGAATTCTCCAGGCCAGAATACAGGAGTGGGTAGTCTTTCACTTCTCCAGGGGACCTTCAAAACCCAGAAATCAAACCCAGGTCTCCCACATTGCAGGCAGATTCCTTACCAGCTGAGCCACAAGGGAAGAGGTGGATTATTTACCAACTGAGCTATCATAGATTTTATATTGGAATATAGTAGAATATAGTTCATAATCTGACTGTGGCTCAGATCATGAACTCCTTATTGCCAAATTCAGACTAAAATTGAAGAAAGTAGGGAAAACCAATAGACCATTCAGGTATGAATTAAATCAAATCCCTTATGATTATACAGTGGAAGTGAGAAATAGATTTAAGGGATTAGATCTGATAGACAGAGTGCCTGATGAACTATGGATGGAGGTTCATGACAAAGTACAGGAGACAGGGATCAAGATCATCCCCAAGAGAAAGAAATGCAAAAAAGCAAAATGGCTGTCTGAGGAGGCCTTACAAATAGCTATGAAAAGAAGAGAAATGAAAAGCAAAGGTGAAAAGGAAAGATATAAACATCTGAATGCAGAGTTCCAAAGAATAGCAAGAAGAGATAAGAAAGCCATCCTCAACCATCATTGCAAAGAAATAGAGGAAAACAATAGAATGGGAAAGACTAGAGATCTCTTCAAAAAAATTAGAGATATCAAGAGAACATTTCCTGCAAAGATGGGCTCAATGATGGACAGAAATGGTAGGGACCTAACAGAAGCAGAAGACCTTAAGAAGAGGTGGCAAGAATACACAGAAGAACTGTACAAAAAAGATCTTCATGACCCACATAATCACAAAGGTGTGATCACTCACCTAGAACCAGACATCCTGGAATGTGAAGTCAAGTAGGCCTTAGGAAGCATCACTACAAACAAAACTAGTGGAGGTGATGGAATTCCAGTTGAGCTTTTTCAATCCTAAAAGGTGATGCTGTGAAAGTGCTACACTCAGTATGTCAGCAAATTTGGAAAACTCAACAGTGACCACAGGACTGGAAAAGGTCAATTTTCATTCCAATCGCAAAGAAATGCAATGCTAAAGAATGCTCACTACCACACAATTGCACTCATCTCACATGCTAGTAAAGTAATGCTCAAAATTCTCCAAGCCAGGCTTCAGTAATACGTGAACTGTGAACTTCCAAATATTCAAGCTGGATTTAGAAAAGGCAGAGGAACCAGAGATCAAATTACAAACATCTGCTGGATCATCAAAAAAGCAAGAGAGTTCCAAAAAAACATCTATTTCTGCTTTATTAACTATGCCAAGCCTTTGACTGTATAGATCACAATAAACTGTGGAAAACTGTGAAAGTGATGGGAATATCAGACCACCTGACCTGCCTCTTGAGAAACCTATATGCAGGTCAGGAAGCAACAGTTAGAACTGGACATGGAACAACAGACTGGTTCCAAATAGGAAAAGGAGTACATCAAGGCTGTACATTGTCACCCTGCTTATTTAACTTATATGCAGAGTACATCATGAGAAATGCTGGGCTGTATAAAGCACAAGCTGGAATCAAGATTGCCAGGAGAAATATCAATAACCTCAGATATGCAGATGACACCACCCTTATGGCAGAAAGAGAAGAAGACCTAAAAAGCCTCTTGATGAAAGCAAAAGAGGAGAGTGAAAAAGTTGGCTTAAAGCTCAACATTAGAAAACGAAGATCATGGCATCCGATCCCATCACTTCATGGCAAATAGATGGGGAAACAGTGGAAACAGTGGCTGACTTTATTTTTTGGGCTCCAAAATCACTGCAGATGGTGATTGCAGCCATGAAATTAAAAGAGACTTACTCTTTGGAAGGAAAGTTATGACCAACCTAGACAGCATATTAAAAAGCAGAGACATTACTTTGCCAACAAAGGTCCATCTAGTCAAGGCTATGGTTTTTCCAGTAGTCATGTATGGACGTGAGAGTTGGACTATAAAGAAAGCTGAGCACTGATGAATTGATAATTTTGAACTGTGGTGTTGGAGAAGACCCTTAAGAGTCCCTTGGACTGCAAGGAGATCCAACCAGTCCATCCTAAAGTATATCAGTCCTGGATGTTCATTGGAAGGACTGATGTTGAAGCTGAAACTCCAACACTTTGTCTACCAGATTCAAAGAACTGATCATTTGAAAAGACTCTGATGCGGGGAAAGATTGAGGGCAGAAGGAGAAGGGGACGACAGAGGATGAGATGGTTTGATGGCATCAACCATCCAATGCAGATGAGTTGGGTGAACTCTGGGAGTTGGTGATGGATAGGGAGGCCTGATGTGCTGCGGTTCATGGAGCCTCAAAGAGTTGGACACGACTGAGTGACTGAATTGAAACTGAAATAGTTGATTAATGATGTTGTGATAGTTTCAGGTGCTCAGCAGAACAACTCAGTCATACATATACATGTATCTGTTCTCCCCCAAACTCCCCTCCCATTCAGGCTGCCACACACCACTGAGCAGAGTTTCTTGTGCTATACAATAAGTCCTTATTTTTTATCCATTTTAAATATAGTAATGTGTACATGTCAGTATTTCATGATAGTATTAGTGTTACAGAAATGCAGCCAAGAGAATACAAAGAATTTCCATGTGTGTCTCACCCAGTTTCTATTGTTACTAGTATCTAATGCTCATATGGTACAGTTCTCATAGGAAACAGCTCAACATTTTTAAAAAAAATGTATTAACTTAATTACATATCTTACTCAGATTTATTCAGTTTTTGCTTAACATCATTGCTCTGTGCCAGAATCCCTTCCAGAACATCATATTACATTTAGTTATCATATTGTCTTAGGCCCTTCTGGACTGTAATTGTTTGTTATAGTACTTTCTTTGTGTTTCATGACCTGGATAGCTTTGAGGAATATTGGCCAAGTGTACTGTAGAATGTTCCTCCACTGAGGTTTGCTTTTTTTCCATGGTCATACTAGGTCGTGGTTTTTGAGGAGACAGGCCACAGAGGTAAAAATATCAGTTTGATCTCATCACATTGAGTTATGGTGTCAGTATTACTTATCATGGTGATTTTAACCATGATCACCTGGCTGAGGTAGTGTTTACAAAGTTTTTCCACTACAAAAATTTTTTTTCACCCTTTCCACCCTACTCTTGAGAAGGAAGCCACTATGAGCATCCCACTCTTAAAGGGTTCTTCTGAATAGATTTATCCATTATCTTTGATGCCTTTGATTTTTAATAGGAAAATTTCATTGCAGATACACATCTTTCAATACAATATTTTGGCCCATGATTATATGGAGATATGTGTGTGCATGCTCAGTCACTTCATTCATGTCTGACTGCAAACCTATGGGCTGTAGTCTGCCAGGTTCCTCTGTCCATGGGATTCTCCAGGCAAGATTACTGGAGTGAACTGCCATGCCCTCCTCCAGGGGATCTTCCTGACCCAGGGATGGAACCCACATCTCCTGCATTACAGGCAGATTCTTCACCCACCAAGCCATCTGGAAAGCCACTTATATGGAGGTATCTACAGCCAAAACTCTTTAAACACTTCAAACAAAAGGATGCTCTGGACAAGTCTCAAATTGCATTTCAAAGGCAATTGTTCAGTTCAGTTCAGTTCAGTAGCTCAGTTGTGTCTGGCTCTTTGTGACCCCATGGACTGCAGCACATCAGGCCTCCCTATCCATTGCCAACTTCCAGAGTTCACTCAGACTCATGTCCATTGAGTCGGTGATGTCATCCAATCATCTCATGCTCTGTCGTCCCCTTCTCCCACCTTCAATCTTTACCAGCATCTAGGTCTTTCTAAATGAGTCAGTTCTTCCCATCAGATGGCCAAAGTATTAGAGTTTCAAAATCAGCATCAGTCCTTCCAACGAATATTCAGTACTGATTTCCTTTAGGATGAACTGGTTGGATGTCCTTGCTGTCCAAAGGACTCTCAAGAGTCTTCTCCAACACCACAGTTCAAAATCATCGATTCTTCAGCACTCAGCTTTCTTTACAGTCCAACTCTCACATCCATACATGACTACTGGAAAAACCATAGCTTAGGCTAGACAGACCTTTGTTGGCAAAGTAATGTCTTTGCTTTTTAACATGCTATCTAGGTTGGTCATAGTTTTTCTTCCAATGAGCAAGCTTCTTTTAATTTCATGGCTGCAGTCACCATCTGCAGTGATCTTGGAGCCCAAAAAAATAAAGTCAGCCACTGTTTCCACTGTTTTCCCATCTATTGGCTATGAAGTAATGGGACCAGATGCCATGATCTTAGTTTTCTGAATGTTAAGCTTTAAGCCAACTTTTTCACTCTCCTGTTTCACCTTAATCAAGAGGCTCTTTAGTTCTTCTTTGCTTTCTGGCATAAGGTTGGTGTCATCTGCATATCTGAGGTTATTGATATTTCTCCTGGCAATCTTGATTCCAGCTTGTGCTTCTTCCAGCCCAGCGTTTCTCATGATGTACTCTGCACATAAGTTAAATAAGCAGGGTGACAATGTACAGCCTTGACATACTGTTTTCCCTATTTGGAACCAGTCTGTTGTTCCAAGTCCAGTTCTAACTGTTGCTTCCTGACCTGCAAGAGGTTTCTCAAGAGGCAGGTCAGGTGGTCTAGTATTCCCATCTCTTTAAGAATTTTCCACAGTTTATATTTGTGATCTACACAGTCAAAGGCTTGGCATAGTTAGTAAAGCAGAAATAGATGTTTCTCTGGAACTCTTGCTTTTTTGATGATATAGCAGATGTTGACAATTTTATCACTGGTTCCTCTGCCTTTTCTAAATCCAGCTTGAATATCTGGAAGTTCATAGTTCACGTATTGCTGAAGCCTGGCTTGGAGAATTTTGAGCATTACTTTACTAGCATGTGAGATGAGTGCAACTGTGCAGTAGTTTGAGCATTCTTTGGGATGGATGGAATTCATTTGGGATTGGAATGAAAACTGACCTTTTCCAGTCCTTTGGCCACTGTTGAGTTTTCCAAATTTGCTGACATGATGAGTGCAGCACGTTCACAGCATCATCTTTTAGGATTTGAAAAAGCTCAACCGGAATTCCATCACCTCCACTAGTTTTGTTCATAGTGATGCTTCCTAAGGCCTACTTGACTTCACATTCCAGGATGTCTGGCTCTAGGTGAGTGGTCACACCATTATGATTACGTGGGTCATGAAGATCTTTTTTTGTACAGTTCTTCTGTGTATTCTTGCCACCTCTTCTTAAGGTCTTCTGCTTCTGTTAGGTCCATTCCATTTCTGTCCTTTATTGCAACAAATGCAGCTGTAGAATGCCGGTATTGTATGGCCATGTCATGAGGAGTGCTAGACTCCCCAGTGTCCTGCGCTGTAAGGTATTGTCAGTATGTGCTTTTCTAGAACATATTTTCTTTATTCTTTAGTTCTGTTTAGTTCTTTACTCTTCCTGGTTTTGTAATAAATAGTTCCAAATATTTGGAAAACAATTGTAGAAAGTAGTGAGGAATGTAGCACACTGGGTAAGAAAATTAAGTCACTGTAAAAAGAAAAAAAAGGGGGGGGGGCATTAAGGTCAATCATTTGCTAACAACTGTATTCTTTGGTAATCAGTAAGTTGTTGTTCTAAGTGTTTTACTGTAATCTTTGATAGTATATTTGTATATATAGGTATCATATGTCAGATTTATGAACTTCACCAGGGGTTTTTGATTGATTAGACTACTAGAAAACATAAAAAAAAAAGAAACTTACTTCCTTCTAGCCTATTTTCAGGGGAAAAAAAAATTGATTTTCAGGATGGCTTACCAAAGTAAGTGGTATATCTCTACTGGTCTTCTAGGAGAGAATATATAGCCATGCTTAAACAGTACTCTGGTAAATATTGAAGCAGTTATTTGAAAAGTTGTTCAGTGAGAGGAGTTACTTGACACTAGTTATAAATAACTGGTCTCCCACACTGGACACACTGATTCTTAAAGTCAATCTGTATTATAGCATTCTCTAAATGAATAGTGTTCATGTTTGGAAAACTTCAATAATTATCTCCTCACTCCCAGGCTAACACTAGACTGTGGGGTTATGCAGGTCAAGGAGCAACAGTTAGAACCAGACATGCAACTACAGACTGGTTCCAAATAGGGAAAACAGTATGTCAAGGCTGTACATTGTCACCCTGCTTATTTAACTTATATACAGGGTACATCATGTGAAATGCCTGGCTGGATGAAACACAAGCTGAAATCAAGATTGCCAGGAGAAATATCAATAACCTCAGTTATGCAGATTATACCACTCATGATAAAAAGCAAAGAGGAACTAAAAAGCCTCTTGATGAAAGTGAAAGAGGAGAGTGGAAAAGGTGGCTTAAAACTTAACATTCAAAAAACAAAGATCATGGCATCCAGTCCTTTCACATCATGGCAAATATATGGGAAAACAATGGAAATAATGAGAGACTTTATTTTCTTGGGCTCCAAAATCACTGTAGTTGGTGACTGTAGCCATGAAATTAAAAGATGCTTTCTCCTTGGAAGAAAAGCTCTGACAAACCTAGACAGCATATTAAAATGTAGAGTCATTACTTTGCCAACAAATGTCCATATAGTCAAAGCTATGGTTTTTCCAGTAGTCATGTACAAATGTGAGAGTTGGCCTATAAAAAAGCTGAGCACCAAAGATTTGATGCTTTTGAACTGTGAAGTTGGAGAAGGCTCTTGAGATTCCCTTAGACTGCAAGGAGAGCCAACCAGTCCATCCTAAAGGAGATCAGTCCTGAGTGTTCATTGGAAGGACTGATGTTGAAGCTGAAACTCCAATACTTTGGCCACCTTATTCAAAGAGCTGACTCTTTTGAAAAGACCCTGATGCTAAGAAAGATTGAAGGTAGGAGGAGAAGGGGATGACAGAGGATGTGATGATTGGATGGCATCACCAAATCGATGGACATGAGTTTGAGCAAGCTCCAGGAGGTGGACAGGGAAGCCTCACATGCTGCATTCTATGGGGTCTCAAAGAGATGGACTCAACTGAGTGACTGAACTGAGCTCAACTGAAAACATTTTTTGAGGGGGGAGGGTAGAGCAATAAACTTTTAAATCATGGCATTAACAATTGTTTTATTTAACGTTTACTTTTCAATGGTTTCACATGACTCCAGTCCTTCCAAAATAGTTGTTTTAGAAAAAAAATAACCATACCGTTAAAATCTTGCATTGCAAGAACCCATCTACAAATGTATAGAGTTCTCCACAACTTGCCACATATGATTTCTGTATTTTTTCTTGGATTGTTTTCCCTGACCTGAATACTCTTTTCTCTCTCTTGACAAAAAGCTCTCCTATCTCTCAGCTTTTTTATCATTATTTTTCCTCTGAAACTTTCCACTGCCCTCTTTGAAAGTAAGTTTGCCTAGCCCAGTTGCTACATTCAAACTCTAGATATTGTATTGCTGCCCAAGTGACTCAGTGGTAAAGAATCTGCCTGCCAATGCAGGAAACTGGAGTTCGATCTCTTAATCAGGAAGATCCCTGGAGAAGGTAATGGCAACAACACACTCCAGTATTCTTGCCTGGGAAATTCCATGGACAGAGGAGCCTGGCAGGCTACAGTCCATGAGGTCTCAAAACAGTTGAACATGATTTAGCAACAGAGCAATAAACAACAATACGTATACTCTGCATTTCCTGGAACAATGTAAATGCTTAATCACATTTATTAAATTAATGAACCATAACAATAACATAAATACAATTTTAACATTTATATTTATTTAGTTACCTTTTTTAAGTTTTCCTATGATCTCTATAACTAAGTAGTACCTGCATCAACAATATTATGCCTTATAATACACATCACTGCATATTTTAAAAATTATAAACTCATATAGGATGATGGTAAAATAGTTTTTCTTTAAAATAAATAATATAATGACAAATTGTTATATTGTTTTTGCAGTCACTTATAAGATATACTATTAAACTAAAAAAAAAACAAATCTTCCCTGAGCTGCTTAGATGATTTCTCTGCACACTGGAGCAAGGGATTGATAAATGTTATGGCATCTGAACCTGATGTAGCTAGTATAGCTGCAAATGTAATTCATAGTCATTTAAATATCTAATCCCTGTGATTTGCTGAACTCTTTGACTCAATGATTTACCTCACTAGTGAATTACAGATTGATTTTGAGTCATATTAAAGGTATTTCTGTTAAAAATGTAGATTTTAGTTCCTCCAATGTCATCTTATCTTCATATTTTAGTACTTATTGAAAATAAATGTCCAAAGAAGATTTTTGCTGAACCACTCATTATTTTTTGAGCCTATTAAATCTGTGTCTTGATGCAATTGTACTCTTAAACAAATGCACAATCTATTTGTTCACTTTTAATTTAACAATTGAACACACTTGCCAACTATACCTTAGTGTTTTCTGATAAAAGTACCTAAAATAAGTATAGCCAAATATGAGAATTCCATTGATTTATGTAATCTCATGTTAATAGTTTTCATATTATTCCACATGCTCAAATTAATACCCACAAGTGTTCTATTGGCTACTTTAAATGCTCTTCCACGTTGAGCAGCTTTCTCATTGAACTATCCATAATGACTTCTAAATGCTTTCCCTAAGAGGTTCAGGCTAATTCAGAACCCATCAGTGTGCATGGAAAGTTTAAATTATGTTTCTCAATATGCCTCACCTTGTACTTATCTGCACTAAATTTAATCTGTCATCACACTGCCCAATCACCCAACTTAATTAGATCCTTCTGGATTTCCTCATAATCCTGCCTGTTTTTTCACTAACCTAAGTAATGTTTGGTGATCAGCAGAAATTTAACACCTCACTATCTACTACATTCTCCAGATCACTCCTACAGTTTAATAGCCCTGCTGCTGCTTTCAGAATCTTGAACATCCTGCTTGATGCTGCTTCCTCTAGAGAAATATGCCCTCTTCATTTCAAATAGCTTAATCCATACCTAGCCATAAAAAAACATACACTTCTAATTTCACCAGTTTTATGTAAGCTGTCAGTACATTTTTAGGGAATTTCAAATTTAAAACATTTCCCCAAGTATGTATTGAAATGTCTATCATTTCAGAATATTATATAAGAATTGCATTGGGAGAAGATCCAGAATTAATAGAATGAGTTTTAGGATTTCATACAAGTGCAAGAATATCCTCTGTTTATTGTACTGTGGGGAGAGAAGGAGGAAATGAAATTTTACTCAGTACCTAGTAGTAGTTACTGCTATATATGCTTGGTATTGCCCCATGCACTTCATGTGGATGAACTCAATGAGAATTTTATCACATGATGTCAAATAGGGAAACAGAATTTCAGAGATGTTGATCCTAGTACAAAAACAGTTGTAAGCCTCCCCACTAGACCATACAATTTTCC
Organism: Cervus elaphus; assembly: GCF_910594005.1. Taxonomy (NCBI): domain Eukaryota; kingdom Metazoa; phylum Chordata; class Mammalia; order Artiodactyla; family Cervidae; genus Cervus; species Cervus elaphus. The sequence continues at coordinate 86,607,437 of NC_057834.1, read as the reverse complement.
AATTTATATATACAATTAATATATAGTTACTAAATTCATCCCTTATTTTATTATCTTTAACGCATTTTGAGAAATTTTATCATTTCTGTAAGTATAAACAAGATTAGTATATTCAGTCATTTTATGGTTTGTCATGTGGCATTATAGTGGATGGATTTTTCTGGAAATTTATTTCTAGAAAGTGTTTAATGATGGATTTATATTTTCTATGTCCCATAAATTGTATCTCAAATCATTCATTGTTAACAGATAATATATTTTTTGAATAGATGTCTGTTTAAACTTGTGTGTAATGAAAACTTTGTATTACTAATAACTAATATTTATATATTACATTAATACTATCAGGAAGCTCCTTGTATGGAAAGTTATGACCAACCTAGACAGCATGTTAAAAAGCAGAGACATTACTTTGCTAACAAAGGTCCATCTAGTCAAGGCTATGGTTTTTCCAGTAGTCATGTACGGATGTGAGAGTTGGGCCATAAAGAAAGCTGAGCGCTGAAGAATTGATGTTTTTGAACTGTGGTGTTGGAGAAGACTCTTGAGAGTCCCTTGGACTGCAAGAAGATCCAATCAGTCCATCCTAAAGGAAATCAGTCCTGGATGTTCATTGGAAGGACTGATGTTGAAGCTGAAATCCAATACTTTGGCCACCTGATGCAGAGAGCTGACTCATTTGAAAACACCCTGATTCTGGGAAAGATTGAAGGCAGGAGGAGAAGGGGATGACAGAGGATGAGATGGTTGGATGGCATACCGACACAATGGACATGGGTTTGGGTGAACTCTGGGAGTTGGTGATGGACAGGGAGGCCTGGTGTGCTGTGGTTAATGGGGTTGCAAAGAGTCAGACACGACTGAGTGACTGAATTGACTGAATACTATCAGGGCTCTTTTGACTGGGTCAAGAAAACAAACTCAAATTGACTAACAATAGAAATCTTCTAATTAGCTTACCTCTAACTAGCTTACTTAAATAATAAAAAGTCTTAATGCGGAGGAAGGTTTAATTCAAATGAGGCAAGAAAGCCCATCGCCCTCTATTTTTGGCTCAGTTCTCTACCATATTAGTTGTATGTCCAGGTGCCACATGATAGCAAAATGGCTACAGGCAAGTTCAAGTATGTCCTTCAAGGTTAAAACCTGGTGGTAGAAAACAGAATATCTCTTCTTCTATCTATAGCCTGGACAAAAGAATAATTTATTTTGTGGGGTTGAGTCATGTGTCCAATATTTTCCTTTTTTTCTGACTTTATTGAGATACTATTGACATATAAACATTATGTAAATGTAAGGTGTGCAAGATGATAATTTGATATACAAATATTTTGTAAAATTATTACTACAATAAGGTTAGTTAACATATCTAACACCATGTAGTTATCATTTGTGTGTGTGTATGTATGTATGCATTCAATAACATTAAAATTACATCTCCACTCTGAATGATGCAATTGGAATTAACTGTACCAAAGAACATAGCTCAAGAGTGAAGGAACTGGGCATTAGTTTGCTCTTAACAAATCTATACCATAAGTGGGGACAGGTTTCTTTCTGCAAAATCAGTGGTCCTGATAAGTGTGGACATATTGTAATAATAGGAATCATGTTTTTCCAATATTGCAGAACTCTTGTATCCTACAAATTCTCCCAACCAAGAGTTTTCCCTCTGGGTCTAAATCTTCATCATAATTATCACTTAACTAACACACTTACGTAACATTGTGTTGAAGTGAACTTTCATATATAGAATTTCAGATGTTCACGACACATAAAAACAAAATATTTTAGGTAAGAGAGTATGAATTGTCATTATTCAGGTCAAAAATTGGATCTCAGAGTTGATAAATAAGTAGATCTAGTCCCCTAGTTTGTATATCCTTGAGCCTAGACTGGATTGTAATTCTTTTTGACCTACACTCTGTGTTTTCTCCACTACAATATACTGCCTTATCCATTTCATATCCATGTAAGATTTTACTCTCCCATTTTGAACAGATATTAATCCAGCATTCTGTTTGCTAATTATCATGTCTGTCATAGACCATATTGAAGCAATTTATATAATTTAATCATGCCCTTATCATATAGCTACAACAATATTTAACCCCTTCTCTATTATTGAATATAAAGGGTGGTGTCAATTTTTTTTCCTACAAGTAACATAGCCATGAAGGTTTTGTACATAAATCTTTGTTCATGTCACCTTAGGAAAAATTACTTGAGAAGGAAATGCTGGTTTAGAGAGTATGAACATTTTAAAAGTTTTTGAAGTATAATGCCAAATTGCTTTCCAGAAAGGTTGTACCAATTTATGTTCCTGCCAGAAGTGAATGAACATTGCAGTTTTAATTTCCTTTGGGGTGGGGTTGGAATTAACAGTATCACATTTTTACAGTGCTCTGGGGGAATTTTACTGCCTCACCTCTGTGTTACTCTCATGACTACATGAGAGTTTTTATAATAAGAAAAGTACCAAATCAGGTGCTTCTAACTCAAAAAGGCAAAAAGCTTTTCTGATTCTCTCATAGATTGGCTAAAGGAGGGAAGAATGAAAGGCAAATCATTAGATTAGATACAGAGGTGAACCTAAAATGGGATTGTTATTTCACTGAGTGTTATTTCAAGTTTCTTCTGTTTTGCCCACAAGTCTTCCTTTTCACTAAACAAAATTCACATGAGAGTCTATCAAAGCAGACTGTGTATTTTCTGAGACTAGGACTGGGCCCATAATGCTTGCCTCTTCTGACTTGGCTTTGAGTACGGGAAGTGCAGAACATCAGAAAAGCAGCCTCTGCTGAAACTGTTTCCCCAGCTCCGGGAGTATTGTGCATGCCATCATCCAGGGATGCATTAGTTATGTTGAAAAAGCTCAGTTCTTAGAATACCCTTCATTATTTATTTAAATACACCTAGGATGACCCTCACAATAAGTTCATCTTTTTAAAAAATGTTTCTCGAGATTTCAGTGTCCTCATCAACTAGGATAATTGTTTAGTTGCAAGTTTCTAGACACTTACTGGGGACTTGTTGAAGCAGAATCTCCGGGTAGCCTACTCAAGAATCTGAATTTTTAGTAAGTGGTACTTCTCAGACATTAATGTACTAACAGATCTCCTGGATATCTTGGTCAATGCAGACTGTGATTCAGTTTTTCTGGGATGGGGCCAAGGATTTAGTGTTTCTAATAGGCCTCCAGATGGGGCCATGGGCTATACTTTGAGTGAATCACAGCAGTTTGAGAACCAAAACTTAAATTCATTTTCCACTCTCTACTTTAATCACTTTATATGATTAGTGAATCAGGAGGAATTGGTCTAAAAATAAGTGGTTTTAAAATTATTTTTAAATTTTAACACTATGAATTAAACCTGAGCAGAGATGCCACCACAAGCATACCAATAAAGCATAGGATTCTGGCAATGAGGACAACCAAAATTCATAAAGACTAGGGAAGAAGAAAAATTATTAAGATATTGTTGCCAGTAGTATAGTCCAAGTCATACAGGAGCCATAAAACACTTAAGGTAATTTTTCTCCTGATTCTTCCCCCTCCACAGTTAACGTCACTTGAAATCTCAGTCTTACTTATTCCTTAATGTTCTCTCCTTCACATGGTCCTTTGCCATTTATGCTTCTTTTTCTTTTGTTGGCTAAAATTTAAATTATATTATGAAGCAATTCTAGCCCTACTTATGAATACTACCTTGATTCTCTTTTAGCAGAGGTCAGGTATCTTATTAGACTTCTCATTTTTCAAAGAAAAATTATAATCCTACCTAAAATTGTCAGATGCATATGGACTATGTGAATCTCAGATACTTAAATGAAGTAAGATCTTGAATTCACTCTGGCCTTAAAACACTCTAAATAAAAATACTTAATAGCCTTTTAAGCAGATATATGTAGGAAATATGTGCACACTTATATGCCATAGTTTCTCTGGAATATCTACAGGCAGATTACCACACTAAGGCATTGAGAATTTAGTAACCAATAAAGTAAATTGCTTTAGATACTGTAAATATTGTTCCAGACATTTAAACAATCTATTTTTGTATTAAGTCAAATCATCAGAAATCTTGCTATCTATTCACAGTCATACTAAGGACTTGGATAATGTATGTTGAATATTATGTACTAATCCTTACTCTTAAGTATTTTTCAAAGAAAAAATACTCTTAAGTATTTTTTTTGTATATGTGTTATTTATTTTTCCAAGTAAAACTAGAGTGAAGGTGCAATTTTTTTTTTTCCATTTTAGAGGCAAACAATGGAATTTTTTAAAATCACATGCAATCAAAAATGCATTTGTGAAATCAAATGCAATACTATAATTTGTACTCTGTTGTTTAATTGGGTGCCATCAGGTTATTTTGTGTTGTTATATATTTTAAACAGTCTGTGAATACTAACAGGGAACATTTATTAAATGACCCCATGTCTCTCTATCTTCCCACCCTCATAAGGAGGCGTTGAATAAAATTAACTTTGATTTCAATCAGAATTTCAGTATTAATTATGCTTTTCCTAAATAATCATTTTTATTTTTATTATATGAAAACTATGATACAGGGCATTAATTGTTTTTGCATTTTTCTTGTTGGTTTTTGTGGGATTAGAGCTAACAGTGACTACATATGCTGTTCTAAGAATACTTTTGGAATCCTTAGTCTTTTTCACAATGTCACTACAATGGCAAATAGAGGAAAATAAAATATTTTGACTTGGATTAAAGTAGAGTCACCAAATTGCAGATAAAGGAATGGAAGATGACTGAAAGTCTTCTAGATTCGTGGATTTTAGAGTTGTAGGACTCATAAAAATTTTTAGCCTGAATGTTGTTTCCTAAAAGAAAACATGGATACTTGGTATTTTATAGAAATAAAGGACAAGTTCACAACAAAACCACTTCTGTTTAGATAGCTCTTGACTATTCAAATACTGTTTATTTGTCTGCTCTCATACAAATAACACATAAAATCACAAGTATTGTGTCTTTATCAGGTTTATTTATCAACAGCATGCGGCCTGCTCTGGATTTACAATAAAACTCAGATATGACAGGGTCTCTGCTCTAAAGGAGTTTATAATCATTTTTTCCTTTTTTCTCTCCCAGTTTTATTGAGATATAACTGACATAGATCACTGTATAAATCTAAAGTATATAGCATAATGATTTGACTAATATACATCATGAAATGATTACACAGTAAGTTTAGCAAACATCTACCATTTCGTATAGATATAAAACAAAATAAATAGAAAAAAAAAAACTGTTTTCCTTGAGATGAGAACTCTTAGGATTTACTCCCTTAACAACTTTCATACATAATATCCAATAGTGCTAATTATATTATGCTGTACATTACATCCCTAGTATTTGTTTGTGTTATTGCTGTAAGTTTGTGCCTTTTTGCTGCCTGCATCCAATTGCCCTCACCCTACCTCCTACTTCTGGTAACAACAAATCATAAATTTTTTTCTTGAGTTTTTTGTTCTGTTGTTGACTTAGAATATTATGTTATGTTTTGGCAGACAATATAGTGATTCAATATTTGTATACATTTTAAATGACCACTGCTATAATTCTAGTTACCGTCTAACACTATACAAAGAGAGTACATAATTATTGACTGTATTCCCATTGTATATTCCATGCCTGTGACTCATTTATTTTGTAACTAGAAGTGTGTATTTCTTAATATTCCTCACCTATTTCTTTCATCTGCCTAGCCCCTCTCCTCTCTGGCAACCATCTGTTCTCTGTATTTATGACTGTTTCTATTAGTCATGTTTGTTCATTTATTTTGCTTTTCAGATTCCACATTTAAATGAAATAATACAGTACTTGTCTTTCTCTGTTTGACTTATTTCATGTAGCATAATACTTTCTAGATCTATGCATGTTGTCACAGATTTCATTCATTTTATGGCTGAGTAATATTCCATTGTTTATATATATATCTTCTTCATTCGTTCATCTATTACTGGACACTATGGTTGCTGACATATTTTGGCTACTGTAAATAATGTTGATCATTACAACCAAGTAAATCAACAGTACACAGTATGAAGCAAGATGAAAATGTACTATTTTTTTTTTTTTGATTTATTTTTATTAGTTGGAGGCTAATTACTTCACAACATTGCAGTGGGTTTTGTCATACATTGACATGAATCAGCCATGGAGTTACATGTGTTCCCCATCCCGATCCCCCCTCCCACCTCCCTCTCCACCCGATTCCTCTGGGTCTTCCCACTGAAAATGTACTATCTTAACTACTGTCACCGGAATTCTTTTCAGTTAACTGTTCTTGTTCAGCGAAGTAACAAAGTAAGATTTTTGAGGTGGAAGATAAGATAAAAGCAGAGCAAAAGAGACAAATCAACTTTCTTTTATTAGAAATAAATATGAATGGGAAAAGTAGGAAGAAAGGATAAGTGAAGTGACAAGACAAGAGATGAGAGGTAAGAAACACAGCTTGACTTTATTAAATATGGAAATAATATGAGATTTTTGAGGAAAACAGCATCAAACTATAGATGGAACTTCTTTCTCTTCCTCAACTACAAATCCTCTGTAATAGTGTTTTGTGGGCAAAGGCCATAGCTAGTTTTTGCAAAAGAAAACTGACGAGACCAAGTATAGGTTTCAAATATGATCTGACATCAGGATATAAACTATATGACTAATATTGTTTTCTTCTTTTGCAAAGTTTACTTCTGTTTGTCTGTGTTTTTTCCTGTTCTGCTGGGGTGGCAAGTATTAGCCACAGTGTCTCTGATTCAAGTCTAGTGGAAAAGAAAAATTGACCTCTTATAGCTCCCATATAAATTCCACTGCCAGCCCTGAAGTCGCCACTTTGACTAAGGGATTTTAGTGCTCTGATATATCAAAGAAACTGAACAAAAATAGTTGCTTTATGTTTATATTTTAAATGGAGAACATTGCTTGAAAATGTACGAAGACTAAAACCTGAGGATTCCTGGCCTAACTTTAATTTTCAGATATTTGCAGTGGTGATTCAGACACATTATTATATTGAACTTTAAAGAGGAAACCTACCAAAAAATTTGTATAAAATCTTATTAAATAGCTTTTTAATTTTAGACTGGGTTTAGACTTACAGAAAAATTGTGTTGGCAGTGTAGAGAGTTCCCATACACCTGAACACTGAGTTTTCATATTATTAACATCTTACGTGAGCATGATATCTTACTTACAATTAAAGAAACAATCTTATTATTAACTAAATTCCACAATTTAGTTCTTACCTAATGTTCTTTTCCCCTTCCAGGAGCCTCTCCAGAATATATTACACTTAGTTATCACGTCTCCTTTAAGTGTTCTCTTATCTGTGACACCTTCTTAGACTTCTTACTTTCTATGAACCTTGACTGTCAAGGAGTACTAGTCAGATTTTTTTTTTTAATAAAATGTCTTTAAATTGGGATTTATCTTATGTTTCTCATGGTTAAAACTAAAATTGTATGTTTTTGGCAATCAGAACCAAAAGGTAAAGTGTCATTTTTTTCATGTGATATAAAGGGTACCTACTATCAATATGACTTTCACTGTTGACATTAACCTTTATTTGTCAGCTTACTGAGTGTTTGTCAGGATTCTCTACTCTAAAGTTCTTTCTTCCCCTATATGTTTTGGAAGAAAGTCACTATGTGTAGCCCACATTTCAAGAGTGCAGAATTATGCTTTATCTCACAGAAGGGGCTGTATCTATACAAATTATTTGGAATTTTTCTACATGGGTTATTTGTCTATTCTCCCTCTTTTATTTATGTATCAATTGTTTATTCACATCAGTGAGAAACATGCATAGTTATTTTATACTTTGGATTATCATCCACTGTTACTTTATTTACTTTATTTTTCAAATTGCTCTATCTTTGGCCATCAGGAGGTTTTTCGTTGGTACCTCTGTCCATTTTACATACCTTCTCCATTGTGTGTGTATGTGTTAGTACACACTAACTTCTTTCTCACAACACAAGATTCCAGACTCATCTTGCATGTTTCCTCCTTCACATAGACAATAAACTGTGTCTCCCAGAAAAGTGTTTCCCTTTTTATTTAAGAACCATATTAGAAATACTCTAACACATTAAGCTTAATATTTAAAGGTCAACATCTTAAAATATATATTTTAAATATGTTGCATAAATAGATGCAAATTTAAAAAACAGTATTCTTCAAAGAGAAGTTATATAATGCAAATAATGAAAATGCAATAGTCATAATCTGAATATCAATTCCAGATTATTTTTAAAAACAGATATGACTTGTGGAGGTTGAAGAAAAATAAATGAATTAAATACTTTATCTTGTAAAATGAAAACCAATGATATATTTAACATTAGTTTAGATAATGTATAATTATAAGAAGAGAATGGCTTTGGAAAAATTGAAACTAAAAGATTGGTGCTCGCTTTGGCAGCACATATACTGGAATTGGAACGATGCAGAGAAGATTAGCATGGCCCCTGTGCAAGGATGACACGCAAATTAGTGAAGCGTTCCATATTTTTTAAAAAAAAAAAGAAAAAGAAAAAAAAAAAAAAGATTAGTGTTACAATAAAAACATGATATAAGCAACGGTGGAGATTTTTTAAAAATATAAAGTCACAATGTCATTTCTTTAAGTGGTGCTATGTGCTAGGTCACTATAAGAGTCTCGAGAAAAGCCAATATGAAGATAGAACTAAAGCATGGGGAAAAACCAGAGAGAACCAGGAAAACAGAAGCAAGGGCCATGATAGGACATGTCTGAAGTATGATCTATTATTGTACTTTTCAGTTACATCAGCTGATGAATCCTCTATATTATAATAACCAGTTTGATCTGGGTTCTCTTTTCCCTGCAGCAGGAAAATTTTAGAATAATTTGGTTACTAACAGGTGCAATCAAGATTCTGTCTGAAACTGAAGATTCCTGCCAAAACTACATAATAAAAATCCTAAAATATAGTAAAACAAAAGGATATATAAAATCTTAAAATATAAACAGTTTACAAAAAGAAAAACCAGTTATAACTGTATTTTACTTTCTATAATTAATATATACATATCTGTCATATATATTATCTGTGCATAGTCTGAGATTATGCAAATTATTCATGACTTTTGGAGTCAAGATGACAAGATGGAGGATTACACAGCTCTGAGTCAGACTGAGTGGCTTTAGATTCTGGCTCTATCTCTTTCTAGCTAGTGACCTTGAGAGAGATGCTTAATGTGTCTCAGTTTTAGTTACTCATATTTTGTATGAGAAATATGATATTAATATCAAAGTGTTATAGCAAAGATCAACTTAGTTAATACATGGAAAGAATTTAAAACTGTGCCTGAATATAGTCAGACTTCAATAAATATTACTTACAATTTTAAATTGGTAAATTACTTTATCAAAAGCTAAATATCCTCAGATTGAATTCAAGAACAATGATTAAAGTCCCTCACTGCTTATAAGAGACCAAGAGGGGAAAAAAACAAGTAGATCTGAAAGTGAAAAAGAAAAACAATATACAAAATCTTGAGAAAACCTCAGGGCCCTTATAAACAGTTAGGAGTTTGTTGTTGCTTTCTTTAGAAGAAAATGTCTGTTTTTGATCATTGTATCTACATTAAATAGCACAGTACCTGACAGTAAATATTTGATGAATGAAAGAACTCTTAGACGAATGGTTAAAATTGAACTCATGTGTATCAGTGTACATGTTAGACACACAACAATCACATGCATTGAAAGAGGCATATGTAAATGTTCGATAGATTTGACTGACTACCAATCTCTGCTCAGATTTCCTTTAGGGATTTCATTGAATTTTTAATTGGGTGATATTTTTTCTTTACATTTTTTGTTTCATGACTATAAACATCACCTTTTCAACAACTCTGAGTTTGAGAAAGATTCCCTAGTTCTCCAAAGTAAATATATAATTGATATTTATTGATTTAAATTGAAGGATCATGTTTGTGGTTTTGTTTACATCATTTTTTTAAAGCAGAAATACTTCTGCATTTGGTTCTCTGAGGAAGGCATAAACTTTATGAAAATTTTAAGATTAATATTATTGTGTGTTCATCCTGGCTTTCATTCTCATTCTCTTCCTACCCACTATAAAATAGATAGTTCAATTAGGGAGAGTATTTTATATCTTGAGTCTCACTGCTTTTAGAACTGCAAGTTAAAATAAATGAATACATGCAAAATAAATATTGTATATTGTATTTCAAAACCCATGTTTTGATCTGAGCTCAATATTCTGTATTTTACAGGGAGCTTACTATAAGGAGTAGAGTTTTTCTGGATCTGATTCTTTTTTGCATAGAAATTGGAGTTTAATATTCATTCATCTTAGCACTAAAGTATATTCAAATAAACATTATTCATTTTTACTCTAAACTTTAAATAATACAAAGGATATTCATCAGATATATTTCATAACTGTAGTGAAAGTATCTGACAGTTTTGCAAGTAAAATATAATGCTGCATATAAATTATATTACTGCTTATGTTTTATTTGAAATATTCATAATATTCATTTTGTAAATACAATATGTAGTACAGGAAAATGACAATATTGTAATTGAACATCTACAAAAAATCTTGCCTCTGAAAAGTTTAGATAAAATCAATCTTGCCTGAATTTTACTGGGGGATATGAAGACTAATTTGCTCATCTTCTTTCTTATTCTGCGAAGTGGTTTATGTAAGATATTAATGTCACTTCTTGATTTCACTTTAATCAATAACTTGGTAGAAGTATAGCACAATTGAAAACAAATATCTGTTACGTTTTACAGACCTCACCACACTATTAGTAAATCCACACAAATGTATACATGTCAACATTCTCTATTAGATTGTTACAAAATTGAATTAAATAAAGGAAGAGGTAGTAACATAAACATTATATGAAATATTGCAATATGTATCTAAAATGGAAGTTTTAATTTTTGAGGAATATGTCATTAATAGATAATATGCTTTCACCATTAATGTTACTATAAAATAATGAAAAGAAAATCATCAGGTTGCCTTTGTGTGAATAATAGACTGAAATAAACTAGAGGCAAGAATTGATTAAATGTGATTAGAGTGTGCTAGGTCATTGGAAAAGAACATACATAAAATTCTCACTATTTTTTCTCCTTGACATTAGCACCTCTTTCTTGTAAAAAAGCACAACTTCCATGTGGTAAGTCTGTAAAAACGTATGTCCATATCTTGCAAGCTAAGTAGCTTCAGTTGTGTCTGACTCTCTGCAACTCAATGGACTGTAGCCCGCCAGGCTCCTCAGTCCATGGGTTTCCCCAGGCAAGAATACTGGAGTGGGTTGCTATGGCCTCCTCCAGGGGATCTTCCTGATCCAGGGATCAACCCGGGTCTCTTAAGTCTCCTGCATTGGCAGGTGGGTTCTTTACCACTAGTGCCACCTGGGAAGTGATATCTTAGATGTTAATTTTTCTTGATTTAATTAATTTAGGCAATACTAGCAATACAAATGCTTTTTAATTAATTTGCAGTTTTCCAAAAGAAAATCTCTTGAAAAACACTGAACAAGGCAAATTTTTAATAATTAAAGCCAGATATGTGCTATGTGGTTAGTTGCTCAGTTATGTCCAAATCTTTGAGAATCCATGGACTGTTGGCCACCTCTGTCCATGTGGATTCTCTAGGCAAGAATGCTGGAGGAGGTTGCCATGCTCTCCTCCAGGGGATCTTCCCAACCTAGGGATCAAACCCAGATCTCTCACATTGCAGGCAGATTCTTTACCATCTGAGCCACCAGGGAAGCCCAAAGCCAGATATAATGTTAGATTTTCTTTCTTAGAATGTTTTCAAGGTTATCAGAATTGGAGATATTTTAGCATTTCAAAATTTTTTCTAAAGTTTTAAAACTGAAATATCAAGGTGATCAAAATTGTTCCCCTCCTAAAAAATTAAATCATCTCCCCAAAATATGTGGGAATTTGAGAATACCTATTTAGTTAGGAAGACTGTATTATGTGGGAAATGAAAAAAAAAAAAAAGAGAGAGAGAAACAATATATTTTGCCTAGGCTTTTAAAGGACACCTTGCATGATTTCGTAACATGTGAAAGGAATTATTGTACTGCCAAACCACAAAGAATTTAAATCTAGATGTTATGAAATAATAGGACACCAATTTGAAACATGATTTATATTATCTACACTTTTTGGAGTCAGTGAATTACCTCCATTGAGTGAAGTTTATTACCTGGCCCAATTAAGCTATTCTTATAAATGAAATCAAACTAGGAGACTCCTGAAGTATAATAACAAATAAGATCACAAATCTAGATTTCTAAAACCAACCTTCATTTGTTTATTAACATCTAAATCTTGAGAAAGAAGGGAGTGTTTGGAAACAATACTGGATTATGCTCACATTTCAGATACTTAAGACAGTGAAACTATAGGCTTTCCCAACAAAAGAGTCTGAAATGTGGTACTTGGGTGCAACCTCAAAAACAACAGGATTATCTTGGTTCATTTCCAAGAAAATCATTTGACATACAGTAATCCAGGTCTACACCCCAATCATTATGCCAAAGAAGCTGAAGTTGACTGGTTCTATGAAGACCTACAACACTTTCTAGAACTAACACCAAAAAACAAAAACAAAAACAAAAACAAAACATGTCCTTTTCATCAAAGGGGATTGGAATGAAAAGTAGAAAGTAAAGAGCTACCCTGAATAACAGTCAAGTTTGGCCTTTGAGTACAAAATGAAACAGGACAAAGGTTTAAAAGTTTTGTCAAGATAACATGCTGGTTATAACAAATACTCTTTTCCAGCAATCCAAAAGACAGCTCTACACATGAACCTCATCAGATGGTCAATACTATATCAAATTGATTATGGTCTTTGCAGCTGGAGTTGGAGAAGCTCTAGAAGTCAGTGAAAACAAGAACCTCAGCTGACTGTGGTTCAGGTTATGAACTCCATATTGCAAAATTGAAGTCAGTAAGAAAAACCACTAGGCCATTCATGTATGACCTAAATCAAATCCCTTATACAGTTCAGTTCAGTCACTCAGTTGTATATGACATTTATGATCCCATGGACTGCAGCACATCAGGCTTCCCTGGCCATCACCAACTCTCAGAGCTTGCTCAAATTCATGTGTATCAAGTAGGTGATGCGATCCAAACATCTCATCCTCTGTCATCCTCTTCTCCTGCCTTCAATCTTTCCCAGCATCAGGGTCTTTTCAAATGAGTCAGTTCTTTGCATCAGGTGACCAGAGTATTAGAGTTTCAGCTTCAGCATCAGTCCTTCCAATCAATATTCAGGACTGGTTTCCTTTAGGACTGGCTGGTTTGATCTCCTTGCATTCCAAGGCACTCTCAAGAGTTTTCTCCAACACCATATATCAAAAGCATCAATTCTTCAGTGCTCAGCTTTCTTTATAGTCCAACTCTCACCTCCGTACATGACTACTGGAAAAACCATAGCTTTGACTATGCAGACCTTTGTTGACAAAGCAATGTCTCTGTTTTTTAATATGCTGTCTAGGTTTGTCATAGCTTTTCTTCCAAGGAGTGAGCATCTTTTGATTTCATGGCTGCGGTCACCATCTGCAGTGATTTTGAGCTCAAAGATAACCCTATATGCAAGACAGAAAAAGAGACACAGATGTATAGAACAGACTTTTGGACTCTACGGGAGAAGGTGAGGGTGGGGTGATCTGAGAGAACAGCATTGAAACATATATATTATCAAGTGTGAAACAGATCACCAGTCCAGGTTGGATGCATGAGACAAGTGCTCAGGGCTGGTGCACTGGGAAGACCCAGAGGGATGGGATGGGGAGGGAGATGGGTGGGGGGTTCAGGATGGGGAACACATGTAAACCCATGGCTGATTCATGTCAATGTATGGCAAAACCCACTAGAATATTGTAAAGTAATTAACCTCCAACTAATAAAAATAAATTAAAAAAAGAAAATAAAATGGGGGTGACACTTTATACAGTGTCACTTTACATTTATACTTTATACACTTTTATAGAGTGGGGGTGACAAATAAATTCAAGGGATTAGACTTGGTAGATAGAGTATCTGAAGAATTATTGATGGAGGTCTGTAACATTGTATAGGAGGCAGTGACCAAAACCATCCCAAAGAAAAAGAAATGCAAGAAGGCAAATTGGTCATCTGAGGGTTTACAAATACCTGAGGAAAGAAGAGAGGCAAAAGGCAAAGGAGAAAGGGAAAGATATATCCAACTGAAAGCAGAGTTCCAGAGAATAGCAAATAGAGTTAAGAAGGCATTCTTCAATCAACAATATAAAGGAATAGAGGAAAATGGTAGAATAGGACAGACTAGAGATCTCTTCAAGAAAATTGGAGATCAGTTCATTTCAGTTGCTCAGTCATGACCAACTCTTTGCGACCCCATGGAGTGCAGCATGCCAGGCTTCCCTGTCCATCATCAGTCCTGGAGCATGCTCAAACTCATGTCCATTGAGTTGTGATTCCATCCAATTATCTCATCCTCTGTTATCCCCTTCTCCTCATGCCTTCAATCTTTCCCAAAATCATGGTCTTTTCTAAGGAGTTAGTTCTTCGCATCAGGTGGCCCAAGTATTGTAGTTTCAGCTTCAGCATCTGTCCTTCCAATGAGTATTCAGAACTTATTTCCTTTAGGATTGACTGACTTGATCTCCTTGCAGTCCAAGAGGCTCCCAAGAGTCTTCTCAAACACCACAGTTCAGAAGCCTCATGGCTTAGCAGATAAAGAGTCTGCCTGCAATGTGAGAGACACAGGTTCAATCCCTGGGTCCAGAAGATCTGATGGAGAAGGGAATGACTACCCACCCCAGTATTCCTGCCTGGAGAATTCCATGGACAGAAGAGCCCAGCAAGCTACAGTCCAATGGGGTCGCATAGAGTTGGACATGACTGAGCAACTGACAACAGAATTGTAAGTTGTCTCTTCAGCAGCACACATACTAAAATTGGAGATATCAAGGGATTATTCATGCAAGGGTTGGAACAATAAATGACAGAGATAGTGATGACCTAGAAAACACAGAAGAGATTGAGAAGAGATGGCAGGAATACACAGAAGAACTATAGAAGGAAGGTCTCTATGACTTGGATAACCGTGAAGGTGGGGTCACTCACTTAGAGCCAGACACCTTGGAGTCCAAAGTCAAGTGGGCCTTAAGGAAGTATTACTATGAACAAAGCGAGTGGAGGTGACGGAATTCCAGCTGAGCTACTTAAAATTCTAAAAGATGATCCTGTTAAAATGCTGCACTCAATTTGTTAACAAATTTGGAAAACTCACCAGTGGCCACAAGAATGGAAAATGTCAGTTTTCATTCCAATCCCAGAGAAGAGCAATGCCAGAAAAATGTTCAAACTGCTGAACAATTGCGCTCATTTCACATGCTAGGTTAGCATTTCACGAAGTTATGCTCAAAATCCTTCAAACTAGGCTTCGGCAGTATGTGAACTGAGGACTTTCAGATGTATAAGCTGGATTTAGGAAAGGCAGAGGAACAAGAAATCAAAGAGTCAATATCAGTTGGATCATAGAAAAAGCAAGTGAATTCCAGAAAAAAAAAAAAAAATTGACTTCTGCTTCGTTGAGTATGCTAAAGTCCTGATAGTGTGAATCACAACAAACTGTGGAAAATTCTTTAAGAGATGGTAACACCAGACAACCTTACCTGGCTCCTGAGAAACCTGTATGAAGGTCAAGAAGCAACAGTTAGAACTGGACATGGAACAGGGGACTGGTACCAAATTGGAAAGGAGTACGTCAAGGCTGTATATTGTCACCTTGTATCTTTAGCTTATATGCAGAGTACACCATGCAAAATGCTGGGCTGTATTAATCACAAGCTGGAATCAAGATTGATGGAAGAAATATCAATAACCTCAGATACACAGATGATACCACTCTAATGGCAGAAAGTGAAGACAAGCTAAAGAGCCTCTTGATGAAGGTGAAAGAAGAGAGTGAAAAAGCTGACTTAAAACTCAGCATTGAAAAATCTAAGATCATTGCATCTGGTCCCATCACTTTGTGGCATATAGGTTGGAAAAAGTGGAAACAGTGACAGATTTTATTTTCTTGGGCTCCAAAATCACTGTAGACAATGCCTGCGGCCATATAATTAAAAAACAGTGTATTAAAAAGCAGAGACATCGCTTTTCAAACAAAGGTTCATCTCATCAAAGCTATGGTTTTTCCAGTAGTCATGTACCAATGTGAAAGTTGGACCATGAAGAAAGCTGAGCACCAAAGAATTCATGCTTTCAAATTTTGGTGCTGCAGAAGACTCTTGACAGTCCCTTGAACAGCACAGAGATCAAATCAGTCAATCCTAACGGAAATCAACCCTGGATAATTATTGGAAGGACTGATGCTGAAGCTGAAGCTCCAATACTTTGCCTACCTGATGCAAAGAGGCAAGTCATTGGAAAAGACCCTGATGCTGGGAAATAATGAAGGCAAAAAGAAAAGAAGGTGGCAATGGATGAGATGATTAGTTAGCATTGCCAACTCAATGGACATGAATTTGAGCAAATTCTAAGAGACGGTGGAGGACAGAAGAACCTGGCATGCTGCAGTCCACGGGGTTGCAAAGATTTGAACACAATTTAGTGACTGAACAGCAACAAATAGGTTTCCTCATGTTTTAATATAACTCAGGTCCCCCTCCAATAATTGCTTTTTGGCTGTTAGAGAAAGAAAGACCTCGAAATACTTGGGTATAGGAAAGAAGACTTTGTTATACTAATGTGGGAGGGATGATGGATTATTTAATCATAAATTAGCAAACTTGAAAAACAGCAATCAAAAGAAGTGCAGAGAACCTACATTTGAAAGAGGCCAAGTTTTCCAGTAAAATGTTAATGCTTTATTGTTTAAGAATTTAGGTTCTTTTCTCTACTTACTTATATATAAAATGTATATAAAAGTTGATTTCTTCATCATGCATCTTTGCTTCAACAGAAGATGTTAAATAGCCAAAAAATACAATTATCTAGAGTGTTTTTTCTCATGTAATCTTTTTAGCATGTAAATGAAATATAAAATTTACTTCCTGTAATTTTTAGTACCTTGGAATGGGAAACCAGACAACAAACTACAACTCATTAACTGAAGCACCTCTTTTTTATAGATGAGAAAATACAATCTCTAACTGAAATGAATACTAACTGTTTATGAGAGCAAACTGGTTTGCCTGTAATGAATTTGTGTTTAGTCATCAAAGGACATATTAATCAGTTGCTAATATAATGGAGTTTTTAATATGAAACTAAAAATAGATAAATATCCTTGTCTCTGATTATAATGTTAATCTTAGACATAGAATTGAATTTTTCAATCAAAATAGAAATTAGTTTAATTGGAAGAAGTGCTTTTTCTTTGCATGTATTATATATTGATAGCTAATTAGGTCAAATTTATGTTTTTCAATACACCTAAACAATACAATCCTAAACTTTCATTTCATCTAAACAAATAGCACTAATATGCTTGCCAAATTTATAAATTTAATTGCAGAAAAATATTAATGTATTTATCCATTTATGGACAGCTTTTTTTTTTTTTTTTAAGTTTGAAAGGGTAGAATTATTCGAATAGAGAAGATTAGGATAAATAATTGTTACTTTTTGGCAACAATCAATAAATGAAAAGCCTGACTGTTGTTGGATGTAAAGCTGGCCAGCTTGTAAGTTTCATTCTATGCTAATAAAACTAACTATGATTCTAGTAGCTTTAGAACTTCCTTCAGATTCTCAAAGCTAATCAAATTCCTTATGATTATACAATGGAATTGACAAATAGATTCAGTTCCATGGGTCTGCAAAGAGTCGGACATGACTGAGTGACTGAACTGAACTGAACTGAGAGATTCTAAACAGAGAACTACAAGTGCAAAGTCTATAGGTTGGGAGAGATTTTTCCACAGTGAAGAATATATGAAAATGTCATGGTAAATACTGCACTATGAAGCATCAGACATGTATTCCAATAATAGGAAACTCGCATGTAGATTTAGTGTTTCTAATCAAACAAGGTATTATTGTTCAAATAAATTTGTATTGATTTTGTACTTGATTTTTGTCACATTTTCCCCCACCTTGGTTGAGTTACTTTCTATTGCTACACACCAGATTTGGAGTTTAGAAAATTCAGTGAATTTACATGAATATGGATTTTGATTCCTTACATAAACATGCTCATATTGTCTGAATAGTCAAAAGTTCTTTTTACAGAGATATTTTAACAGGAGTTTTCTTTCCTGGGAACAAAACATAGAGAAATCCAGGAGGTTTAAGGAATTCCCTGGTGTTCTAGTGGTTAGAACTCTCCGCCTTTACTCCTGAAGACTTGATGTCAATCCGTGGTGGAGTAACCAGGGTTGTAAACCACACAGTGTGGCAAAAAGCAGCAGTAACAACAGGAAGTCTGAAAAGAATGAATACATAACTTCTTTCCATCTAAATTCACAAACAACAATATTTTTGCCAGACTTAGTGCTCAGAGGAGAAAAAAAAATGAGGACTAGATTATTTTTATTGTACACATTACATCATGAATGTGTATTGTTTACTTTTCCTCTCTCTAAACCATGAACATCCAGAGAGGTAAAGTACCTTTATTAATCTGTATTCCTCAAGATCTAGGAAGGTACTTGTTAAAAATACCTATTAATGAATACCTATAGTTTGCTAGATGTCTATGTCAAAGATATATTCAGTGGCTAGACAATGGGCAAGTGATGAAATAACTATTATACTTAAGAGAAATAGGTAAGGGAATCAACAAACTCTCCAGTTCCAGAAAGGAAAGTGTTTGAAAATATCCCTTTAGCAAGCAATCCAATCTCCATCTTACCCCACCAGAAATAGTAATCTCACACCTTAAAAAGCAACTGTTCCACATTTGGACAACTAAGTGTTACACAGATCTAACCTCCATGTCCTCAAGTCTTTTTCTAACAGGTACAGACTCTGTAATCCTGAATACTGCAGCGTTTCAAGGATTCGATACTCAGATCTGCCACTGCACTGAAGTAGACTCAAACACTCTTTCTTCATAAGAAGCAGTTTTTATGTTCATTTTCTCACCCATACTGTATACATTCTGTACTTGTTCACTGCTCTCTTATAAAATGAGATCTATAGGTAAAATTGGGCTTTACTTCCATCACCAGTCACATCCACAACTGGGCACTGTTTTCACTTTGGCTCCATCGCCTCATTCTTTCTGGAGTTATTTCTCTGCTCTTCTCCAGTAACAGAATGGGCACCTACTGACCTGGGGACTTCATCTTTCAGTGTCATATATCTTTGCCTTTTCATTCTGTTCTTGGGGTTCTTAAGGCAAGAATACTGAAGTGGCTTGCCATTCCCTTCTCCAGTGCCATGTTTTCTCAGAACTCTCCACCATGACCCATCTGTCTTGGGTGGCCCTACATGGCATGGCTCATCGTTTCATTGAGTTAGATAAGGCTGTGGTCCAGGTGATCAGTTTGGTTAGTTTTCTTTGATTGTGGTTTTCATTCTGTCTACCCTTTAATGGATAAGAATAAGAGGCTTATGGGAGCTTCCTGATGAGAGAGACTGACTGTGGGAGAAAATGGTCTTGTTCTGATGGGTGGGGCCATGCTCAGTGAATCTTAAATCCTAAAAGACCTACAAGACTTTCTAACTAAATAATTAACTAACTAACACCAAAAAAGATGTCCTTTTGATCATAGGGGACTGGAATACAAAAGTAGGAAGTCAAGGGATACTGGGAATAACAGGCAAGTTGGGCCTTGGAGGACAGAGTGAAGCAGGGCAAAAGCTAAAAGCATTTTGCCAAGAGAATGCACTGGTCATAGAAAACACCCTCTTCCAACAACCCAAGAAAAGACTCTACACATGGACATCACCAGATGGTCAATACTGAAATCAGCTTGATTATATTCTTAGCAGCTGAAGATGGAGAAGGTCTATCAGTTCAGTTCAGTCACTCAGTCGTGTCCGACTCTTTGCGACCCCATGAATCGCAGCATGCCAGGCCTCCCTGTCCATCACCAACTCCCAGAGTTTACTCAAACTCATGTCCATCGAGTCAGTGATGCCATCCAACCATTTCATCTTCTGTCGTCCCCTTCTCCTCCTGCCCCCAATCCCTCCCAGCATCAGGGTCTTTTCCAATGAGTCAACTCTTCACATGGGGTAGCCAAAGTATTGGAGTTTCAGCTTCAGCATCAGTCTTTTCAATGAACACCCAGGACTGATCTCCTTTAGGATGGGCTGGTTGGATCTCCTTGCAGTCCAAGGGACTCTCAAGAGTCTTCTCCATCACCACAGTTCAAAAACATAAATTTTTCAGTGCTCAGCTTTCTTTGCAGTCCAACTCTCACATCCATACATGACTAACGGAAAAACCGTAGCCTTAACTAGATGGACATTTGTTGGCAATGTAACATCTCTGCTTTTTAATATGCTATCTAGGTTGGTCATAACTTTCTTTTCAAGGAGTAAGCATCTTTTAATTTCATGGCTGCAATACCATCTGCAGTGATTTTGGAGCCCCAAAAAATAAAGTCTGACTGTTTCCACTGTTTCCCCATGAGAGGGTAACAGGCAGCAAGGCCAGGGGTCTCCAAACGGAGGAAATAGGCTGCAAGTGTCAAATATTTTTATCTCTCTTAAGCGGCAGGAGGAAACAAACTAGTGATTTTTTTTTCTTCTCTATACAAATTTAAAAGGAGGTTTCTCTTAAAATGCTGTGTTGCCATGACACCTGGTTTCACCTGAAGCTAACTATTCTTATACCTTGAGTTAACCAATACATTTTTCTTATGGAAATGTTTATCTTAAAGCTATGTTAATGTGCTATGCATTTACCCCAGACTCTAAGTTCTGCCAAATGGCTCAAACTACTTGACAAACCAGTATGTTATACTCTGGTATTGTTCCCCTAATCTATGTAAATGAAACTATTTGTGTGGTAATCTGCCCTTCTACAGGATTCAAGTCAATCGTTTTATGGCCTGGGATGAATTATCTGGTGCCAAAATTATCACAAAATGCAACTTATGGATGAGGGGCCTGGTGCCATTCTGAATTTTAAGACATTCCTTTCTTTTCATTAACAGACTGCGAATGACTATATAACATCCAGCTGAAGACTAGCAGGGAGGTACTCTTTCCGCCCCCTTCTGATGCCTATGTCAGAAGTTTTCTCTATCTCCTTTATACCTTAATAAAACTTTATTACACAAAAGCTCTGAGCGATCCAGCCTCCTCTCTGGCCCCGGATTGAATTCATCTCCTCCGGAGGATAAGAATCCCAGCGTCTTATCGTTCAGCAACAGCCTTTCACCCATCTATGTTCCATGAAGTGATGGGACCAGATGCCGTGATCTTAGTTTTCTGAACGGTGAGCTTTAAGCTAACCCTTTCACTCTCCTCTTTCACTTTCATCAAGAAGCTTTTTAGTTCCTCTTAAAGTCTATAGAGTTAGCAAAAACAAGACCAGGAGCCAACTGTGGCTCAGATCATGACCTTATTGCTAAATTCAGACTTAGACTGAAGAAAGTGGGGAAAACCACTAGAAGATTCAGGTATGACCTAAATCAAAATGCTTACGATTATACAGTGAAAGTGACAAATAGATTCAAGGGATTAGGTCAGATAGAGAGAATGCCTGAAGAACTATGGGTGGAGGTTTGTGACATTGTACAGGAGGCAGTGATCAAGACCATCCCCAAGAAAAAGAAATGCAAAAAGGCAAAATGGCTGTCTGAGGAGACCGTACAAATAGTTGAGAAAAGAAGAGAAGCTAAAGACAAAGGAGAAAAGGAAAGATATACCCAACTGAATGCAGAGTTCCAAAGAATAGCAAGGAGAGATAAGAAAGCCTTCCTCAGTGATCAATGCCAAGAAATAGAGGAAGACAATAGGTGGGGAAAGACTAAAGGTTTCTTCAAGAAAGTTAGAGATATCAAGGGAACATTTCATGCAAAGTTGGGCACAACAAAGAACAAAAAGTGTATGGACCTAACAGGAGCAGAAAATATTAAGAAGAGTTGGCAAGAATACACAGAACTAGACAAAAAAGATTTTAATGACCCTAATAACCATGATGGTGTGATCACTCAACTAGAGCCAGACATCCTGGATTCCAAAGTCAAGTGGGCCTTAGGAAGCATCACTATGAACAAAGTTAGTAGAGGTGATGGAATTCTAGTTGAGCTATTTCAAATCCTAAAAGATGATGCTGTGAAAGTGCTGCACTCAATATGCCACCACATTTGGAAAATTCAGCAGTGGCCACAGGACTGAAACAGGTCAATTTTCATTCCAATCCCAAAGAAAGGTCATGCCAAAGAATGTTCAAAGAACTGCACAATTGCAGTCATCTCACACGCTAGAAAAATAATGCTCAAAATTCCCCAAGCCAGGCTTCAACAGTACGTAAATTGTGAACTTCCAGTTCAAGCTGGATTTAGAAAAGGCAGAGGAACCAGAGATCAAATTGCCAACAACTGTTGGATCATAGAATAAGCAAGAGAATCCCAGAAAATCATCTGCTACTGCTTTATTGAATATTTGAAAGCCTTTGACTATGTGAATCACAACAAACTATGGAAAATTCTTAAAGATATGGGGATATCAGAACACCTTACCCCTCTCCTGGGAAATCTATATGCTGATCAAGAAGGAACACTTAGAATCAGACATGGAACAACAGATTGGTTCCAAATCAGGAGAGGAGTATGTCAAGACTGTATATTGCTACCCTGTTTATTTAACTTATGTATGGAGTATATCATGTGAAATACCAGGCTGGATGAAGCACAAGCTGGAATCAAGATTGCCAGGAGAAATAAAATACCTCAGATACACAGATGACACCAGCCTTATGGTAGAAATTGAAGAGGAACAAAAGAGTATCTTAGTGAAAGTGAAAGAGGAGAGTGAAAAAGCTTGTTTAAAGTTCAACATTAAAAAAAAGGAAAATCAGGGCATCTGGTCCCATCACTTCATAGCAAATAGATGTGGACACAATGAAAACAGTGAAAGACTTTATTTTCTTGGACTCCAAAATCACTGCAGATGATGACTGCAGCCATGAAGTCAAAAGATGCTTGCTCCTTAGAAGAAAAACTATGACCAACTTAGACAGCTTATTAAAAAGCAGAAACATTATTTTGCCAACAAAGGTCCATGTAGTCAAAACTATGGTTTTTCCAGTAATCATGTATGGATGTGAGAGTTCGACCATAAAGAAAGCTGAGCACTGAAGAACTGATGCTTTTGAACTGTGGTGTTGAAGAAACTCTTGAGAGTCCCTTGGATGGCAAGGAGATCAAATTAGTCAATACTAAAGAAATCAGTTGTGAATATTCACTGGAAGGACTGATGCTGAAGTGGAAGCTCCAATACTTCGGATGCAAAGAATTGACTCACTGGAAAAGACCCTGCTGCTGGGAAAGACTGTAGGCAGGAGGAGAAAGGGACAACGGAAGATGAGATGTCTGGATGGCATCACCGACTTGATCAGTATGAATTTGAGCAAGCCCCGGAGTTAGTGATGGACAGGAAAGTCTGGCATGCTGCAGTCCATGGGTCGCAAGAAATTGAACACATCTGAGCGCTGAACTGAACTGATATGTAAAATGCTCAGAAGTGCAAATCTGAATAAAAATAGTGAATTATAGAAAAAATAGCCTTAGAAAAGAACAAAACAGAAGCTGGACAACATGGGAAACACAGCCATGTTAGTTTATTACACAAACATTTTTACCAAGCATTTTTATATCAGGTTAAAGATTTTAAAGAATGGATAAGACACATTATTTTTATTGAAGATCTAGGAATCTCATGAGAAAGAAAGAACCATTAGTAATTACAATGCAATGCAATATTCATTATAATAGAATTATTTACTCTAAAATTGTTACTTTACTATTAATTAATGTACCTAAACCTGGTTTCTTTCAGGCTTCCAAAAATAATGTAAAAAAAAAAAAAAACATTCTCTTGAATCGTTCTCTTTTGCTTTGTACTTGTACTTTTTTCTTTGTACTTGCCAAGTTAAAACTTCACTGCCTAAAAACTAACCACAAGTCCCTCTACCACTTTGTAACATAGACCAAAGACCGTAGATGGATTCTAGCAAAAGTCTCTGGGTTGTTTGCCTTCACCTCCTCTTGTTACTTCAAAAGAGTTAAGATTCCAGTCTCTTTCATGCCTTCTTCCTCTAGATCAGTTCCTCCAAATTTATTCTGAATGAACCTTCAGTGGGTATATGGTGCATTATGCTTGATTACATCTTTTATTTGGAACCTAAAAAAGACAGATATTTACTCCCATCTTCTTCAATGAATGGATTCATTTTTTTTTTTTTTTTTTTAGATTTGCTGGAATTTGAGACAGAAATATGTAGAATGATTTTCATTGAAAAGAAAAACACACTAAGAGATCAGGGGTCCCTCCACCTCCCCATATGTTCATTGAATTTAAGTGCAAATGACTAAATGAAAGGAAAACATAAAAACAAACGATACTGCTTGGAGTTTTGTAACTAGAATTTCATTCCCCTTTGTTTTTCTCTTTCACCCCTTTCACATAATTACTCTGTTCCTATGTTGATTTTATTCCTATTTTGTTTTGTTTTTAATGATTAATTTAAATCAGAGAAATAAGGCATACTGGTAATAACTTCATTTGTAAATGAAGGAAGCGATTTATTCACTCAGGTACCTTTTAAAACTGAACAGATCTTTATCAGGTGCTTTTGCCCTATCATAGAATGAAATATGTATTTTATTTAAATAATGTGCTCGCTTTATTTGGAATAGATTATGTAAAGAACATACTTCTATTAAAACCTGCAGAGGAATAGTACACATTACTGTAAATCAGATTCTTATTTTGTAAACAATCAGGAAGTGATCAGGAAACATGCAAATTGAGAAAGTATTATTTAATAACAGTATCTTTAACCTCATTTAAAAATTAATCCAATAGGCATATAGTTAACTATCTTTTTAGTTTTCTCACCCAACTTCCAAACATATTTTGTGTTGATATTTTGGGAGTAGATACACAGAAAAACCAATTACCTCTTCCTTGTCTGCTACAGATGAAGCATAAGTTATTAGGCTTATTCTGTAGGTGACTTACACAGCAGTTTAAGGAAAAAATAACTTTTAATAAAGTTTTGAGCCCATGCTTGTTTTCCCAAGGTACAATATAGCTGTTATTTATAGTTTTACTGAAAAAGCTGGTGGTGAATTTTCAGCACTTCATGTAACTAGCTTTCTGCTTGGGAAGGCAACATTACTTTCCAAAACCAGCTAAGAATTTGTCTGTGACAGCAAGATTTTCAAGAAGAGATCTTTTCCCCCAGAAATCCATAATTAAACAACAATGCCTGTAGAAATCCAGTTATAGTTTTGTAAAATACATGTCTTTACTATGACTACTAAGAGAGCTTATTTCTTTAACCTGTACAATATCCAGGTAATCTAAGTGAGGTAAAATATTCAAAAAAGTTTTAAAGGGCATATGAGTTTCCTTCACACTAGGTGTAGAAATTCTTACATAGAAGAGCCAGTGATATTCAGAAACATGTTACATATTTTATTTTACTTGGAGAGCTCTTAACTCAGCTCTTGTATCTGTATTTCAAACATTAGCTGCTAACCACCTGGACTATTTTACTTCCCTTTAACTCTCACTTGTAATAACACTCACTTATGACCAATGCTTCTGCTAATTGAGAAGGTCTTGGGTATCTGATAAAACCTACCAAAATATCACTATCCTCCTTTCAGTGTGCTTTATTCTGTATATAATGTTCTTTTAAAATCACCTCTCTGAGGTATAAATGTGATGCATCACTTCCCCAGCGATTTCATTTCTACGATCTCCACAGTTTTGTTTTCATCATTCTACTGAAAATAATACTCTCAAGACACAAAACTATTTTACAAAATTCAAAGTTCTTTTTTGACTAAACTTGCAAGATATTTCTCAATAAATTCTCCTTCTTTTCATACCAAGAATATTTCTAATTTTTAGATAAGCATGGGACAATTTAGAATAAAGACATTCTTTAATACCCCTTTCGTTGGTAGTGGATTTCCCAATGGTCATAGTCATTGATCAGAAATATCTTGATATATTTCTAAAATATTTCTTTCAAAGGAGAAATGATAGTCTGCTTTATCCCTTCTTTCTTGTTGTTGGCTGTAATATACACATGATATTTGGAGTTCTGGCAGCCGCACTGGAGCATGATTTGGAATCAACACGGAACAGCTTAAAGGAAGGAAACTAAATCATTACAATTTCATGCAATCACCCTATACTGGAAGTCTTATCTACTAGCTTCTTTTATGTGAAATAGAAGATAATTATTTGTGTGTAAGCTAAGTTTTCTGAAGTTTAGTAGGCATTTGATCTTATCCAAAATATCCATAAGTTATTTGGTCCACACAAAGTGGTCCTTGATTTGGTCCATTTAGTCCAATTGGCTGGACCAAGTATGCTCAAAGACATTTTCAATAGGGCCAAATTTCAAGGACCTTTTGCTATAGACCAAGTAAGTGTCTTATGACATTCTGGGCAGGACCAAGTGTCCTGCAAGTCTTCTTAACAGAGCACACCATGGCACCAACCCTCTTTAAACCAATCCTTCGAGTCTGGCAGTACTACATATTTTGTTTCTCCTACACAAATTCTTTGCTCCAGAAGACAATTAAATTCAATATAATGAAATAACAAATCTGACACACCACCCAACAAATATTTGATAATTACCCACTTCTTCCCCACTATTCAGATAGAACCAATGTTCTCAACGTTGCACAAACTTGCCTTCTGTTTTTCCTTCTTTAAAGTTTTATATATGTGGTTTTTAATAGATTGAAATATGTTCTTTTCAACTTAATAATAATTAGAATTCATTATAGAGTTGAAGAAACATGTGAAAGGATACTTTTTATATGATAATTTTGTCTTGAAGCAATCGTGCTTTTCTTTTAGGAATCATGTCTCCTACAGAGTGTACCTTAATTTGATACTTCACATTTAATATCTCATCTTACTACTTACTTAATTCCAGTAAAAAATTAATATTTTTATCCCTCATTCTCTAGAAAAGAAAACACAATCTAGCATAGGTAATAATTTCACAAAAAGAAAAAAACATGGCTACAAGAAAAGTGAAATTAGAGATATTAGAGGTTAGATTATAGAAATAGTTTATTTATAAACTTACATTTATATAATATAAAAGTATATAATATGTAAATAAAATTTATATACTTAAACTATTTATTTAATAAAATATATCATTATACATAAAAATTCTGTATTTATGTAATAAAATAAATATACTCTTTCTATAATCTGACCTCTAATACCACTTTTCTTGTAGCCAAGTTTTCTTTCTTTTATGAAAAGAGACTTCAAAAATCTTGATATTTGAAGAGCCTTGTAAGATTGACTACAGCTTTTACAATAAGTTATAAAGATACTGAGGATGGCATGACAATCCACTCTAGTGTTCTTGCCTGGAGAATGCCAGGGACAGAGGAATCTGGTGGGTTATAGTCCATGTGGTCACAAAGAGTTTGACACAAATGGAACGACTTAGCACAGACACATATAGAGAGATACAAGGCATATATTAAAAAGGGAACCTAGCAAAGAGCTGGCACTTTACTGTGAACTTTGAAAAAATAAGAAATTGCTAGTTTCCCTATATTATAGCTATATATGAGAAGAAAGACAAGTTACATGGAAAACATGCTGGATCATATTGCTGAAGGTTCTAATTCCCACTAGAGATACTTATACTTAATTAGATTTAGATTCAATATAAACCTTGAAGATCTTTGATCAGAGAATTGTGACTGGAGCTTTGTTTTAAGAAATATAATTTGTTACCAACAAAAAGATATTCAGAGAGACTGAGGTAAGAGGTAAGGAAATATCTGAGGAAGTTAAATTTTTTCATAGGTAGTCTTCCTTTTGTATATAGTAAGGTTGTCTAATAATATATCCCTGTGATGTATCTTCATGTCTTTGTATGTAGTACAAGATCAGTTCAGTTCAGTTCAGTTCAGTCACTCAGCCAGGTGTGACTCTTTGCGAACAAATGCACTGCAGCACACCAGGCTCACTGTATATCACCACTTCCCAGAGATTGTTCAAACTCATGTCCATTGAGTTGGTGATGCTATCTAACCATCTCATCCTCTGTTGTCCCCTTCTCCTTCTGCTTTCAATATTTCTCAGCATCAGGATCTTTTCCAATGAGTTAGTTCTTTACATCAGGTGGCCAAAATATTGGAGCTTCAGCATCAGTCCTTCCAATAAATATTCAAGACTGATTTCCTTCAAGATTGATTGGTTTGATCTCCTTACAGTCCAAGGGACTCTCAAGACTCTCAAGACACTCTTCTCCAACACCACAGGTCAAAAGCTTCAATTCTTTGGAGCTCAGCTTTCCTTATGGTCCAATTCTCACATCCATACATGAGTACTGGAAAAACTATAGCTTTGGCTATGCGGACCTTTGTTGGCAAAGTAATGTCTCAACTTTTTAATATGCTGTCTAGGTTGGTCATAGCTTTTCTTCCAAGGAACAAGAGTCTTTTAATTTCATGGCTGCAGTCACTATCGGCAGTGATTTTGGAGCCCAAGAAAATAAAATTTCTCACTGTTTCCATTCTTTCTCCATCTATTTGCCATGAAGTGATGGGAATTGAAGTCATGATCTTCGATCTTTTAATGTTGAGTTTCAAACCAGATTTTTCACCCTCCTGTTTCACTTTCATTAAGAGGCTGTTTAGTTCCTCTTCACTTTCTTCCATAAGGGTGGTGTCATCTACATATCTGAGATTATTGATATTTCTCCCAGCAACTTGATTCTAGCTTTCACTTCATCCAGCCCAGCATTTGCATGATGTATTCTGCATATAAGCTAAATAAGCAGGGTGACAATATGCAGCCTTGATGTACTCCTTTCCCAATTCAGAACCAGTCAGCTGTTCCATGTCCAGTTCTAACTGTTGCCTCTTGACCTGCATACAGATTTCTCAGGAGGCAGATGAGGTAATCTGGTATTCTCATCTCTTTAAGAATTTTCCACAACTAGTTGTAATCCACACAATCATAGGCTTTGGCATAATCAATGAAGTAGATGTTTTTCTGGGATTCCCTTGCTTTTTCTATGATCCAATGGATGTTGGCAATTGATGTCTAGTTTCTCTGCCTTTTCTAAATCCCACTTGAACATCTGGAAGTCCTTGGTTCATGTCCTGTTGAAGCCTCTTGGAGGACACAAACAAAACTTGTGTGCGCCAGGAGCCAGTAGAAAGAAGCAGTGAACCCACAGGAAACAGTCAGACTAGAGTGAGGGAATACTATGCCCTGCCCATCAACAGAAAATTGGATTAAAGATTTACTGAGAATGGCACCACCCATCAGAGCAAGACCTAGATTCCCTGATAGCCAGTCCCTCCCATCAGAAAGCTTCCATAAGCCTCTTCTCCTTATCCTTCAGAGGGCAGACAGAATGAGAACCACAATCACAGAAAACTAACCAAACTGATCACATGAATCACAGCCTTATCTAACGATGAAGCTATGAGCCATGTCATCTAGGGCCACTCAAGATGGACGAGTCATGGTGGACAAAACGTGGTCCACTGGAGAAGGGAATGGAAAACCACTTCAGTATTCTTGCCTTGAGAACCCCATGAACAGTATGAAAAGGCAATAAAAAAAAAGACACTGAAAGGTGAACTCCCCAGGTTGGTAGGTGCCCAATATGCTACTGGAGAAGAGTGGAGAAATAACTCCAGAAAGAATGAAGAGATGGAGCCAAAGTGAAAACAATGCCCAGTTGTGGATGTGACTGGTGATGGAAGTAAAGTCCAACGCTGTGAAGAGTAATATTGCATAGGAACTTGGAATGTTAGATCCATGAATCAAGGTAAAATGGAAGTGGTCAAACAGGACATGGCAAGAGTGAACATCAACATTTTAGGAATCAGTGAACTAATATGGACCGGAATGGGTGAATTTAATTCAGATGACCATTATATCTACTACTGTGGGCAAAAATCCCTTGAAAGAAATGGAGTAGCCCTCATAGTCAACAGGACTTTCCTGGTAGCTCAGACAGTAAAGCGTCTGCCTACAATGCGGGAGATTCGGGTTTGATCCCTGGGTCGGGGAGATCCCCTGGAGAAGGAAATGGCAACCCACTCCAGTATTCTTGCCTGGAAAATACCATGGGCTGAGGATCCTGGTAGGCTACAGTCCATGGGGTTGCAAAGAGTCAGACATGACTGAGCAACTTCACTTCACTTCATAGTCAACAAAAGAGTCTGAAATGCAGTACTTGGGTGCAGTCTCAAAAATGACAGAATGATCTCTGCTCATTTCCAAGGCCAACCATTTGATATCCATGGCAAAACATTTGATATCACAGTAATCTATGTTTATGTCCCAACCACTAATGCCAAAAAGCTAAAGTCGAGTGGTTCTATGATGACCTACAGGACAAGACATATATAGAATATTTAAATAAATTCTTATTAGTTTAAATCATAGCTCCAGTAGAGAAGCTATTAGGGAAAAAACAAAACAAAACAAAACAATGTGGGATGCTGAATCCAAAATTGGGCTTCCCTGGTGATTAGTAGTAAAGAATCTGCTTGCAATGCAGGAGATGTAGGTTTGATCCCTGGCTTGGGTAGATCTCCTGGAGGAGGGCATGGCAATCCACTTCACTATTCTGGCCTGGGAAATCCCATGGAGAGAGGAGCCTGGAGGGCTACAGTCCAT
Organism: Cervus elaphus; assembly: GCF_910594005.1. Lineage (NCBI taxonomy): Eukaryota > Metazoa > Chordata > Mammalia > Artiodactyla > Cervidae > Cervus > Cervus elaphus. The sequence continues at coordinate 86,576,544 of NC_057834.1, read as the reverse complement.
AGGGTCACAAAGAGTTGGGCATGACTGAAGTGACTGGGCATGCACGCATGTTTGACAGCAAGGCTTGAACCATTAAGAATTTACTTTCCTCTTCTTTCTAAAATCTAACTTTTGGTATTTACAATCAAAAAATACTTCATGTGTGCTCATTTAAACATATAGTTCATGCATCTGGGAAATGCAACATAAGATAGAAAAATCCATATACTTAGCATTTTACCATGGCTCAAGGGAAAGCATTATAAGGATACAGTGTTGAACTGCAAATGAGAATAATTTATAGTGCAATTACATAGTTTAGTCAAGGAAATAAAGAAATAAGAAAAACGTGTTGCAACATAAGGACTAGTATTGCAAAGGGAAAATAATTAAGAGGTTTTAAATTATAAACAGATGAGTCTCTTTATGTTTATGTATCAGTTTCATCATCATTTAGCCAATCGCATTGATTTGGTTGCTTCATTTACCAGCCATTTGATTCATACACAGTCTCTGTCCTCAAGAATATCCCTTGATTCAACTTTAATAGTTTTCTAGGCTCAAAAAACAAACAAATGCCTCCACTTTCCAACCTGACCCAAACACTGCTGATAAACCATTATGTTTATCTTGCTGATAAACCATTACATTAAATGTAAAAGTAAAATCATATTCTACAGTTTACCTGACTATCCCTCCTAAAACACAGACAGATTACCATACCTAGAAAAGCGATTCCTATTTAAGTAAAAGGTATAAATGCTAAAAATTTTAAACAAAACATTAGAATTTGTTTAAAGGAGAATGTTAGTCACTAAGTTGATATTTCATATGTTAAAAAAAATTAGATCTAATCTCAATAATATTTTCTAAAAATGAAATAAGACAATGTGCTATTTAACAACATTTTAGAAGAAAAAGCACCTAAGAAAGATAATTAATTGCCTTTAAAAATACATTTGAGCCTTGAACAACTTAGGAGTTAGGGATGCTGACTCTCTGTGCAGAAAATCCAAGTGTAGTTTGTAGTTGGTCCTCTATATCCATAGCTCCACATCAGCAGATTCAACCAACCGTGGATTGTTTAGTAACCTAGAATTCACTATTGAAAGGAATCCGGGTATAAATGGACCCATGCAGTTCAAATTCATATTGCTGAAGGGCCAAGTATATATGTTAAATGTAACACCACCACCAACTGTAGTATGCCTTAGTACACATTAATATTTACAGTAGAGGACTCACTGGATGTGCAGGTTATTGGAATTTCAATGGAAGACTATACATAACTACCACTTCTTCCCCCTTAACTTGAAATTGGCCACTCACCTTTCTCCAGACTAAATCAAGCCCCTTTGCTTCTATATCTCCTATATGTCTCAATCCTATTTACCTGTGCTGTGCTTAATTGTGTCGTCTCTTTGCGACCCCATGGACTGTGTCTTGCCAGGCTCTTCTGTCCAAGGCAAGAATATTGGAGTGGGTACCCTATGCCTTCTCCAGGGCATCTTCCCAACCCAGGAATCAAACCGGGGTCTCCTGCATTGCAGGCAGATATTTTACCAGCTGAGTTACCCGGGAAGCCCCCTATTTACCTACTGTTCTCTATTTCCTTAACTATCCTGTAACTACAGAGTGCTTTACTTTTGTACTTGCTCAAGACAGTTTATTGACAAGCATAAATAAACACATCTTCAATGAAAGTATTTCTTTGGTGTATCTGAAAATTAGCATATAAAATTGCATAAAGATAAAAGCCTTTTTTACCCTTTCACAACTTTTTTGTTGTTATTTTTATTTATTTTTTATTTTTTTCATTTATTTTTATTAGTTGGAAGCTAATTACTTTACAACGTTGTAGTGGTTTTTGTCATACATTGACATGAATCAGCCATGGATTTACATGTATTCCCCATCCCGATCCCTCCTCTCACCTCCCTCTCCACCCGATTCCTCTGGGTCTTCCCAATGCACCAGCCCCGAGCACAACTTTTATCCTAAATTTATACTATCCCTCATTGTTTGTGTATGAATCAAAATACTCAGGAAAGTATGTGTTCAGATTTTACCCAATGGTTGTCTTTCATTTGGTTTTCTATTTTTAAAGATGAAAAAGAAATCTCACGGAGGAGTAAAGCAAATTTTAATAATGAGCACTTAATCATCCTCTTTTTCTCTTTAGACATAGATAGTTCAATCTAAACAACGGATATACAAAAATTTTGAAATGTGTATAAGATCCACAGATTATTAAATGAGTATCAATTCTTAGTATTTTGGAAAGGGGATTCTCAGGTAGCGCTAGTGGTAAAGAACCCCCCTACCAATGCAGGTGACATAAGAGATGCAGCTTCAATACCTGGGTAGGGAATATACCCTGGAGGAGGGTACAGCAACCCACTCCAGTATTTTTGCCTGCAGAATCCCATGGATAGAGGAGCCTGGCAGGCTACAGTCCATACAATCGCAAGGAGTTGGACACAACTGAAAATATTTAGCACATACACTCTCATACACTGTCATATGATATCATTCTTTATTATTCAAGCTCAGCTCTTTAATCCACATACTAGAAACTTTGAGCTTATTAATATCATTCGTGCTGATAGAATAAAATTACTAAGATAGCTGTTCTGTTCAAAATCACTAATTGGGGAGGTAGCAAATATCATGAACACATACGCAAATTAAAGAAATTGCAAAGAGCAGTGGTATTCTTTTGGAGTTTTAATATCCTTTGAGGGTCTCACATAAGCCTCAAATTTATTTCTATTGGAGATTTCAGAGTAAAGGAGGAGAAAAGTTCTGCATTGTTTCAAGAACTGGCCTTAATATATGTCAGTAAATTGATGATAGTTTAAAATGATTCTCTAGGCACATATTAAAGATCTCATGGTACCTAAAGAAATACAGTGAGTAATAGTAGTGTCACGCCACACACTTAATAAAGTAGCTCCTGATAGCATTATTAATGACTTCCACATTCTTAGAGTGCTTCAAAAACATTTTTTATAGTGCCAAATGCTTTCTGTCTTGTGACTAAGCAGATAATCATGGCTATTTTTATTCAGTAAGTCACTTCTTGAATTGTTTGGTATTGCCATGTATATAAAAAACATCTTGTAAAACACAATTCTATTCAATAAACATTTGCTCTCTTTTTTTCCCTTTAGAAAAACTGAATCGTAGAAAAATACCATAAACTAAGGAGGCTTTCAGTAGAGTTAGACTTTCTAAAGCATTGTTGACCTGTCGCACATATACCTCTCATGTTCTAGTACAAAGTACTAGTTTAATAAGTAAATTTATTGATGGTCCTTGTGAAGTTTCCTCTAAAAGTGACATTCTCACTTCAAGATACTTTAGTTGGAAGCCTCCTAGAATGAATTTATCATCTTTAAATATTCATATAATTTTCCAGCTTTGAAATCAACATCCTTGTTGATTGAGGTTATCTGTATATTTAGAAGTACCATTATGACCAAGAGAAAAAGAGGGTTGCTATGTAAACAATACTCTCTACACTGCTTATACTACTCAGTATCCTTAGATTAATATTTAAATCTACATACCTGGCTTAGAAATGCAGCCTAAGCAAGATCTGGCTTTTTCAGTTACTAGTTACGTAAACTGTTAAACTTGAGATTAGGTCATTATTATTCTTAAAATCTAGACACATATTCTCACATCAACTGAGAAGTCAATATTTAGATTTAATTCTTACTATGTTAACAAATAATTTCTGTGTGCCTATGCCATGTCTGGAATTGTGCTAAGCCAAATTTAAAAAAAAAATTGACCCATCCTCTTCCTTTGTAAAACTTAATCACAGTTCTGTGGAAGCGTAATTATAAGTTTTGCTAGTTTCTATGATTAAAAACTATGCAGTATCAACTAGATATATTGCTGGCTGGAGAGTAAAATAATGCAACAACTTTGCAAAAGACTTTGGAAGTTTCTTTTAATATGAAAGATACTCATAAGACCCATTAGCCCTCATTCTCCCCAGAGAAATGGAAAAATATGTCCACATAAAGACTTTTGCATGAATATTCCCAGCACCCTTATTAGTAGTATACAAAAATTAGAAACAATATAGATGTCCCTCTGTTCAGTGTAGCATATGAATAAAAGGGATGCTTCTCAGCATTAGTAAGGAACAGAGGGCTGATACATACCGCAACACTGATATATTGCAAAATATATTGAAGAAGCCAGACACAAAATATGAAATTTTTTGTGAAATTCTAGAAAAGAAGATTCTAATGTGTGGTAAATTTTAATAATAATTCGAGCCTACCATAAAGCAAACATATTTTCAGTGGCACTGACTGAACAAAACCAAATAAAAATTTCTGGGGTGATGGAAATGTTCTATATGTTGATTCATTAGTGATTGTACAGATGTATAGATCTGTCAGAATTCATAGAATTATACCCTTAAACTGAGTAAACATCACTGAAGTTGCTATATTTCAATAAGTCTATTTTTAAATGTGTATGGTAGCATAAAAGGGAATAATAGGGGATATAGCTTATCTTGGGAAATCAGGAATGTCTTTATTTTTTTATAGTTGCCTTACAATGTTGTTAGTTTCTGCTGCACCATGAAGTGAATCGGCCATATGTATACAAATGTCTCCTTCCTCTTGGACCTCTCTCCCATCTCCACCCTATCCCATCCATCTAGGTCACCACAGAACACTTAGTTGAGGTCCCTGTGTTACACAGTAGGTTCCCACTAGCTATCTATTTTAAACATAGTAGTGTATATATGTCAATCCCAATCTCCCAATTTATCCCTCTTCCTTTTCCCTGCTCCCCACACTGTTCACAGTCCCACTACTGGGCATGTACCCTGAGAGAAACATAATTTGAAAAGACATATGCATCCCAATGTTCATTGCCGCACTATTTAAGATAGCCAAGACATGGAGACAACCTAAATGTCCAAGACAAATGACTGGATAAAGAAGATGTAGCATGTATGATATATACAGTGGAGTAGTACTCCCCCATAAAAAGGAACAAAATAATTTAAAGATATGGATGAACCTAAAGTCTGTCATAGTGAAGTCAGAAAGGGAAAAACAGATATACTATATTAATGCACAAGTATGGAATCTAGAAAAATGATGCAGATGAATTTATTTGCAGGGCAACAATAGAGGTGCAGGCATAAGAGAGCAGAGAGTACTAATGAAAATTGAATCTGGTGAATTAGGGAGTCAAATAGTATTGAGGGAAGGCAGAGAAGGGCCTTCTATGGGAGAGGAACATGTCTTATGCCGATAGTAGGTAGACACTGAAGGAACTGGTAGAAAATTGCAGTTAGAACTCAATGATTGATGGAGACAAAGAGGTGTGAAAATTCTGGAGAAGCAAGTGTATGACTAAGGGTCTCTGTGCCATATTAAGAATTGTTCTGTGTCTGTAAGGAAGCTTGGCTAGAAAGAGTAGAATAAACTGTAGCCCACCAGGGTCTCCTGTCCATGGGATTCTCCAGGCAAGAATACTGGAGTGGGCTGCCATTTCCTTCTCTAGGATATCGTCTCAAGCCAGGGACTGAAACTCTGTCTCCTGCATTGAAGATTTTTCTTTACCAACTGAGTCAGCAGGGAAGCCCAGATAAACTCAGAACCACTTCCTATTGTTGACTGGCTATCTTGTGACAAGTAGATACCTTCTGCATATTTTTTGCAAAAATCTGATTAAGTTCTTAATTACCATTAGAACTTTGGTAGTTTGCAGATTTATGCCCTGTATTTGGTGTAGTTTTGTTTTATTTTTAAGATGTGTAAGTACAAGCTCCTTGATATTCATCTTGGCAATGGTTTTTTGGAATTGATAATAAAATTAGAGGCTAAATAAATAAATAAATAAATGAGTGGGACTACCTTAAACTAAAAAGCTTTTGCACAGCCAAGAAAACATTCAACAACATGAAAGCAATCTATAGAATGGGAGAAAATATTTGCAAATCATATATGTGATAAAGCATTTGTATCCACAAGTATATAAATAACTCATACAACTTATTGGAACAAAAACTAATAACCCAATTAAAAACAGGTCAAGGATCAGAACAGACATTTTTCCAAAGAAAACTTAGACATACAAATGGCCAAAAGTTACAGGAAAAGGTATTCAGCATCACTAATCATCAGGAAAATGCAAGTCAGAATCACATGATATCACTTCATATTTGTTAGAATGGCTATTTCAAAAAGAGACAAGAGATGACAAATGCTGATGAGGATTTGGAGATAAATGAAAAATAAAGCTACTATATGATATAGTGATCCTACTTCTGGGTGTATATTCAAAGGAACTGAAAATATGATATTTAAGAGATATCTAAACTCTCATGTCATTGTAGCATTTTTCAGTACAGCCAAGATATGGAAATACCCAATGTGTCTATGTTAGTCAATGGAAAAAAGAAAAATAGGGTGTATTGGGTGTGTATGTATGTATATAATATTACTCAGCCATGAGAGAGAAGGAAATCTTACTGTTTACAACAACATAGATGAAAAGTGAAGGTTTTATGCTAAATGAAATAAGCTAGATAGGGAAAGACATACTGTATGGTATCACCTCTATATAGAATATAAAACTCAAATTCATAGGAATAGAGAGTAAAGCGGTTAACAGGCTGAGGGTGGGGAAAATAGAGAGATGTTGGTGAAAGGGTACCCATTTTTAGCTACAAGATGAGTTACAAGATGACTAAGATTTGAGGACCTTTATATATGAGGATCAATGTAAACTTTAAATACCTTACAATCTTTTGTGAATTATACTTCAGCAATTTGAAAATTACCTTCTACATTTTCATAGAAATTGCTGTGGAACAAAAAAAAAGCCTATGCTATATACTACAGAGTTTGTATTTTCTTTAAGCTTCTGGGGGTTCTCAGCTGATATTGTTAATTTGAATATAGCTTGAAATGAGGAAAAATTAAGTAAATGAGAGGGGGAGAAAAAAGAATCCTCTTGTTGTGTTCATTCTATAACAAGCATTTAGCACATACAGTATGTTGAACACTATATTAAGAATAACCCCTCATCTGAATCCCAACCATTCTCTAATTGAGTATCTTGGAATAAGTTATGTATTTTAAAATTTCCCAAAACTGTAATGAGAGTACTGTCCTCATGAGTTAAATCAAAGTCCAAATTACTTACCAAAGCCACAAATCTTGCTTATGAAGTTATTGAAATATGTCAGGGTGGGATACTATGGTAGGCAGAAATTTAATAACTCCTTGAAAGAGATCTATACTCTAATCCCTGAATCTGAATATATTACCTTACATAGTGAAAGGGACTCTACAGATGTGATTAAGGTTAAGGACATTGATATAAAGGGAATATCCTGGATTGTTTGGGATACAGACAAGGTAATCACATGATTCCCTTAAAGTGGAAAATGAGTAAATCAGTGAGATTCAAAATATGAGAGAGACTCAAGCTGGACCATGAGGCAAGGAATGTGAGTGGCCTCTTAATATCTCAGCCAACAAAATATAGGAATCCCAATCCTACAATTGATAAGGATAGAGTAGGATAATTAAATAGTTTAGAAATCCCACTAGGAGATTAAGGGCAGAAAGGGAATTTTAAGGGAGTTTGGGAGACTGTTGTAAGCTAAAAACCACTCAAGAATATAATAAACTAGCAACAATCTACTCTACTTTTTTTTTTTTCCAGTTTTTTAAAATTGTTTGATTGGAGGCTAATTACTTTACAATATTGTGGTGGTTTCTGCCATACATTGACATGAATCAGCCATGGGTTTACATGTGTTCCCCATCCTGATCCCCCCTCCCACCTCCCTCCCCATCCCGTCCCTCTGGGTCATCCCAGTGCACCAGCTCTGAGCACTTGTCTCATGCTTCGAACCTGTACTGGCGATCTGTTTCACATATGATAATATACATATTTCAATGCTACTCTCTCAGATCATCCCACCCTCGCCTTCTCCCACAGAGTCCAAAACACTGTTCTATACATCTGTGTCTCTTTTGCTGTTTTGCATGTAGGGTTATCATTATCATCTTTCTAAATTTCATATATATGTGTTAGTATACTGTATTGGTGTTTTTCTTTCTGGCTTACTTCATTCTGTATAATACCCTCCAGTTTTATCCACCTCATTAGAACTGATTCAAATGTATTATTTTTAATGGCTGTCTACTCTACTTCTTGAAGGAAGACTAAGGGCATCAAAGCACCAGGCATAAGCAAGACATAAACCCTGATAATCAAAGTGTTAGTTGCTCAATCATGTCTGACTCTTTGCCACCCCATGGACTGTAGTCCACCAGGCTCCTCTGTCCATGGAATCCCCCAGACAAGAACACTGGAATGGGTAGCCATTCCCTTTTCCAGGGGATCTTCCAGACCCAGGAATAAAATCCAGGTCTCCTGCATTGCAGACAGATTCCTTACCTTCTACCAGGGAAGCCCAAAACACAGGATGGTAGATAATGGGATTAGAATCTTACATGAAGTCAGAATTAATTGCCATTGAAGAGTAGCATTTCTGCATGTAGCCAAGACAGAAATATAGGTGAAATGGGAAAAACTAGGTAAAAGGTGTCCTTAAATGGAAACCAGAGATAAGTTATCAAATTTTACTATATGTTTCCACCCTTTTGGAGAAAGGAATGACAACCCACTCCAGTTTTCTTGCCTGGAGAATTCCAGGGACAGAGGAATCTGGCAAGTTACAGTCCATGGAGTCCCAAAAAGTCTGACATGATCGAGTGGGTAACACACACACACACCAACCTTTTAGGGGATGACAGAGGATGAGGTGGTTGGATGGCATCACCAACTCAATGGACATGAATTTGAGCAAACTACAGGAGATAGTGAAGGACAGAGGAGCCTGGGGTGCTGCAGGCCATGGGGTCACGCAGAGTCTGACATGATTGGGCGACTGAACTATGACCACCCTTTTGCTAATATTCATATGATTTGAATAGTGTCATGACTGTTATGGTTAAATCATAAAGGGCCAAAGGAGGAACTAATGATGTAAGCCTTGATGTCTACTCAAGAATGAGGAAGAAGGTGGTATTCTTCCCTCCCTGCTTTTTCTTTTATTATAAAAATATAGCCTTCTTTATTCTCAGGACTGCTGCATTCCTTTGTTAGCCTGCTTGTCTTGCTCACAAGTGTTCTGTGCTAATAAATTTATTATTTGCCTGGTGCTTTGCCTCAGACTAAATTCCTTCTAAGAGAAAAAAAAAAAAAAAAAACACCTGAGCTTCTAAATCCTAACACAAGGTAAGCAGTTTTAATCAAATGATAGTGGGTTGGATTACGCTCCTCATCAGGGATTGTGGTCAAGTCCCAACCTGATTTTAGGGTGAGTTTGAGTTCCACCCCAGATGTGTGGTTTTACAGCCATAAGAAATTGAGTTCTGCCCATAACTTGAATGAGCAAGAAAACAGATTCTCCCTTAGAGTTCCAGAAAGAAACTCAGCTCCACTGACACTAATTTTATCCTTGTGAGGCCCATACTAGACTTCAAGCCTAGGCTTCCCTGGTGGCCCAGACAGTAAAGAATCTGCCTGCAATATAAGAGACCTGAGGTTGATTCCTGGGTCTGGAAGATCCCCTGGAGAAGAATCCCTAGAGAAGGGAATGGCTCTATAAAACTGTAAAATAATATATCTGTGGGATTTTAAATCAGTGTTTTTTAACTTTGCCAAATTGTAATACTTCCTAGATTTGATTTTCACAGAAAAAAGCTAATGTCTGATGACTGTTTTATTCTCCTATTGTTTTTTTTTCTAGTGTTTCTCCTAGTCTTTTTTACAATAGAACTATCTGTGTATATTAAAATTAGTATTTTTTAATCTCAATTACTCTGCATGACATTTAACCCAAAAGTTTTGATAAGCTTCTCTTTCCAATCAGGAAAAGACTACAGCCTGGCATTCAGAGATGTCCATGTTAAGGTATCAATCTTCTATATAGAAAACCTGGGTTTTCCATTTGTATCTGAATATATTCTGTAATTTCTTTCATCTCTATCTCTTGGAATTCTATACTAATGCTTGCCTTTCCTAATATATCTCTTTTCCTATTCCTTCCTACTTTAATTTGTATCCTGCATTATGTCCATTTTAAAGACCCTTCCAAAGCTATCCTTTCCTTCAATGATTCTACAATGTATATCAAAGCTGTATTTCATTTTTTAAGTCAAATATTCCTAGTCATGTTAGAAGTTACTTATGTCAGCATAATAAAAATAGCAACACCTGACAGGCAGTAAACACACACAACAATTACATTCATTTACAAACATACAAGTATAATAGTAGCAAATTAATTTTCAAATGTTTTAGAGAAATGAAAAAATAACAGTGAAGTTTATTCAGATAACAAATATAAATGTACAACATAAAATCTTGGAAAATAAGTTTTATAAATATGAAGCCATAACATCTCTACATATTAAAATGTGTTTTGAATCTACTATATTTCATATCACTAAAATGAAATTGAGTAGGGAGTTGTAAAAAATCAAAATACATTTATGACAAAAAGCAAAATTTTAATTAATGGGAAAAATTCAGTAGAGTATTTTTGAAAGACAGACCACCAAATTGGAGAAAAGACTAAACTGAATTTCCCATGTTATGCCTGATATCAACACACAAATTTGTTGATATGAATATTTTCCTACAAGGGCAGTCACCTTTGTTTTGTTCAGTGATATAGTCCTAATCCCTTGAAAAGTACCTGCCATGTAAAGAAGCTAATAAGTTTTATGTTTTGTAAAAATAAAATCTAGAGGAGAAATAATAGAACATATATAATAAAATGTTTGTAGAGGATAAAGCTTACAAGTATTTAAATGAATAGCACAGAAAAAACACAGCTCACCAAGAATAAGATTGACAATGAGCTAATTTCTTTCATTTACAATGAATTCATATGAAGTAACAGGAAAAGCAGGCTGCCAGAGCAACAGATAAGTTGAATAAAAAATAATTACAAATACTCAGTAAGCTTTAGAAAATATTTCCATCTCACTTTTAAGGAATGCAAATAAAAATAAGATACTTTATTTTGTTTTTTAACCAATTAAACACAGAAACATGCAAATGTTTGGTAATATTCAGAGCTTATAAAAGAGTGAAGAAATATACAGATTCAAATACTATAGTTGCCAACTATTTGCAGAAAATTTTGGCAAAATTTATTAAAATTACAAATGCACATATCAATTGATATAGATCACATTGCTGGAAATTTACTCTGCTGGAATTCACACAAACTATATAAATGTATTTACCATCAAGTGATATTTATTGAACTACTCATGAAATAGGAATATCCATGGAACTGGTGTGAAAGAGGTTAATAAGGAAGATATCATTTGACTCAATATATGTAACCAGCCAAGGGGTTCACAGTCTAGTCAGAAGGTAATATGGTATCTGTGTAAGTATGGTCAGCAAATTACTGTTTATAATAACAAAATAAGCATGAACCACATAAATTATCCACATGTATAGTACCTGTTATTAATTTTCACATACCCATCCAACGGAATATTATATAACCAGTATAAAGAATTTGATAGACATATTTGCACTAGTATAAGAAGATAGAAATTATATACACTTAAATGAAAAAAAGTAAGATGTGGAATAGTGCATCTGATATTATTTCTTTTATGTATATACAAAAATTCAAAAAAAAAAAAAAATGAACACAGCTTTTTTGGTAAGAGTAGTGCCTTTCTTGGAAGATATAGGCTAAGAGGGTAAACTTCTTTTTAAATTTGTTTTATTGAAGTATAGTTGATTTACAAAGTTGTGTCAGTTTCTTCCATATAACATAGTGATTATGTTTCATACTTTGTTTTTCTTATATCTGCCTATAATGTCTGGATTTTTAAACCATGTCTAAACAAAGCCAGCTTCCCTGGCTTTAGTAAAGCTTCCCTGGTAAATAATCTACCGGCCAATGCAGGAGACACAGGTTCAAGCCCTGGGTCAGGAAGATATCCTGGAGAAGGAAATGACAACCCACTCCAGTAGTCTTGCCTGGGAAATCCCGTGGACAGGGGAGCCTGGTGATCTATAATCCATGGAATCACAGAAGAGTTGGACACGGTTTAGCAACTAAACAACAATGACAAAACAATATCAAGAGAGATTTTTGGACAGCAGCTTTATCTGCCAATTTGATTTTTTTTTACACACACAAAATTATTTTTAAACATTGATATATTTTGCAAAATAATTAAAACTATAGAGAAAAATAAGCTTTCATTTTTGAGGCCACAGTTTGGAAGAGGGAGAGAAACTGTTTCTTTTTGGGTCTCAGGAATGATGCTTTCTTAAATTTATTGTAAGTAGAGATTACTTCATGTTTTCAATTTCCCAAAAAGCAGACCACAAAAGTATACTTCATTTGTTTAAGTCTGAGTTGTAATCTGAAATGAAAGTTATAATTCCATTCGTGCAATCAACAGAAGCAGGAGTTGTGGAAGTGCTGACACCATACAAACTAGTCTTGTACTGAGAACGATGTTATAATGAGTTGGGCTCATTGTGAGTTTCTCAGACATATGCTTTTTATTTATTTATATTTTAAATCATTCTGTTGATGGCCTGCATCACTTGCACTATGTAAAACCTCTTGATAAAATATTTTATCAGTTATTTGAAAAGAGGATCATTTTGTTCAGTTAGCTTTTAGTTTGCCAAAGGTTTTAAAAATGTGCAAATTTATTTTTACAAATAATTAAGAAAAAAAATCAGCATTCTGCATCAAGGTGCTAGATGTTCATTTCATCTTTTTCCTAATGAGATACTTTAGATAGCTCCTTTCTCTGCTCTGTAGCTCATGGAGGGTAGATGTTATCTGCATTATTCATTATTGAAACGTTGGTATATCTTGGTTAGATTCTAAACTCAAAGTAGTTCTTATGACTAACCCTATGTCTCCCATAAAAATCATGAATTATGTAATGTGCAAATCTTTTCACTATAACATCACAGTTTCTGGCAAGATAGTCAGTTATTTTTATTAAACGTTGCTCATTTGCCATATGGACCCCCGTTTTCAAGGTAATTATGCAACAGAGATGAGGATATATTAAATGTACCGAGTATCTTTCTAATTAAAAATATTTTAGACCACACATATAAAATCATTTCTGCACGACTCCAAACATCAAGATTGAGTGTTCTTTCCCCTAATTATGTCTAAAATGACACAAAATGCTAAAATGTTTTCTTCAGGTGGAAGTTGTAAACTATTAAAAAATATACCATCACTTCAACCTAAAAAAAAAAAAGTTGCATTCTGCACTATACAGATATATAGAGTCCATAGCACTTTTAATTGTCTATGGTCTTTATAATGATTATTCAAGTTGTTGTTAAATATGTATAAGCTTGAAAATGTGTCATATCATTAAGACAGCATTGATGTGAACTAAAGTCATTTTAATGTGTTAATAAACCATGATTAGTTCTCCTTGAAATTCCAATCATTGTATTTCTTTCTTCATCTCAAAACTATATTCTTTAGCTGCATACATCCTCTGAACTAAGTATCTTTATTTTAAATAACCTACTTTCCAATTTGTATCTAGAATGCATTTCCTGAATTAAAACTCTTTTTCCCCTATGGATATTGTTTGAAAGAAGACTGTTGATTTTTCTAGCCATGTTACTTCCTGAAAATCACCTTCTCTAAATTATCTGACTTTTCTGTGTATGCTTAATTATTCAATTACTTATTATATTGGTGGAGAGGATGATCATACTATTTTTGCTAAGATAAGGGTGAAATCCTGGATCTTTTTCTTTCTCAGTTTACAGAAGTGTTAAAGAGGGAACAAACTTTATATTCACTCATTCATTTATTCTCCAATTGCTATTCAATTGCTATAAATTGCTATAATTTGCTATAGCAATTGCTCCAATTGCTATAAATAAGGATGAATTAAGCCCCCCAAAAAGGAAAAACTGAAGTTAAGTAAGGGTTTCTCAGATCAGTTATGAGGTCTTAAATTGGTAGTTAACTAGAATGGCTACTACTATGATCTAAAATTACTAATAACTTTTCTTTCCAGGAACTGACGTATTTATATTTAAGAAGAAGGAAACAGATATGTGGGCTTCCCTGGTGGATCAGGCAGTAAAGAATCTGCCTATAATGCAGGGGACCCAGGTTTGATACCTGCGTCAGAAGATCCTCTGTAGAGGAGAATGGCTACCTACTCCAGTGTTCTTTCCTGGAGAATTTCATGGAGAAGTCTGGTCGGCTACAATCCATGGGGTCACAAAGAGTCAGACACGACTGAGCAACTAACAGTTTCACTTTCAAATGAATATATGTTGAGAACTAATAGGTTCTAATTATGTCCAGTTATATATTATAATCTCATTAAATCACAGAAAAAGCCTAAATAACTTCTTCATGTCATACAATAATGGGCCAAATAAATACATCTAATTCCAAAATCTATGCTGTGCAACCATTCTGAAATAGTGTTTCAAAAGCTGTAATTATCAATATGACTGTTATTTTGTTCTTCTTTCCAGTGTAAAAATTATCTTAAGAACCAGTACGTAATCTATTATTTATAATAATTCAGTGAGGCATGAAACAGGGGCTGTTATCTCCACTTTACTGACAAGAAAGTTAAAGAGTTATGAGTTTAAGGAACATGCTAGATTATCACATTATATAAGTGAATATAACTTTGCTATAGTATGATCCTTAAATACTAGTTATTTAACCCACAAAAGATGTATTGCTTAGTCAAGCAAGTCCGCATTTCATTTGTCCTGGTATTTGGGAGATGCTGTATGTAGTCCTTCAATTATTCACCATGTTGTTTCCAGGATCATCCTGGACATCAACTCCCAGGAAACAAAAGAGAAGGGGCGGTGGATTACACAGAAATTGTTTTTTCTGGGCCAAGTCAGAGAGCAGTTCTTAACATCTTTAATACACATTCCATTGGTCAGAACACAATCATATAGCTAGGAGATCGGGAATGGAGTTGTTTTATCTATTCTTGCATGACAAACTACTCCAAATCTTAATGCCTTCAACGGATTAGTGGTTCTGACAGTTGACCAGATTCAGATGGATGGTTTTCATGTAGGGTCTCTTAGGATTGTATTTTGATGTTGGCTGGGTCAGTAAACATAAGAAGATAGCTTACTTTCAAGATAGTTCACTCACATAATTGACAACTGATATTGCCTATGGACTGGTAGCCTAACTGAGGTTGTAAACCAGAACACCCACAGGTAGACTGTTCACGTGAAGTGGGATTCTTATAACATGATACCTAGGTTCCTAGAGGAAGCATCCTAAGAGTAAGCATTCAAGAAAGCAGGAAAAGGAAACACTGTTTAATTTAGAACTATGCTGGAATTGGCACAGTGCTGCCTCTGCCATATTCCTTCAAGTAGAGGCCCCACCCTGTTTCAAAAGAGAAGAGAAATAAACATCACTCCTTAAGTGGGATAGTGGCAAAATCACATTGAATGAGTATGGAAGGTGGGAGAAATTATTGCCACCATCCTTATGAAATACTGTCTGCCACAGTAATCTAACTATGTGACCAGCAAAAAAAAAAAAAAAAAAATTTATTTAGAAATAGCCAGACTATTTCTGCCACACTGAATTAATAAGATGTACACCAAGGACATAAAACCAAGTATCTTGAATACTCAAGTTAAATACTATATAATCAGGGTAGAATAAACTTTTATGATTATTTTGTTAACTATTAATATGACCAACCTAGACAGCATAGTAAAAAGCAGAGACATTATTTTGTCAATAAAGGTCCATCTAGTCAAGGCTGTGGTTTTTCTAGTAGTCATGTATGGATGTGAGAGTTGGACTATAAAGAAAGTTGAGCACCAAAGAATTGATGCTTTTGAACTGTGGTGTTGGAGAAGACTCTTGAGAGTCCCTTGGACTGCAAGGAGATCCAACCAATTCATCCTAAAGGAGATCAGTCCTGGGTCTTCATTGGAAGGACTGATGTTGAAGCTGAAACTCCAGTACTCTGGCCACCTGATGCAAAGAGCTGACTCATTTGAAAAGACCCTGATGCTGGGAAAGATTGAGGGCAGGAGGAGAAGGGGACGACAGAGGATGAGATGGCTGGATGGCATCACCGACTCAATGGACATGAGTTTGAGTAAACTCCAGGAGTTGGTGATGGACAGGGAGGCCTGGTGTGCTGTGGTTCATGGGGTCACAAAGAGTCAGACATGACTGAGCAACTGAACTGAACTGAACTGAATCTCTACTAAAGTTTGATGAGTAATAACACCAGGCTAATCACCATTTGCAATGGATCAGCTGCTACCTTCTTGCTAAATACTAGAACTCTACCAACAAATGGTAGGCAGGTTAATTTAATTTGACCCCTTCCATCATAGAGGGAATTCTTATTCTTCACTAAAAAAAGAAAATTACTCTGAATGTATATTTGCCTTTTCTTCCTGCAAAACTTCCACAAGCACTAACAGCTATAGACTTAGTTCATTATACATCTTACATGAAAAATTCTGCTTCTGCTCTAGGAACTAATGTTACAGCAAAAGAAATTAAACAATTATCTCACCCCATACAATGTATGGTTCTTAATGCTTACTCCATTACCCAGATATAACAGGCCCTAGAGAATATTGAAATAAGCTTGTTGAAGACTCAGTTACTCTCCTAATTGGGAGAAAACACTGAATCATTATAAACTATATCCCATTATAAACATGTTTGAATGAGTAACCACTATATGGTGATCTTTATCTTATAGCTATACTGTATTTGTCTGATAGTCAAAGAATGAAAGTCAGTTTAGTATAGACCATAACTCATAATGCTTTATATACTGTCCCCAAAATTTTAGACTTCACTGGATTTGAGTTTGTCATAATGATGGTAATTAATTTTAGTCATTGAGTAAGTGATCTCCAATATGTCATCATTGGCTTAATTCTACAAAGGTTTATTTCTCATTCATGTAAAGTTTGGTAGAGTCTCTCTTCTATCCTTGGAGATGGAAATGGCAACCCACTCCAGTATTCTTGCCTGGAAAATCCCATGGAGAGAGGAGAGGAGCCTGCAGGGCTACAGTCCACATGACTGCAAATCAGTCATGTCTGAACAATGGAGCACACACACATGCTCTTCTATCCTGTGATTCAGGAAGACTGATTCCAACTATTTTGTAGTTTGTTCTCAATGCACAGTTTCCAAAATCTGGCTGATAAGTGAAAAGAGTGATGAAGAAAGCATGCCAAATCTAACGTGCCACAGACTAGCTATGATACAACTCCACTTACATTTCCATTGGCCAGAACTCAACCACATAGCCTTAAATCAACTTTGAGGAATCGCTCTCTGTCTCTCTCTCTCTCTCTTTAGTCACTCAGTCGTGTATGACTCTTGTGACCCTATGGACTATAGCCTGCCAGGTTCCTCTGTCCAAGGGATTTTCCAGGCAAGAATACTGGAGTGGGTTGCCATTTCCTTCTCCATTGAGAAATATAGGGAGTGTGTTAATATTTGTTGGCCTTAAGTTTTTCTGCCACAAAGATCACAGTGACTAAGAGACAAATGATCCCACTAGAAGACACAGCAATACTTCTACTGAAATTAAGTAACTTGAAACTGTCACCTTTTGGGATCCTCATGCTACTGAATCAACAGGCAAAGAAAAATGATTACTGTTGAGATGATTAATCCTTGTTCAGTCAGTTCAGTTGCTCAGTTATGTCTGACTCTTTGAGACCCCATGGGCTGCAGCACAGAGGCATCCCTGTCCATCAACAACTACCAGACCTTGCTCAAATTCATGTCCATTGAGTCAGTGATGCCATCCAAGTGTCTCATTCTCTGTCATCCCCTTCTCCTCCTGCCTTCAATCTTTCCCAGCATCAGGGTCTTTATTTTCAAGAGAAAATAATATTGCTACCATACAATGGCAGTAGGAAAATCTCAGCCAGATATCTAAGGACTTCTCTAAGGATAGATCCTAGTATTGCCATTCCCAAAGGAAGAACAAAAATATAGTTACAGACTACTGTACCCTAGCAATCAAGAAAAACTATATTAGCCTTTGCTACATAACAGTAAAACTTCACCAACAACAATAAAGCCACAGAATTTCAGTAGCTAACAAAACAGACATTGTCACATATACATGTTTACTGGCATGTAAATTAGCAGAGACATTACTTTGCCAACAAAAGTGCATCTAGTCAAAGCTTTGGTTTTTCCAGTAGTCATGTATGGATGTGAGAGTTGAACTATAAAGAAAGCTGAGTGACAAAGAATTGATGCTTTTAAACTGTGGTGTTGGAGAAGACTCTTGAGAGTCCCTTGGACTGCAAGGACATCCAACCAGTCCATTCTAAAAGAAATCAGTCCTGAATATTCATTGGAAGGACTGATGCTGAAGCTGAAACTCCAACACTTTGGCCACCTGATGCAAAGAACTGACTCATTTGAAAAGACCCTGATGCTGGGAATTATTGAAGGTGGGAGGAGGAGGGGATGGCAGAGGATGAGATGGTTGGATGGCATCACTGACTCTATGGACATGAGTTTGAGTAAACTTCAGGAGTTGTTGGTGGACAGGGAAGCCTGGCGTACTGCAGTCCATGGGGTCACAAAGAGTCAGACACAACTGAGTGACTGAACTGAACTGATTGAAATTAGCTAAAGTTAGGCTTATCTGGGCTAAATTCAGCTGAACAAGTCTGGATCTCATTTTTGGACTGGTTCAGGTCTTCTCTATTACTTTTCTGAAACTAGGCTTTAGGGATAACATGATCCTTACCTGGAACATGCCCTTCTTCTGCAGAACACAGAGAGTAAATCACACTGAAGACTCATACTCACATCACATCTGCTAAGTTAAAACAAATAATATGACCAAGTCCAGTATCTAAAGAGCAAGAAATTATTCTTTGACTAGGGGGAATTAAAAAGTTACATGGCAGAAGAGGTAAATGCATAGTTCTATAGCAGGATGGAAGAGAAGATTTGGAAATAATACACTTAAGTAATATTACTTAAATAATGATGCTACATTCATTAATGAAAATTTCAATCTGTTGCTGCACCAATAGCAAGATTTTGGCTGAGGGTTAAAAGAATGCAGAATTGGGAGCAGAAGAGGACAGTAAAGGCTAACTTGTCCACAACATGAAAAGTGTTGATTTCATGGAAACTAGCTGCCCTCTCATAATTAAAGCACTCAATCCTGTTCTGATGAAATACCTGGACTCCAGGTTCCTTAGTTATATCAGGAAGGGCTCTAGTACTCACCCAATCATGATAAGAATTGAGCAATGCCATTCATTCAACAAGTTTTGTAATTGCAATCACAAAGTGTGTGCACATTCCCTGAACCGACTGCAACCCATCATATTGCTATTGTAACCTTGTCCGTCATTCTGCAACTGCTTTCCTAATCAAAGCCTCTAATAAATTCCCCAGAACTCAAGTTTCAGAATCTAATCTTTAAAATCTAGTGTTTGTCCCTGCTTGATCTCTAAACACTCTGTCTAGAATTTCAAGGCAAGAAGGGCCTGGACTATCTGCTGCTGCTTTGTCTTTGTGAGGTTTTACTAACAGGCCTCTTGTGTGTGTGATCAACCACTGCCTTTGTTTGCTTAACAGTCCCCACCTGCAATTTTATGCAAGATTGTTGATATGGTTTAGGTTTTGCGAAATAGGAAATATACTCATGAGACACTTAATAGACAGAAAAATGGGGTAGAAACATTCTTTTACTTCCAAAATAGGTGGGAGTTATCTGGACAGATGAGAATTTTTAGTTTCTGATTAAATTTATTTCCCTAAAAGTGATGCATGATTGAGGTGTTATGATGTCAGCACAATTTTCTGTAGGTTTCTAACCGTTAGGGGAAAATTGCAACCTTCTATTTCCTTGAGCCTCAGCTGTACCCCCACTCAGAGACTACCTAGATTTTCAGTTCACCAGTTCTCCCCAAAATGTTTAAGCACACTATTTCCTATATGACATCCCTTTTCTACCTGTGATATATATTTTTCCTCCTGATTAACTCTTGCATGATGCTACATCCCTACCTTAATACTTTACATTCAATACCAACTTTTTCCTAAATGGGTGTTACTGTTTTCAAGGGTCAGAATTAAAGGCTCTTCTGAATTAAAAGCATTTGGGATGCTTTAAATAATCCTCTCATAACCAGCCTTCTATTATTTAGGGTTGGATGCCAGGCTGTTGTCTGTTGTCTGTTGAGCTTAAGAGCCTGACTTGGCTTGGCTCTCAATGCGGATCAACCATGTCAATCAACTTAACCAAAAGAGTTACAGATTCCACCTGGAAATACACGCTTGTAAAGCAAACGTATAATACAAATTCAGAATGTGTTTGATTACTTAAGCTATTCTGTCATCTCTCAGTTCGTGTCAAAATATTGTATAATGGGAATATTCAATTGTTTTGTTAATAAGCTGATTGTATGCAGGCACTTTCATAGTTACAAATTTCTCTATTCCATTTTGGGGCTCAATATAATTAGATAATATTTGTAAAATCAGTTTTTACTTTAAACCAGGGAGATAGATGTCAGATATCCATTAGAGGCAGATAGAAAAGACAGATAAATGTACCACACAAAGAGTGGCAGTGAGAGGGGAATCAGATGCTGTTGAAAATAAAGGAATTAAACTTTGTGAGTGTACAGTTGAATCATGTAGAAGTAAGACTAATGAGGCAGTATGTTAGAAAGTCTTGAATTATAGTAATGAAGAGGCTAAAAGTGTGTTTACATATAAAACTTAAAAAAAATATTAATAGACCAAAGACTTACAGGTGCTTGAAACAGAAACAATGGAAATGACATAGAATTGAAATCCTAATTCTAATGTTTTACATTTCTCTCTTACCAATCATAACTTTCTGATATATCTAAATGACTATTCATTATTCAGTTTGCTCTTTTCTTGCCCTCTTAATTTAACTCAATAAACATTTATTAAGGGCTTATGTGGAAATCACCATGTTAGTACTATAAGGAATACAAAATTGAGTTACACAATGTGTTTTAAGTTCTAAAGAACTTGCAATCTAATGTAGAAGACAAGTACACCTGTTACTTTATTCAAAGCTAGATCTGCAAGTGATGAGTGGAAAAGAAAGTTCCATTGTATTACCCATGAATTTTAGTGAGGCAAAGATTCTGATTATGGATATAGAGGCATGTATGTAGAGGATATGCAGTCTTAATTAGGTAGAATTTGGAAGGTGAAAATAAAAACATAATAAATTGTTTTCCTAACACTATAATATCAGGGAATTTATTCCTCATAATTTCATAATAAATTGAAAGTGATTTAAAAGTGATTTAGTAGGGGAAAACATTTTTCGTTCATGTAAATGTGAATACATTATTCTTTTCAAACTACTGTGGCGATCCATTAATGGACTGTGAAATCATCAAGTAGGTATCTATCTACATTAAAAATATTAATAGGAAGAGCAAAGATCACAGTGCATACCTGTATTTAACATAAAAGCAAACATGAACTATTTGTTTCATTATTGTGTATGTGTGTGTGTGCACATTTATGTGCCTATATAATGAGTTACTGTGTAAACTGTCCTTACTATTGGATATGTTCAAAATGTTTGATCTATATGTATACTCTGTATATATATATATATATATACACACACACACACACTATCTGTACAGCTATATTAGAATCTCTTTGTATACTGTAATCAGTATGTAAATCATACATTTTGGATAATATAGGATACTCCTAGTAAGACATCTCAGTAGTGAAGCTCATTATCTTTGCTTTGTAGTTTTGTGTTGCTATGTCCTATATATGGACTATGGGATAAGATTATTATTTTGGAGCTTTGATGTTATTTCAGGGGCTGAATTTGAGCATAGGGTATGGTGGCTGAGTGAGTCATTCCATCTCAAGAGCTATCTTTAGCCATTTTTCCTTCCTATTCTTCTGTATTCTCTAAGTTTTTTCTGTTGTTTTTGTTAAAGTATTTGTTAATGTATTATCTATTCATGAGTAAGATGGATAAAACAGAAAACATGAGAAAGAACAAAGACTGAATACTCTTCAAACTTAGCGAGAACTGGCATTGATTTTTAGGCTGATTTATTTTTCTCTCCTGTTGTCACGATTTACTTGATTCACTTATTATAATTTCTTTAGTCAACAGAAAACATAAGGCCTTGTTAAGAAAACACTATTTTACTGAAGGTCTGGCAGGAAGGAAGAGGTTTCCACTTGCCAAGTATGCCTGGTATCAACCTAGCAGTTTTCAAGGAGGTCATAAAAATTTTGCAATATATGATTATGATAACAGAAACCAAAGAATCCAAGTTCGTCTCCCAGAGAACATACACATTTTCATTGGTTTGTCCTTCTTGTCCTTGGTTTGCCCTTTCATTGTTTGTCCTTCTAGGAGAACATAGAGTGTTCCCCTATGAATTTTATAAAGAATTGAGATAAAAACAGAGAAACCCTTGAAAGTAGAAGTGTTTGTCAGTCGTGTCTGACTCTGTGACCCCATGGACTGTAGCCCACCAGGCTCCTCTGTCCATGGAATTCTCCAGGCAAGAATTCTGGAGTGGGAAGCCATTCCCTTCTCCAGGGGATCTTCCCAACACAGGGAGTGAACCTGAGTCTCATGCACTTGCAGGGAGACTCTTTACCATCTGAGCCACCAGGGAAGCCAAGAGAAACCTTTGGAGAGTTCTGAATTGAAACTGAATCCTCCATCTCCTAATTCATAGGCAAAGGCCTCATTATAGGGGTAGACCTGAGGTCAGAAACATCTACAGTATAATAAGACAGATTGGGGTTCAGTCACTGAGAAAATGGTTTGGCCTCCTTCCATAAGCAATGCCATTATATATTTACATGACATATATATTTCACTTACACCTATTTGTGCTCTAAATAAATTTCCAACTAGCTTTCTTTGTACAGATTTTAAATGAACAAAAACAATACAAAATCCATTTTAAAAAAAGTAGAGTATCAAAATGCATAATCTGTAGGATATGCTTTTTTGTGAGGTGATAATATTGAAATAAACAACAATTTCCCATTTTTCCCTCCTCTCATCCCCCGGCAACCACTATTCTACTTTTCAATCCTATGAGTTTAACTGTTTTAAATAACTCACTTAAGTGGAATTATACAGTATTTGTCTTTTTGTGATGGGCTTATTTCACTTAGAGTAATGTTATCAACTTTCATCCATACTGCAGCATGTGTCAGAATCTCCTTCCATTTTTAAGACTGAAAAGTATTCAATTTTTTATGTATGTTTTATTTTGTTTATCCATTCATCTGTCAGTGGACACTTACGTAGCATCATGTTTTGGCTTTTGCTGCTATGAACATGTGTGTGCAAATAGCTCTTTGAGTTTCTGCTTTCATTTCTGTTGAGAATATACCCAGAAGTAGAATTGTTGTAACATATGTTAATTATATTTTTAATGTTTTAGGAATTGTCATACTATTTTCCATACTGGCTCCAGACAGTACACCTTTTAAAAATTGAATTATCCTCTATTTATTCATCTTATCTCCTTCCCAAATAGATTATGATATCCATGGTTCAGGTAGGGGTTGGTTATGAAACTCTGTTACTATTACAACTATATTGACATAAATAAGCATAGTACACAATGAATAAACACTGATTTGATCACTAACCTTTCAGTAAACATTTATTGAACATTACCTATGTTTTAGAAATATTTTTAGAGGTTAAACATATTGAAGTAATCCAGCCAGAAAATCTTTGCCTTCCTCTAGTGTGGGCGACAAATATTAAACAAATAAATATAAAATATATTATCAGCTAAATTATACTGATATTTTAATAAACCACAATAAAGGAATATAGAGTGAGTGAAGAATTTTGATGGGGTAAGAAGGTAAAATCTCTGACTATGTGATGATTGAGTAGAGAATAAATAAAGTTGATTAGTTGGAAGGGTCACAACTCTCTAGAGATGGGATAAGAAATGGATATCTGAGTAGCTTATTCTTTCTCTGATGTGTTTGTTTTTATGACTATTTTCTGCTATATATATGAAATTCATTCTAAATACTGTGCATGAAATGGAATTGAATTAGCAATATAAGCCTTTAAAATTTGGATTTTATGTTTTTCTTTCATTTTCTATTATGTTGAACATGTAGATATGCAGTAACAATTTGCTCTGAAAAATATTGTGAATTTCATGGTTTTGTACATCTATGATAATGTCTCAGACATCTCATTATATTTCCTAATTTCTTCTTTGACATGTAACTAAACAACATTTTACTAACTTTAGTCACTAGGCCATAAAATTTGGAAAATTCAGCAGTGGCCATAAGAATAGGAAAGATCAGTTTTCATTTCAATCTCAAAGAAGGCAATGCCAAAGAATAATCAACATACAATTGCACTCAATTACACACAATTACATATAATCAATACATACCATTACATACAATACATACATGCATGCAATTACATACAATCAATAATTACATGCAATTGCACTCAAATACATACAATTTCACATGGTAGCAAGTTTATGCTCAAAATCCTTCAAACTAGGCTTCAGTGTTACGTGAACCAAGAACTTCCAGATGTACCAGCTGGATTTAAAAAAGACACAGGAACCAGAGATCAAACTGCCAACTTCTGCTGTATCATAGAAAAAGCAGGGGGATTTTTTTAAAAAAAGCTATTTCTGCTACACTGACTTTGCTAAAGCCTTTGACTATGTAGATCACAACAAACTGTGGAAAATTCTTAAAGGATGGAAAAACCAGACCACCTTACCTGCCTCCTGAGAAATCTGTATGCAGGTCAAGAAGCAAGAGTTAGAACCAGACATGGAACAACCGACTGGTTCAAAATTGGGAAAGGAGTAGGTCAAGGTTGTATATTGTCACCCTGCTTATTTAACTTATATGCAGAGTACATCATGTGAAATCCCAGCTAGATGGCTCACAAGTGGGAATCAAGATTACTGGGACAAATATCAAGAACCTCAGACATGCAGATGATACCACCCTAATAGCAGAAAGCGAAGAGGAACTAAAAAGCCACTTGATGAAGGTGAAAGAGGAGAGTGGAAAAGCTGACTTAAAATTCCACATTCAAAAATGAAGATCATGGCATCTGGCCCCATCACTTCATGACAAATAGATCAGGAAAAAGTGGAAAGAGTGTCAGACTTATTTACTTGGGCTCCAAAATCACTGTGGATGGTAACTGCAGCTATGAAATGAAAAGATGCTGTCTCCTTGGAAGAAAAGCTATGACCAATCTAAACAGTGTATTATAAAGCAGAGACATTATTTTGCTGACAAAGGTCCTTCTAGTCAAAGCTGTGGTTTTTCCAGTGGTTATGTATGGATGTGAATGTTGGACCATAAAGAAAGTTGAGCGCTGAAGAATTGATGTTTTCAAATTATGGTGCTAGAGGACTCTTGAGGGTCCCTTGGACAGCAAGGAGATAAAATCAGTCTATCCTAAAGGAAATCAATCCTGAATATTCATTGGAAGAACTAATATTTAAGTTAACACTCCAGTACTTTGGTTATCTGATTGGAAGAACCAAATCACTGGAAAAGTCCCTGATGCTCGGAAAGATTGAGAGCAACAGAAGAAGAGGATGACAGAGGATGAGATGGTTGAATGGCATTGCTCCAGGAGATAGTGAAAGACAGGGAAGCCTGGCATGCTGCAACTCATAGGGTCACAAAGGACTTGTGACCTAACATGACTTAGTGACTGAACAACAACAAATAAATTTTGATATAATTTTCAAATATTTAATATTCAAAATACACTACAAAAATGAACTGTCCTTCAGTTACTAAATGTTTATTATATTTAGCACTACTTTCTTAAATAGATTCTCTGTTGCTATTTCTTGTGTGTGTGTGTGTGTGTGTGTGTGTGTGTGTGTGTATAATGTATTAATATATAATATTACTAGTAGTTTGCTAGAGCAGCCATACAAAAACACCACAGACTGGGTGACAAGAGAAATTTCTTTGTGGATGGACCTGATGGCCGGAAGTCCAAGATTAAGGCTTAGTTTCTTCTAAGACCTCTTTACTTCATTTGTAGATATAGATTCTTGTTGTGTCCTTATTTTCTGTGTGTTCATCTCTGGTGTTTCTTTGTGTGACTGTCTCCTCTTCTCCTAAGGATAGTAGTCAGATTGAAATAGGGTCTACCCTATCAACTTTATTGTAACTTACTCACATCTTTGAAGGCCTAATATCCCAAAACACTTACATTTTGATGTACTAGGGGTTTGAACTCAATGTTTGAATTCAGGGGGTAGACAATTCATATATATGTATATGTGTGTATAAATATATATCTCTCTATATAATTATATATATAGTGTCTTATTACCCTATTGTGAATAATTTCTTATTCTCAAAACCACCTATTTTAAGACAAGATGAATACTTATAAAATATTGAATTTCTTGTCCTAACAATAATAGGTAAAAGACAAAGTCCTTGGACAGAAAATAGTGAAGTGAATATGTGTATTAATATATTCCCCCTGAAATATGTCCTAAAATGTTTAGATGTGAATGATATATTTTATTACTAATACAGACTCCCAATATATAATATGAAGTGATCTAAAAATGAAACATTTGCAAAAAGAAGCTGAAAATTAAAGAGAAAATAATTAACTATCTTAGTAAATTACATTTTTTTTAATATGAAAGCAAAACTGACTACACTTCTGTAGGACAGCCCTGAAATGTTAAAAAAAAGGCTTTGTAGTTCTAAAATATAACCTTTAATATTGTTGGTTAAAATCGTATTAGTTTCATCAATTTATGTTCTGTGGTTTTACGTATGGCTGGTTATGATTACTTACGTGTGGGTCATAAAAACTCAGTGTGTTTTCCAAGCAGTCAAATTGCCTGTCAGCTGCTAAAGGGGCAGAATTAATGAGAAACTTACTTTATAGTCTAAAGAATAGCAGCTGGGGTCTGTTTTAACAAGTCCCGGGAAACATACATGGAAGGAAATTCTTTGTGGTTAGACTTATATTCTGCCTTTCTCTACAAAGTTCTACTCATTGAGTTGAACAGTCAGACAAAAATCAAGGACATTGTAATAGTTTTGCACATCACTGATTACTAGTAAAAGAGGACAATTTTCCATTTATTTTCTACTATGGAAAAGTGTAATGTGTTTCACCAAAGTCCTTTTCCTCCTAGTATATAGCTGGACCACATTGCTCAGCCTCCCTTGCATTTAGATGCAGCCTTGTAAATTAATTCTTGCCAGTGCACTATGGAAACAAGTCAAATGTGCTACTTGCAGGCCTGAACCTTCTCCATTATGGATGTCTTTTTTCCCTCCCTAATACATCCACCGAGAGAACTTAGAGCAGTTCAGAAGACCTGGAAGAAGACTGAATAATAAGACAAAAGGAGCCTGGATCTTGTAATTATCATATAGCCCATCAGCCAATCGGGCTTCCCTGGTGGCTCAGACGGTAAAGAATCTGCCTGCAATGCAGGAGACCTGGGTTTGATTCCTGGGTTGGGAAGATCCCCTGGAGGACAACCCAACCCAGTATTCTTGCCTAGAGAATCCCCATGGACAGAGGAGCCTGGCGGCCCACCTCCATGGGGTCGCAAACAATCAGACACAACTGAGAGACAGCACAGCACATCAGCCAATCACTAGTATTCCTGTGTAAATTAGAAAAAAATTGTAGTAAGTGTCAGATATTTTTAGATTTACTATTAATTATAGTTAGCTTATTCAGAAAAATGTATCTGCTCAAGATGTGAATTAACTTATTAGGAAAGCTACCTGATAATCTAACATAGTGGTCTCCCTAGGGATGAAGAAGAATCAATTGAGGAGGTATGAAATTTTTAAAATTTTTCTAAATGTCTTTTAATTTCAAAGGAAGAAATCTTTCCTGCCATTTTACATATACCTTATAGTATGTACCTCTTAAATAGACATATATTTTTTTGTGATAAAAGTCAAAAAAATTTGTTAGTTAATGGGACATGATTAAAAGATGTAGATATCTCTGATCAAAGATCCAACTCCAGTGTCAAGTTTCAAAAAATTTTTACTTTTGAAAATTTGAGTAGTGTAGCATATCAAAAATACTATGCAATTTCAAGAAGCTTGAAAAGTATAAAACATAAGGACATTTGATACTTAGTTTATCAAAATCAGCTAGTTTATATCACTATTAATTATTTTAATTAATTAATATTAATAAAGACAGCATCATTGTTTATTCTCCACTTCTTGAAACTAAAATGGCCTTATAACTTGCTTTGACCAATAAAAATGTAGTGGAAGTATCACTCTGTGAATTCTGATCTGAGGTCTCAGGGTGACTTGACTTTTCTGCACTTGTCCTTTTGGTAACTGGCTGCCTGGATCACAAGTCTAGCCTTGACTTCTGGGAATGAGAGACTATAACAGAGAACAATCCTGACTCCATACTGCATCTGTTTCTTTAGTTTAACCTTTGTGCTCTATTGCCTATGCTTAGTCATGCTGACTCTGCACCTTTGTGAAGGAATGGCTACTGAACTCTGAAATATACATAGTAGCGCTTTCTCAAGGCTTTGCCCCCTATTTGATCTTTCAGTTATATAGAGATAAAAAGCTGCATAAGGGAAAATATTTGTCTTATTGAAGGTTTATAGAACATCATGACCAGACCTGCCTGAATAGGTGTAAAAACAAAGGATTTTCATTTCCCCTCTAGGATCTGGCTGGCACCAAGAAGTTTGCAACAGCCAGCCACATGCCTCCTTTTTTAACATAAAAAGTCCCTAATTCTAACCCAAGTAGGAAGGTTTTTCAGGACACTAGTATGCTATCAATCTGCTGACTTCCTGAATAAAGTCACTATTCCCTGCCCCAACACCTTGTCTGGATTTACTGGTCTCTCAAGATGCAAGCAGTACAAACTTAGAACTCGGTGACAAGACCATATACAGAAGATGATCCAGCTTTCCTAAACGTCTCAGCCATCCCAGTGATCCTAAGGGGCAAAATATTCTAGCTAATCTGTTGTCAACCCAAACTGTTGACTTGCAAAATATTCTAGCTAATCTGTTGTCAACCCAAACTGTTGACTTGCAAAATAGTAAGCAAACAAAAAACTTTTTTAAGCCATTAATTTTGGGATGTTTTGCTACATTGCAAAAATTAACTGATACATATGTTATTATAGAAGGCATGTATTACAAAGGTAAAAGATGCATTGTAGTATAAACTCAAAGTTGATTTCAGTTAAAATTAATATTTTAAATGACTAATTATAACAATTATATATAATGTTAATAAATAATTGAAATAAATATGCTATATCTTATAATTTCCAAATAAAATACCTTTAAAGAATAATTTTACTAACCAAAAAGTTGATCATTGAACTCACCCAATTTTACACTCCCTAGGAGGGTGGTATATACATCCCCACCTTTGCCATAACATTACTATAGTTGAAGTGAATGTCCCAACTCCATGACTTTGGGCTTGAATGTGTTACTTAGATTGGACACTAGGATGTTAGCAGAACTGAAGGGAACAAATACTTATAATGCATCTGTGTGATTGGTTTATCCTTTTACACTTCTTAATGCTTTATCTTTCTTATGTTTCATGAGTGGAACATACCCGTGCTTCCAGACTGAATCCTAAAATGAGAGATGTGAAGATTTATCCTAGTTTATCCACCTATCAACATCCTGAAGTAGACATTCCCAGGTTGAGACCATCCTAAACCACTTGCAACCCATAAACTTTAGAATATATTGCATTTTGAGATTTTTTATTCAATATTATAATGATAGTAATAGTCTAATAGACATATCTATATTCAAAAATAAGTGTAAATGCATAAAAGCACAAAAATATTCTGAAAAACTGAAAAAATCTATTTCCCTTGTTTATTAGTGTTCTGTGCTCATTATGTGTGTGTGTGTGTATATATATATATATATATATATGTTTGTGTGTCATGCTTAGTCATGTCTGACCCTTAGGCACAGCACACACACACACACACACACACACACATATAATAAGAACAGGACACAATAAACAAGAGAATCAATTTTTTCTATTTTTCAGATTTTTTTGTGTGTTTTTATGCACTTACATTTATTTTTGAATATAGATATGTCTATTAGACTTTCTATTACCAGCAACTATCATTATAATATTGAATAAAATAATCTCAAAATACAATATATTCTTATGTTTCTGGGTTGCAAGTGATTTTTTTTTGTTCATTTTATATATATATATATATATATATATGTATATATACACAAATATATAACAAGTCTACTGCTACTGAACAATCTGATCTAGAAAATAATCATAAGAAGCAAATTAACCCTCTCAACAACTATAATTTTCATATATTTTTAGAATCAGTACCTGATTAATTATCAAGCAATCATATTTTTATGACACCACCCAATAAAACTGAATGCTCTCCTGGACAGACAAAAGGAAAGTGAATTCGCTCAGTTGTGTCCGACTCTTTGCGACCCCATGGACTGTAGCCTACCAGGCTCCTCCGTCCATGGAATTTTCCAGGCAAGAACACTGGAGTGGGTTGCCATTTCCTTCTCTGGGAGATCTCCCTGACCCAGGGATTGAACCTGGGTTTCCCACATTGCAGGCAGATGCTTTACCATCTGATCCACCAGGGAAATCAGGGAAAGTCAAAGCCATCTTAAATTCATAAAAACAAAAATGTTTCTAATAATGCAATCTTTTGTTTCTAATATGCAATCTTTTATTTTGTTCTCATGAAGAAAGTAGAAATGATATTCTATTTATTTACTGATATAAAATATGGTTAAATTCTCAATCTCCTTCAATTAAATTTTCAGTTGATACTAAACTCTTTGATGATGTGTGCTCAGTCACTCAGTCAGGTCTGACTCAGAGAAGCCTGGCAGGCTACAGTCCATGGGATTTTTCCAGGCAAGAACATTGGAGTGGGTTGCCATTTCCTACTCCAGGGGATCTTCCAGACCCAAGGATCAAAATCTGCATCTCTCACGTCTCCTGCCTTAGCAGGCAGATTCTCTATCACTAGCACCACCTGTAAAGCCCAGGCATTGATGATAGTAATCATATCTATATATTTCTATATGTTAAAGGACACTTAATGTATTGTTCTGCAATGAGTTCTCTACAAATCAATGATTTTCAAATTTGTCTGTTAACTGATAACCATCAAGATCACCTAAGATGATGCCAGAGCCTCATTCCAGGTCTACTGAATCAGGACCTGTAGGGCTGTAACATGCATCTGTGTATTTAACAAGATCTTCATGTAATCTGTAAGCAAGGTTTCAGAGTCAATGCCCTCAATATTTCTCAGTGATTCACTTGACACATTTTGCCTCTTTGTCATAAACACCATCTCTTCCTACTCTTCCAGAACACAAGTATTTTGCATATCAATCCTTCAAAATCCATCTTCCACTTTCATACCAGCTCTAGCCTTAAAAATGGATATATGAATATGACCTCTATTGTTAAACACTGATATTCTTGTAGGGAGAATGCAAACAGAATTATAATTATTTGATGATTTCAATTATTCAATATTATATAAAGTAGAAGACCCTTATTTTATCATTTTTATTTTAAATTTTTATTGATGTAACTGTGGATTCACATGCAGCTGTAAAAATAACATGTAGAATTCTAGGAAAAATTTACTCAGATTTCCCCAAGAGTAACATTTCAAACTATGGTGCAATATCGCAACCAAGAATTGGTGTACATATAAGTCATCAATACGATTTACATTTTCTCAGTTTTACACATCCTTATGTATGTTTCTGTATAGTTTATGTTTCCACCATCCCAGTCTAGATACTGACCAGTTCAATCACCATGAATCTCTCATGTTGCTCTTTTGTAACAGCCTTCTCCCTCCCACCCTGTCCATCTCCCCAAGCCCTGGAGAACACCCATTTTTCAACTTTTGGAATGTTGTCACTTGGAAATGTTATATAAATAAAATTAATCATATGACTGACTTATGGGTTTGGCTGATTTTACTCAGCATAGATCTCTGTTACACATATCAGTACTTATTTCTTTTTATCGCTGAGTAGTATTCCGCAGTGTTTAGGTACCACAGTTTGTTTAACTATTCATCAGTTGAAAGATGTCTGAGCTGTTTTCAATTCCTGGCTATCATTTTAAAAAGCTGCTATAAACATTGGCATACAGGTTTTTGTGTGAACATAGGTTTTCATTTCTCTGGGATAAATGTTCAAGAGTGCAACTTCAGGGTCAATAAATGTTTAATTTTTTTTTAATGAATTAACTTTATTTTTTTAATTTATTTTTATTAGTTGGAGGCTAATTACTTTACAGTATTGTAGTGGTTTTTGCCATACATTGACATGAATCAGCCATGGATTTACATGTGTTCTCCATCCTGAAGCCCCCTCCCACCTCCCTCCCCATCCCATCCCTCTGGGTCATCCCAGTGCACCAGCCCTGTGTACATTATCAAGTGTGAAACAGATCGCCAGTCCAGGTTGGATGCATGAGATAAATGTTTAATTTTTAAGCAAACTGCCAAATTAGTTTCCAAAATGCTTGTACCATTTTCATTACCAACATCTAAGAATGAGTGATCCAGTTTCTCTACATCTTCACTGACATTTGGTATTATCTCTGTATGATATTGTGGCCATTCTAGTGTGTATGAGATTTCATTATAGTTTTAATTTGCATTTCTCTGATGAATAAACTTGAATACATTTTCATGTGTTTACTTAACATCTATGCATATTCTTCAGTGAAGTGTCTTTTCATTTCTCTTGCCCATGCTTTTCACTAACTGTTGAGAGGATGAGATGGTTGGATGGCATCATCGATTCAATGGACATGAGTTTGAGCATGCTCCAGGAGTTGGTGATAGACAGGGAAGCCTGGCATGCTCCAGTCCATGGGGTTGCAAAGAGCTGGACACAACTGAGTGACTGAAGACTTTCCTGATAGCTCAGTTGGTAAAGAATCTGCCTGCAATGCAGGAGTCCCTGGTTCAATTCCTGGGTTGGGAAGATCTGATAGAGAAGGGATAGGCTACTCACTCCACTATTCTTGGACTTCCCTTGTGCTCGGCTGGTAAAGAATCCATCAGCAATGCGAGAGACCTGGGTTTGATCCCTGGGTTGGGAAGAAAACTGAACTGAGAGTCTTTACACATACTAGTATGCAATTTGCAAATATTTTCTCCTAATTTATCATTTTTAAGAAGATGGATATAAAGTATTTTATTTGATTCTCTAAAATTATAAGAGGACAAAATAAAATTTTTGAATGTCAATTTGAAACTAAAATTATGTAATAGATCAAGTAAAAATCAAGTAAATATTATTTACATAAAATTGAAAAGCAAATTAGACAAATTTGATAAGCCCCTTCATCTAGTTCTTTCACAATGTTCTATTCCATATTTAATGACAGTGAAGGATATTAAAAACCCAGAGTAAGGAGAAAATAAGAGGATTTTGAATTTGATATACAAGATAATTCATGAATAATACACAGAATTTGGAGAGGATATTTTTTAAATTTTTACCTTAAAGACTCCTACAAATGTCTAAAGAACCCATAGAAAATTAGAAAATTTCACCCTAATCACTGCCTTTCTCTTTTTCTAAGACACTATTTTCCTGGAAAATACTCTTAAAATTGAAAAATGTACATTTTATTATCACAGTGTTCTTATAATGCTCCATTTTTTTTTAATATTATTAAATTTATGATTAATTTTAAAAATCTATGGTATCTAAGAAACAAGAAAACTTAGTAAATTTGTGGTGCTTTATAAGATGTCCCAAATACTCTTATTTATTTTTATATTAGACTTATCACTAGTTCAAAATTACTTTAATCCAACTAAGACAAGAGATGCATTTACATTTTATTCCATCACTCTGTGTTTATGCCTCAAAAAATGAAAAGAAATACAAAATATATGAAGTGGTTCATAAATAGGTAAGTATTACTAAAGAAAATGAGGGACTTATTACATGATAAAAACAGCATACTAAATAAAGGTGAAATGAAGGAATACCATTTAGGAAGTCAGAAGACTTACTGTAATTTTGAGCAAGGGTTTTATTGAGAGAAAAATTGAGATAAAACAAAACTGATATGAATCTCAGCTCTGTTACTTTGGGCAACCTTAACTCCCTATGTATATCAACTTCTCATTTATAAAGTGGCATAACACTTTAGGTTGTATAAACGGGAGACTTTATTATTACAGGTAATACTATGGGTTATAGACAATGATAAAGGGGGCAGTCAAGGTTGTTTTTAATTAATTAGGACAACATGAGCTAGGCCTTGAAAGATAAAATTAAGAGAAGATACAAAAAGTAATCATGGAAGTCTTATAGAAAAAGTGGAGTGACATATATCTTAAAAAACTGGGTAAGAATTTTAGAAAAGAGGGGAATCAGTGGAAGTGTTTAGACAATGAAAACACTAAAGCCAAGTCACAAAGAAATATTGATAGCTAAGAACAGAAGACAGGGGCCCTCTAGTACCAGGCAGTGGACTTCAATGCGTTTGGGTAGGCATCGCATTCTGGACATGATACGCTAAAACTGATTCTGTGGCATATTGAATATGTTAAGCCCAAGGAGTTTGAGAAAACGGCAGAAGCGGGAAGGTCATTCAAACCTTCGCTCTCCGTGGCCTCTTACCCTGAAAGGAGTCATAAAACTCTCATGTGAGAATTATTCTCTCTTTATCCAAAGGGAAAAAAAAAAAAAAAACAACAAATCCTTATCTCCAGACAGAAAGATGCCAGAAGAATCTGAAGGAACAAACGGGCTTTGTGCCTTTTCCCTAGTTTACTACATTTACCCCATATTCTTTGAACTCACGCTATTTTTTGACTTTATGCTCTCCATATTACATCATATTTCTCCATGGCAGTGTACTTGTCATCAAAACTAGCAATAAAATACTCCAATTTAACCCTTTTATCTGAAATATATATATAGGTATTCTATATATATATAACTGATATTATAAATATAAATATATATATATATATACATATACATATCTGTATAACTGAACCACTGTGCTGTAAATCTGAAACAAACACAATATTGTAAATCAACTATACTTTAATAAAAGAAAAATAGAACAAAGCAAAACAAATTCAGCTTTACAATTTTTCAGGCCTTGATTTCCTTATGAGGGGTCCCATGTTATGAAAAACTTGTATAAAATAAATTCATATGTTTTTCTCCTGCTAATTTGTCTTTATCAGCTTAGTTTTCAGGTAGCCAGGACCTCTGAGAGGGTTGAGGATAACTCCTCCACTTACACCCACAGTAGAAAACCCTCTGAAAGTTTTTGTATGGGTTGGCAAGAAGATAAATACATTAGTTTGGCAGGCCAAAAAGTGGACGGATAAATGAGCCACTTTAAGAAATCAACAGAAAATCCAAAAATGTATGCTTAAATTCCAGCTCAAGTAAAAGAACTTGACTTAACCTATTCAATATGCCACAGAATCAGTTTTAGCATATCATGTCCTGAATGTGATGTCTACCCAAGCACATCGAAGCCCACTGCCTGGCACTAGAGGGCCTCTGTCTTCTGTCCTTAGCCATCAAGTTTCCTTTTGTTATGGGAAAGTGCTAAAGTACCTTAGTGATCTTAAATAGTCAACATCCATGAGCGCAAAAAGGTGACTGCTTGATTATATGTACTTTTATCTCAGTATTTAGCACTTGATTTAGTTGACAGGGTCCAGGTCTTAATAAATAGTAAAACTAGTCCTACAAGGTGAACTGTATTTCCAGAAAATAGAGTTTTCTTGAAAAAAAGAAAGAGGTTGCCATTCAGAGAAGCCTCTGCAAGGACATCCCATTACACTATGAGAATTTCAATGGAAAACGGAAAGGAAATCCTCTGAAATATGTTTATCAGCAAATGACCTGATCAGCTATGATCCATCACAGGCAGATCACGGCTCTGTAAATCAGAACATCCCAGGAAGTAAGTTTAAATGGATTTGAGATTATTGACACTTTTTATTAAAGTTCTCTCATAACTCAGGAAAGGAAAATATAATGCCCCAAATGTTGCACTTTTAAAACTTCATAGGTTATCTTATTTAAAACAGAAAACTTTCTTATTTTAGGCTTCTTTATAAACAGCTTAAGCCACTAAGGTTTAAAAGTAGAGCTGACAATTTTTAAAGACTCTTTCTGAGATTGTATGCCATTTTTGGAGCACTGAATGCTTCCTATCGCAGACTTGATCAGTCCAAGGCAGCTCTCTCGGTAGCTTCCTCAGCTATGAGACAGAATGATATAATACACCATCTGAGGACAAGAAGCAGTCAGTGAGAACAGCAGCCCCAAGTACACTAAAAGTACTTAGGGTCCTCTTACTTTAACGCTGAGGAAAATAGACATTTGTTTTTACAGAGTAATCAGCTTGGAAGCCTTAGTCTTTAGGCAAAGCATTTTGAAAATTATCCCTGCTTTGGGAGAAATACCCTGGTGGAGTCAGATTTCCTAATTTGCAAACCTTGGTTGACCCCAGTTCTTTGAATGACCTTAAATGTGAATCTTGAATACATCTTTTCAGTTGTACTAATTAGTTTTACATACTTAAGCACTATATGCAAATTTATGTAAATCAACATTCTTTTTTTTTTTTAAATATAAAGTCAAGTAAATATGCATGCCCTAGATTCTTTCAAAGGAAGTTTCAAATTTGTTTATTTTAGAGGTCCTTTCACTTTGGTCTTCTAATAATCCCAATAAGTGGGAAATAATTACATTTGATATTTTAATGTAACCCTGTAACAATAAATTCTAAGTCCTCTGATTAACTTTCATAGGAGGTATGCTTTAGTCTTTGTTTCCTCAGTTTTCAGATAGAATCTGATAGCTCTGTTTTCATTAACTGGCTTTGATAGCCTTCCTTGCTAGATTTCCAACAGACAGAATAAAGATATCAGAAAGTTCAACTAAGATCATGAAATGTTAAGACACTAATATTTCCTTATTATCAGGGACCTCTAGGGTTCTTTTTATCTCTTTCCACAGAGTCAGTCAACCTTTATTTGTGTTATAGGCCATTAAACCTATTGCTCAAAAGTCTATTTGAGCAATTAAGACAAAATGAATTCAATAAAAATGTACAATAAAGTACCTCACTAGGCTAATTTTAATTTAAATATAATATTTGAAAATAGTGGTATGTCAAAATTATGGGGAAATTTTTGTTAACAAGTGTGTTACACTTATACACACATTTTGTTAACAAATGTGTGGCACGCCAAGAATAGCATAAGTTTATTATTTTGCTTATTTGGAATTCACAGTGGTCACCTAAATCTTGATTGTAATTGGGAATTAGAGTTTATGCAGCCTTATCTGTAACTGGAGAGATTTATAATGTTCTGATTACAGCAGAAAAATGTAAAGAGCATGCACACAGACACACACAGCACAGAATATCCTATAGGAATTTCCTATACATTCAGTTCCAACATGAAAATATATAAACTAAAATAATATATAGGATACGTTTTAATAACACAACAATCCCTATTAGGAATGATCAATACATACAGATCAAGGCAATCTCTCTTCTGGTCTTCTTGAAAACTTACATTTTTTGTTAGCATTTGAATGAATATTTTCTAGTTATCAGGGCTTATATACCAACTGCACAGAATTTTGATTCTTTTTTCTGTAATGAATATTTTTCATATTGTTACATCTTCACTATTTATTTAGATAGTTCTATTCCAGTTATTGCAGAAATTACTCACATTTCCCCAATATATGATTTAAAACATCTATTTTACTGCTATTGTTAACTGAGATATCATCTTTTGCTGTTTTTACTTCACTTCATAAAGTAGAGCTGTATGACACTTGAAAATAAGCAAAAAGGATATGGAATGTACTTTTAACGTCATAATGCTTTTTTGTTTTGCAAGTACACCCAAGGATTCTTTAATTTTCCGGGAGAATATCCCTGGGCTTGGTATTGCTATTTAACTAGAGTTATGTGTTAACCTGTAGATTTCTAATCAGTAGAAATGGAGAAGGAAATGGCAACCCACTCCAGTGTTCTTGCCTGGAGAATCCCAGGGATGGGGGAGCCTGGTGGGCTGCCGTCTGTGGGGTCGCACAGAGTCGGACACGACTGAACAACTTAGCAGCAATCAGTAGAAAACATAAGTTATGGTTTTAATGCCTTGTGGATTGTTAATCAGTTTTGTATGCAATTTAAGAACCTTATTTTTATATCCATATTTAAAAGCATATCCTTTCTGATGGCTATATAATCTTCAATCCTCAAAGTCTTTTGAAACTATCTTTATTACTCTATTGACTTTCTCATTAATTAATGAGTTCAATAAAATATCTGACATGAATCCATTCTCTATTTGTATGAGAGTCATGAAACTACACTTTGACAGTTCAAGATTCTTTTTCCTTCCAAGCTGTGAATGCCTCATTCATATACAAACAAATTCTCCTTTTAAAGAAATTGAAATATTCTACATAAACCTAAAGTTTAAATCCTTTCTCCCCTCTTCTCTAAATCTGCCTTATGCTACCAAATTAGGTGACTCCCCAGATATAACTACTGTTATTAGCTTGGTGTTTAGCCACTGTGACATTTTCCGTGCATTTACACATATCCATATGTGCTTATGTTAATTTAAATAATAGTAAACTTGTGGTTCCCAAATGTCTCAGTGGTAAAGAATTTGCCTGCTACTATAGGAGATGCAGGAGACATGGGTTTGATCCCTGGGTTGGGAAGATCCCGTGGAGGAGGAAATGGCAACCTACTCCAGTATCCGTGCCTAGAAAATCCCATGGATAGAGAACTCTGGCAGTTTACAAATTAGCGACTGAGCACAAACTTGTGACAGACTTACACAACAGACTGGTTAGACAGGTAGCCTCATCATTAAATATTGAAAACAGAACATTTTGCCAAACTATTCAATGGGGTAGTTCAATGGAGAAACATAGTTTTCAAGAGTTAAATTCTAGTCATCAAGGAAGAGGAAAATAGTGTATAGAAAAAAATTTACCCCTGAAAATATGTTTGGTTTACATGTACGACACTGTAGAAATTTTTAGCAGTTTCTCTAAGTTACATTCAATATATTTCTTTGAAATATCATTTAACTCTCATTTAAATCTTAATGGGAAATCAACAACACATTTTTTCATGTTTCATGTTTGTTTCTTACAATAAAATTTGAAATACTGTCTCTCTCACCCAAGGCACAAAGCTCATCGAGCTAAGTGGTAGATGTTAAATTTTGCAGTCTTCTATTTTATATAAACAATTCTGAGAAAATTTTGTGGAGTTTTTATAAGTTAAAAATTGTGCTTTATGATACTCTCCACTGCAGCATATTGATCTTTTTGAAATGTAAATCAGATCACATTTCTCCAATCTTTTTACCATGGCATTTTTCACCTCTCATTACATTTAGGATCCCAAAGGAGAGAAAAGTGTTTGGCACATAGAGCACACTTGGTAAATACCTGTCAAGTGAATGGATTGTTGTTTACTGAAGGGAATCAATGTATGGCTAGTTTATCAATGTTCTATTGATGCATTTTGGAAATTGCGAATTATCTATTGGTTTTGAAAAGATACATATACACTTATTAATATAGACAATTGAATTGTTTTACTGAAATATTTCACATGTTTAATTCGTTTTTAGTCTATTTGCCCCATAGCTTTCTTTTTTTTTTTTTAATTTTTTAATTTTTTAAATTTATTTATTTTTTATTAGTTGGAGGCTAATTACTTCACAACATTTCAGTGGGTTTTGTCATACATAGACATGAATCAGCCATAGAGTTACATGTATTCCCCATCCCGATCCCCCCTCCCACCTCTCTCTCCACCCGATTCCTCTGGGTCTTCCCAGTGCACCAGGCCCGAGCACTTGTCTCATGCATCCCACCTGGGCTGGTGATCTGTTTCACCATAGATAATATACATGCTGTTTTTTCAAAACATCCCACCCTCACCTTCTCCCACAGAGTTCAAAAGTCTGTTCTGTACTTCTGTGTCTCTTTTTCTGTTTTGCATATAGGGTTATCGTTACCATCTTTCTAAATTCCATATATATGTGTTAGTATGCTGTAATGTTCTTTATCTTTCTGGCTTACTTCACTATGTATAATGGGCTCCAGTTTCATCCATCTCATTAGAACTGGTTCAAATGAATTCTTTTTAATGGCTGAGTAATATTCCATGGTGTATATGTACCACAGCTTCCTTATCCATTCATCTGCTGATGGGCATCTAGGTTGCTTCCATGTCCTGGCTTTCTGAAAAAAGTAATAAAATAACTAGAGTTGTGGATTTGTCACAATAGCAGTTGTCACTTCTTGAAACTCAAAGCAATTTAAAATTTAGGTGCAAGAAGATTTGTGTCTATTACATTACTTTGATATGTTGCTATTTGCAGGACTTTCCCAGTGGCTGAGCTGGTAAAGGATCTGCCTACAATACAGGAGACCTGGGTGTGATCTGTGGGTTGGGAAGATCCCCTGGAGAAAGGAACAGCTACCCACTCTGATATTCTGGCCTGGAGAATTCCATGGACTGTATAGTCCATGGGGTCATAAAGAGTCAACTTTCACTCACTCACTTATTATTGTTATGAGCTATGTCTCTTTATAGCAGTTAAGGCATTTTGCCCTGAAATTGATTTTGGAATTTTGGTTTTGTTCTGCTTTTATTTGAGTTTTAGTTTTAAACCACTGAGAACATTAATGAGAACTAATATGTATCTTTATCCCAACGGGTACCTACTTTGTGTTTTCTATTTGCCATATCTTATTGTATGTATGTGTTCAGTCACTCATCCACGTCCAATGCTCTGCAACCCCATGGACTGTAGCTTGCCAGATTCCTCTGTCCATGGGATTCTCCAGGCAAGAATACTGGAATGAGTTGCCATTTCCTCCTCCAGGGGATCTCCCAAACTCAGGGGCTGAATCCATGTCTTCAGTGTCTCCTGCATTGGCAGGTGGATTATTTACCACTGAGCCACCTGGGAAAACCATATCTTATCCTTACTATTGTACTTTCCTTCCTATTTTTGGACAAGGGTTGAGTGCTCTCTGATTTTCCATTTTATTCATTTGAAGGGTATGATCTCTTCCTATGTATCCCTAAATGCTTGACATGCTTAGCTATTATTGCATTTTTCAAATATTAAGTGTTAATGAGTGTCCATAGCTATCTCCTACCAAGACAAGATTTGGAATGCTTTTACTTCATCTCTTTTCCCTACTCAATCCACAAACCATGATGGCTATTATTGAGGAATTTTATTTTATATTGTTAGAATTTATTTTTGTTTGTTTACAGTCAACAGTGTTCTACCTCACATCTCTGGGACTTAAATTTCTTATGTCACTTTGTCAGGCCTATTATGTCCATAACTTATGGCATACATTCACTGAGATAAATCATAGGTATTTATGTCTTATCTTCTCTACTAATTTTATATAAATGTGTTTCTGTGGATTTATTTAAAGTTAACTTTGGACTTGATGAGTCCTCACCTTTTCAAACCTAGAGAAAATAAATGACTTAAGTGGCCAAAGCGCTTATCTAAAAAGAAACAGCTAGAGATACAGGACAGAAAACTACTGAATTGCAAGCTCAATTTGCAATTTGAGCATCACAATCTCTATTTAAGACAGTTTGAAATGTATTTTTAGTCCAATTGCTAGGAAAGTTAGATTTTTTTTTTTCTCCAACATATGTACCAACTTGCCTATATGCATGTTTTTGCTGGTTTTTCTATTTATCATTAAGGGTTCTAAGTACTGAAAGAGAAATCTGTTTATTTCAAGCAGAAAGAGAAT
Organism: Cervus elaphus; assembly: GCF_910594005.1. Taxonomy (NCBI): domain Eukaryota; kingdom Metazoa; phylum Chordata; class Mammalia; order Artiodactyla; family Cervidae; genus Cervus; species Cervus elaphus. The sequence continues at coordinate 86,534,505 of NC_057834.1, read as the reverse complement.
TGGGGCTTTTACAAAATTGTTGGAAGGAAGAAAAAGGGAGAGTGGCAGTACTCAGATTAGGATGAGCAGGAAGCCAGTAGGTACTAGTGCCTACTCTGCATTCCTCTGGGGCTGCCCTTCCAGGGGCCTACGTTTGTCTGCTGTTATGGCCTTAAGAGTCCAAACTGTTTTTGCCTACTGTAGCCACTATTATGGATACACAGTAAATAAATAAATGCAAGTACTTTCTGCCTGTTACATGGATGTGAGGGACTTCCATTGACAGAATCTAAACCAGAACTTGGGCTTCTCTGGTGGTTCAGTGGTGAAGAATCAACCTACCAATGCAGGGGATGTGGGTTCAATCCCTGGGTCAGAAAGATCCCCTGGAGAAGGAATTGGGAACCCACTCCAGTACTCCTGCCTGGGAAATCCCATGGACAGAGGAGCCTAGCAGGTTACAGTCCATGGTGTCTCAAAAGAATCAGATATAACTTAGCAACTAAATAATAACAACAAAACCAGAACTTTGGTGGCAAAGTGGTCTGAGACATATAATTTCTCAGAATCTACAGGAGAAATGGAGAAAATGTCAGAAATGATGTTAAGACCCCAAAATAAAATTTAACTTACCCAAGTGATAAGAGATAGCTTTTTTCTTATCTATTCCGACTCATACTTTATTTCTGGTTTTAACCCATATTGAAAGCCACTCCTGCTGTGAAGTTGAATCTTATATCCCTCATATGATGCAAACTCAATATTCTTTCAACTCCCTATACCCATGTACGTCTCTTCCTGTACTTAAGATCTTCTCTGTATTATAGTAATATTTGTAGCACCTTATCTCTTCTCACTAGTTTGTAGCTGTCTGGAAGGGAGAGAACTTGCACAAGCCATTAACATGGCTTATACAAGATTTAAAGATACGTTTTCAATCTTAAATGCAGAATCAGCATTCACATTTTAGTCACTTTCAGAATTTGTCTTTGTCTTTTATTTTTTTTTTCATTTATTTTTATTAGTTGGAGGTTAATTACTTTACAATATTGTAGTGGGTTTTGTCTCATACATGACATGAATCAGCCATGGATTTACATGTATTCCCCATCCCTATCCCACCTCCCACCTCTCTACCTGATCCCTCTGGGTCTTCCCAGTGCACCAGGCCCGAGCACTTGTCTCATGCATCCAACCTGGGCTGGTGATCTGTTTCACCATAGATAATATACATGTTTCGATGCTATTCTCTCAAAACATCCCACCCTCGCCTTCTCCCACAGAGTCCAAAAGTCTTTGTCTTGTATTATGATATTGATTTAGTTTATAGTAGAGATCCCTCTCAATAATCCAGGGCGTGGGTGATTTGGTATGAAAAACTTTAGATTTAATAAATGATCTCACGTGAAGACAAAAAGTATGCATTCAAATTCTCTTTGCTACTAATTTGAAATCAGCTTATGAGAACTCATTGATGAATAATCAGCTGGAAGAAAATAGCTGTGATATTTTGTTTCCAGATACAATTGAGTTTTCTACTGATTAGATACATAAGTGAAAAAGATCTACCAGGCTTCAGTGTCTCAAATCATGACATTTCGCTCTGCTATATATTATTGACAAACTCTGTAAATGAGAAATAAACCAGAAGACTTCCTTCAAATGAAAATGATTTAGTAGCACACACTTTTTGGAATAGTTCATGAAAGAGAGTATTACAGAGGAAGGCTATAATGATATAAGTTTTGAACTCAGAGAAATAATTGTCAGTTATCAAACTCAGTAGAGTAGGAGACTGTTTTTCCATCAAAAGTTTTAAAAAAGCAATTAATTGAGAATTAAATGAAATAATATACATAATGGCACTTTTAAATTATCTCACAACTGTTTGATGCTATTATTTATAATTATAACAATTATTCATTTCTGCCCATGTGCCAGTCACAGACAGGAGCATTTTACCTTCAACTCATTTAGTTCTTATATCAAAACCTTATAAGTTTTATTAATTTGAATTTATATTAAAAAGCAAAACTTTCACAAGGTTACTTAGGACCTTGGTGACAGAGCAGTGGTATAGTCACAACTCTCTTTGGAGCAGACATACTTACTCCTTATCCCATACATAGGAGTAAAACTGCTTTATCTTATATTAGCAAGGAGAGTTAATAGTCAATTATCTGAAACATGGGTTAAAATGGAAAATCATAAAAATATATTTAGCATTTTTAAACATAAAAGATATAACTTCATTTTGCTCATCTCTGCATTAGTTATGAATCATTTTCTTGTCTAAAACACAAAGATATTGTTCATCTACAATTTCAGTTTTTATTTCTTTAATTGGAGAAAGGAATTAAATAAATACAGATTCATCCAAGGGTAGAATTTCTCTTTGGTGCTATCCAATAGAATTGGGGGATGACAGAAATGTTCCATATTTATGCTGTTTAACTTGGTAAACACAAGCTGTATGTGGCTATTGAACACAGAGCAACCAAAGGACTGAATTTTTTATTTTATTATATTATAATTAATTTGGATTTTAATATGAAGAGCTATATGTGGCTAGTGGCTACTGTATTGATTTATATGTTCTGAAATCACATTCCCTACCACCAACCACCAAAGAGTTTACATTATTTTTATTCACACCTAAATTCAATAGCATTTAGGAGAGTTACATAAATATAACCAGACTATTTAAAAGTTTTTATGGGCAAACATGTCAAATATTTTTGCACTCCTCTTTTCCTTTTTAGTTTATACAGTAATTAATACTTTTACCTAATTACAATAGAAAGTTCTAACCATAAAAGGTTGTATAACAGTGGTTCTGACTCTTGGAAAACAAACAAATCAATTGGTAGAAGCCTAAGCATGCAGACATACTAGGGGCAGAGCAATGGCTACAGATATTTAGTGTATTGTGAACATCTGGAAGCACGTGTATGCTTTTCAGGAGCAGAGAAATATTCCTGATACTGGGCGAACAGACTAAGGAGGTTGGTAAAACCAGTGCTACTGACCATGAGTGCTTCTGTTGATTATACATCATCAGCAAAAATCAAATAATTAAACAGATATATGAAATAATATTAAAAAAAAAACAGGGTAATGGGAAAGTTATTTTCTAACACACACACACACAAAACAGCATGCAAATACACACATGACGAAGTGAATTTAAAAAGGTAAAACAAAGTCAAGATAATGCAAAAATAATTTAAATTTTTTTAAAAAAATTGTTCTACTAGTTAGAAATAGCTCATTTGAAAAGCATGTTATATAAGGCATTCTCATTCTAAGGGAAGCCATGCTGATAAAGAGAAAAATCCTACTGATTTGCTTCATGAGAAATTCCTCAAAACTGCTTGCTAGGTTGCTGTGAAAAAATGGCTGGCTCAAAATGAATCCCAAGTAGCCCTTCCCTCTATCCTAAAAGTTCTCTCTTTCAGTTACTACACCTGCAGAAACAGGTGTAGCCAGGTTATAAAAGGCAGCTTGATTGGTTATATGCCAGATCAAAGTATGGTATATATTTGAAAATAGAAAAATGTCTGGAAAATAGGAGACTTAAATGAAAGTGGCCCTGGGGGCAGTAACAACAGATGTGCTGAAAATTTATGAATATTTTACTGTAAATACTCTCACTTTCCATTAAATAAGGAACTGCATAGCGCCAGACACTGTGCCGTGATGCCTAATGCTTCCTTAGAATAACTTGTAACAAACTGGAATTCTTTGAAAAATAAGACTCAGGAATGTGCACATTTGACTTCTGTTCATCTCAGTAAGTAACACTGATGTGTCCACAGGCAGGGTTGTGCACATCCACAGCACAGATATATTTAAACAGGAAGTACTAATACATATCAAGATTGCCAGGGGGAATATCAGTAACTGCAGCTACGCAGGTGACACCATCCTGATGGCAGAAAGTGAAGAAGAACTAAAGAGACTCTTGATGAAAATGAAAGAGGAGAGTGAAAAAGTTGGCTTAAAACTCAACATTCAGAAAACTAAGATCATGGCATCTGGTCCCATCACTTCATGGCAAACAGATGGGGAAACTGGAAACAGTGACAGACTTTATTCTTTTGGGCTCCAAAATCACTGCAGATGGTGATAGTGGCCATGAAATTAAAAGACGCTTGCTTCTTGGAAGAAAAGTTATGACCAAACTAGATGGCATATTAAAAAGCAGTGACATTACTTTGCCAAGAAAGGTCTGTCTAGTCAAAGCTATGCTTTTTCCAATAGTCATGTGTGGATGTGAGTTGGACCATAGACAAAGCTGAGTATCGAAGAATTGATGCTTTTGAACTGTGGTGTTGGGGAAGGCTCTTGAGAGTCCCCTGGACTGCAAGGAGATCCAACCAGTCCATCCTAAAGGAAATCAGTCCTGAATATTCATTGGAAGAATTGATGCTGAAGCTGAAACTCCAATACTTTGGCCACCTGATGCGAAGAATGCACTCATTTGAAAAGACCCTGATGCTGGGAAAGATTGAAGGCAGGAGGAGAAGGGGACAACAGAGGATGAGATGGTTGGATGGCATCACCAACTCAATGGACATGAGTTTAAGTAAGCTCTGGGAGTTGGTGATGGACAGGGAAGCCTGGCACGCTGCAGTCCATGGGGTCTCAAAGAGTCGGACAGACTGAGCAATTGAACTAAACTGAACTAATAAATATCAACTCATTCACAGTGCATGCACACCCACACGTGGTTGCAGCAGGGAGATTAGTTTTGGCATTCCATTGCCTGTGTTATTATTTGATATACTGGTAATTGTGACAACTCTTGAGAGAGGTAGCTAACACTTGCCGGGAGCACAACCCAGGGGGTTCACCTTTAAATTCTCCAAAGAGCTGCACGAATTAGGATAAACTTTACATCTAGTGTGTCCTCAGTCACTCAGGCATGTCTGACTCTTTGCGACCCCATGGACTGTAGCCCACCAGGCTCCTCTGTCCATGAAATTTTCCAGGCCAGAATACTAGAGAGGGTTGCCATTTCCTTCTCCAGGGAATCTTCCCAACCCAGAGATCAAACCCACATCTCCTGGGGCTCCTGAATTGGCAAGTGGGTTCTTTACCATTAGTGCCCCCTGGGAAGCACTGAGCTTTACATCTAGAACTGCATACAAATAGGCTTTAATGGGAGAGAGTCCTAAAGTGCTTCCATATCTAATAGTAGGGCTAATTTATTCTCCCCTTCTCCAATGATACAAATTAAGCCTGTATATGAAATCTGTATAACTCAGGAATGTTATTTTATAAAAGTAAGGTTTAGGATACAGTGTTCAGATTTGTCTAACATTCGTGTATGCTGGAATGATTCTAAAGAAAGGAAGATTGAAAAATAGTCTTTCCAAAACACTGGTGCAATGGGCCATAATCGATTTGATGAAACTATCATAGACTATCACATTCTCAAAATTAGCAGGCTCACCACAGCATTCTAAATGACTACAAGGGGACCTTTGGATATTACATGAGCTCTAATGAGTAGAATGTGATTCAAGCAGAAGACTAACATATTGAGTAAAAAGCCTCCAAACCCACAAAATATTTTCATGAAATGATAGCTTATTTGTTTTTCTTGAAAGAGAAATTGAGTAGTTATCGAGTAGTGAAGAGTCAATTCCCCAAAATTGACATATCTAATCAATATTTCATCAAGGATAATAGCTTTCTATTTTGACTATTATTGGAGGAATGAGGGAATTCATGAAGGGTAATAATATTAAATAGGGAAATAATAAAGCTAGGGCTAGAATTATGGCACCCACTCCAGTACTCCTGCCTGGAAAATCCCATGGATGGAGGAGCCTGGTAGGCTGCAGTCCATGGGGTCTCTAAGAGTCGGACACGACTGAGCAACTTCCCTTTCACTTTTCACTTTCATGCATTGGAGAAGGAAATGGCAACCCACTCCAGTGTTCTTGCCTGGAGAATCCCAGGGATGGGGGAGCCTGGTGGGCTGCCGTCTATGGGGTTGCACAGAGTCAGACATGACTGAAGGGACTTGGCAGCAGCAGTAGAATTAAAAAACAAACAACAAACCAGGTTTGAAACCTCATGCTTACACTGCAGTGACATAATCCAACTTTAAACAGTCTACCATTGTTGATTTAAATCATCTTATAGGAGATTTTTTTTTTTATTGTGATTATTGAGCCAAAAGACAGGACATGCATCAGAGAGGGGAAAAACACTATCAAGAAAATACTTGGTGAGGCAAACATTAATATGTGCTGTAGAAAAATAATTTTTTTTAAAATTGTTAGCTACACTTCCTTCCTTGTCAAATCCTATGCCAATCCAGTCTCAGCACTCTGGAGGATTAATTTTAGAGATTTATGAGAAATATTAGTACGTTTAAAGGATTTACCAAAATAAATGCATGTTCAAAGCCAAAATTCCCTACACTTAGTGAAAATATTGCAACTATTTTCAATTATTGCTTTTCAATTATTGAATAAAAAATCTAATTTGTATTCATCAGGTTTATAATTTGTAGCAACAACAATGACAAAAATACTTAAATTCACATTTTGTTCAAAAGAACTTTCCCACAACTGTCATCATCTTATTCATTTATTATTGTTTTCCTTTTTTTTTTTTTGTTTTGTTTTGTTTTGTTTGTAATAGTAGAAGTCTCACAGCTTGATAAACTACATGGCAAAAGAAGTCCTGCTTACTGTTCAGGGGCTTAAGGGTTTATTTAAAAAGTATTTTCTTTTTCTTTTTTTTTATGGTCACTTGTACATGCTGACTTAGCCAACACACAGAAGTATTTTGGTGTCAATTTATGATAACTGTATCACATCATTATTTAAAAATCTAACAGTGCTTCCTAGATTTGAATATATTACTATACAGTGACACCAAAGAAAAATCTGTTCATCTTTTTTTAAGGGTAAAACTGATTTTTCTATTAGAAATAATTTTCACTGCACAACAAATTACAAATATGCACAGTCCAGAAGGTAAATATTATTTAGATACACAAACAAGCTTAAAGTGGAACAAAGAAAGATACTCAAAAGTCAACACTCAGTTTTACTCCTTATATTTTTAATCATTTAAATCAATTAAGCATGGTCTATTACAAACATTTTTAACTTTTTTCAGTACTGACTTTTATGATATAACCAATAAATATATCAAGCTATCATAACTATGTATTTGAGGGTGAGGAGTGCACATTATGTAGGAACTTTGTGCTGACAAACCTCCCATGAAAAATGGATTTACTAATCTTGAAAGTAAACAAATCAAAACAACATTTTTTTAAAAGGAAGCTTGCTTGAAAAGAAACATTTGTCTTATATAAAATATGTTAATTAGTTATAAGAATGTCTTGAACTTGTCTTGCATAATTATTGTAGAGAAAGACCATCATCATTATGATAATCACCACCACTAAAACAGTGGAAAATATGGATATGAGTGACTTAGTGGGGAACAAATTCATTTATAGCCAAACAGAAATGAAACTAATAAAGTTTTGATGGTTGTTATTGAATTACAGGCCATTTATGAAATTGCAGAAATATGTTTCAGAATCTACACAGCATATTTCTTGTTCTAGCCACATATATAATGATCCTACTTTTTCCTCTATAGCTTTTATTTTGAAGCCCTAGGGGAAAGTAACAGAGTAGGAACCAGATGCCTCATTGATATTAAAGAGAAGGCAAATTGCAGCTTGCAGCAATAGTTATAGTTGTGCTTCTGCAGTTGTCATTTTATTTCAACGAATAGTAGCTTGTGTTTTTCAAGTGCCCAGAACTGTGTGAGACACATTCAATTAGAATGGAAAAAGAAACTTTGTAAGTAACATACATACACACACAGAAATGCTGGACTGTTGTTTGGACACAAAGTTTAATTCTTGTTAGGATTTTTCTCTTCATAAAAGAGATCATTTTGGTCTCTATTAATATTGGTTCACAGTGGTTAAGTTTGAAATAGCCAGAAACACTGACTCAGTTTGATTTCAAGGTGCTTTATAGACAGCCTGTCTTTCACAGTTTTGGCTAATAATAGATTGACATTTTAAAATTTATATCCACTATCATTAATTCAAACTTCCATTCTACAGATATTTATCTTGACTGTGTGAAAGGATCCCACTGGGCCCTGAGGTTGAGATTTGAATGAGATGGACAGAGAGCTATATATTTGTGATTTCTGGTGTCCACTATTGGAAAGAAAAAGCACTCCTTAGTAATTAAACTTGCATCATTTTAAAATTCCCTGTTGGGCCTCTCTGGTAGTTCAGTGGTGAAGAACCCGTCTGCCAGTGCAGGAGACATGAGTTCAACCTCTGATCTGGGAAGATGCCACATCTGTGCCACAACTGTTAAGCTGTGCTCTGGAACCCAAGAGATGCAACTACTGAGCCCATGAGCCTCAGCTACTGAAGCCCAAGTGCCCTAGAGACTGAGCCCAAGTGTCTAGAGACAAGAGAAGTCACAATGAGGAGCCCAAACACCACTACTAGAGAAGGTCTCACTTGTCACACCTAGAGAAAGCCCGTGCACAGCAACAAAGATCCAGCACAGCCAAAAACAGACAGATAACTAAATACCAAAACTTTTAATTTAATGTTCATTTTAAAATATAAGCTATAGGTATGAAAGTTTGAGCCAGAAGTATTTTTAATTCTAAGATAATTAAGGTCCAAATTTTATATTATTCAACCCACTGCCTTTGAGCACATTAATATATGCAATGAATGTGTTAGATGTTGTGGAGAACACAATAATAAAATAATTCTTCTCAGTTTACAAAGCTTCATTTAATCCTAGTAACAGTTTCAAGATTGTAGATGTAAATATTAAGGCTAACAGCAATTTGAATTGGAACTCTAATCGTCAGTATAGAGGAACTTGTGAAGGTTTGTTTCCCTTTGTTTTCTTCTTTATTGCCAGCCTCCAGTCAGGTCTCCCTTAGACCTCACTTTCTTTCAATTAGTTCCCAATATTGAGGACAGGAGGAGAAGGGGACAACAGTGGATGAGATGGTTGGATGGCATCACTGACTCAGTGGACATGGGTTTGGGCAGACTCAGCAGTTGGTGATGGACAGGGAGGCCTGGCGTGCTGCGGTTCATGGGGTCACAAAGAGTCGTACACGACTGAGTGACTGAACTGAACTGAACTGAACTGATTGAGGCCCCATACGCTTGGTCCTGTTGGAAGGGAGGAAAGAATGTCTGCTTTGAGGTTTTGTTTGCCTGTTAGTCGGTGGCAGTATTCAAGCACCTCTTAGCTTATTGTTCTGTGTGTTCCTCTTTAATTGAATGTAAATATTACAATCCTAATGTAAAGTCCTGGGATAAGAACTTATCTCTGTCCTATGAAGGGAAATTGAAAATAGGAAAAAAACAGATTTACCCATCTCCCTTTTAGTTCTTCTCTGGGTTTTGATACTTCAGGAATATTCAGGTTTGTGCTACTGACCCACCCCGGGATAAGAACTGGTCACCAGTCTTCCCAGTAGAAATAGTAGTACCTATGTTTGCTAGAGATACAGAAGATGTCTTGTGTGTTCCTTTTGTATTTACATTGTTTTTTTTCATTAAAAAAATACTTTATACCATACTCTATATTCTCTTTCAAATGGATTGCAACATCTATGTAATCCATTCAATGACTTAGCCAAATAGCCAACCACTCTTCATGCTCACTCTACTTTCTGTTATGCAAACAAAACATATCTGAAAAAGGATTTCTTTCCAGATGAAATCTTTACAGCCAGTAGCATACATTAAAAAAAAAAAAAAATTCCAGTTGTCTAACTCAAATACATGAGATTTAGATTGTTTATCAAGATTTAGAGAAATAAGAAAAGTTGCAAAACAGATATGTTACAAGTGGGAAAACATCTGTTTAGAAAAGATAAACATTGGATGGTAATATTCTGACAATGTTAAGTAGGTCTCACTGAAACACTTGAGAAAAATTTCAGTAAGTAGCAAAATGTTCATTTATGCCCGTGAAACTTATCTATGCCTTCTCTTTGTCAAGAACTAAGTATAATTAGTGTTGGGGATACAGAGATGTACAAATTTGAGTCCCTATCTTCCGAGAGCTCACAGTCTAGTGTGGGGACATGTTATTATTATATATTTAGTGTTTCACGTTTTATATATACTAGCGTATAAAGAGGTTCTGGGAGCACTGATTTGAGTCTGCTCTGTTGGCCTGTAGTCTTTAGGTAGTAAATCATCATCTTTTGCCCTTTCTTGCATAGTAGTGTTTTTCTCTCCTTTTAAGAACACTGTATCAACTTTCTATTGAGTGATTCCCTTCACCCATTGCTTGTGGTATGTGGAAAACATCTATCAAACTTAGGTGCTTGTTATATATATATTAGGCAAACATCTGGCAAAATAAAAACTGAAAAGATACATTATACAAGTGTTTTTATCAGTAAATAAAGTATCTTTGGAAAGTATTCTAAGTACCTTCTATCAGTGACTGCTTCAAGAAGAGGAAACTAGACTAGAAAACAGTGATGAATGAGGGACATAATTTTTTCCTATGTAGTGTTTTGAACTTTTAAATTTTTTTCTAAAATATGTATTCATAACCTACACAAAAAGAAAGCATTTTAAAGAGATATCAAAGCCACAACAAAAAAAAATCAAAGGATTATGCAGGTTTGGTATTTCAAGCCTCTGTAAGAATTAGAAACATGAAATTTCTTATATTTGACTATTTCCTTTTCAAAAGTTTACAGTTTCGGGTGGCTCAGCCAAAAACTATACTTTCATTTGAACAGTAGACCCAAGTGAATAGGCAAAGAGAGAGAATATAGGCAAGACAATGGTCACTAGTTATTCTTACCTATTGCTTGTAGACCGCTATTATTTTGTTTTGTTTCTGTGTTTTATATTTTATTGAACTCCATCTCTGTTTAACTATCTGGGTCTTCCACTTTCAGTCTGAAAGTAAATGAAGGATTGGTCATGCTGAGTAATACAACTAGTAAGTGGCAGAATCAGATTTGAACTTGAGTATTTCTGGGATTTTTTAAAGCCCATACTTGATCAATTAGGCCACCCTGTCCTGGGACCAAGAGTGGAATGACAGATGATTGGATTTCAAACCTGATTCTCCCTTACTGATCTCTGACAAATCACTTAATTTGATGTGTGCCTCAGTTTCCCTAGACTTAAAATGTAAACAATATTCCTTACTCTGCCCACCTCACAGTAATTATAACATTCAAATAACAACATGTATGTGGGAGAACTTTGTAAGTTGTAAGGCTTATCTGAGTGAAAGTGAGTGAAGTCACTCAGTTGTGTCCAACTCTTCGCTACGCCATGGACTGTAGCCTACCAGGCTCCTCTGTCCATGGGATTTTTCCAGGCAAGAGTACTGAAGTAGGTTGTCATTTCCTTCTCCAAGGCTTATCTAAATGCATCAAATATTATGTGTTATCAGCACTGTGATACAGGTTGTATGAACAGCAGCAGCCTATGAACAGAAACAGCCGAAGGAGGATAATGGAAGACTAGGAAAATAAGTTAGAATGTGAATGATGTATTTTGCATTTACAGACAACCAGATAATACCAATAAATGCCAGAGAATAAATACTTCAAAGATGTGCCACTTATTCCGAAATAAACTAGCCAATAATTATTGAGATACTTAAAGAAATTCAGAATATTTTGTCAATTCAAAACAACATGCCTTTATTTTATGCAAAGCATTGAATAAAAATGAGCCTCCTGAGCATAAGCAAAGGCTTCACGAGTTTTGTAAAGTTAATTTGGTAGAAACAGATTCCAGAAAAGACTGTTCACAAAAATTCTTTTGATTTTTCCCCCTTAATCAGCATTTGAAATGATGAAAGTGTGAGAATATAAGCAAAGCCATTTTAAGATGAAACAAGACTTCTGTAGTCATTATTCTTCCTCCCATCCTCTTCCAAATTCAGTGCCTAAAGGACCAGGGGGCACTAGGCCCGAAGGCGTGGAGTCTGGGTGCTGGCCTGGAACAGGAATAGGCCAGCTGCAGCCATCCCCTCAGGTTGGAAGGCCCAGGAGTTAGCTGAAAGGTTTGCAGCTGCAGTACTTGAGGCTATAGATTCAGCTACAAAACCCTTGGGAGAAGCCTGCCTCTGTCCAGGGCTCAAAAGTAACTTTCTCAATAGTAATCAACCAGGAAGGTGAGGCGGCAGCAGCAGAAGATAAGGTGGCAGCAGCAAGAAACAGCTACCAGCCCTAAACTATGACTCAAACATGTATTTTTACCAACGACAACCTCTGTGACAGCCTCTGTCTCCTGTACCTGACATTGCTGAAATGACATCCGGTGCTAATTAGGATTCCTTCTCTGGAAGATAGTGGAAGTTTCTCCCAAATTTGGGTGATAACCCCATTTATCCAGTGCTCCACTGAATTTACAAAATAATTAGTAACAATGTGCTGCAGACAAACTTACTGATTTTACTAACTCTGAGTTTGGTTGTTGTAATGATAATAGCATTCTTGGAGCGCTTTCTATATACCAATCCCTAATCTAGACCCTTTGCAAGCATGATTCATTTAACCATAAAGTAGGTGTATTTCTATTCCTATTTTTCACTTGAGGAAACTAAATGAGACACAGGGAGATTCAATCAATTTATCCCAAGTTATAGAGCTAATAAACTGAGGATAAAGTTTTAAATCATTTTTATCTGCCTATGGACCTTCATAACATTGAACAGGAGGCACTGGTCAAAACCATCCATAAGAATAGGAAATAAAAAAGGCAAAATGGTTGTCTGAGGAAGCCTTACAAATAGCTGAGAAAAGAAGAGAAGTGAAAGGCAAAGGAGAAGAGGAAAAATATACCCATTTGATTGCAGAGTTCCAAAGAATAGCAAGGAGAGAGAAGACAGCCTTCCTAATCGCACAATACAAACAGAGGAAAACAATAGAATGGGAAAGACTAGAGATCTCTTTAAGAAAATTAAAGATACCAAGGGAACATTTCATACAAAGATGGGCACAATAAAGGACAGAAAAAGTATGGACCTTAAAAAAGAAGAAGATACTAGGAAGAAGTGGCAGGACTATACAGAAACTATACAAAAGAAACCTTAGTGACCTGAATAACCATGATGGTGTGATCACTCACCTAGAGACAGATATCCTGAGTGTGAAATCAAGTGGGTCTTAGGAAGCATCACTATGAACAAAGCTAGTGGAGGTGATGGAATTCTAGCTGAGCTATTTCAGATCTTAAAAGATGATGCTGTCAAAGCACTGTACTCAATATGTCAGCAAATTTGGAAATCTTAGCAATGGCCACAGGACTGGAAAAAGTCATTTTTCATTCCAATCCCAAAGAATGTTAAAACTACTGCAAAGTTGCACTCATTGTACATGCTAACAAGGTCATGCTTTTAAACCCTTCAATTAGGCTTCAATAGTATGTGACCTGAGAACTTCCAGGTGTACAAGTTGGATCTAGAAAAGGCAGAAGAACCAGAGACTGAATTGCCAACATCTGTTGGATCACAGAGAAAGCACAAGAATTCCAGAAAAACAACTCCTTCTGCTTCAATGACTATGCTAAAGCCTTTGATTGTGTGGATCACAACAAACTGTGGAAAATTCTTCGAGAGATAGGAATATCAGACCACCTTACCTGTCTCCTCAATAACCTGTATGAAGGTTAAGAATCAACAGTTAATGAGACACGGAGGAACAGACTGGTTCAAAATTGGGAAAGGGGTACATAAAGACTATATATTGTCACCCTGCTTATTTAGCTTATATGCATAATACATCATGCAAAATGCTGGACTGGATGAAGCACAAGCTGGAATGAAGATTGATGGGAGAAATATCAATAAGCTCAGATATGCAGATGACCCTTATGGCAGAAAATGAAGAGAAACTAAAGAACTTCTTGATGAAGGTGAAAGAGGAGAGTACAAAAGCTGGCTTAAAACTCAACATTCAAAAAACAAAGAGCATGGCATCTGGTACAATTAGTTCATGGCAAACACATGGGGAAACAGTGGAAACAGTGACAAATTTTATATTCTTGGGCTCCAAAATCACTGCGGACAGTGGCTGCAGCCATAAAATTAAAAGACTCTTGCTCCTTGGAAGAGAAACCATGACAACCTGGACAGCATATTAAAAAGCAGAGACGTCACTTTGCCAACAAAGTCCATATAGTCAAAGCTATGGTTTTTCCAGTAGTCATGTATGGATGTTACAGTTGGACCATAAAGAAGGGTGAACACTGAAGAATTGATGCTTTCAAACTGTGGAGTTGGAGGAGACTCTTAAGAGTCCCATGGACTGCAAGGAGATGAAATCAGTCAATCCTAATGGAAATCACCCCTGAATATTCCCTGGGAGGACTGATGCTGAACCTGAAGCTCCAAACTTTGGCCACCTGATGGGAAGAGCAGACTCATTGGAAAAGATTTTGATGCTGGGAAATATAGAAGACAAGAGGAGAACGGGACAACAGAGGACAAGATGCTGAATGACATCACTGACTCAATGGACATGAGTCTGAGCAAGCTCTGGGAGATGACGAAGGACAGGGAAGCGTGGTGTGCTGCAGTCCATGGGGTCGCAAAGAGTCAGACATGATGAGGGACTGAACAACAACAACAAACAGAGCTTGCAGCCTTAACTACTATACCCTAGTGCAACTCTTTATAATTGAAAACTGGCTAGTAGTAATAAAACCACACCTGCACTATTGACAATGAAGGGATGACTTCTCAATGGCAAAATATTGCATGGATCTTTCTCCCTGTGTTTCAATCTATGCTAGCCCTTTTTTGTTGTTGTGTCGCTAAACCATGTCTGACCCTTTTCCAACCCCATAGACTGTAGCCCAGCAGACTCCTCTGTGCATGAGATTTCCCAGGCAAGAGTGCTGGAGTGGGCTGCCATTTCCTTCTCCAGGAGATCTTCACAACACAGAGATTGAACCCACGCCTCCTGCATTGCAAGCAAATTCTTTACCACTGAGCCACCAGAGAAGCCCATGTTATCTCTTATTGAAGGTTTACTGAACAGGTTTGCTGAATATTTGCTGAGGACATATGTAAAAAATAGGCAACAAAGCATACATTTTTGAAAGAATGTGTTATTTGATATACGTGCTACATGATAAATATATATGTATCAAGTAGTCACCTTGGAAAAGCTCAGAAATTTTTGTTGGACATTTTCACATGTATCTTAAGGTATTAATATGACAATCTTTCTATTTTGAATTACATAGGATGTGGTACCATAATTTGTTCAGTATATATGGAACTTAAATGCCTTAAAATTAGATACAGCCAAGCTGAAGTTTCTCTGTTTCTTAAGAAGCTTCAGGTATAATTATCTTTCATTTCTTTTAAATGCTACCATGTCAGCCTCAAAAATATACTAGTTTCCTTTTCTATGCTTTGAAATTATTAGGAAATAACTTTCTATTGTGTTATCACATTAACTTTCTATTTTGATAGAAAGAAGTAACTTTCTATCAGTTGTCAATTTCAAGGGAAAAAAATAACATGAAATGAATAATTAACTCTATGTTATATATTATTATAGCCTTATGTTTGTGATTTGTTTCCCCAATATGAAGACTGAATTAAGTAAAAACAATAAACATGGAGGGCAATTTCAGGGTTATAATGAATGCTTGAAAACTTTTGAGAGTTTTGCAAAATCTGAGTCCAATAAAGCTATAGCCATCAATAATCCCCCAGGAAAAGTCCTTCAGGAAAAAAAAAGTGCATGCTTTTGGATTTATTTCAAAATTAGATTTGTTTTTATTGCTGATACCAGTTTAATTGCTACTGCAAAATATTTGTAGAGAATGAATGTCAGATATATTGGCCAATCACATTGATCAAATTGCCTTCCAAATTCCTTTTGACTTATAATCACTTACTAGAATTCTTCATTTAAATTCCAAAGGAGGCAAAGAGTAATTAGATGTGCTATTTGTTAATATTCAACTCTCAAAGAATCTATAATTTTCTGTTGGAAGAAAGGAGCCCATTTAGTTGAACTCTACAGTTCATTGGTCTAAAAACTACTAGAAAGAGTTTTAGTATTTTTGTTTTTTCCAATTTGCCCTATTTTAAAAAAAACTAATATAGATAGTTGGAAATCTGTTGTAAGAACTTGAAAAACTATTTCACATGTCTGTCTTCCTAGAAGTTGTTAAAAATCTTTTAATTTTTAAAAGATTTTTAATACTATTTTCTGTTAATCATGAATCAATAGGCTTAAACTTTTTGTTCATTAAAAGTATATCTGATGCTAGCAATCATTAGGTTACAGAGCAATGCATAATCTCATTAAGAATCCAACTAATTCTTTAAGGATCATTTGGAATACAAAACCAATACCTTGCTCACACTTTCTCTGAATGTCTCAATATATGTCACTCATGGCTTCATTATTTACATGGCAATTTTCCCATATGCCTAGATTTTTTAAGTTTTGGGGTTGGTATGTATGTTTTTACAAATATAACACCAAGAAGGTATGCTTGTGCATACATACTATAAATAAAGCTGAGAGCTGAAGAATTGATGCTTTTGAACTGTGGTGTTGGAGAAGACTCTTGGGAGTCCCTTGGACTGCAAGGAGATCCAGCCAGTCCATCCTAAAGGAGATCAGTCCTGAATGTTCATTGGAAAGACTGATGTTGAAGCTGAAACTCCAATACTTTGGCCACCTGATGCGAAGAACAGACTCATTCGACAAGACCCTGATGCTGGGAAAGATTGAAGGCGGGAGGAGAAGGGGACGACAGAATATGAGATGGTTGGATGGCATCACCGATTCAATGGACATGAATTTGAGTAAGTTCTGGGAGCTGGTGATGGTCAGGGAGGCCTGGTGTGTTGCAGTCCATGGGGACACAAAGAGTCAGACACGACTGAGAGACTAAACTGATGTATATTTGTGAAATGAAAGATAAAGGTTGAGTTCATTGTTTGTTTACTTGTTTAATATGGACATAGTATACCTTCATTTCTTGTACATAGTATACCTTCAAAATATATATTATTTTAAGTAAAGTAGCCTTCTTGTTTTTCCCATATCTATTAAAAAAAATGGTCATTTTTTTTTTTTCTGAATGCTCTTTAGATTTGGGATAGATTCTTAAAATAAGTTGACATATTCTGAAAAATTCTGTTGTATTTTGCCATATCTTCCTCTACCACAATCATCTCAGGTTAAAATAGTATTTCCATGTTTGATGCAGCCCCTCAGTTGCTGCTAGACCACGCAGGAAAGACAACCAGGAGACGTTTTTGTCTAAGCCTGCATCAGTCATGGTGAGCATTAATGTACAGACATTGGTTATCCTGTACATCTGGCACCTGAGGAACTAAAATTTTCTACTCAACAGGACCCTAAAATTTTTATGCCCTTGTTGAATTTACAGTTTGTCCCTAGAGGAAATGGCATGCACTTTAAAAGAAAGGCGGGAATTTGCCAAAAATAGAATGTACCTCTTTAAAATTGTCAGAAACCCATTCAAGACAATCTTCTTAAAAGGAAAAAGTCAAATTTGAATAGAGTGTCTTAGAGAGAGAATGGATTACATGATAGAATGTTTTACATAATTTTAAGAATCCTTTTTATTATTTTGTTTGTGGACTTTGGTAGTTGATAGCTATGAATAAAAAAAAAAAAGAATCCTTAATTGAGAGGTATTTACATAGCTTCATAATACATGCATTGGGGCTTTTTTCCCATGGTAATACTTTTTATGTGTACAGAAAAGGGGTTTAGGGTCAGCTGGGACAATAATAACAGCCAGGGAATAAATGAGGAAGAAAACTGAAGTGTGAGAAACAGCTGGAATGTGCATTTTGCTGGACTAGCTCTTTGACGCAATCATTTGGCAAAGACTACAAACTCCCCAAGAGGGAGAAAACAGTTTGAATATATGTGGAAAATATATAGCTCATCTGTCTCTAATCTAGTTATGCAGTTGGCCATGTCTATCCATATATGTGACATAGGATTATGTATATCCCAATGGATATGAAGAGATTCAATTATGGTTTTATCTACAAATTAACTTATTTAAAATACATTTTACATAAAGGAAGACTAACTCTATGTATGTATGTAAGTTGCATTATACATCTCTTTCTAGACTATTTTGACATATATATATGTATTATTTTTAATTTATTCCTACAAACTAAAAAAATATGAAATAATATTTGACATGTGAATAAAAACCAAGTCTCATGCAAAAGTTAGTGAATGCAATCTTAGTAATGTTATAAAAAAAAAAGAGATAAAAGAAAAAAAAAAGAGGGAGAGAGGAGGTAAAGAAGGAAGCCTCTCATGACAGCACTCCACTCTGATTTTTAAACATTGATCTTAGTTATTATACCTTTAATCATAAGCAAATTTTAAGCACTCTATATTGCTTTCTTTTATTAACAGGTATTTGACATCATATTTGCTCTTAGGATTTTGTAATTCATAATGCTATATCCTCTATTTAGTTTTCTCAATTGCATGACTTTACATAGAGTTATACAGAAACCTAGACATATACCTTCTATAGGAATCAATATAGATAATATCACTAAAGAATAAGTATCTATTTGATTCTTTTGATGAAGATAAGTACATGAATACAATCTATTATATACCTATAATATATGCCATTCCCAATATCAAATATAACATAATATAATATCTGGTGAATAGAATACATCCCAAATATGTGTATTTTTCCCATAAAAATTAGTTCAAATGTATCAGATTCATTAATCAGCTTTATTGACTTTACCTCATTACTACTTGAGCTCTGGGCTTTGCAACTCTTTCCACGCTTTGAATAGGAAGTTAAAAAAATTACCTGGAAGATTTTTTGGAGTCATCAAATGAATTTGCAAATGCCAGCATAATAACAGGAAAAAATTTTACTAATGAAAGCTGCTGTCAAAACTTTTTGAGTGATTATCCTTATGTTACCCATCAGCCCTTCAAGCTAATTTTCAAAGGAATGGATATTAAACCTCAGTAGATTTTGCTTAAGCAGTACTGAGTTGCTTTCCTGAATGAAAAGACTTTGTTCTTAATATGACCTCTTTGTCCAGAATCTTAGTTTATTGAGCTCTATATTAAAGTTGCATCTTTGTTGAGTTGTGGTCTTGGTATTTTCTACTTGAGTCAAAGGAGATCCCACAATAAAAAGTGTAGTTCTATAAGACTGCACAATTAGAACTCTTCAACTGGTTGGTGTCAGTAACCCAAGCCCCTCTGACAGCTGCCATTCAGGAATCCATTTCTGCAAATCGAAAATGTGGAACTTAAGAGATAATACAGACTTTATTATTTGTATTTAATTATGCTCTGGTGAGAAATAATGGCTGTAGATTCTTTCCCTTTAATGGCCAATTTTAAGCATTTTGTAGTATACAACCTCCTCAAATACACTTCGTGACAAAGTCCAGTTTTGCTGCCTCAGGGTAAAAGCTCAATTTTCCTAATATTAATTTAGACAGTTGCAGTTTCCCAACTAAATAATTAGTCTCTATATGAAACCTGAGTAATAAACAAAGTTTAAAATAATGAATGAATCTTTTAAATCAGTAACAATGATTTAGCACTCTCCTAAAATCAAATTGTGAAATGGAAATTTCTTTTGATTGGAATTATAGCATACTGCTAGAAAACATGATTGACATTTTATTTTTTGGCCAGTTATTGAATACAAAATTAATTTTATATCCAAGCATTTTCAAGATTTACTTTAAATATATTTAAACACTATATAAAATGTGTATCCATTTCCACATTCCAGCAAATGCACAATGTGGATTGGAAAAAACTATGTAAATGTATATCCTTAAAATGCTATAGCTGCGTTTTATAAGAATAAAAACTTTAAAATATCCTATTGAAAAATAATGCTTTTCAACTTTCTGAAGACTGAACAATTCCTTAGATTAGAGGGTGAACATATTTTCTATGGCTAGCATCTATAGTCAAAATATCTTAAGATTCCAGATCAAATGACAGGACAAGGGTCATTCTTTTCCTTTCTTTTGTGCCACTTGAAGGGAATGTTTTGACTTTTCTATCTTGTAGAACTCTCTTTTGTACAATATGATATTAAAATTGAGTCTAAGTTTACCTACATAGATCTGATACAGTTCATCCTTTTAGGATCCTGAATCCTTCTTTGTATAACTCTTCTGAGATCTGTGACAAAGAAATGTGTTTATTAGCATTAGAATGGAGTTTTATGCCTCTATTACCAAGGCAGCTTTTGAGATTTGGAACTGTGAAGCCATTTTATCTGATATCAGTCCTGATTAATAGACCTCTGAGAACGACCTCCAGGGTATCTTACCCTCAGATATGATTGGTGACAGATGAGTGAAAAACAGTTTGCTGAAGGCCACTTTGCAAAACCTTGTATAATACTATATAGGAAAGCTTGAGGGCAAACATAGGTCACTGTGAGTGTCTGGGTACCCAATCCATCTCTTTTCACAAGTCCTATGAATATGTAAACAGGTGCAATCTATCCAGCCCTCCAGAGTTTCTATGTACCCTATGACTATCCACCATCCCAGCCTCCTGGAAGACATTGTACAAGGTCTCCTATTAACCTTTTTGTCTTTTTGCCTTCAGACTTCTCCACTTATAAGTGGAAATAAAGACTTTAATCTTTTTTTCCCTCTACTTTAAAAATCTTCTGTTTCCCAATCTGTGAAATCAGGAAAAGCCATTTAAAGTACTAAGCCAGTTCTGTAGGTTCATTTTTGTCCTGAAAACATCTATTGGCTGTTATCATCTCTCAGTACTGCCTTGTTCTTTTGATGACTCTTCTCCTGGTTCTTATTTTCTTTTAACGTCTCACTTAACCTCTGAGCTCCAATTTACATGCCTATTACTACCCCAGTCACACATGCTCTCTTTCTTCTAAACTCCTAAAGCCTTTATTATTTGTAGCATAAATGGTTCTTATTATTTACTATCTTAAATTATTCATGAACACATCTTATCTTTTTTACAAAATTGAAACATCTCTGAGAGAAGGAAATATGCCAGATGAATTATCCCTCCTTGTATAGCATAGGACATAGTGACTCTGTCACAGAATCAATGCAACTACTTTTGAGAAGTTGGCTGTTGATTGGACAGTTTTGTTATAGTTTTGGTTCTCTATCTCAGTTACAAGTTCTTGCAGGTCAGGAACCAAGCTTGACTCTGGCAAAGGTAAAAAATGAGCTTACTTGGCATTCACTATCTCCTCCTCAGTTTTACCTTGCCTGTGCTCAAAGTCTTTATGCTCTTTCATGCCAATAAGGTATGTTCCCACAGATATCTTTTAGCAGTACTACTCATTTCCACATAGTACATTATTTTGACCATTTGTCTTGACTTTTTCAACATTTTAGATTCAGAAACTTCCTTTTCTTTTTTTGGGAGGAGTATCTTAGATTTGCTAAGAATGCCAGCTATAAAATCAGGAATTTTGTTAGAATTCAGCCATAGTTAACAGTCTAGTCAAGGTCCATCCAGTCAAGGTCCGTCTAGTCAAGGCTATGGTTTTTCCAGTAGTCATGTATGGATGTGAGAGTTGGACTATAAAGAAAGCTGAGCACTGAAGAATTGATGCTTTTGAACTATGGTATTGGAGAAGACTCTTCAGAGTCCCTTGGACTGCAAGGAGATCCAACCAGTCCATCCTAAAGGAGATCAGTCCTGAATATTTTTTGGAAGGACTGATGTTGAAGCTGAAACTCCAAAACTTTGGCCACTTGATGTGAAAGTTGACTCATTTGAAAAGACCCTGATGCTGGGAAAGACTGAAGGCCAGAGGAGAAGGGGATGACAGAGGATGAGGTGGCTGGATGGCATCACCGACTCAATGGACATGAGTTTGAGTAAACTCTGGGAGTTGGTGATGGACAGGGAAGCCTGGCATGCTGTAGTCCATGGGGTTGCAAAGAGTAGGACACAACTGAGCCTCTCAGCTGAACTGATAGATAACAATACCTGTATGGTATTTGGCAAGTTATTTTACTCATTCATGATATATTTGTATAATTATCATTAAATGTAGTTACTGAAAATACTGACTTCATCGGCTGCTATGAGTACTAAATGACAAAAGGCGAGTACCGTGCCTACCTCAGTGTCTGACATATTATGAGTACTCAATGAAGTTTAATTGTTGACTATTGATGCAGTTTCTAGGTATACATTCTGCAAAGATAATGGTGATAGGATGGTTTCCAGTTTCTCTGAATCTTGCACAAAAGCAACTATATAATTAAAGCCAACACCTGTAGACAACACTTGCAGCAAAACTAGGTGACAAGGTATCCCATTAGGTTCTAAAATATGAGTGTGGACAAATAACCAATAGTTTTATGACCTACATTCATGTTGGTTAGGAGGAAAAAGAAAATAGTTACCACCAGGTGACAACTGACTATTCTGACAACAGGAGAGTCCCAAGATAGCTAATATGTATTTACTAGAAATCACAGCAGACCTATACAGGAAAAATCAAGATTGGATGTTTTGCCATGCTAAGTAACAGGTGCATAAAAGAGGCACAAAATAATGTATGTGAAGGAGTCAGAGCAGTTTCATCCACAAACCCTCAAAAATGATATCAGGAATTAACTATATGTGAGGGCCCATACTGAAGAGAAACTCAAGAGAAACTAAGGAGAGTGAAATAAAAAATGGATAAATATTGGGACAACAAAGATGAATGCTCTGGAATACAAATTCAATCCAAAAATTCAAGTGAATAAAAATACAAAGAATAACATCACTATAACAATGAAAGTGCCCTCAAAAGCCATCTACAAAATAGATCAAAACTGTAACCTAGAAGTGCTGTCATAATTATCATGAAGAAATAGCTTAAACCAACATAAATATATTCTCACAATTTCTAAGACCACAAGTCCAAAGTCAAGGTTACCAGCAGGTTTGTGAGCACTCTGAACGATTGAGGGAAGAATTCTTCCTTGCCTCTTCCAGGTTCTCATGGTTATTAGCAATTCTTAGTTTGTACACCTGTTACTACAATCTCTGCCTTGCTCTTCACAACAACTTTACCCTGTGTTTCTCTGTATGTCTATGTCTTCATGTGGCATTTTCCTTTTTGTGTTTCTGTGTCTAAATTTGCTTCTTCTTCTATAGATTAGTCATTGGATTAGGATACACCCCAATCCAATGTATCCTTATCATACCTTGTTTAGATCTGTAAAGATATTACTCCCAGTTAGTGGAGTAGGTATGAAAATAAGGGTTAGAATTTAAAAATGTCTTTTAAGAAGACACCATTCAAACAGGTATATAAGGCATGGACATGTGAAGATTCTATTAATCACAATTATAAAAACCAGACACAAGACAATTCCTGAAATATGTAGAAATTAGAAAATTATTTTGGAAGACTACATTAGAAGAAAATGGGATTATGCCTTATGAGATATATCAAGTAAATTTTAAAAATAAAAATGATCAAAAGGAAAAGAAATGAAAAAAGAATTTGATAGGCTTGAAAATAAGGGGCAAATGTTAAAGATAGGTTAAAAAAAAAGATGCAAAATATTGACAAAATGAGTCTCTGAAAAAAAAAATCAAGGGAGTAAAAGAAATTCCAAAAACTATACTCAAAGGACTTTCACAAAAATAAACAAACAAAACTCCTACAAACTGAAAGAATATACCATAAATCTGAGAATATTGACTCAGAATGAACAAAACTTAGACATATTCTGGTAAAGTTTTATTGTTGTTTAGTTAAGTCATGTCAGACTCTTTTGTGACTCCATGGAATATATCCTGCCAAGCTCCTCTGTCCATGGGATTTTTCCAGGCAAAAATACTAGAGAGGTTATCATTTCCTTCTCCAGGGGATTGTCCCAACCCAGGGATCAAATCTGTGTCTCCTGCATTGGCAGGTGGATTCTTTACCATGGAGCCACCGGGGAAGCCTCTGTTAAAGTTCAGTTCAGTTCAGTCGCTCAGTCATGTCCGACTCTTTGCGACCCCATGAATCGTAGCAAGCCAGGCCTCCCAGTCCATCACCAATTCCCGGAGTTTACTCAAATTTATGTCCATCGTTAAAGTTAGTGTATCTTAAAGAGAGGGAAAAAAAAATCCCATGGTCATCAAAATTAAATTAAAACTAAAACAAACAGAAAGTAAACCTATGACTGTAAATCAAAGAAGAGATTAAGCAAAAACTTTATTGGAAATGGAAGTGTCAGTATCAGCTCAGGAGGTAATTCATCTTGAACATATTATCAATCCTAACTCTACTCACTTAAAAGGTCTAAACACAATGGCCAAACCAGAAAAAGTGAAAACTCTTAGTGCCCAGATTGTGATCTTAAATACCACTTGTTCACTAAGAGTAACAGTAGCTTCTTGTAGAAAATGTTGGTGTTAGTTCTGAGGCAGATAGATAAAAAGAATGCTTTCAACTGCTTTCAAATATCAAAAGACAGCTTGAGGCTCCACCAGCCAATGGATAGAATGATTTGAATTGTAATGATAATAACAATTACAGTGTACAAAGAACCATCAAATATATTTCAAGAGTTAAATTCAAGGGTTCCTAAAAATTGTCAAAATGAGAGGGTGAGAAGGAAACTGGTTCTTTACCTTGAAAACTACTAATTGCTGCAAAGAATCAGGCTTTATCCTACTTTTCTTTTCTTATATCAGCTATATCCCGGGGTGTCCAGATAGTAAATGAGGGGATTTATCTGCTTATAAAAGTTTCCAGCTAATAAATGAAAAATAAATTATAGCATTAAAATATCTCAATTTTCCAATATTCAATAAAATCATGGGTCTACATATTAACCAACACCAGCTATAAATATTGCAAAAAGACAGACCAAAAATCATTATATGCTTCCTTCCTGTTGAAGCAACACAATGGTATTTAGATTCTTATCAAACAGTTAGAACCTGAATTAGAGCAAGCTGCTGTATTCAACTGCCAATTTGCAGGAAATGATGTGGGCAGAGGACTAAGGTAAGAGTATGTAAAACCCAGAAGGTCAAATGGCCTGGGTCCATCAATGGATAAATAGATAAATGGTTAGCTTGCTGTTGTATGCATAAGAAAGGGAGAGAGAAGGAACTTTTAAACTGAATCAGACCTAAAACACATTATTATAAATTTTTTTTAATGAGCAAGACTAACCTTTGTGTGTCAAAAGTAAGAAACTATGTAATAAAACTGCAAAATAATGAAAGAATTCATTAGTCTAAATGTTGGCTTGGTAGTTACTTATGGAGAGGGGAGATTAAACAGTCTGTAATTGGAACCAGGTACTCGTAAGGGGCTTCTGGATTGATTGGCAAAGTCCTATTTCTTGATCTAAGTAGTAGATGAAAGGTAAAACAATGATTCATTAAGTCATATATTTAAATTTGTGTATGCTTGTGTCTGTTTCTGCATTTTATTTTGCAGTTTGAAAAAGAAGTAGCGGTAGCAGCAAGTAAAAGGGAGACGGTCTAATTGCCTTTCCCCCAAATTTTCTGCATAAATGATTACACATGTTTCTTAAGCATCAGGTCAGGCAGTATAATTCATTAACCGTACTGCACCCACTTTAAACAGCAAATCAGCCAGAACCAACAGTATCCTGAGACTTCTGAAATACTCTACTGTTATCCTTTTATGAAATGACTTATATTCCAATATTCAAAATTTTCTCATCCAGCTGATGGGAATTGAGTAGTGCAATTTTAGATTATCTAAAACTTTTTCATGAGGATAACCAATTAAAAAAATCTCATCAGTATCAAATGACTTTTAATCAGTACATTTTACATGAACATCTATAACTTTATAGAATAATGATATGTTTAGATTCTGTGAGAAATCCCTTTAGGCTCACATGATGCATTAAATTAACTTAAAAATGAGGAAACGCAAGTCTATATGCCCATGGAGACTAATTTCTTGAAACTTTTTGTTAGTTTCCTATAAAACTCACTAGAATTAAGATAATTAAAAATGTTTACAATATATCTTAAGTTGCCTAAGATGTTAGGATGGGGCCTAGGAATTTGTATTTGTACACACACATTGTGTTACTTTAAGGATTATACTCAGTGAATTCTCTCTTCATTATTTCTCAACTAATTATCTCTGCATGTATATTTTGGATATTTCAAATTGTAAGCATCTATTCTTTAGTTGAGAAACTCTGAAAAAAATTTGAGAAGCTAAATACAAGGTATAATACTAGGGGATGTTTATACCCAAGAATGCACAATGAGATATAAGATTTCTGCTTCTTCCCTTCCTTAAATCATATTGTAAACTTGTTTCCTTGAGATATCTTGAATTTTAAAAATCTATTTTCATTTTAGTTCAGCCAGGCTCTTTATAACACACCTCTCCTCATTTACTAAAACTTTTTTTGCTCTTGTGTAAAAATTTGTAGTTTATATTGTACTTGTCATACACATTCCATTTATTTTATTCTAGCATATTTTACATAATTAGAATATCAGAAACAGGATTTTTAGGGCTTTGCTATATTTACTAACTCATTATTTTTGATGTAGATGAATACTGTTGAATTCAATTTGTTTTGTAATAATAATCTTTCTAAAATTGTATTTCCATATATGACATTATATATTTAAATGTCCATTATTGATTTGATAACTATTTTCATGAAAAACACTTAAAAATAAAAAAAGAAAAAGAAAAACATCTTATTGTATCACAATCATGCATAATTTTAAAGCACATTCCAGCTTTGAAGTAATTTGGAATGTTTCAAATTGGAAATATAATATCTAAAAAACTTCACATCATGGAATAACATAATTTCTGTGTTATATAATTGTTTCAAGATGAACTACATGACTACTTTCAATTAAAAAACAGTATCATCAGAAAATAATTAATACTTTTTAGTTTACTTTTCAATTTCCTTTGAAAAATGCATTCAGAAATTTCAGAATCACATTAAGTGATCTAATTGATAGTGGTGACCTTGTCCTCCTGTTTCTGACTTTTGTTTAAGGTTTTCATCTCAGACTTAATGAAGTTTCTTAATGTGTGTGTGTATAAATGTATATGTATATTAAATATGTGTATATAGCATATATGTTATATAGTTTATGTATTGTATACACACTATATGCTTGTATATATGTATGTATACTTTATATATATAACATGCATTATCATGTATAGATATGCATGTGTGTATATATATACATAATATACATAAATGCATATATATATACACACACATAAAGGTCTTATTTGTATGTTCTCAGATTATATATAATAATATTTGTTTAGTTTTTCCATTTTGACTCTTTTCATGCTATTAATCTCATTAGTATTTCCTTGAATCCATTCATTCAAAAATCTTTATTTAGTTACTAAAATATCATTATCCTTTTTAAGGGATAAGTTGTCATTATTTTCTCATAGAACTGACATATTTATATGGAGAGAAAGATGTTGACCAAATAATCACAACAATGAATCTGAAAACAAACGAGTAGTAATATAAATACATCAAACAGTGTGTTTCAGGCACATTTGTGTTTAAAACATGTTATCTTGTTTAATCCCCTAAACAGGGCAAGGAAAATATAGTACTTTTAATTAATTATTTAAAACATATTATTATTATCTCTATTATATAGCAGAATAAACAAGGAGAATGAAGTAAAGTAACTTGTTCATGATCTTAGAGCAAATCAGGGACAGAGACAGGACCCAAGCACAATCAGTTCAGTTCAGTTCAGTTCAGTCACTCAGTCGTGTCCGACTCTTTGCGACCCCATGAATCACAGAACGCTAGGCCTCCCTGTCCATCACCAACTCCCAGAGTTTATGCACGCTCATGTCCATCGAGTCGGTGATGCCATCCAACCAACTAATTCTCTGTCGTCCCCTTCTCCTCCTGCCCCCAATCCCTCCCAGCATAAGGATCTTTTCCAATGAATCAGTTCTTCGCATGAGGTGCCCAAAGTATTGGAGTTTCAGCTTCAACATCAGTCCTTCAAATGAACACCCAGGACTGAGCTCCTTTAGGATGCACTGGTTGGATCTCCTTGCAGTCCAAGGGACTCTCAAGAGTCTTCTCCAACACCACAGTTCAAAAGCATCAATTCTTCGGTGCTCAGCTTTCTTCACAGTCCAACTCTCACATCCATACATGACCACTGGAAAAACCATAGCCTTGACTAGATGGACCTTTGTTGGCAAAGTAATGTCTCTGCTTTTTAATATGCTGTCTAGGTTGGTCATAACTTTCCTTCCAAGGAGTAAGCATTTTTTAATTTCATGGTTGCAGTCACCATCTGCAGTGATTTTGGAGCCCCCCAAAATAAAATCTGACACTGTTTCCCTATCTGTTTCCCATGAAGTGATGGAACCAGATGCCATGATCTTAGTTTTCTGAATGTTGAGCTTTAAGACAACTTTTTCATTCTCCTCTTTCACTTTCATCAAGAGGATTTTTAGTTCCTCTTCACTTTCTGCCATAAGGATGGTGTCATCTGCATATCTGAAGTTATTGATATTTCTCCCGGCAAACTTGATTCCAGCTTGTGCTTCTTCCAGCCCAGCGTTTCTCATGATGTACTCTGCATATAAGTTAAATAATCAAGGTGACAATATACAGTCTTGACGTACTCCTTTTCCTATTTGGAACCAGTCTGTTGTTCCATGTCCAGTTCTAACTGTTGCTTCCTGACCTGCATAGAGGTTTCTCAAGAGGCAGGTGGTCTGGTATTCCCATCTCCTTCAGAATTTTCCACAGTTTATTGTGATCCACACAGTCAAAGGCTTTGGCATAGTCAATAAAGCAGACAATCAGGCAAACAGAAATAATGGCCTTAGGAAAAGGAACACAGTTCTCTGAAATGTTTAGCAATGAAATTTACTCTAGAATGTGCCATTAGGAAGAGACATCTAAGAATATGGAAAATTTTACCAGGGAAAGAAAATAACGGAGTGCATTCAAAACACTGAGTGGCATGTATAAAAGCCCTGCAATAAGAAGAAACATGACTCTTCAGGGGACTAATAGATGCTCAGTGAGTTCACAAATAGTGAAGGGAAATATGTTTTGAGATGACACTGAAGATGGATATAGGAGCCAAACCATGCAAGTTTTTGTGAGTTGTTTTAAGGATTTTGGTCTTTATCCCAAAAACATCAGAGAGCAATTGAAAAGTTTCAGTTTCCCATGGAGAGTCAAGAATGGTCTGAATACAAAGGATTTACAGAAGTTCAGAGTATTTTTTGGAAAAGTTTACTTTGTCTAAAATGGAGAGGGCTGGGCAGACTGGATATGGGGA
This sequence comes from Cervus elaphus, assembly GCF_910594005.1. Lineage (NCBI taxonomy): Eukaryota > Metazoa > Chordata > Mammalia > Artiodactyla > Cervidae > Cervus > Cervus elaphus. The sequence goes on along the minus strand of NC_057834.1, from coordinate 86,505,150 downwards.
GATCACATGGTGGAGCATTCTAGCAGTCCAGATGAGAGATAATGGTAGTGTTTTATTAAGATGCTTATGCTGAAGATGGGGAGAAAGTGGTCAACTTAGAGATATTCAAGATTTGGTGATGAATTGGAGATGAAGATGGAGAGAGTGTTAAGTGACATGAAAGGTCATAGATTTCTGAGTGAAACAACTGGATGGAGATGGTGCCATTTTCTAAGGTGGAAAATACAAAAGGATGACCAATTTGGGGTAGTGATGATCGTGGGAATAACACAGTTCTTTTTTTGATCTACTGTTTGATTTGCCTTTGAATCTCAAAAATGGAGTAGACAATGAGGTAGTTGGAAAATTAAATGATCTAGGGCGAAGCCTTGAGAGACCCAGACCTTTTAACTGCTGCTAGCAAAGAATAAAAATAGAAAAGAAATAGTATCGACTTCCAAAGAAATAGAAGGAAAACCAGGAGAAGGTCAGGGTATGGAAACCATGGGAAAGTGATGTTTCAGGAAAGAAGGAGTTGCTAGGCTAAGGAAGATGAGAGATGGTAAATATCCATTGGGTTTATTAACCTAAAAGTCGCTGGGAACTAATGCTGAAGCTGTTCTGATGAAATGCTAAGTGAAACTCAGATAATAGTACTTTGACTTGTAAATGGAGGTTAGGCAATATTTTTATTTTAATGAGTAATGAGAACTCAGTTTCAAAGTTTAGCTACAAAAATGAGAAAAAATGATAACTGTAATGACATCTTCCTCTAGACCTTGCTAAGTCATAGTGAAATATCTTTAAATATTAGAGTGCTTAGATATGTCATAACTTAATGTGCTATAGTATTATAATGATATAAATCACATTAGTAGGCAATTTTAATGATATTTAAACATAAGCAGCTGGAGAACGCTGAATATCTTTTTTTAACTTTTGTATTCCTATTTATTTTTTCCCCAGTACAGCTACCTCCAGTAAAGTAGGCACACAGTAAATATTTATATGAATGAATGAAGTTCATCATTCTGCTTATGGCTCAGAGTAGACAGAACATCTTAAAAGTTCCTGCCTTCCAGCAACTTTGAATGATTTCTAATTAGAAATTATTTTATCACTATCCTATATTCTTTTCTGAAAGCTCTCAAATGTTTCTAAAAGCAAAATATAAATTATCATCTAACAATCCTTGTTATTCTTATTTGAAAAAATAAGATCTACATAGTTGAACTTTGCAGTACTTATGATAAATTAAATGTACAATCATTAGTGGCAAAGAAATTTCTGAGAGTTCAGGGCTATGTAACAAAATGAGTGTTCATATAATCTATAACATGGTTTAAAGCTTCATAAATATATATTTCCCAATAAACTTGAACTGTACAAGTAAACAAAATGATTATTTAAAAAAACTTATAAATATGTATAGCCACATAAAAATTTACAAATCTGTGTAATATATAAAAGCTGCTTAAATAATCCACAGTATTTACTGGCGAGCTCAGAACAGCACATCAGCAGAATGCCTCACTAACACTACCATACTTTGAGACAGCTTACAGGGCCAGTGCTGAACTAATCAAATACTCTAAGACTAGACTAAGAAAATAAAATAGTACCAAAGACGTGTTAAAGGAATAGTAAAGGGAATTAGTGGCTCTAAAGGTCGACATTCAAACATAGTAGAGAACGATTTTATGTCATCTTACAAAGATATAAAAACAAAAGACCCAATGCAGCCCTCCATAGTATAGTTCCTTGTATTCTCCAGTTTTAAAATGACATATTAATAACTACTTGGATGGAAATGCATGATATTATCTTGTTCATGTTCAGCAAAATAATGAGAATGGTAGTGATAATAACAATAATTCCTGAGTTCTTCAAATCAAACACTGCTACAGAGTGCCATGTTTAGTGCAATGTAAGTACAATGCTTTAAAAATTAACTGAAGCTACATTTTTAAAAGCACCAAAAATGACATTTCTAAAAAAATATAACTCCAGAGGAAAATAGTTGTATTTTTGCTTCAAATATTATCCACAAATAAAACTATACTTTTGGATTATAGTTAAGAATTTTGCATACTATTTTATGCCCATTTGTCTTGAGGTTCTTTCAATGCTATCTAGTTTATTAATTAATGTTAAGCTAATAGATTTCTTCCTGGTATGTGATGGATAAAGATGCTGAAACTTTAGACATTTGAATTTGTCAATGAGTTCTTTACTTGATTAAAGTACAAAAAGCAACCTGTGTATGATTATCTTTCTGAAGGTTTGAAAGATTCTTTTGAATAATACAAGTGGCACTTGCCTTAAGAATCATCCAAAGTTTTAGAATAGTGAAGACCTGTATAAAATTGACTAATATAAGGAAACTATATTATATACTCAGAGGTAATAAAATAAGGATTAATTCTTACCAGTAAATGTCCTGTATAAAAATACATGATTATCCAACATCAACTCCTTGTCAGAAACTAGGCAGTAGATGTTTGGTATCATCACATTAGTCTCACCTGCTAAAAATGGTGCATTAATTACACAGGGGAAGATAAAGCCATACAGTTCATAAAATCACTTTGTGAAATCTTTGGAATAAAATGTCTCAATAAATATTTTATTAATGCATAAATGTCATTCTGAGTAATAACATTAAATTGATTGTTAATAAAAGTATTTTTAATAACAATGCATGTTTCCTACTTTGAGATGCAGATAAAAACATAAAACCTAACAACTAAATACAGTAATGATTACTGTCTTTAGTTAGGCTTATGTATTATGTAAAATTTGCTTAGGCTAATTGGAATGACTATAATAAGAAAATATATTATCAAATAGTTTTCTATCACTATAGATTGCTTTTGATGAGAGTTTAGTTTAACTCCTATTTTATTTTCTGTTGAAGAGATGGGTTTATAGAAATGACTTGGTATAATAAAAGTAGAATTGATGTCAATCTGATGAGATAGTCGGATGGTATCACTGACTCAGTGGACATGAATCTGATCAAACTCCAGGAGATAGTGAAGGACAGGGAATCATGGCATGCTGCTGTCCATGGAGCTGCAGTCGGGCATGACTTGGTGACTGAACAACATAAATGTTGTCATCGCAGTTAATCATTTCAGGTATATAAAAAGGCAAAAGATCATCAAAAGGGAAGAATCATGGTCTAGGTTGTATCCACAGAGTTGACTATCAGTAACCTCTCTTCTCTTTCCCTCTTAAGGAAGGAGTAATCTTCCAGTTTCCTCTGACCTCTAAAACATTTCAGATAATGAAATGAAAATGGTAGTCCAGAAAGGATCAAAGGAATGAGAGGTACAAATTCTGATTGTACTATAGTGGAAATGCACTTATAGCTTTTGTTACACTTCTTGTCACTATCTCACTTTATTTTCAACAATTACTTTAGCACTGGCTTTATGTGAAAGTCAGTTCCCTTGTGTGGTTATATGTATTCCCATTCTTGTTTTAATAAGTACATCTCATGAGGTGGTTCGTCACAGAATTTTGATGGCTAATCATCTTTCTCCGTTAACTGCTGTACTTCATATTTCCCTTAATAACTCATCTCACATCCTGATGTCCAGAAGGTGAACTGCTTGCCATTTAGAGAGATCTTAACTCTTTCTGGTCACTAGAAAGAAGCAATATATTAAACGGATTCTGGGTACTTGACATGAGTTAATGCAGTTTGAAACAAGAGATTTGTTTCTATTTCACTCAAAGGATCAGTGCAAAAAGTCTTTATTCCTTCCATTTCCTTCAATTGCTAAAGATATAATTTGGACTCCATTTTAAACTAAATCCTTGGATAGGGAAAGATGTGAGTCTGTCCAAACCCAGCTCACACTACACTTGGTGCTTATGTTTTATGAGGCAAAGTTTATAAGATCTTGCTCCTAGGGTTAAGCTCTCAAGATAGGGAAAAGCTTTCTCTATCAAAGATCTGAGACTTTATACTCTTTCTCCACTCAGTACACCACATTCTCAATATGAAAGCATTCACAAGGAGATGCAGAAATTATTTTCACACTTAAGAACTCTTCAGTCAGACAAAGACTGCAGTCAAAGGTCTTTTTTTTTTTTTTTCTTTTTTTGCCTCACTCTTGTTCGAATTTCACACAGTTTAAATGATAAGAAATTTATCTCTTTCCTCCCATGTTTTCTTACTTTAACAGATTTCTGGGTTATGTTTTGTTCTTTGCTAGTTTTTTCCTATTCGTTTGTTTTGTTTTCTTAGTGACATTGCTACCTATCAATATCTCCAAGAAAACATGGAGTTCCTATGAAATTACACTGCTATGCAATTGTAAATTTCATAATAACCATAAGCTTTTTATCTTGTAAATGTCTAAATCATTTATATTGGCTACACTGATTTTTTTCTCCAGATCCTTTTGTTTGATTAACACCTTTTCTTGGCTTGTCCATTAATTAAATTATTCATCCTCAATTGTCTTTTATGATATTGCAGGTACCACCAGAAGAATACTTTACATTTTTGTCTGAGTAGTATGTGGTGAAGCAGGCAAGTTTATCTAGTTCAGCATCACAGGAGTGAGCAAGTGCAGGGTCTGAGGTCCAACAGGGAAGTGAAGCAGCGTTGGGTTAACTGTAATCAGGACACACAAAAGAATTGCTAGCAGTTTCAGAAAATGGGTGCTTATGCCAAAACCCTGTAGGAATCTCTGAGGCAGAGCAGAAAGATTCACATTATCTTGTGTCTCAGTTGTCAGCCCTGCAGCAATGAATTTTGCCAAGTAAGAATTCTCCTCCTTTTGTACTAGACTTACACAGTTGAAACCAAAAATTCAGAGGAACATAACAGCTGGAGTGTGGGGCAACATGAAATGGGAAGGAAGATTGGGCATATTATAAGAACAGCTTTAGGAATAGTGCAACTATGCCCAACTTCCTGTTCCCAACATCAGGGGCTGCCTGCTGAAGTCAGCTGCTTTAATCTGCACATAGATCGGCCCTCCATCTGAGCCAGGTGTCCTTAATTACCAGCTCTGCCTGGCGGGGCATGCTGGGATTGCTTCTTGTATTCACAGAAACTATGTTAAACCTCTGAGCTTATGGCCAAAGAGAAAAAGTCAAGCAAACAGACAAAATCCTGTCTCAGTGGTAAAGGTGCTTCCTTATTACAAGAGCTAGATCTCTGTCCTCCCTACTCAATAGCTTCCCCTCAGTTTGTGCAGGTTTTCTACTTCCTGGCTTGCATGAAAGATCAGTAAGGGCAAGACCTAGGACTTCAGCAAGATGGTAGGGCTGGCCTTCAGTATCCAGTTGATTGGCTATCTGTAAAGATAATAATAATGATAATAAACATTCCATAATGCTTATCTTGTGCTAATTTGTTTACTGTGTCTCAATCTTCACAATAACCTTGGGTAGACTCAATTATATTACCTTTTACATAGAGGAGAAAAAATAAGGTACAGTAAGTTGAAGAATGCAAAAAGCATTTCCTGAATACATGGGTGAATGCATTCAGTCAATAGCAATATTTATTGAGTACCTTGAAGTAGTCCTTGCCTTTATGGAAATAATGTCTTATAAAAAGAAAAGATGGGAAAGAGTAAAGAAATGAACATCAAGTATTGGAGGTTGTTGCAGAACTCAAGGGCCACCCGGTACCAATGCCCTAGGCAGACAGAATCATGAAATCAGTTGAAGGATGAAGAAGTGAGACTAAGAGATGGGGAAATCAGAAGGAGGGAAAATACAATTTTTATGCATGAGATAGATGAGCTCTGATTCTCTAGCATATATGCTTGATCCCTGCCTTTATTTTATAACACTTGCTGCCTCTGGGTGACCCTTGGGTTAATTGTGGCCAGAAGGGGTCCTGAAGCCTTTGGGTAAATCCTTTTTGGAAGAGAAGCCAGCACCAAATATGCTGAAAATAATTCACATTGCTCAGTTTATTTTATGGAGGGGATTTGCAACCATTTATCTTGTTTTCTATACTTTGAAATTCATGTCTTTCTGGTTCTTGCCTGGTCTTTTGCTTCTGATCAATTTTGTTTGTTTCTTTTCTCTCTTTTCCTGTGCTAAGAAATGGCCTGTAAATTATAACTTAGTTATTTTACTAACTGTTAATTATTCTAGTTGCCCCAACTAGTGATTTAAGCTGGATTTTTATTAAAAAGCAAAAATATTTCCACCTCTGCCTTGATAACCAGCCTCTAGGCCCTGCCAATATTTACCAATACTTTAAAAACCACTGGACTGAACAAAATATGCCATTTTCTCTAATTTTAATTCTGACAGTTACATTCTATTATAGAATAATTTCTAGAATAACTTGTAATTTATATTCCATATCTACCTAATCCATTTATATAGTTCAAGTATTTAGTGCTTTTTAACACCTGGTATGTGTGAAATGAAAAGAGACCTGTCTTTTGGTAATCTGGACAAAATGAATCATAGAAATGGCTTTCCCAAAACTACTCAAATCTTTACCCTTCTTGTCTCAGACAGAGTCAAACTTATGGGTCTGCATGGAAGGACATGAATCTAATAAAACAAAGGGAACTAAAGTCACAAAAATGGAGCCCCAATATGAATAGGTTCCATTTTTTCCTCCTCTCTTCACAGTTCTGTGGTCTATCCACCAAAGTCCTACTCACACTGCTAGGGCCCCTCCAGCTATCACACCACACCTAGGGTGGAGATTTCCCCCTGTTTTTCACTGCCTTAATTTCTTCCCAAATTCCAGTAAACAAAGGGAATTTCACTGTTGGCTCTAAATGATAGGGCTTTGAGGGCTTCCCTGGTGGCTCAGTAAGGAATCTGCCTGCCAATGCAAGAGACAGGGCTTCCATCCCTGGTCCGGAAAGATCCCACATGCTGTGGAGCAACTAAGCCCATGTGCCACAACTACTGAGTCTGTGCTCTAGAGTCCAGGAGCCACAACAAGAGAAGCCGCTGCAATGAAAAGCCCATGCACCACGACTAGAGAGTAACCCCCACTAGCCATGACTAGAGAAAAACCCACAGAGCAATGAAGACCATGCACATCAAAAAAATTAAAACAATACTTTATCTTACCCAGGAAGACACATTTACAACCTAACAGTCATTGTACTGGCAATGTAGTTATCTTTTGTTACAAGACATATTTTAATGAAATCATACTCAAACATAAAACCTTGATTATATCAATGCAACATCTTGCTCTTATTTTTGAAGATTAAAACTCCCTGCTATTTGAGTGTTGACACTTTTCCTTTTTTCAGTTTTCTCATATTAAAAATGAGGATCATAATGGACCTACTTTTTTTTTTTCATTTATTTTTATTAGTTGGAGGCTAATTACTTTACAATATTGTAAATGGGTTTTGTCATACATTGACATGAATCAGCCATGGATTTACATGTATTCTCCATCCCGATCCCCCCTCCCACCTTCCTCTCTACCCGATCCCTCTGGGTCTTCCCAGTGCACCAGGCCTGAGCACTTGTCTCATGTATCCAACCTGGGCTGGTGATCTGTTTCACTATAGATAATATACATGTTTCGATGCTGTTCTTAAAAAGCTTTTTGGAGAATTAAATAAGTTTCTGTATGTAATTGACTTAGAAAAATCTGATACGTTGTAGATTTTAGGTATTGCTTTTCCAAAAGTTATATAAGAATGAAAAGATATTTAAGAAATATCCTGAACAGTTCACAAAATTTTCTCTAAATATTTCTATATAGCTTTTTTCCTTAATTGCACACATTTTGGAGTCAGAAGAAGTCAATGTTTCACATCCCTTACTGGATGAGTGATCTTGTGTAGAAAATATCCACATTAAACTTTAGGTCTTTTATCCATGCAATGAACATATTTATTCTTATTTCATTCAGTGATAATAACTCGAGGGCCTTTAGCATTGAGTACATGTGGTAAACTCAGAATATATGGTATGTGTGCTAAGTTGTTTCAGTTGTGCCCGACTCTGCAACCCTATGGATGGTAGCACACCAGCTTCCTCTGTCCATGGGATTCTCCAGGCAAGAATACTGGAGTGGGTTGATATTTCCTCCTCCAGGGGATCTTCTTGACCCAGGGATTGAACCTTCATCTCTTACCTCTCCTGCATTGTCAGGCAGGTTCTTTGCTACTAGCACCAGCTGAGAAACCCAGAATATATATGGTAGCTATTACTATTACACAAAGATTCTTCAGCCAAAATTGAACTATTCCCTAAGCAGTTTGATGATTTGAGCTTAGATAGGTCTAGTGAAATGTACAAATCTCTAGGATTACAATTGAGCAGGCTGTAGACATAAGTTCAGACTTGAAATGTTTTTTTTTCTCATTCAAATGATAGTTGAAGTTTTCATAATATGTCACCAGTGCTCATCACAATCTTGATTGTTTTATTAATCCCCACAGAGTCTGATCATCATAGATTCTGGATGTAAGTATTGAGTGACAACTAGAAAGGTCAACTTATTTCAATGTGGCATTAAAAAAAAATTATCTGATAGTAAAGTGAATGGGGGCCCCCTTTGTCTCTGTCTGTCTCTGTTTTTCTCTCTCTCTTTCTCTCTCACAGATACCTTGTGGTATGCCGCTTTTTTCACTGTGATTTTATAGAAATATGGGATTGCTTTGATTCTTGTCAGCAAACTATGTTAATATATATGAAGAGAGGATTCATTCAAAAAAACAGTGAAATATCAGTGATTTGCTTAGAATGATAGCAGATCACTGTCTATTTCTGTGTGGTTTTTAATAGAGTTGGGAATTATCAGTACTACTAGGAAAAATTCTTTCTGATTATGATATGTAAGATGAAAAAATTATGTAAATCTTTGGACATTTTAATAAAAAATGATAATGTTTTATAAACATTAGGAATAATAGTGAAATTTTGCTTTCAATCATATATAGAATAAGGCTAATTCCAATAAAGGTGTGTTTCAGAGTTAGTCAATATTACAACTCTAAAAGGGCTCTTTGCTTCCTTTGCTGATAGACCCAGGAGGCATAGTAAGATGACTATTTGTGGATACATTATGGTGCATGATACATATTCATTTAAAATCATTGCTTTGAATACTCAGAATTAAATAATAATATAAACACTAATTTCAGTGAATATTTTTTTTTCTCTCTGTTTGCTCTAAGAAGACTCAGTGTTTCTCCCTAAGTGTTTCTCAACATTTTCTTTAATTAGGGGTTACAAATGAATATCCAGCCTCCCAGGTAAAAAGTACCAAGAAGAATAACAGAGAAAGCATAGAAGAGGACTCAAAAACTTAGTTTCTCAAAACCATTTGCAAAGCTTTAGTTCTCACAGAGAAATCAGTGCAAGAGATGAATCTGCCAAGACATGGACTAGCAAAAAAAAGTGAACATAGTGGAGAGGATAAGGGAAGATGGAAAAGGCTTGTTATGTGTTTAATATCTTGATACCCTGTATTCAGGAGCAATTTACTTTAGAAGCAATAGAAAACTAATGCATATATATTTTTAATTTAAAGTATTTTAGGCATAGAGAATGTCACTAACCATGTCACTTAGTCCCAAGTATAATGTTTTTCCACAAAGAATGTGGAAAATCCACTATAACTTAGTAGAAAGGTAGACTCATCATACAATTTGTGGTTCTCTTGATACCTTTAGAAATGTCTGCATATGCAGTCTTCTACTTCCACCAGAAAACAATGAAACAAATGTTTTTAAATGGTAAGCATATGTTGGAATGAGCTTTTAGTACCATTGGTTATCATAAGATTTGTACATTAGCATATTCTTTATACCCACTTCATTAGCTTTTCAATTTTTTTCTGTTTCTCTGTACTTTAAGTACAAGAATTTTCAGTCATGTGCAGGAAACAGTTGGAATAGGAAAGACATATAAACCACAGAAATGTGGGGAATTTCTTCTAGTGGTTAGAGAAAATTCCTGATTGTATTAAAAAATAAATTTTCTTTTGTTTCCTCTGTGCATTTTGTAGTGAATGTTTATCATGGGGTAATGAAGTTTAATTTTGTAAATTTTTGTCATTCAATCAAAGTCAATCAAACTAACAAAAATGATTAATTTTTCACTGTTGAATTAAACCATTGGTTTTCAATCTTGGTTATTTTGCCCCCCCAAGAGAACACCAGGCAGTTCTGGACACATTTCTGTTTATCACAATTGGCAGAGGTGAAGACAGTGCTCTGGTGTCTAGTGGTTGGAGGCCAGGGATATGGCCACATACCCGAGGAATGAATGGGTCTAAAATGTCAATAGTGCCAAGATTGAGAAATTCTGATCTAGTTAAACAAATTTAATCTGAGTGAGGATGAAGGAGAAAATTAACTTGGAACTGGGAAAAATAGCTAAAATAAGGCCTAATACCACATCTGGGATATTCAGATATAATGTAAAACTGGATCAATTTTTTGATCAGCTGACTGTCAATCATATCGATTTCATTTCCCAGAGCATATATTCTGCTCCTTATTAACTGCAATACAGATTTTAATTATCATATTACATTGAATTTCTTTACATTCTTTAGTTGGCATATCTGTCTCCACATTAATCTCTTTCCTTTTCTTGAATCCCTATACACCAAAAAAATGAATTACTTGTTTTATAATTTGAAAAACATCAGGAGGATGTTTATGGCTTTTTAAAAACTAAAGTATAATTGATTTACAGTGTTTCAGGTGTATAGCAAAGTGATACAGTTACATTTATATGTATAAGAATATACATATTTTTTTAGATTATTTTCACTTAAATAGGGTTTTACAAAATATTGAATATAGTTCCTTGTGCTAGAGAGTAGGTCCTTGGTGGTTGTTTTCTCTTTATGAGTCTATTTCTGTTTTGTAGATAAATTTATTTGCATCATTTAAAATTCCATGTATAAGTGATAGCATATGATATTTGCCTATCTCTATGTGACTTACTTCACTCAGTATGATAATCTCTAGGTCTATCCATGTGGCTACAAATGACATTATTTCATTCTTTCTTATGGCTGAATAAGAAATATTCCAGTGTATATGGAATATATATATTTTTTTCATTTATCTATAGATGGATATGTAGGTTGCTTCAATGTCTTCGTTACTATAAATACTGCTGGTATGAACACTGAGGTACATCTATCTTTTTGAATGAGAATATTTATCTTTTCTGGACATATGCCCAGGAGTGGAATTGCAGGACCATATAGTAACTCTATTTTTCATTTTTAAGGAAACTATACAATTTTTTATAGTGGCTGCACCAGTTTACTTTCCTATCAACAGTGTGGAAGTTTCCCTTTTCTCCATATCCTCACCAGCATTTTTTATAGACTTATTGATGGTGGCCATTCTTACTTGTGTGAGATAGTACTTTATTTTAGTTTTGATTTGCATTTCCAGGAGGGTGTTTCTGAATTAGTATCACTTCTTTTGCAGAAAAATGATTCTAGAGGTATTCTCAGATTCTTCAAAGCCTTAAAGCTGTGATTAAGAACATTTGCTTTCATTTCAGATAGACCTCAAACAAAAGCTGTCTTTGCCACTTATCAGCTTTCTGATTTGGGGAAAGCAAAATTCTTGAATTTTAGTTTTCTTATCTGGAAAATGGAATTAATAATACCTGCTTTAGAGGCTCGCATAAGTTAAGGAATATAAAATGTATTACATGATGTTTAGAACATAAGTACCAAATAGGTGGTATGAAATTTTATCATAGTTACATGTGTACTCATCGGCCAGTGCCCCACCATTCCACACATGTATTTACCTCATCCTTGAATAAATATGGCCATGGCTAAGCTTGGCAGATGCCAATGGATACTGTGGGTGATGTGTCCTTATAGCCATATGGGTTTTGACTGCTCCTTCCTCCTTAGTCCTAAAAAAGTCTAATACCAAAGAGTAGTTCCCTAACTACTCCAGCGACATGGATTCCTACTTCAAAACATCACTGAATTGTATTTTTTTTTTCTTTCTCAACCACTTATCTGGTATGAGTCAATAAAATTTTCTGATGCGTTTTAGAAGCATATGAGCTTATTTCTGTACACAAACCTAGAATGACAATGAGCTATCAGTAATAGTAAAGAAACAATATTTCCACTGGAATCTGAAAGACAACTAACTTCATTTTTTCAAGTGTACTTTTCCAAAATCAGATGTTTACCCCCTAAAATGTGTTTTAGAGTTAATGGATCAAATTATTTCCTTACTATTTTTCCCCATTTTAATTAGATTTCTTGAATGTATCTTAGTGGACATACATACTAAAAATCAGAGGAAAAATGTACGAGAAAGAAAAGATACTAGCTATTTTTTTAAAAAGTTACCCCCAAAGTTGGAAATATTTAAATTGGTACTACAATTGCATGTATTCATACAACCTAAATTTAATAATTAAACAATCACATTAAAATAACTTCATTAGTAAACCACATTAGATGGATTTTAAAGTGAAAATTTATTTGATCTAAAATGTTTAGATGACTCATTAAATTATCTTCATAGAAAAATCCAAATCAATAATTAATCAGTGATATCTAGAAATTCTCATTTTAATGAGTTCATCATGTCATTTCACATAAATAGTTTTCTTACTATAAGTAAGAAAGATGAGTTTTTGAGCATCATATTTTAAACCATTTCCAAGCCCTTAATCTAGGGTATAAATACCAGCAAAGGAAAGTTTTTTTTTTTTTTTTTTAATTATACTTAAGAACCAGGGTGATATTGGAACTTTACCAACTGGTACCACGTAGACACCAGCCAATGAGACAATAGTACTGACCAATGAGAATGGATTATGGTGTGGAACATCCAATAGAGACACATTAGTGAATACTGACTGCACAACATCCCTGTGTGTGGACTTATAGAGCCATTATTACGTGTATTCATACTTTGCCTAGACTATTCATTCCTCCAAATTGGCAGGAATACAATAAAGTTCATTAGTTTTTGCTGGTACATGTTTTGTAGAGACAGAAGAAAAAAATTAGCTAAATGTCAAAGCAGTGAAGTTTATTTTATGTAAGGAATGTAGTAAAATTTCAGAGCTTAACAGATTCTTTCTTATCTAATTATCATTATTCTGTTTTAATTGGAAGTTACACAAATGCCAGACCTTAAATCTAAGACAAATGTCAAGTGGAATCCCATACCTGTACAGTAACATCCCCGGCATCCACATACATTTCAGCTGATCATTAGCAATTAGTAGCATTTCTCTGTCCATCTAATTGTTCTACAGATCTTTCTCAGGTGATTTTTCAGTTCTGTCAGTGCCCTGGCTTGAAGTTAAAATGTTATTGGCTTTTCATCTTGCAACCATTTCCTTAAGGTTTTAGCCTGACTAAGCCCATTAAAATCGCTGTTGCAAACCTGGGCTGTGTTTACCCATGTGAGGTAAAGTGGAGCACAAGGCAACAACCATTCATAATTCAGATCCAAGAAACTCTTTTGCCTGAAATATTTAAATAGCTGAGACTAAGTGTTTTCTCTGCTTGAGTTGCAAGAATTATTTCACTTCTCCACTTCAGTTTAAGTGAATCAGTCCAAGCTCATTTGAACATGTTGAATTATCTATCTTAGCCAGGACCATTTCCTAGAACTTCTGTGAAAAAAGGAAATCAGGTAGTTCTTTCTCAGTTCTTAGCACATTTCTGTATTGAATTCCTTTTGACCAGTTCTTCAGATAAGGAAAATGAGTCTTATATAGTTTCAGTGGGGTGGTGGTTTAGTCACTAAATTGTGTCCGACTCTTGTAACCACATGAGGAGCCAGGCTCCTCATCCATAGGATTTCTCAGGCAGGGATACTGGAGTGGGTTGCCATTTCCTTCTCCAAAGGATCTTCTGACCCAGGGGCTTAACCTAGGTCCCCTGCATGGCAGATTCTTCACCAACCAAACCAAAAGGAAAGCTGACATAGTTTCAAAACATCACTCTTTTAGAATGATTGAGAGGAATATATACTCATCTGAGATTCTAACCAAGGGCTGCCTGATGCCAGAGCTCAGGTTTCTGAGCCATGAATATTCTGCATGGAAGGCCATGAATATTCCACATGGCCTATTAAGATCAATATTAAAGGAACAAAAAAGATGAGATAGCTCTGGATCACTGATAACTTACTACAATTGGTTCAACAATGCAACAAAAGCACCTTTACTATGAACAGTGTCATCTAAGCCCACAGCAGAGTACAAAGCTTTTTCTACTATTGCTAGGAAAAGAATTGGCCTGAAGATGTCATAATCAGCTACCAGTGACTAGTTCAAAGTATCACAGCAGCATAATGAAGTGCCAAACAGGGACAAATACCTAGAACAAGATGCAAACCCTTCCAATAAATTGTACTTATAATTAAATTATCAGATAAAAATCAATGATATGATTATGTCTTTAAAACACAATTGCATTACCTTCTATTTATAATTCTAAAGGGCATGTAGAGCCCATAGCCGTATTCATTCATGCCCATCTCATCATAGTTCTTACTTGCCAACATCTCTCAAATGGATGCTTTGGGAATGTGACAATTTTAGCACAGATAGAACGTAATAGCACTGTGCATGCTTACATGGTAAAATATTAAATTCAGGTTTCTTTTCCTCTATGCAAGATTTTTATACAAAATTAGGAACAGTTTATAGATTGAAGAGTGAATAAATATGGTTTATTTAAGCATGCTGAATATAAAGTGATTTTTACCTTGCCACCATATGTCTACCCATGCTCCTGTGTTATTCTCCCAGCAGAGATTTTAACAATAATATATAACTTTAATAAAACTTCTATTATGTACCACACTTTAGATATGGTAGCAAGTTCACCATTATAAAACTCTGTGAAGTAGTAGTCTCTACATTTTATGGCTAAGGAAACCAAAGTGGGAGAGGACAATGAAAGAATCTGAGGTCCTTCAACCAAGAAATGACAGAGCAGGGACTGGAGTTCAAATAATCTGGCTACATATACTGAAAAGATTTTCATATGGTACTGTTACAATGTAGTTAGAGAAACTTAGATTTATCCTTTGAACTGAAACTCCATTACCTCTTTCTAGTGAAATTTTTTTCCCTGAGTTAACTATTATGAGAATGAAAAGACAAAAATGCAATTTTGCCTAATATCTGTTATTAGTGATTTTTTAAATCTCTGGACTATGTGAGATCTAATAATTTATTAAAATAAAGTGACTTTTGGCGGCTACCCAGGTGGCACAGGGATAAAGAATCCACCTGCCAATGCAGGAGATGTAACAGATGTGAATTCAATCCCTGTATCTAGAAGACTCCCTAAGGTAGGAAATGGCAGCCACTCTAGCATTCTTGCTTGAAAAACTCCATAGATGGAGGAATCTGGTGGGATGCAGTCCACAGGGTGGCAGAGAATCAGACACGACTGCGCATGCACATATTTATATGTGTTAATATGTTTAAAGACATTTTCAAGTAGTATATCAGTTTCAGTTCATAAAATGATGCAAAAAAATGACTATTAGATGTATTAGCCATGAATGCAGTCAAAAAATTAAAAGATGCTTGCCCCTTGGAAGAAAACCTAGACTATGTATTAAAAGCAGAGACATCACTTTGCTGACAAAGGTCTGTACAGTCAAAGTTGTTTTTCCAGTAATCTATTAAGAAGGCTGAATGCAGAAGAATTGATTCTTTTGCACTTTAGTGCTGGAGAAGACTCTTGAGAGTCCCTTGGTCAGCAAGGAGATCAGAACACTCAATCCTAAAAGAAATCAACGCTGCATATTCATTGGAAGGATTGATGCTAAAGCTCAAGCTCCAATACTTTGACCTCTTGATGCAAAGAACTGACTCATTGGAAAAGATTCCAATGCTGGGAAAGATTGAGGGCAGGAAGGGAAGAGGATGACAGAGAATGAGATGGTTGAATGGCATCACTGACTCAGAGGACCTGAATTTGAGAAAACTCCGAGTTAGTGAAGGACAGAGAAGCCTGGCATGCTGCCATCCATGGGGTCATGAAGAGTCAGACATGGCCTAGCAACTGAATAATAAGAGCCATGTATGACTTGTGTGCTGGTTCCAGATCTTTCAGGAAGGTATTTGTTTGGAAGTAACAAGAGCTTCCATCAGTCCCATTTTTAAGTCCCAAATCAAGAAAAAAGACCTTTTGGCATCCTGTCTCATAAGTAATGAGAGAAAGCCTAAGAAGTGTCTAAAGTAGTGTAAAAATGTTAATGAGATCAGCATTACTCTTTCAGCTCCAGAAAGGAACTGGCAAACCACAGTCCAATCCTCATTCAAGTACACAAAAGATTAGATAGTAAATGTGGATGGAAAATCAGAGACAAAAAAGAATGATATATATTCATTCTACAGATCAAATTTTATGATATGTGTTTACATACCCAGATGTGTGCATGCTCAGTTGCTCAGTCACGTCCACCTCTTTGCAACCCCATGGACTATAGACTGCCAGGCTGCTCTGTCCATGGGACTTTTCAGGGAAGAATAGTGGAGTGGGTTGTCATTTTCTCCTCCAGGGGATCTTACAGATCCAGGAATTGAATCCTCATTTCCTGTGTCTTCTGCATTGGCAGGCAGATTCTTTACCGCTGAGCAACCTAGGAAGCCTACATACCCAGACATTTAAAGCAAAACATGAAAACTAAGAAACTTAAGTTGCCGAAATCTAAAGAAATGTGTTTAGTAATTTAAAATTTACTTGAAAACTTACCTTTCAATTATTCCATTACTACTCTAATACAGGTAGAAGTCTAGTCAGAATAAGCCTAGCTAGACAATTCTGTGCAACTGGTTCATAATATTAATGTGTTTCTTGTGGGAGCTGTAGTTAAGAGTATAAAACATATTCATTTTTAATAAAAAGGCACTGATTATAGAACTTGCTGCATGACTGCTGCATGACTGAGTACAACTTACTGAGTGCAGGTGAAAAGTGGTCATTGTTGATAAGAAGGGATGGGAGAGGTCAGGCTAAAAGGAGAGAATAGGGACTTTGAATTTAGGTGAAATACTATAAAGAGTGTTCAAAAACAGTTCATTAGGGTATGGGGGATTTAAAGGCAAACTGTTTAAACAATAAACAGCAACTTAGATATTTAAATGTCAAAGAACACTTTTGCAATTACTGAATATTGGTATAACATGCTTCTGTATGGAGAAGGAAATGGCAACCTTCTCCAGTATTATTTCCTGGAGGATCCCATGGACAGAGGAGCTTGGTGGGCTACAGTGAATGGGGTCACAAAAAGTTGGACACGACTGAGTAACTAGCACACATACATGTTTATGCATAATGTTATTTGAGTTTTGGACTTCCCAGGTGGTGCTAGTGGTAAAGAACCTGCTTCATCATGGAAATGTCAAGCATATAAACATTACATATAATTTTATAAGGAATCTCTGTACCTATTACTCTGCTTTAATAAATTATCAATATTCTGCCAATTTTATTTTATCTATGTCCTCCTATACTCCCCACCTTCTCTTTTGATTAATAGGTAATGTGCATACTTTGAAATATAACATACAAAAAAAATTAATACCTCAATGTAACTCACAACATAGATTATGAATGTTTTTAGGGAGGTACTTTGGGTGTGAATGCTAAGTTGCTTCAGTTGTTTCTGACTCTTTGCAACCCTATGGACTAAAGCCCACCAAACTCCTCTGTCCATGGGGTTCTCTAGGCAAGAATACTGGAGTGGGTTGCCATTTTCTTCTCCAAGGGATCTTCCCGACCCAGGGATTGAACCCATGTCTCTTATGTCTCCTGGATTGGAAGGAAGGTTCTTTACATAGTAGTTAATAAGTTCTAGACTCCCTTGAAGTTCCATTTCAACTTCTGTTGATAAATCATGAAACTTATTTGATGCCTGGACAATAAATTTAATAAAACTTATTGTTCGCAGGCAATTTTGAATGTTGACTGAGATTGTCAGAAGTAACAAATCATCTTCTTTACATAGCTCAGTGCTGAGTAGGCTTAAACAGCCTCTGCCTCTAGAATGGAATGTAATTATAAGACATGATTACAACTGATTATAATCAATCAGCATAGTCTTAAGTGTAATTTATATTGCTGCAGCTGTGGTTAGATTAAATCATCACATAAGATACAATTTCTACTAGATATGTGAAATTATTTGAACAAACCCAAATACAGTAAACTCATAATACCATAAATGCATAGTAAATTTTGTCAGTTGCATAATACTGTAAGACTCTGTTTATCACAAAATAAATTTTCCCTCTACAGAGTTTAGTCTTGATTTGAAAGACAAAATTGTTGCTTCACAGAGTTTGGCAGATGTGACTTCTGGGTGTTGGTTCTGCCTGTGCCACTAGTTTATGCATACTGTGTAGTGACATTGCTATTATATTTGAAGAACCATATGAGTGCAAAACTTATGATATTAATGTATATTTTTTCTCAGTTGAAAATTAAACAGGAGATGATTGCTTTCATTTTCAATTTCTATCATAAGGTCATTTTAACCTTAAAGCCTTTAAAGTTTCAAATTATTTTACATTGTTATCCAGATAACAATGTAGTAGTAATAATGTAAAACTCAGATTCACCAAATATGTATTAATGAAAACTAGAACTGATAAGTTAAGCATAGTCCTTGCTCTCAATACACTACAGGTGGAACTTTCAGAAAATAAAAAAATATATATATAAATTTAGACACATTAAATCCACAATAATTAGAAAGATGGAAGCAGCTTCTAGAGCACTGAGCAAAGAACAGGGTAATATGGGAGCCTGTCTACCACGTACATGTGTATCTATTTATTGACATTTGCTTATAAACCTGATTTCTCTGAGGTTTAATCACCTTATAGATGAAAGAGGGGAAATTTTTGCTCTTTTTCTAGTATATGGCTGCTGTGAAGAGCAAATGTTATGAGTGATTAAAAAGTCCTTTGAAATCCATTAAAAATTAGCAATATTATTCTTAAGTAATCTATAGTTCTAATCAATTTTGTTTTATTCCTTGAGTCAAATGGTGATACAAAAATAACATAGTATATCAAAATCTCAACAAAAATTTTTGTGTAATTCTTGTTCTAAGAATGATATAATTAACACTATCTACTTTTTAATTACTCTGTGGAAATATTTTTTAGGTATATACTAATTTCATCAAATAACTTGAAAGTGTGCAAAGAATAACTCTGGCAGCCCATAGATTCAGTTCTTTGGCTAGAATCCAGCTCACCCCCATGGAAGAAAACACATTTTAATGACCTAAAATCTGAAAAATAATTCTGCTTTCAACATTAAAAGTAGATTCACAAAGCATTACTAAATTTCAAATAAATACTTACCTGTGGCAAACGGACAGACCATTCTTGACAGGCTACCACCCCCAGGGCATGGCACAGACGGTGGGCACGCTCACCCGTCTTTATGTGAACGAGTCCTGTTTGCTTGTCCGAAAGCTTTGGCCTGAGCAGCAGGCTTCAGGCTTGGCACACATCTAGTCACCGAGTGATGTGAAGCTGCTCTCAAGGAATGTCAGCTTAGGGTATCATCTTACTACTCTCCATCTGCCATTCTCCAGCTCATGGGTATTGCCCAGAAAAAAACTTATGCACTCATCTGGATCCCTGATTTCTGTGACTGCTGCTCAGGGGACACCTCCAGATTGCCTTCTGTATTTGGTCTGTATATATTTGCATACTTTAGAAGCTGCTGCCTGAGGGTCTGGCTTCCAATCAGCCTGAATCTAGGCTGAAATTCTCCCCTTTGAGAAACTGACAGGTCTTGGCACATTCCAACCACTAGAAGCTATTAAAATATAATAGGCAACAAGGACAAACACAGATGTTTAAGAGAAAACTAGAAGCTAGAGACAGGTTGAATGATGAATTTATCTCCTATACAAGGCCACTCCTTCAAGACTGGGAGAGGTAATTATTTCATATACTATATAAAAATCTACATAGAGAGTTCACAAAATAAAGAAACAAAGAATATGTTCCTTAAAGAGAATACAATAAAACCTCAGAAAAAAGTTTTAATTAAATGGAGATCAATAATTTATCTGATAAAGAGTTTAAAATGATGATAAGACCTTCACCAAACTGTGTAGAAGAATAGATGAACAGAGTGAGAACTTCAACAAAGAGATGGAAAATATAAGAAAGCACCAAAGAGAAGTCACAGGTTGAAAAATACAATAATTGAACTGAAAAATACACTAGATTTATTTAACAACACACTAGGTGAAGCTGGAGAAAACATCAGTCAACTTAAAGGAAAAGCGGTGGAATTTAACCAAGGAGAACAGCAAATAGAAAAAAAAAAACAAAAACAAAAAAGAAAAAAAAAATAAAGGTAGATTAAGGAACTTATGGAATGACATCAGATGGACTAATATCATCATGGAGTTCCCAGGAGGGGAAGAAAGAGAAAGGGAAGCCTACCAATAGACTTTTCAGCAGAAACTTTGCAAGCCAGAAGGGGATGGCACAATATGTCTAAAACTACAGTATATATAGAAAACCCTTAAGATGCTATAAAAAATCTATTAGAATGAATAAACAAATTTAGTAAAGTTGCAGGATTCAAAATCAATACACAAAAATCTGCTGTATTTCTATACACTAATAATGAATTTTCCAAGACATATTTTTAAAATACCATTTACAGTTGCATTGAAGAGAATAAAATACATAGGAATAAATTTACCCAAGGTGATAAAAGATTTGTATATTTAAAACTACAAGACTTTAGGAGAATAAATGGAAGAAGACACAAATAAATTAAAAAAATATTTCATGCTCATGACTTGGTAGTATTAATATTCTTTAATGGTTAATAGTATACAAAACAATATACAAAATCAATGCAATCCCTATCAAAATTCCAATGGTATTTTTCACAGATATTTAACTATCCTAAAATTTATAGAGAACCACACAAGACTCCAAATAGTCAAAGCAATCTTGTGAAAGAATAATACTGCATGCATTAAGTTCCCTGATTTCAAATTATATTAAAGGTATTAAGACAATATGGTTTGTATATATACAGACACATAGATCAATGGAATATAATGGAGGCACCAGAATTAAATCCATACATAAGTTGTAAATAAATTTATGTAAAGGAGCCAAGAATATACAAGGAAGGAAGAACAATGATATTAGAAAAATTGAACTGCCACAAATAAAAGAATGAAGATGGACCACTGGCTTACACCATAGACAAAAATTAACTCAAAATGAATTAAGTACTTGAACTTAACACCAGAAATCATAGAAATCCTAGAAAGAAAAAAATTGACAGTAAGCCCCTTAACATAGGACTTGGCAATAATTCTTTTTAATCTGAAACCAAAAACAACAAAAGAAACAACAAACAAGAGGCACTATATCAAACAAAAAAGTCTCTGCAAAGCAAAGGAAACCATTAGCAAAACAGAGACAACCTGAAAAATCTGATAAGAGGCCAATATCCAAAATAAGTAAAGAACTCACAAAATTCAATAGATAAATAAATAAATAAACATTCCTATTAAAAAATAGGCAGAGGATCTGAGGAGACCTTTAAAAAAAAGATATCCAGATGTACAATACATACAAAAAAAGAAGATCCACATCGTTAATCTTCAGGGAAATGCTAATAAAACCACAATAAGATATCACCTCACAGATGCTAGAAAGGTTATCATCAAAAAGACTGGAAATAAGAAGTGCAGGCAAGAAAGTGGAGGAAAAGGAGCCCTTGAACACTATTTGTGGGAATGTAAACTAGTGCATTCATGATGAGAAACAGTATGGAGATTCCCCAAATAAACACAAACAGAAGTACAATATAATCTAGCAATTCCTTTTCTAGGTGTTTATTCAAAGAAAATTAAAACAGTTTCTAAAATATATATGCACTCCCATGCTCATTGAAGCATTATTTACAATAACCAAGATATAGAAGCAACCTTAGGATCTAAGGATGAATGGGAAAAAAAATGTGAGATATACTTGTCACATATACATGTATATGTATGTATATATATGTTGTTCTTGTTTAGTCACTAAGTCATGTCCAACTCAATTGTAACCCCATGGACTGTAGCCTGCCAGGCTCCTCTGTCCATGGGATTTCCCAGGCAAGGATACTGGAGTGTGCTGCCATTTCCTTCTCCAGTGTATGTGTGTAAGTGTGTGTGTCTACACATATATAGTATGTCTGTGTGTGTGTATGAATATATGTGTATATAGATGTTTGTGCAGTGAAGTGAAAGTCACTCAGTCATGTCTGACTCTTTGCAACCCCATGGACTATACAGTCTATGGGATTCTCTAGGCCAGAATACTGGAGTGGGTAGCCTTTGCCTTCTCCAGGGGATCTTCCCAACCCAGGGATTGAACCCAGGTCTCCCACATTGTCGGTGGTTTCTTTACCAGCTGAGCCACAAGGGAAGCCCGTATATGTATGCATATGTGTGTGTGTGTGTGTTTGTGTGTATCAGTCAGCTCAGTCATTCAGTCGTGTCTGACTCATGGTAACGCCATGAATTGCAGGATACCAGGCCTCCCTGTCCATCACGAACTCCCGGAGTTTACTCAAACTCATGTCCATCGAGTCGGTGATGCCATCTAGCCATCTCATCCTCTGTCATCCCCTTCTCCTCCTGCCCTCAATCCCTCCCAGCATCAGGGTCTTTTCCAATGAGTCAACTCTTCACATCAGGTGGCCAGAGTATTGGAGTTTCAGTTTCAGCATCAGTCCTTCCAATGAACACCCAGGACTGAGCTCCTTTAGGATGCACTGGTTGGATCTCCTTGCAGTCCAAGGGACTCTCAAGAGTCTTCTACAACACCACAGTTCAAAAGCATCAATTCTTCGGTGCTCAGCTTTCTTCACAGTCCAACTCTCACATCCATACATGACCACTGGAAAAACCATAGCCTTGACTAGATGGACCTTTGTTGGCAAAGTAATGTCTCTGCTTTTTAATGTGCTATCTAGGTTGGTCATAACTTTCTTTCCAAGGAGAAAAGCATCTTTTAATTTCATGGCTGCAATCACCATATGCACTGATTTTGGAGCTCCCAAAAATAAAATCTGACACTGTTTCCACTGTTTTCCCGTCTATTTCCCATGAAATGATGGAACCAGATGCCATGATCTTAGTTTTCTGAATGTTGAGCTTTAAGCCAACTTTTTCACTCTCCTCTTCACTTTCATCAAGAGGCTTTTTAGTTCCTGTTCACTTTCTGCCATAAGGGTGGTGTCATCTGCATATCTGAGGTTATTGGTATTTCTCTTGGCAATCTTGATTCCAGCTTGTGCTTCCTCCAGCCCAGCGTTTCTCATGATGAACTCTGCATATCGGTTAAATAAGCAAACAAGCAGGGTGACAACATACAGCCTTGACGTACTCCTTTTCCTATTTGGAACCAGTTTGTTGTTCCATGTCCAGTTCTAACTGTCGCTTCCTGACATGCATATAGGTTTCTCAAGAGGCAGGTCAGGTGGTCTGGTATTCCATCTCTTTCAGAATTTTCCACAGTTTATTGTGATCCACATAGTCAACGACTTTGGCATAGTTAATAAAGCAGAAATAGATGCTTTTCTGGAACTCTTTTGCTTTTTCGATGATTCAGCTGATGTTGGCAATTTGATCTCTGGTTCTTCTGCATTTTCTAAAACCAGCTTGAACATCTAGAATTTCATGGTTCATGTATTGCTGAAGCCTGGCTTAGAGAATTTTGAGCATTACTTTACTAGCATGTGAGATGAGTGCAATTGTGTGGTAGTTTGAACATTCTTTGGGATTGCCTTTCTTTGGGATTGGAATGAAAACAGACCTTTTCCAGTCCTGTGGCCACTGCTGAGTTTTCAAACTTTGCTGGCATATTGAGTGCAGCACTTTCACAGCATCATCTTTCAGGATTTGAAATAGCTCAACTGGAATCCATCACATCCACTAGCTTTTTTCGTAGTGATGCTTTCTAAGGCCCACTTGACTTCACGTTCCAGGATGTCTGGCTCTAGGTCAGTGATCACACCATCGTGATTATCTGGGTCGTGAAGATCTGTTTTGTACAGTTCTTTGTGTATTCTTGCCACCTCTTCTTAATATCTTCTGCTTCTGTTAGGTCCATACTTTTTCTGTACTTTATTTATATTTATATATAAATAAAATATATTTATTATATATATTTTTATTCAGCCATAAAAAATAATGAAATCTTGCCATTTGGGTCAACATGGATGGACTTTTAAGGCATCATGCCAAGTGAACATGTCAGACAGAAAAAGACATATATCATATGATCTCTCTTATATGTGCAAGTGAAAGTGTCAGTCGCTCAGTCGTGTCTGACTCTTTGTGACACCACGACTGTAGCCCACCAGGCTCCTCTGTCTATGGTATTCTCCAGGCAAGAATACTGGAGTGGATTGCCATTTCCTTCTCCAGGGGATCTCCCCAAACCAGGGATCAAACCCCACTCTTCTGAATTTCTGGCAGATTCTTTACCATCTAAGTTACCCAGGAAGCCCCTGTTATATGTAGAATATAAAACAAAGAAGCAAACATGAACTATGCTCAAGCTCATAGACACAGAGAACAGATTGGTGGCTGCCAGAGGTGTGGTAACAGAGTAAGTAGATGAAATGGATTTCTAATTTTTGTTTTTCAGTTTATTCTCTTTTAAGTTTTTGCCTTTAAAAAATTAACTTTATTAAAAGAGGTAAAAAGTTGTATTATAAAAATGTTATAGCAGCTAGATCTTTCTTCAGCTTTAATCATTTCTAAATAGTTTAAAAAGTTTCTAAAGCATATTTAAGAGATTTGTTTATTTTTTAATGTTTCAAAAGAAACAGCTCTTTTTCTAAACCAATAAAGCACCAATCTCCTGAACTAAAAACTTAGCCTTTAAAGAGAATAGTGATATTGATTTGGGTTACTGATTACATTTTAAAAAGAAGAAAAATAAGTCTCACCATACTACAACACAAGTGATTCTTATTTCAAATCAAAATCATGAACTATTGATATACCCCTAGGTAAACACAAAGTTCATATGGAATAAAAAAGATTGGTGAGAACAAAGCATAGATAATAGATATAGAATCTACATAGGCCACCTGTCTATGTAGATATTAAAAAAATTATCTTATTTTCATAAATTTTTGATCTTTCCCAACTTCATAGAACTATTATTTTCTTCAAATAAAGAATACAAAATGATTCCACTCAAAGTCTTGACTATTCTACAAAACTGAACCTATGCATAACTAATTTCACAAGCTTCTTGACAAATCTTTTTCTTTGAAATGTGGAAGTGTAAAATTTCTGGTTTTGGCAACTTTCTTACTGGGTAGAGGTGTCTAAGAGAAGCTCTCAGTGTGACTGAATAAGCGGGAGGTGGCAGTCAGAAGTAGCAGGGTGCTCTGCTCAGCTGCAGTGGGTGCTCTTCTCCAGGCAGGGCTCCTTACATCGCCTGAACATTTGGTCATGGTAGGGACCAAAGTGAAAATGCAGACACAAGTGGAAATAGGTGTCTCAGCTCAAAGTCAGTGTATGGGTGCTCCTTTCCCCCATCACTATCTATCAGCTTCTCATATCCCCTCTAAGCACCATCTCAAGGAGGGTGAGGGGGAACAGGTGGAATCTGAAGGAGTAAACATTTTCTTAAAATAGACAGTCATCCAAAAAGAAATGTTAAGCTAGGAGGAGAAAGTCAGATACCATGAACTGTCAAGCCTCTGTTCCCTATCAGCTGAGGACAAGAGGTTGAGATAAATTATATAAAGTAATAGAGTCATATTTTTATACATCCTTGACTACACATTTACAATTACCTGGAAAATTTTTATTCTTTGCTAACATTTATTTTCCCACTTCCAAAGCAATGACTGTACACTATCTACCTCTCTTCTTAAACTTCTTTGCTCTATCCTTTCCTACCTTTCTGAATCCTCCTCTACCCTTTATCTTACCCGGCCCACGATCTTCTTCTTCCTTCTACCAACCAACATTGACTTCACCACTACTGTAATGTTGCCAGATTTAGCAAATAAAAATACTAGATGCTAGTTAAATTTAAATTTTACATAAATCAGGGAATGCATTTTTAGTATAAGTGCATTCAAAATATTGCACAGGACATACTTACAGTTAAGGGAAAAAAATCATTATTTTTCTGAAAGTTAAATTTAACTGGGTGTCATATTTTATCTGTCAAACATGTTATTTCCTCTTTATTTAATTTGAGACTCCCCCCCCCCCCCATTAACCCAAGCAATTAAAAGACACATTCTCTTTGTGGAATGCACATTGTACTTTCTTTTTAAATCATCCTATTAAGACAATATGAAAAGTCTTTAAAAATGATAACTTATGGATTCAAACACATAAGCCAGGAACTTCTTCAATGCCAATGAAATTAAGATTCACGCTTTGATTTCCTATACAAAAGTCAGGTTAGTAGGCCTCCCCGTGGCTATTTTGCAAAGATAATACTAACTCATCTCCAATTAAGATAAAGATAATTCTTTTGATAGGAATTCAGGCTAGATTTTAAAAGACTCAAAATCCATTATATGCTTCATCACTCTTACTTGAGGTGAACATAAAAGTCACTCTGGTGACAACCTCAATGCCTATTCCATTTCAGTTCCGATTATCATACTTAACATCAAACTCCAAGCTAAATTAATGATAAAATGTTTTAGTTATCTATTTCTGAACAACAAACCACCCTAAAACTTAGTGGTTTAAAAACCGACTTGTCAAAAATTTACATAAATTTACAATCTGGGCTAGGTTCACCTGAATGGTCGTTTTGTTGACTAGCTTGCTGGCAGTCTATTGGATGGACAGATTCTGGTGGTGCGTTGGCCTGAGACTGGGCTTAGGTAAGACCCTGCAACACCTGGACTGCTCCCACTCCAGATGCTCATGATCTCTCTCCCTTAGCACGACCTCTCTCTATGTGTGCTCTGTGTGGTCACCACAGCAGAAAAGTTGGCCTTCTTGGCTCATCGGGGTTCTCAAGTGTATAGACTTGGAAGCTACTAAGCCTTCATCAGGCATAGGCCAGGAATTTCCACTAAGGCCAAAGTCATTTCTACCATGTCCTGTTAGTTAAAATAAGGCACAGTTTCAGCCCAAATCAAAAGGAATTTCTAGAGGATTGTTCACTTGAGACTGCCAGTGTAAGTCCATAATAGACTATGTACATACGTAAATGTTGGTTAAGAGATGATGCCTTAAAAATGTATGTGTGTGTATGTGTATGTATATATATATATATATGTATATATATATATATGTTATATGAAGTATAGATATATATTAATGGCATAGCTTACATTATTTATCATTTCTTAATTTCTTAAGTAGCTATGTAAGAATGGGGGGGGATGGAGAAAGTTTAGGGTCTGGGGCATAAAAGTTCTCTTAATGTGGCTAGAATCTAGGTCAAGATTCTTACTGAATTTTCTATTAGGTATTAGTCTTGCTTTTAATTTTTTATAGTGGTATAAATTACATGTTAAGTTGCTTCAGTCCTTTCTGACTCTTTGTGACCCCATGGACTATAGCCTTCCAGGCTCCTCTGTCCATGGGATTCTCCAGGAAGAATACTGGAGTTGGTTGCCATTTCCTTCTCCATGATAAAATGCATATAATCACACAATTTTTTTTTGCACAAATCCATGAATTTATACATTTGTGTACTACTGTGTAAACACTATCCATAAGAAAACAGAATATTTTTACCATTCCAGATACCCTTCTGCATCCCTTCCCTTTCAACATTCATCAAGGCAAAGGAGAACGAAGCCCATGGTGCGGCAGTTCATGGGGTCTCAAGGAGTTGCATACAACAACTTAGCATCTAAACAAACATTTTTGTGATTTTTGTCACTAGATTAATAATTAATTTAACTTTTTTCCCCCCTAATGTATGGTCTTTTCCTGTAAATGTCCACAAGTACTTAAAGAGAAATTACATTGTAAAGTTTGGTTGTAGAATCCTATATAGGTCAGTAAGTAAAGATTAGTGGATTGCGTTTTTTAAATCGTCAATATTCGTGCTAATTTACTAATTTTTCTGCTTGTTCTACATGGTGTTTAATGAGGTATATTAAAATGTCCAGCTATGTCTGTATATTTATCTGTATTTCCTCTTAGCTGCATAAGCTTTTACTTTATAAATGATGAAGCTAAACACACAAGGTTTTGAAGGGCTTTTCCTGATTCTTCACTGAATCTTTATTCTCATTTCCTCTAGCTGATAATTATAGTGTAAAGTGATTTAGAGGAAATGATATTGTGTTGGCATAATATACCTATAATCACCTGGAGTATTTCATGCGATAAAATTGTAACTGTGGACATTTCTCTATTCAGTTAGAGTAGAAGATGACAAATAATGAATATAGTTTTTGAAAGCCCCAAACTTAAATAAGTTACAGTACATTTTTTTTTTCACTTTGGATGTTTTTCATTTGTGCACCTGTGGCTAAACTTCTGCACTGATTACAGGTGTTCTTTGTCATCTTTTTTCCAAATGAATACATAGCAGCCATTTCCAGTTTATTTAAAGGCCATTTTAAAAATCTCTGAGGTTCCCTACTTGAGCAGATGCCTCAGTTCCTCTACCGCATTCAGTTCTGGAAGGTATATTCTTAGGCCAAGTAGAAAACTTACACCTAACAGTGTGGTTTGCTTGTAGACTTTTTCTTATGGTTTTCTGACCACAGTGATGATAAATCATCCCACCTGAGTATCTTCTTTGAAAAAGTAACACACTCTGCTAGAGGGATTTGAGTTTTTTTCCTGACACTTAACTCAGCAAATGCCCTTACATATTAATCTGTTTAGAAACATACCAACTATTGCCTTCAATAAAAAGTTATAGCTAACAGTTTCTGATTTTTCTTCATCTTCATTTCTGTTTTCCTTCGATTTTCCTATGAAGACTTTCACAAGAGTGATTGAATAAGAATATCTGTAAAAATGCCAAAATTTATTTTTGGAACGTTAGCCTAGATCAGTCAATGTCAAGGAGGGGATTGGATACATTTTGACAAGACCACTCAATATAATTTTGTCAATTTTTACCTGCTTAATTGTGAAAAGAACACACACACACTCACACCCTCTGTGTAATGTTAGTCAGCATGGAGTATATTTTTTTAGAAGTGTTCAGCAAAATCAATCATATCAAATGATCTAGAATTAAATATGGAGAACACATTATACTTTTATGTGTCTTGGTAACAGCAACTTGTTATTTTTGAGAGGATCAAAAACATAACAAAACCTCAAAATACAATACGATGAACACATAGCAAATTTTATAAGAAATTATGTATTCATATTTTACATGAATGTAGCATTTCATGATCTAATTAAAGTTTAATAATTTAGTGATAATTTAGAAACATTTTAATTATAAATTTTATTTTTAAAAAGTTAGGCTAAATGAAGTCTGATCACAACACCACCATCTTCACATACATGTTTAGTCAACTAACTTGGT
Source organism: Cervus elaphus (assembly GCF_910594005.1). Lineage (NCBI taxonomy): Eukaryota > Metazoa > Chordata > Mammalia > Artiodactyla > Cervidae > Cervus > Cervus elaphus. The sequence goes on along the minus strand of NC_057834.1, from coordinate 86,475,657 downwards.
GAACATCAGATTATCACTTAAACTCCATGGACATAAATATCTTCTTCTGTCAAATGTGGAAGGGGGAGGCTAGGACTAGCTGATCTTTTTGGTAATTATAATGATAAAAAATTTTTAGAACAACCACAAGAAAAAAATATGTATAAGCAGGGTCTAAGGAACTGAAAAATGCATTGGACTGAAAGCAAATGTTGAATTTTTGCAAAGAAATGTTTTAAAAAGTGAAAAATTAGAAGAAGCAAAATGTTAAAGAGAAATTGAACATATTTAAAAATGTAAATTTGACTATACTTATATATAATTTAATTTCTTAGTTGTAGTACAAGAACAACAAACTGATTCTCTGGTGAGAGAATCATGAATAAAAATGTACTTAACACGGATGCTCAGCATGACCACTTCAATCACAAATTGGGTTAATTAACTGGTTCTATGGAACTTTGCAAAGGTTACATGTAAGGAAAAGGCACCTAGTAATTTAAAATTCATTTGCTCACTTATTCTTTTCTTGTTCTATGAAGTGAAATGATATATGGACGGAGAAAAAAAAATAGGCAGTTGAGAAAGGAAAATCCTTTTTCCTATCTCCTCCCTGACAGACATGAAAATCTTTTTTTTTTTTTTTGCTGGTATTTGGAGAAAGAAATTTCTTAAGGAGCACTGTTATGTAGGAGTGAGCTGATGCTAACAATGCAGTGACCACACCAGCATCCTGAGATGACAGATAACAGGGAGTCCAAGGCTTGCTCTGTCCTGTGTTTGCTCCAGTGGCCCTTCTGCTCTTCAGATTCTGCCCGTGTCCACACCCCAGAGTCAGTGAGGACTGGGGGATGCTTTCTGACTCCTGTAAGGAGAGAGAAACCAACTCAAGTGTGTTTAAGTCTATTTGACAAACAACCTGTTCTAATATGTACCAAGTAGATGTAGTATTTTTATTTGCTTGTTGAAATAACTAGATTTCACAAACAACAAAACACATGTGTATTAGTGAGATTTTAGTTTAGTTCAGTACTCATTCCCTGAACACTTCTTGATATGCTAGATAGGCTCTGTGTGATAGTATAAATAGAAAAAGCTATGACTTCATACTCATCCCCAGAGCATCTGACTTTGAAGGTCAGTGGAATTTGATTATAGAATTTCCCCAGAACTGGGGAAACAGAGACCCTTAGAGAGCACAAACGAAATGTTGTGTGCACCAGGACCCAGAGAGGGGAACTGTGACCCCATAAGGGATGGAGCCAGACTTGCCTGTGTTAGGGAGTCTCTGGCAACAGTGCAGGTCAACAATGGCCTGCAGTGGGGATTGGGGCACTGACAACAGCATTTCTGGAAGGTGTGTATTGTTGGCATAAGATCTCCTAAAGGAGGTTGCCATTAGGCCTACTATAAAGACCATGACCCTTCCATAGAGACTACAAACTCCAGGACTGGGCTGCCTCAGGCCAAACAACAGGGAGGGAGCACAGCCCTATCCATCATCAGAAAATTGGATTAAACATTTACTGAGCAAGGTCCTGCCCACCAGAGCAAGATCTAGTTTTTGGAGCATAGAGAAAGCTGAGCATCAAAGAATTGATGCTTTTGAACTGTGGTGTTGGAGAAGACTCTTGAGAGTCCCTTGGACTACAAGGAAACCCAACCAGTCCATCCTAAAGGAAATCAGTCCTGAATATTCATTGGAAGGACTGATGATGAAGCTGAAGCTCCAATACTTTGGCCACCTGATGTGAAAAACTGATTCATTGGAGAAGACCCTGATTCTGGGAAAGACTAAAGGCAGGAGAAGTGAGTGACAGAGGATGAGATGGTTGGATGGCATCTCTGACTCGAAGCACATGAGTTTGAGCAAACTCTGGGAGTTGATGATGGACAGGGAAGCCTGGCATGCTGCAATCCCTGGGGTCACGGTGTCAGACACAACTGAGCGACTGAACTGAACTGACTGACTGAGCATGGTCCTGCCCACCACAGCAAGATCCAGTTTTCCCCACAACCAGTCCCTCCCATCAGGAAGCTTGTACAAGTCTCTCAGCCACATCTATCAGAGGGCATACAGACTACAGAAAATTAACCAAAAATGATCACAGGGATTACAACCTTGTAAAACTGAATGAAATTAGGAGCCACGCCATGTAGGGCTACCCAAGACGGACACATCATGGTGAAGATTTCTGACAAAACGTGGTCCACTGGAGAAGGGAATGGCAAGCCACTTTTGCATTCTTGCCTTGAGAACCCCATGAACACTATGAAAAGGCAAAAAAGTATGACGCTGAAACATGGACCCCCAGGTCAGTAGGTGTCCGATATGCTACTGGAGAAGAGCAGAAAATAGCTCCAGGCAGAATGAAGAGGCTGAACCAAATCAGACACAATGCCCAGATGTGGAAATGCCTGGTGGTGAAAGTAAAGTTCAATGCTGTAAAGAACAATATTGTATAGGAACATGGAATGTTAAGTCATAACTTAACTACGAATCAAGTTAAGTGGAAGTGGTCAAACGAGATGGCAAGAGTGAACATCCACACTTTAGGAATCAGTGAACTAAAGTGACCGGAATGGGTGAATTTAACTCAGATGACCACTGTATCTATTATCGTGGGAAAAAAATCCCTTAGAAGAAATGGAGTAATCCTCATAGTCAACAAAACAGTCTGAAATGCAGTACTTGGCTGCAACCTCAAAAACAACAAAATTATCTTGGTTCATTTCTGAGGCAAATCATCCAGCATCACAGAGAGCCAAATCTATGCCCCAAACACCAATACTGAAGGAGCTAAAGTTGAATGGTTCTATGAAGCCTTACAAGATATTCTAGAACTAACACCAAAAAAAAAAAAAAAAAAGAGAAAGTCATTTTCATCAGAGGGGACTGGAATGCAAAAGTAGCAAGTCAAGAGATACCTGTAGTAACAGGCAAATTTGTCCTGGAGTACAAAAGGAAGTAGGGAAAAGGCTTACAGAGTTCTGCCAAGAGAGTGAACTAGTCATAGCAAACACTCTTTCAGCAACATGAGAAATGACTCTACAAATGAACATCACCAGATGGTCAATATTGAAATCAGATTGATTATATCCTTTGAGCAGAAGATGGGGAAGCTCTATACTGTCAGCAAAACAAGACCAGGAGCTGACTGTGGCTCAGATTATGAACTCCTTAATGCAAAATGCAGGCTTACATTGAATAAAGTAGGTAAAACCACGAGACCATACAGGCATGACCTAAATCAAGTCCCTTATGATTATCTAGTGGAAGTTATCAAATGGATTCAAGGTATTAAATCTGATAGAGTGAAAAACTATGGATTGAGGTTCATGACATTGTACAGAAGGTGATGACTTAAAACCATCCCAAAGAGAAAGAAATGTATAAAGGCAAAATGGTTGTCTGAGGAGGCCTTACAAATATCTGAGAAAAGAAAGAAGTTAATGTAAAAGGAGAAAAGGAGAGATATACCCATCTGAATGCAGAGTCCCAAAGAATAACAAGGAGAGATAAGAAAGCCTTCCTCGGTGATCAATGCAAAGAAATGGAAAACAGTAGAATGGGAAAGACTAGAGATCTCTTCAACAAAATTAGAGGTACCAAAGGAACATTTAATGTAAAGAAAGGCACAATAAAGGACAGAAACTATATGGACCTAACAGAAGCCAAAGATATTAAGAGGTGACAAGAATAAAAAGAACTGTACAAAAGATGTCTTAATGACCCAGATAACCATCATGGTGTGATGACTCATCTAGAGCCAGACATCCTGGAGTGCAAAGCCAAGTGGGCCTTGGTAAGCATCATTATAAACAAAGATAGTAAAGGTGATGCAATTCAGGCTGAGCTATTCCAAATCCTAAAAGATGATGTTGTTAAGGTGCCCCACTCAATATGACAGCTAATTGGGAAAACAGCAGTGGACACAGGACTGGAAAAGTCAGTTTTCATTCCAATTCCAAAGAAGGGCAGTGCCAAAGAATGTTCAAACTACTGCAAAATTCCACTCATTGTACATACTAGCAAGATCATGCTTAAAATTCTTCCAGCTAGGCTTCAACAATATGTGAACTGAGAACTTACAGATGTAGAAGCTGGATTTAGAAAAGGCAGAGGAACCAGAGATCAAATTGCCAACTTCTGTTGGATCATAGAAAAAAGAAGAGAATTCCAGAAGAGCATCTAATTCTACTTCATTGACTATGCTATAAAGCCTTCGATTGTGTGGATCACAACAAACTGGAAAATTCTTCAAGAGATGGGAATGCCAGACCACCTTACCTATCTTCTGAGAAACTCGGCTGCAGATTAAGAAGCAACAGTTAGAATAGGACATGGAACAACAACAGACTGGTTCAGAATTGGGAAAGCAGTATTACAAGCCCGTATACTGTCATTCTGCTTATTTAACTTCCATACAGAGAACATCATGTGAAATTCAGGGATGGATGTAGCAAAAGCTGGAATCATAATTGCCAGGAGAGATATCCATAACCTCAGATATACAGATGATACCACCCTAATGGCAGAAAACAAAGAGGAATTAAAGATCCCATTGATGAAAGTGAAAGAGGAAAGTGAAAAGGCTGGCTTAAAACTCATCATTCAAAAAATTACGTTCATGGCATCAGGTCACACCACTTCATGGTGAATAAATGGGGAAATAATGGAAACAGTGACAGACTTTACTATCTTGGGCTACCAGATTATTCTGGATGGTGACTGCAGCCATGAAATTAAAAGATACTTGCTCCTTGGGAGGAAAGCTATGATAAACCTAGACAGTGTATTAACAAGCAGAGACATCACTTTGCCAACAAAGCTCCTTATCATCAGAGCTATAGTTTTTCCAGTAGTCAAGTATGGATGTGAGAGTTGGCCCATAAAGAAGGCCAAGTGCTGAAGAATCTGTGGTGTTTGAACTGTAGTGTTGGAGAAGACTCTTGAGAGTCCCTGGGACAGCAGGGAGATCAGACCAGTCAATCCTAAAATAAATCAACCCTGAATATTCATTGAAAAAATTGATGCTAAAGCTGAAGCTCCAATCCTTTGGCCTCTTGATGTAAAGTGCCAACTCATTGGAAGACCCTGATGATGGGAAAGATTGAGGGCAGGAGGAGAAGAGGATGACAGAGGATGGAATGATTGAATGGCATTATTGACTCAATGGACATGAGTTTGAGCCAACCTCTGGAGATAATGAAGGACAGGGAAGCTTGGTTTGCTGCTATTCATGGGGTTGCAAAGAGTTGAACAAGACTAAGTGACTGAACAACAATAATGGCTTCAACACTCGATGTTTAATTATGTAACACAGCTTCTAATTGTCTATATTCCTTTTGTATACAATCTTCTCACTTTAGTATCTTCTCTTCTAAATAGTTGAGTGGTGGTGGTGATTTATTGTTAAGTGGTGTCCGACTCTCGTGACACCATAAACTGTAACCCACCAGGCACCTCTGTCATGGGGTTTCCCAGGCAAGAATACTAGAGTGGGTTGCCATTTCCTTCTCCAGAGGATCTTCCTGATCAATGGATGGAATCCGCATTTCTGCATTGCAGGTGGATTCTTTACTGCTGAGCCACCAGGGAAGCTCAAACAGGTGAGTAATTCCATCCAAATAGTTTAATTTTCTTTGTACAAATATATCAAATATTGATTGACACAAATAATCAATGTTAAGCAGCTACTAAGGGCTTGAAACTGTTTTCAGCTTGTTCACATAACAGAAAATCTCATTCATTCATCAAAATGATCTCTATGTTACATATGAGGAAAGTGACTAAGATGACTTTATTGTGATAAAATTGAGCCAGAGACTTTCTACCCCTTTGTTTGCTGGTTCTATGCTCTTTCACTATATTGTAGTTCTATGCTTTTTCACTGTATTGTAGCTGGGCTGTGAATTATGGCTGACTATGCAATTCTATGGTACTTTATTAACATAATATTCCTGAGTAACTATAACATTAATATTTGAAGCTTGAGTTCAAATTGGACTCCACCAGTTTTTTGCTGTATGAACTTGAATAAATCATCCAAACTTTCATGCATCAGATTACTCAATTATGAACAGGGATAGTATTTACCTCATAGTGCTGCTCCGATTGATTATTTAATATATATATACAGCTAATATAAGAAGAGGGCTTTCTTATCAGTACATTAAGAATTAGCACTAAATAAATAGCAATATTTGACATATTCAAAATATGACTGTGGAGTGATTTCATAGAATTCTAGTAAAGATTAAAAATGTACTATCTACATAAAATGCTTAGACCAGTGCCTGACAATAAATATTAGCTATTACTATAGTAACTAAATGTGATTAGCATCATGGTATTAATCACATACAATGTTTCAAACATGCAAACCAGATCTACTATGTTATTTTTTTTAGACCTATTTCAGAACATTATATCAATCTGTTCATATGCCAAGATGAAGAAATATAAATGTAAATTTAGTTTTTGTTTTCTACAAAGCTAATTGTGCTAGTTTTATTTAAGGAATTTCTCAAATAAAATTCTAACTTGCAACCAAAGAGAGCATTGAAATATACAAGGGGGTGGGTAAAATAGAAGAGGCAAATTTCTTCATCAGTAAATACAGTTTGTTGAATGGGATTATTTCTAGGTTGCACCCAGATTCAGTACCCTCTTTCCTGCTAAGTCATGTATGATTGACCATTTTCTTTTAAGAAACAACAATTACATGTCCAGACTTTGCACACAGGAGATGCAGTTGGAATGGTTATGTGGTAGGGCCGTGGGAACACTAGGTGACTTGTCTTGAACTGTGTTTGCACAGCAAGGAGAAACTTGGTTTTGTACTAAGTAGGGCTGTTGCTGATAGAAAGCTAAAACCCATGAAAAATCATCTCTAGGCACTGATGCTGTGAAACTAAGCAATTATTTACATTGCTCTTATTTATGCTTCTGAATGAAAAGCAAAGGTATATATTTTTATTTTAGAATAATCTATAAATTCTAATTTGTTACTAAAATGAAAAAGAAATAGCAAAATAGCAGAAAGTAGTGATTTTCAGCACAAATTTTAACAATGATTTGTTAGGTGATACTGATAATTCATTTAATACTGTTCTCCTCAATGTTGAGAAAATTGATAGGATTTGTCCATATATGGACAAATCTCTAAGGCCCATTCGACTCTACCCTTTGAGTTTAAATACACACATATTTAAATCATATATGGAATACATATAAATTGCATAAGTATTGATATATATATACATATATAACATACATAATCTATATATGTATATAGCACACATGTACATATACTACTCACTGCTTTTAGTAATGTGTGGATAATTTCATATTTAGCAAGGAAATTCTTTAAATATCACAGATTTTCTTAAAAGTTATAAAGGATACAATACAAGATACATTTATTATATTGGTTATAAAATAACTGATCATTCCTTTAGAGTGATCCTTTGGTACATACTGTATAATATGGTGGCCAAAAATAGGACATTTTCTATTAACCATAATTTTACAGAAATATTTCTGTAAACCACAATCTTACAGATATTTTTCTATAGACAGAAGCTAAATCTTGACTTTTTCCTTTATTGGAACTGTGTGACTATCTGCCATCTATACAACAGTGGACTAATGAGTGTTTATTTATAAGAATAAACATAATATAAGTGTATTAGATTATAAAGAATAAAGCTAAGATTTTAGCGATAGATCCCTGGACCATATAATTGAAGAAAATGTGATTCTGGCTGAAGAGTTACTGCATATCCTAAAGAAATAACGCTCTTTGCCCATAGAGCTTAAACAAGGAGTGAAACATGTCATTTTCAACTGCACATTTATTTTATTGAACCTGAACGCATGTAGTACCTTGAAAACAAGGTAAGATAATATCCTGTTTAATTAGAATCAGAGGAAAAGCTTTCCCTTTCACTGTTATATTCTTACAACTCACATGACAGGGCAGTAATATTTAACTTGTCAGTCAAGATGTTTGACAAAATAATCATATTAATGAGTCTTAGGCAGTAATCAAAAAATGTGCCTGGCATACTTGTTTGTCAAATTTTCCACACTCGTAAAGTCAAAGTTACATTTTATTAGCAATAATCTATGTGTTGTTATAAACACAACAGCTTGACCATTTCTAATAGTAATTATCAGTGATAAACTTGTCCAAATATAGAGCTGAATAAACTAAGCAATATAATAAAAAATGTTTAGGAATACTTTCAGAAAACATTAAAGGAAAACTTTGTCTTCAAAAATCTCCTTAAAAATGGATAAAATGTTCTGCCTATCAGAATATCTGTATATGTGTATAATATATATATGTGTGCATACACATAAAATGCATATGATATATATATTTATACATATATGTACATATATACATACTCATAAAAACTTTCCTTGTCCATAATTCAAAAAACATGTAAAAAATGACATTTTTGATGAAAGAGTGAATGAGTTTTAGTCTATTAATATAAAGATATTGTTAAGGTTATTTTCCATGCTGGTTATTTCAAAAATATTTGTATATTTATCATGACACTTTAAACATGGCTTATCAGCTGTGTGTGAATTGTAAACCTCAGAATCATTTCTTCTTAGTTAGAAATATAGCTGGTTTCGCTCTTATGTACTGCTATATGAAAATCTTTCTATGCATTATGGGCAGCTGAATTAAAGACTCATTGATTTGGCACAAGTTGTGGGTCAGATACTAACATGATAGGCACGCTCTTAGATGTGGTACTTGGAGCTCAGGGATGAGTAAATTACTGCGGAATATGGGACAAACCTAGACAGTGTTGAAAAGCAGTGACATCACTCTGCCAACAAAGGTCCATATAATCAAGGCTATGGTCTTCCCATTGGTCACATAGGGTTGCGAGAGCTGGACCGTAAAGAAGGCAGAGCACCAAAGAATTGATGCCTTCAAACTGTGGTGCTGGAGAAGACTCCGGAGAGTCCCTTGGACAGAAAGGAGATCAAACCAGTCAATCTTAAAGGAAATCAACTCTGAATACTCATTGGAAGAATTGATGTTGAAGCTGAAGCTCCAGTATTTTGGTCACCTGATGCAAAGAGCTGACTTATTGGAAAAATCCCTGATGCTGGGAAAGACTGAGGGCAGAAGGAGAAGCTGGCATCAGAGGATGAGATGGCTGGATGGCATCACCGATGCAATGGACATAAACTTGGACAAACTCTGGGAGATGATGAGGGACAGGGAAGCCTGGCATGCTGCAGTTCATGGGGTTGCAAAGAGTCAGACATGACTGGGCAACTGAACAACAATAGGGTAAGATACAATAGGTACTCACCTTTAGCAATTCTAACCACACATTTCCTTAAGGAAGCCTTTATAGAAAATTCCAGACCATATCAATGACTCTGTTATACATTGTTGCTATTCTTGCTCAGTTGCTAAGTCGTGTCTGACTCTTTGAGACCCTATGGACTGCAGCCCACCAGGCCTCCCTGTCCTTCACTATCACCTGGAGTTTATTAAGATTCATGTCCATGGAATAGGTAATACTATCTAACTATCTCATCCTTTGCTATCCCCTTCTCCTTTTGCCCTCAATCTTTCCTAGCATTAGGTTTTTTTTTCCATATTAGCAGTCAATCCTCTCTCCTCTCAAACACACAAACACACATATAAATATGTACTTATGATTAAATCATTGTTGTTTAATGTCTCTTTTCCAGATATAGAATAAGATCTTTAAGGACAGAATTTTATCTTCCTATATGTGCTATATTCATGCACATAAATACTGATTTATGTAAAAGTTAATAAACAAGATTCCACTTGATTCTACTAGCAATGTCATGATGTTAGCTACTTAAGCCTGGCTAGTATAATCATATTGCTTTCTTGGTTGATAGTTTTTATTAAAATCCTTAAATACGTCATCTATTTCCTGGCTTCCAGAATTTTCCTCATGAAAAATCAGCTGTTAATTTTTCTTATTTAAACATTTAATTAAAGATATTAATTGAGCTGTTAAATGAGGATATCTTGCATATCATTTCTCTCTTGAAGCTTTTTGTATGGTCTTTTTGCCTCTCCACAGTTTGATTGTGAAATGTACAGGGGTGGAGATCAATCCTAACCAGCAAAGAGACAGGCACCGGAAAACTAAACACATCTCTTTGCTGGCCAGACCTGGGTCTATTCACACTACCCTAAGCATTCCTTATGACAGGAGCCACAAGTGTTTTTGTCCAATTTTTGACTCATTCTCTTTCTTTCTGAATTACCCTAGGCTTCCCCATATGTTCCTGCAGGGCATAACATCCCTCTTCCTCATAGAACTGATAGTAACAAGTTGTATTTTCAATTGGCAATCATCTCCTGATCTGTTGGTATTACTCTACATGGATTAAAAAAAAAAAAATTCTACATTTTAATGCAAAGGCTAATACAGAATTGAGTAAATGGAAGGAATAGAGAAAATTAGAATGCCATGAAGTACATTATTACTTCAAAGAATAACCTGTTTTTCTTAAATAAATGCTTCTCAGGTTTTCTCCAGTCAGACAGCCAGTCAGTTCAGTCACTCAGTCAATTCAGTCGTGTCTGACTGTTTGCAACCCCATGGACTGCAGCACGTCAGGCCTCCCTGTCCATCACCAATGCCCAGAGTTTAATCAAACTCATGTCCATTGAGCTAGTAGTGCCAGCCAACCATCTCGTTCTCTGTCATCACCTTCTCCTACCTTCAATCTTACCCAGAATCAGGGTCTTTTCAAATGAGTCAGTACTTTGCATCAGGTGGCCGAAGTATTGGAATTCCAGCTTCAGCATCAGTCCTTCCAATGAACATTCAGGATTGATTTCCATTAGGAGGGACTGGTTGGATCTCCTTGATGTCTAAAGGACTCTCAAGAGTCTTCTCCAACACCACAGTTCAAAAGCATCAATTTTTTGGCACTCAGCTTTCTTTATAGTCCAACTGTCACATCCATACATGACTACTGGAAAAACCACAGCTTTGACTACACGGACCTTTTTTGGTAAAGTAATGCCTATTTTTGGTAAAGTAATGACAACTTTTTAATATGCTGTCTAGGTTGGTCATAAGTTTTCTTCCAAGGAGTAAGCACCTTTTAATTTCATGACTGCAGTCACCATCTGCAGTGATTTTGGAGCCCCAAAAAATAAAGTCTGACACTGTTTCCACTGTTTCCCCATCTGTTTGCCATGAAGTGATGGGACCAGATGCCATAATCTTAGTTTTCTGAATGTTGACTTTTAAGCCAACTTTTGCACTCAGCTCTTTCACTTTCATCAAGATGCTCTTTAGTTCTTCACTTTCTGCCATAAGGATGGTGTCATCTGCGGTTATTGATATTTCTCCCAGCAATCTCAATTCCAGCTTGCGCTTCTTCCAGCCCAGCATTTCTCAGGATGTACTCTGCATATAAGTTAAATAAGCAGGGTGACAATATACAGCTTTGATGTACTCCTTCCCCTATTTGGAACCAGTCTGCTGTTCCATGTCCAGTTCTAACTTTTGCTTCCTGACCTGCATACAGGTTTCTCAAGAGGCAGGTCAGGTGGTCTGGTATTCCCATCTCTTTCAGAATTTCCTACAGTTTATTGTGATACATACAGTCCAAGGCTTTGGCATAGTCAATAAAGCAGAAATAGATGTTTTTCTGGAACTCTCTTGCTTTTTCGATGATTCAGTGGATGTTGACAATTTGATCTCTGGCTACTCTGCGTTTTCTAAAACCAGCTTGAACATCTGGAAGTTCACGGTTCACATACTATTGAAGCCTGGCTTGGAGAATTTTGAGCGTTACTTTACTAGTCTGTGAGATGAGTGCTATTGTGAGGTAGTTTGAGCATTCTTTGGCATTGCTTTTCTTTGGACTAAAAACTGACCATTTCTAGTCCTGTGGCCACTGCTGAGTTTTCCAAATTGTCTGGCATATTGAGTGCAGCACTTTCACAGCATCATCTTTTAGGGGTTGAAATAATTCAACTGGAATTCCATCACCTCCACTAGTTTTGGTTGTAGTGATGCTTCCTAAGGCCCACTTAACTTCACATTCCAGGATGTTTGGCTCTAGGTTGGTGGCACACCATCGTGATTATCTGGGTCGTGAAGATCTTTTTTGTATAGTTCTTCTGTGTATTCTTGCCACCTCTTCTTAATATCCTCTGCTTCTGTTAGGTCCATATCATTTCTGTCCTTAATTGTGCCCATCTTTGCATGAAATGTTAGAATGCCATGAAGTTCATTATTATTTCCAAGAATAACCTGTTTTTCTTAAATAAATGTTTTTCAGGTTTTGTCCAATCCTTGATTAATTTTCAAAATTCTGAAAAAAAAAAAAACTGATTTCTTTTGCTTTTTTGAAAAAGTGATTTTTTAGATGTTCTTATTCCAATCTTCTATGGAATTCTTGCCCACAGTAGTAGATGTAATATTCCTCTGAATTAAATTCACCCATTCCCATCCATTTTAGTTCACTGATTATTAAAATTTCAATGTTTATTTACTCTTGCCATCTCCTGTTTGACCACTTCTAATTTACCTTGATTCATGAACCTGATATTCTGTGTTCTTTGCAAATATTGTTCTTTACAGCATCAGACTTTACTTTTATCACCAGTCACATCCACAACTAGTTGTTCTTTTTGCTTTGGCTCACACTTTCATTCTTTCTGTAGCTATTTCTGCACTCTTCTTCAGTACCATATTGGTCACCTACCAACCTACCGAACAATTTCTCAAATTGGGATAAGAGTATGTCAAGGCTCTATTCTGTCACCCTGCTTATTTAACTTCCATGCAGAGTTGGTTCGGTTCAGTCACTCAGTCGTGTCCGACTCTTTGCGACCCCATGAATTGCAGCATGCCAGGCCTCCCTGTCCATCACCGACTCCCAGAGTTTACTCAAACTCATGTCCATCAAGTCGGTGATGCCATCCTGCCATCTCATTCTCTGTCGTCCCCTTCTCCTCCTGCCCCCAATCCCTCCCAGAATTAAGGTCTTTTCCAATGAGTCAACTCTTCACATCAGGTGGCCAAAGTACTGGAGTTTCAGCTTCAGCATCAGTCCTTCCAATGAACACCCAGGACTGATCTCCTTTAGGATGGGCTGGTTGGATCTCCTTGCAGTCCAAGGGACTCTCAAGAGTCTTCTCCAACACCACAGTTCAAAAGCATCAATTTTTCGGTGCTCAGCTTTCTTCACAGTCCAACTCTCACATCCATACATGACCACTGGAAAAACCATAGCCTTGACCAGATGGACCTTTGTTGGCAAAGTAATGTCTCTGCTTTTTAAAGTGCTATCTAGGTTGGTCATAACTTTCCTTCCAAGGAGTAAGTATCTTTTAATTTCATGGCTGCAACCACCATCTGCAGTGATTTTGCAGCCCCCCAAAATAAAGTCTGACACTGCTTCCACTGTTTCCCCATCTATTTCCCACGAAGTGATGGGACCAGATGCCATGATCTTAGTTTTCTGAATGTTGAGCTTTAAGCCAACTTTTTCACTGTCCTCTTTCACTTTCATCAAGAGGCTTTTTAGTTCCTATTTACTTTCTGACATAAGGATGGTGTCATCTGCAGAGTACGTCATGTGAAATTCTGGCCTGGATAAAGCAAAAGCTGGAATCAAGATTGTTGGGACAAATATCAATAATCTTAGATATGCAGATGACACCACCCTTATAGTAGAAAGTGATTAGGAACTAAAGAGCCTCTTGATGAAACTGAAAGAGAGTGAAAAACCTAGCTTAAAACTCAAAATTCAAAAAAGTAAGATCACAGCATCTGGTCCTATCCCTTCATGAAAATAGATGGGGAAACAATGGAAACAGTGAGAAACTTTACCTTCTTGGGCTCCAAAATCACTGCAGATGGTGACTGCAGCCATGAAATTTAAAAAGATGCCTATTCCTTGAAAGAAAAGCTGTGACAAACCTGGACGACAGCATGTTCAAAAGTAAAGACATTACTTTACTGACAAAAGTCCTTATAGTTAAAGCTATGGCTTTTCCAGTGGTCATGTATGGGTGTGAGAGTTGGACCATAAAGAAAGCTGAGTGCCAAAGAATTGATGCTTTAGAACTATGGTGCTCGAGAAGACTCTTGAGAGTCCCTTGAACTACAAGGATATCAAACCAGTCCATCCTAAAGGAAATCTGTCCTGAATATTCATTAGAAGGTCTGATGCTGATGCTCCAATACTTTGGCCACCTGATGCAAAGAACCGACTCATTAGGAAATACCCTGATGCTGGGAAAGACTGAAGGTAGGAAGAGAAGGGGATGACTGAGGATTAGATGGTTGGATGGCATCACCGACTCAATGGTCGTGAGTTTGAGCAAGCTCTGGGAGTTGGTGATGAACAGGTAAGCTTGGTGTGCTGCAGTCCATGGGGTCTCAAAGAGTTGGACATGACTGAGCGACTGAACTTAACTGATTTAACTCTTCCTTCTGATGTCACATCCTGCCTTGTTTTTAGCTTAATGTATATTTAGTATTTTATTTTATAATCTGTTTTGGATTATTGGACCTACCATCTACTCTTTTTGCTATTTTGAAATATTTTATGTGTATTTATAAGAGTTGGACCATAAAGAAGGTTGAGTGCCAAAGAATTGATGCTTTGAAACTGTGGTGTTGCAGAAGACTCTTGAGACCCCCTTGGACAGCAAGGAGATCAAACCAGTCAATCCTAAAGGAAATTAATCCTGAATACTCATTGGAAGGAGTGATGCTGAAGCTGAAACTCCAATACTTTGGCCACCTGACATGAAGAGCCAACTCACTGGAAAAGACCCTGATGCTGGCAAAGATTGAAGGCAAACAGAGAAGGTGTAGACAAGGCATATTGGTTCGATAGCATTACTGATTCAGTGGACATGAATTTAAATAAACTCTGGGAGGTAGTGGAGGACACAGGGACTTGATGTGCTACAGTCCATAAGGTTGCAAAGTCAGACACAACTTATCAACTGAACAATAACACAGTGGTTTAGTGTAGAAATGAAAGTATAGTTATTTACACCAGTAATTTATAATGGCCTTTTTTGATCTATTTATTTATTTATTATTTTTTTAATTTATTTTTTATTTTTACTTTTTTCTTTATTAGTTGGAGCCTAATTACTTCACAACATTTCAGTGGGTTTTATCATACATTGACATGAATCAGCCATGGAGTTACATGCATTCCCCATCCCAATCCCCCTTCCCCCCTCCCTCTCCACCCGATTCCTCTGGGTCTTCCCAGTGCACCAGGCCCGAGCACTTGTCTCATGCATCCCACCTGGGCTGGTGATCTGTTTCACCATAGATAATATACATGCTGTTCTTTCAAAACATCCCACCCTCACCTTCTCCCACAGAGTTCAAAAGTCTGTTCTGTACTTCTGTGTCTCTTTTTCTGTTTTGCTTATAGGGTTGTCGTTACCATCTTTCTAAATTCCATATATATGTGTTAGTATGCTGTAATGTTCTTTATCTTTCTGGCTTACTTCACTCTGTATAATGGGCTCCAATTTCGTCCATCTCACTAGAACTGATTCAAATGAATTCTTTTTAATGGCTGAGTAATATTCCATGGTGTATATGTACCACAGCTTCCTTATCCATTCATCTGCTGATGGGCATCTAGGTTGCTTCCATGTCCTGGCTATTGTAAACAGTGCTGCGATGAACATTGGGGTGCACGTGTCTCTTTCAGATCTGGTTTCCTCAGTGTGTATGCCCAGAAGTGGGATTGCTGGGTCATATGGCAGTTCTATTTCCAGTTTTTTTAAGAAATCTCCACACTGTTTTCCATAGTGGCTGTACTAGTTTGCATTCCCACCAACAGTGTAAGAGGGTTCCCTTTTTTCCACACTCTCTCCAGCATTTATTGCTTGTAGACTTTTGGATAGCAGCCATCCTGACTGGCATGTAATGGTACCTCATTGTGGTTTTGATTTGCATTTCTCTGATAATGAGTGATGTTGAGCATCTTTTCATGTGTTTGTTAGCCATCTGTATGTCTTCTTTGGAGAAATGTCTGTTTAGTTCTTTGACCCATTTTTTGATTGGGTCATTTATTTTTCTGGAATTGAGCTGCAGGAGTTGCTTGTATATTTTTGAGATTAATCCTTTGTCTGTTTCTTCATTTGCTATTATTTTCTCCCAATCTGAGGGCTGTCTTTTCACCTTACTTATAGTTTCCTTTGTAGTGCAAAAGCTTTTAAGTTTCATTAGGTCTCATTTGTTTATTTTTGCTTTTATTTCCAATATTCTGGGAGGTGGGTCATAGAGGATCTTGCTGTGATTTATGTCGGAGATTGTTTTGCCTATGTTCTCCTCTAGGAGATTTATAGTTTCTGGTCTTACATTTAGATCTTTAATCCATTTTGAGTTTATTTTTGTGTATGGTGTTAGAAAGTGTTCTAGTTTCATTCTTTTACAAGTGGTTGACCAGTTTTCCAAGCACCACTTGTTAAAGAGGTTGTCTTTTTTCCATTGTATATCCTTGCCTCCTTTGTCAAAGATAAGGTGTCCATAGGTACATGGATTTATCTCTGGGCTTTCTATTCTGTTCCATTGATCTATATTTCTGTCTTTGTGCCAGTACCATACTGTCTTGATGACTGTGGCTTTATTTTTTACTTCATAAGTTAGTTCTTCTTCTGCCCTCTTCCATTTTTAAGGATCTTTGTGATTACTTTGGTCTCACCCATATAACCCACAGTGATCTCCCTATTTTAAAGTCAGTTTTTTGGCAAATTTAATTACACCTGTGACCTTAATTCCTCTTTGCCATATAACCTAGTGTATCAATAGTTTTTAGGTATTAGAAGATAGACATCTTTAAGAGTAGAAAGCATTATTCTGCCCATCTTACAGTTCTTCTTTTCCTAATATCTTTTCTAGTTTTAATATGTGTGTAGTTGTGAGTTTTGCTTGTTTTTTCTTTATGATTTATCTTATTTTATATTAACAAAACCATATTAAATTATCATCAACCAGAATGTTGACGACTTTCTACAGAGTTTATTACTCTACTCTAATTTTTTCAGATAGCTCTGTCTGTTTTAGATGAAGTTATACCATAAAAAAAGTGTTTGGCATATACATATTAAATTTATAAATGACAGCGAGTATCAGCCCATACACCACAAAAGAGGTCTGATCTTCATTGTGGATTTCTTGTTGGCCATTGTAAATAGAGAAAGTTTATTAATAGACAATTTGAACTATTTTTATTGAAAATTATATTTATAGGACATGATAATTCCATTAAACATCCTGTGAGAGTTTTGATTGTAAGAGTCATTTCGGTCAGGAGTCAATACTTTTCATCTATAAGTTCTTCACTTTTATCAAGGGTCTGGCATGTAGTAAGCACTAGACCATTAATTACTGAATAAGCCAGTGAATTGGTTAATTTTATACCAAGCCCCAAAGAATACAGTGAGGTGAGAAAAAGACATATTTTCATGCATCTTCACGATTGACAGATATCAGAATAGTATGATAAAATGTGAAATATCAAGATCATAATGCATCTTACATTCATCATTATTGATTAATTTGCAGACTTGTGTTACAATCAATGCCATTTAAAGAATATTATTTCATTTTGTGATGCCAATTTTTTTGTGTGAACTGATTTGGCTTTTGACTTAATTATCTGGATATTTTGGCATTATAATCAGCATAAATCCTTTTTTTTCCTGCCAGCCAAGTTCCCTTTATTTTCCAGGAAAGACACAGGACCCCTTCAGGGGAAGAAATGGGAACAGCTGTCCTATCTCGTACTAGTGCCAACTTGAATCTGTTCAGGCCAGTGATACTCTGGACAACTCATATACTAGACCAGAATACTACTGACCTCCATATTAACATTTCTTAAGAAAAATGCATTACATATGTCAGGTCTTCATTTTATTTTCTATGGTAAGCTTCATAGAAGCCAACTGAAAATTCACAATGAAGGGAGACTACTGTCATAAAAAATGTATCTTATTATCTATGCCAGACTACCAGGGCTATTTTTCCACAGCAGTTTTCTCCTCTGAAGCTGAACAGCAGCAAGGTGAGTCATTATTAGAAGCACAGCAAGTTCCTGGATGCAGCCGGTTTGGTGAAGAGCTTATTCTAAGGCATTTGATTACATGTAGAGAGGAAAAAAGATGTTGAAAGCAAGCAGGTATCTTTGAAGAGCTTATACCCCTAAAGTGATCTCAAAGCAAAAATTTAGCTGCTTATATTTCTCTGTGGAATTTACAAGACGGCCTGCTCCAGATATATGATATTATAGTAGTCATTCATTCAAAGAGAAGGCTACATATAAAGACTTGAATTCCGGAGAGAATTAAAACATTTTCCTAGCTATGCATAGAACATTAGTTTGAGCTAGAGCTATAATCAGGTCTTCATTTATGAATTATAGTTAAAAGTAAAATTCATAAGAAAAGCATGCATCATTTACTCAGAACTTTTCTGCATTTTTCTTAAAAAGCATTTACCAATTCATTAAGATCTCTCTCTTTCTTCCTTTCCTGGACCCAAGAGGCCAGTTCTCGGTTATGCACTGATGGAAAGGCCACCTTAAAAAGAGAGGGTTATTAAGATAATGATTTTGTTTCAGTGTACAATATTATACAAAATTACTGGAAAATTAGGGGTGCACAAGGACCAACCTTATTTGCCCTCAAGCATTTAGAATATAAGACTATTTATTGAAACTGTCAACAAGAAATTGACTGAAAAGGGCATGGTGCTCTCTGAAATCTAGCTAATTATGGACAGGGCATTTACTTTCACTTCATATTTACCTTTCAGATGCTTTAATTACAAGACTGTTTACACTTTTTTCAGGTCGTGAGTTTTAATTGCCATATACACCTTAGCATTAGCACATGATTCTGATCTGCTGTGGTTTTTTTTTGTTGTTGTTTGTTTGTTTTGTTTTTGTTTTTTTTACATTACACATAACTTTTAGGACATAGGTGAATATTTTTGAAGCTATTGAATGCCTGAATAAGATGGACATTTTTCTGTATATCTAACTCAAGGAAATAGTTTGATTGAAGCATATTATTACCAAGACTAAGAAGAGATACAAAACAAATATGACGTTAATTTCCCTTATGATATTAGTCTTTATTTCACAATTTCATTTTCTAATATATTGCCTCACTGCCCTCTCCTGGGAGTAGGGCTGAAAAATCAAAAGATTGATTTGTTTGCACTATAATGTTGAACTTTGTAGGCAAAACTTTTGGGAATTGACTTGGCAGTGAACTGATGATGAGTTATTCACTGGAATATAGAATGTCCTATGGAGTGGTAGAATAATACAAGCAACACCATTAACTTTTGCCTCAAACTATATTCTAAAATTATCCAGACCAGGACAGGAAAAATGCACTGTTTATTGAAATTGATGTGGAATGTGAGTTTCTGTATGCGTATGTGTGCTCTGGACATTAATTTCTAACAGCACTAAAAATGATACTGCTGCTGCTGCTGCTAAGTCACTTCAGTCGTGTCCGACTCTGTGCGACCCCACAGACGGCAGCCCATCAGACTCCCCCGTCCCTGGGATTCTCCAGGCAAGAACACTGGGGTGGGTTGCCATTTCTTTCTCCAACGCATGAAACTGAAAAGTGAAAGTGAAGTTGCTCAGTCGTGTCTGACTCCTAGCAACCCCATGGACTGCAGCCTACCAGGCTCCTCCGTCCACGGGATTTTCCAGGCGAGAGTACTGGAGTGGGTTGCCATTTCCTTCTCCAACGCATGAAAGTGAAAAGTGAAAGTGCAGTCGCTCAGTCGTGTCTGACTCCCAGCGACCCCATGGACTGCAGCCCACCAGGCTCCTCCGTCCGTGGGATTCTCCAGGCGAGAGTTCACTTAACTCACTACTGGATGTCAGTTATACTGCACTATTAAAAATTTGAAAAAAGATATTAGGAGTACAAAACTCCTCACACAAAAAATCATACATTATAAATTTGCACTTGTAGAAAGGATTAAATAAAAGCCCATTAAAATAACTTTTATCCAGTCTGCTTATTTTATTTAGTTTTTCAGTAATTAGTTTAGTTTAATCCATCCTAGGCTCAAAGTATTTACAAGATTTTTAAATATTTTATGTTTGTATATTTCAATTCATATATTGAAAAACACTGAAATCAGGTGAGGAAAAATAAAACAATGTTTCAAATCATCACCTATCTATAATCTATCATTTATCTATCTATCTGTCTATCTGTGTGTGTATTAGTTGCTCATTCATGTCCAACTCTTTTCAAACCCATGGACTGTAGCTCGCCAGGCTCCTCTGCCCATGGAATTCTCCAGGCAAGAATACTGGGGTGTGTTGCCATTCTTTTCTGCAGGGGATCTTCCCAATCCAGGGATTGAACCTGGGTCTCCTGCATTGCAGGCTCAGATGCCTTACCATCTGAGATACCAGGGAAGCCCATCTATCTATCTGTAACTATTTATCATGTGGGTACAACATTTCACAGGACTGTTTTTTAATGTTTTCAGTTTTATTTTTATTTTTTTGGCACAGAATAGATTAAAATTAGTTTATTTAAAGATATATCTCAAATATTTCATAGTAACTACCCAAAATAAAATCTTAATATATATGTGTTAAACTTCTTACAGAAAAATACTTTTCTTTTAAATATTAATTTAAAGTTAAAAATGATTGGCATACTCTACAGCAGTGTTTCTCAATCTTTTTTCATTACCTGTTCTCCATAAGAAAAAATATTGCAACACTAAAAGAGATATTAAATAATAAGGAATACAAGTCTATCTGTAAATTTGAAAACAATTCTAGAAAAACAAAACTCGTCTAAATTATTTCATCCTTCCAAGGCCAATTTTCTCCCCCATGAGGTCAACATCACCAACAATGAAAATCTGTGTTCTACATTGGTCATAAAATTTCCAGTGCCTCATAATAATAACTCATTCATTTCTCATGTTTTACATTTACTTTAGGTTAAAAAATGACTAATAATTAATTAAACACAAAGTTACTTTTCCTACTCTTGTTATCAAAGGCTAACCTGGTACAATAATTAAAAAAATAAAGTGGGATATTGATTATTACTTACTGGTTATTTTTGTGAACTTCAACATGCTATATTCATAATAAATTTTGGTTTGACCAACACGGTTCACTCATGAATAAAAACAGACACATATACAAATGTAGACATATTACACATTTAAAACAAGAAAGCTCTATCTTTACTAAATTGCCTGCTTTTCTTCTAAAATCCTTGTTTCCTTAAATTGTATAAGTATGTGTTGTGTAAGTCATACACACGCTTTATTGACTATGCCAAAGCCTTTGACTGTGTGGATCACAATAAACTGTGGAAAATTCTGAAGGAGATGGGAATACCAGACCATCTGACTTGTCTCTTGAGAAAAGTGTATGCAGAGCAGGAAGCAACAATTAGAACTGGACATGGAACAACAGACTGGTTACAAATAGGGAAAGGAGTACATCAAGGCTGTATATTGTCACCCTGCTTATTTAACTTACATGCAGACTACATCATGAGAAATGCTGGGTTGGAGGAAGCACAAGTTGGAATCAAGATTGCCAGGAGAAATATCAATAACCTCAGATATGCAGATGACACTGCCCTTATGGCAGAAAGTGAAGAGGAACTAAAAAGCCTCATGATGAAAGTGAAGGAGGAGAGTGAAAAAGATGGCTTAAAGCTCAACATTCAGAAAACTAAGATCATGGCATCTGGTCCCATCACTTCATGGGAAATAAATGGGGAAACAGTGGAAACAGTGTCAGACTTTATTTTTGGGGGCTCCAAAATCACTGCAGATGGTGACTGCAGCCATGATATTAAAAGACGCTTACTCCTTGGAAGGAAAGTTATGACCAACCTAGATAGTATATTTAAAGCAGAGACATTAGTTGCCAACCAAGATCTGTCTAGTCAAGGCTATGGTTTTTCCAATAGTCATGTATGGATGTGAGATTTGGACAGTGAAGAAAGCTGAGCACCAAAGAATGGATGCTTTTGAACTGTGGTGTTGGAGAGTCCCTTGGACTGCAAGGAATCCAACCAGTCCATCCTAAAGGAGATCAGTCCTGGGTGTTCATTGGAAGGACTGATTTTGAAGTTGAAACTCCAATACTTTGGCCACCTGATGTGAAGAGCTGACTCATTGGAAAAGATGCTAATCTGGGAGGGGTTGGGGGCAGGAGGAGAAGGGGATGACAGAGGATGAGACGGCTGGATGGCATCACTGATTCGATGGACATGAGTTTGGGTAAACTCTGGGAGTTGGTGATGGACAGGGAGGCCTGGCGTTCTGCTATTCATGGGGTCACAATGAGTCGGACACGACTGAGCAACTCAGCTGAACTGAATTGAACTGAAGTCATAGATAATATAGTCTTGTAAATGAATACATTCAGAGTTGCTTTCCCTAGTACTGTAGCCTACACTTTTAGTCCTATTAGCATTTCTTTTTCTAAGACAAACCATTCCAAGAAAGGGAAATACAGAAATCTATCATATTTTTTAAAAAGTTACATTTGTAAATGAAGCAAAAATCCTCAGGGAGATTTGATTTTAAAGTATCTAAAGGTCAAATGTGGTTACTTGCTTACTAGTTTTAATTTAAAAATAAATAAATAAATAAATGACTGCTACATATACAAATGGCTTAAAAGCAAGTATAATTTTAAAAGATACAACTTGCAGAATCTGAACTCATAGTAAACAATTTTCTATAACTGCCTTCAGGTTAAAAAAAAATGAGAGAGACTTAATAGTTCTTAACAATTCAAACACTAGAAAACAGAAAGTCAATTCTTATCTCGTGTCATTAAATAATTGCCAATTTTTAAAATAGTGTGGACATTTTTAAACGAAGAATGTATTTAAAAATGTATGACAAAACCCACTGAAATGTTGTGAAGCAATTAGCCTCCAACTAATAAAAAAAATTAAAAAATAAAAAAAATAAAAATGAAACCAGATCTTAATTTAGGACATACCATACAAAGGATCAATAAAGGACAGAAATTTTAAGGACCAAAGAGAAGCAGATGATATTAAGAAGAGGTGGCAAGAATACACAGAAGAACTGTACAAAAAAGATCTTCACAACCCAGATAATCACAATGGTGTGATCACTCACCTAGAGCCAGACATCCTGGAATATGAAGGCAAGTGGGCCTTAGGAAGCATCACTATGAACAAAGCTAGTGGAGGTGATGGAATTCCAATTGAGCTATTTCAAATCCTGAAAGATAATGCTGTGAAAGTGCTGCCCTCAATATGCCAGCAAATCTGAAAAACGCAGCAGTGGCCACAGGACTGGAAAAGGTCAGTTTTCATTCCAATCCCAAAGAAAGGCAATGCCAAAGAATGCTCAAAGTGAAAGTGAAATTGCTCAGTCGTGTCCGACTCTTTGTGACCCCATGAACTGTAGCCCACCAGGCTCCTCCATCCATGGGATTCTTCAGGCAAGAATACTGGTGTGGGTTGCTATTTCCTGCTCCAGGGGATCTTCCTGACCCAGATATTGAACCCAGGTCTCCCACATTGCAGGCAGATGCTTTAACCTCTGAGTCAAACTACTGAACAATTGCACTCATCTCACATGCTAGTAAAGTATTGCTCAAAATTTTCCAAGCCAGGCTTCAGCAATACATGAACCGTGAACTTCCAGATGTTCAAGCAGGTTTTAGAAACGACAGGGGAACCAGAGATCAAATTGCCAACATCTGCTGGATCATCGAAAAAGCAAGAGAGTTCCCGAAAAACATCTACCACTGCTTTACTGGCTATGCCAAAGCCTTTGACTTTGTGGATCACAATAAACTGTGGAAAATTCTGAAGAGATGGGAATACCAGACCACCTCACCTGCCTCTTGAGAAACCTGTATACAGTTCAGGAAGCAAAAGTTAGAACTGGACATGGAATAGCAGACTGGTTCCAAATAGGGGAAGGAGTACATCAAAGCTGTATATTGTCACCCTGCTTATTTAACTTATATGCAGAGAACATCATGAGAAATGCTGGGCTGGAAGAAGCGCAAGCTGGAATCAGGATTGCTGGGAGAAATATCAATAACCTCAGATAAGCAGATGACACCACCCTTATGGCAGAAAGCAAAGGAGAACAAAAGAGCCTCTTGGTGAAAGTGAAAGAGGAGAGTGAGAAAGTTGGTTTAAAGCTCAACATTCAGAAAACTAAGATCATGGCATCCGGTCCCATCACTTCATGGCAAATAGATGGGGAAGCACGGGAAACAGTGGCTGTCTTTATTTTTTGGGCTCCAAAATCACTGCAGATGGTGACTGCAGCCATGAAATTAAAAGATGTTTAGTCCTTGGAAGGAAATTTATGACCAGCCTAGACAGCATATTAAAAAGCAGAGACATTAGTTTGCCAATAAAGGTCCGTCTGGTCAAGGCTGTGGTTTTTCCAGTGGTCATGTATGTATGTGAGAGTTGGACTGTGAAGCAAGCTGAGCACAGAAGAATTGATGCTTTTTTTTTTTTTTTTTTTTTCTGTGAATGTTGTTTTATTTTTAAATTTCAGTTATTTTTTTTTTGTTTGTTATTCAAAGTTTATTATAAAACTTTGTTATTTGGGGAATTAATTACCCATATTTACAGCACAAATTTTAGGCAGGCCCAAGAAGAGTGATGCCCACTGTCTGGAACAGAAATAAAACTGGAATTAAAAAAAACAAAGCCTCATGTAGGACAACTGACCAAACTCTTCAGCTATAGTTTTCTATCCAATTAATGCCCGTTTAATCCTAAACAGTAAATGTCCTATATTTTAACTGAATGTATATATACATATACATCATATACATACTATACCATGTATAATTGCATTTATTGTACTTTGACATAACAATTAAAATTCTTTTCAGTGTCAGTCACTTTGACGTTTATCTCTTTAATTCTGTCTTGCAGTTTTCCTGCCATGTTTCACATACAAAAACATACTGTATCATGATTTTTATATTATTTTGACTTTTGAACTGTGGTGTTGGAGAAGACTCTTGAGAGTCCCTTGGACTGCAAGGAGATCCAACCAGTCCATCCTAAAGGAGATCAGTCCTGGGTGTTCATTGGGAGGACTGGTGCCGAAGCTGAAACTCCAATACTTTGGCCACCTGATGTGAAGAGACTCATTTGAAAAGGCCCTGATGCTGGGGAAGAGTGAGGGCAGGAGGAGAAGGGGATGACAGAGGATGAGATGGTTGGATGGCATCACCGACTCAATGAACATGGGTTTGGGTGAACTCCAGGAGTTGGTGATGGACAGGGGGGCTTAGTGTGCTGCGGTTCAAGGGGTCGCAAAGAGTTGGACACGACTGAGCGAATGAACTGAACTGAACTGATATATAGCATAATCCCAATGATGATACAGTAATACTTTTCATTTAGGAATGACAGCTGACTCCTGAATTTGTTTTTTTAGCTGCTTTTTTAATAAGGAATACTAGATTATATAAAAACATATACAGCTTTGAATACCTACGAGTGGCTTAAATTGTTTATAATTTTATCCACGTGGGAACAACAATTTAAACAGTTAGCATTAGAAAGAAAGAAAGATAGTGCTAATTCATGTCTGACTCTTGCAATCCCATGAACTGTAGCCCGCCAGGCTCCTCTGTCCATGGGATTCTCCAGGTAAGAATACTGGAGTAGGTTGTCATTTCCTTCTCCAGGGGATCTTCCTGACCCAGGAATTGAACCCAGGTCTCCCATATTGCAGGCAGTTACTTTGCCTTCTGAGCTACACAGGAAGCCCCATAATATTATTTACCAACTGTGCCATAAGGGAAGCCCAAGAATACTGGAGTGGTTAGCTTATCCCTTCTCTGGCAGATCTTCCTAATCCAGGAATTGAACTGGGGTCTTCTGCATTGTAGGAGGATTCTTTACCAACTGAGCCATCAGGAAAGCCCTATTATCCTTAATCATATGTAATAATGGTGGTGAAAATATGGGTAACTTATATGAATATTTGATTAAAGAAACAAGTATTTTATGAAATAAAACAATTATTCTATGAAGTTTTCATGCTACTTTTGTGATCTTATGAAGAGATTGTTAGAAGATAATTTTCATAGATCTGTCAACTACAAATTGGCAGTTGCCATTGGCACTGGCCATTTACCTCTACAAGGATTAAATCGTGCTATTGCAGCTGCTGATCTCAACAACTCCCAGAAAGGAGTTCAGAGTGGGGGGCAGATATGAGGCTGTCACGCTCAGGGAAAAACTGGCAGGACAGGTCTTCGGACAATTAGATATTTTAAGGAACTGATTTTATGAACCCAATTCTTGTATCTCCTCATATCTAGAAAAGCACTAAAGTCATTCATGGTGAATGTTCTGTTATCATGTGAATGTTTTGTCATGTGAGTGTTTCTGCTAGTCATTGTTCCTTGTGACTAGCAGAAAGCTTCATAAGACCAGTAGAAACCTTCTGGGAAAATATGTGCTTGATTGCATATATTCCCCCTTCACCAAAACCACATTTATACTGACCTTCCCTCTGCTTCTTTGGAGCAATTTCTCAGAGCTATCTGAGGTGCTGTCCCCCAGGCTGCAGTTTTTCATTTTGCCCCAAACATAATTTAACTTGCAGATCTCAAGTTGTGCATTTTTAATTTGACAGATCTCATATTTCTGTACATCTTTTGAGAAAGTGTCCTGATCAACTTTTTCTGGCCTATATTATCAAAGATGTTTGTATAGTAAACAACCTTGAAAGACAGAGACAGTCACTCTTGTCTCTTCCTTCCCCATACTCACATTTTAAGTAAATGGAGGGATGGTTAGTGTACTATCCAGTGTAACGAAGGAAACGTCTCCTAGAGCAAAGGCTAGGGAGGCTTACTGCCCATTATAAAAGACTGGATTCCTAAACTAACTAAACTAAAGCTCTATGAGGATAGGTGTTACCCCCTCTTTACCTCACTCTATGGGAACTAGATTTCAGAAAGTGTGTTGTGTTAGTCGTTCAGTTGTATCCAACTATTTGAGACCCCATGGATTGTAGCCCACCAGTCTCTTCTGTCCGTGGAATTCTCTAGGCAAGGATACTGGAGTGGTTGTAATTCCCTCCTCCAGGGGCTCTTCATGACCAAGGGATCAAATCTGGATCTCCTGAACTGCATGCAGATTCTTTACCATTTGAGAAATGCTGAAACACTGCTACTGCTATTGCTGTTGAGGTAGACATTGTTAGGCAGTCAGTATAAGGTTGAGGCCTTGATTCTTTTAAATTCAGTTTTCAACTCCAACTTTAATTTCACATAAGCATTTGTTCCACTAATCTATACCTGTTGTTTAGTTTCCAACTATTCAGAAGAATGACCCTCCTGGTCTGGAGGACCATTAAACATCCAGACTTATAATAAGACAATAAGTAATTGCCAGCCAACTTATCAAGGAAAAAACCCCTGGTGGATCATTAAGTCTTAAATATACATCTGGTCCTTAAACAGTAGCCTGAGATCATGAGAAAGAGTCACAGGCTGCCAGCTCAATGCCTTAAAAAACCCCAAGGACTAGGAATCAAAAAAAAAAAAGAAAAGAAAAGCCATAAAAATGACAAATTGGACATGGTGGCTTTTTTAAATGATTGGTCAAAAATGACATACAGCAGGTGCCCTAAACCAACCCAAAATGAACAGATCAATACTAGCAAAGATATAAACTGTTGTTATTCTCACTTTGAGGGCTCTTCACCCCCTCTCAGTGTCTATGTTGAGAGCTCTGTATCTCTATCTTCTAAAATAAACTGTGTAAGATTTTGCAAGTTTATAAAGTTCAACTTTAGGCTCTATGAACAAGGACTTGGTTTCCCATTTCATCTGTGGGGACTCTTCACCCCTTCTCAGTACCTATGCTGAGAATTTTGCATCTTTATGATCTAAAATAAACTTTGCCTGTGTGAGTGTTTGCAAGTTTACAAAGTTTGATTTTCAGTTCTGGCAAACAAGGACTCAGTTTCCTATTTCACTGTGAGTAATAAAGGAGTTTTGATGCTGTTAGCATTTCAAGAAGTCTCTCTCCCTCTCTTCTTCTCCTCTGTATCTCCTTCCTTCATATGCCTATAACATGAACTTTAAGTTGACTTCTAACCAGGTCTCTTAGAGGAAAAATACAGTTTTAATCTTTCTGCCTTATTCTTGCCTGGTACATCAGTGTAGTTCAAGTCAACATCACAGGTTAGAGGAGACCCTTAGGGAGAAAAGATTTTCAGATTTCAGAACTGTTGATCTTTATTTTACAAGATGTGTAATGCAAAGTTGAAAATCTTAAAGTTACTCAATTGTGTCCAACTCTTTGACACTCCAAGGACTGTAGCCCTCCAGGTTCTTTTGTCCATGGAATTCTCCAGGCAAAAATACTGGAGTGGGTAGCAATTCCCTTCACCAGGAGATCTTCCCAGCCCAGGGATTGAGCCCATGTCTCCTGTACTGCAGGCAGATTCTTTATCTTCTGAACCACCAGAGAAGCCCCATAATGCAAAGGTAGCATAATGCAAATAATGTGACAGTTTGACCAGGGACCCTTAATTTAATATATTATCATTTCTGCACAATACATGAGTATTCAAACTGTTAAAAAACCAAAATTTAACTGAGTCAATTGTAGAGATCTTATTGGCTTTATTCAATGATTCATGAACTAGACAGCATCAAATCAAGCAGATAGAAAGGAGATCTGATGAACTGCACAAGATGAAAGACTTTTATAGGCAGAAGAGCTCAGAAACAAGGAAGTTATACTAGCCCCCTAAATAGGCTTTTCCTTTAAAAAAAAAAAAAAAAACTTTTTTGCAATGTTATTTTCCTTTACAGGATGTCAGAGGTGTATCAGACAGATTATCTAACTCATGTTCATCAGGCAATTCCTGTCTGAGGAGTTTAAGGTTGTTTCTGAGAGAGCTACAACTGTATTAAGTCTCAGTGCAGTGACAAATGGCTTACAGAAGTGGCAATCTTTTGGGTGTGTGGCCTTGTTTTTAACAATATGAAGAAATATTTTCACAGTAGTTCCAATCATGTTTTGACTGCAAATTAATTCTCTAAAAATTCTGGAAAATATAAGTGGTACTAAGAGTTTTTTGGGTTTGAAGTTATTAAAGATTGTGAATTAAGATTAGCAAAGTTAGTAAAGACCGGGTTAAGGAGAAGGGAGGTTGAAATTGACCTGTGCTTGTGCTCAGCACGCTAGTAAAGTAATGCTCAAAATTCTCCAAGCTAGGTTTCAGCAATACGTGAACCGAGAACTTCCAGGTGTTCAAGCTGGTTTTAGAAAAGGCAGAGGAACCACAGATCAAATTGCCAATATCCTCTGGGTCATCGAAAAAGTAAGAGAGTTCCAGAAAAACATCTATTTCTGCTTTATTGACTATGCCAAAGCCTTCGACTGTGTGGATCACAATAAACTGTGGAAAATTCTGAAGGAGATGGGAATACCAGACCACCTCACCTGCCTCTTGAGAAACCTTGTATGCAGGTCAGGAAGCAACAGTTAGAACTGGACATGGAACAACAGACTGGCTCCAAATAAGAAAAGGAGTAAGTCAAGGCTGTATATTGTCACCCTGCTTATTTAACTTATATGCAGAGTACATCATGAGAAACGCTGGGCTGGAAGAAGCACAAGCTGGAATCAAGATTGCCGGGAGAAATATCAGTAACCTCAGATATGCAGATGACACCACCCTTATGGCAGAAAGTGAAGAGGAACTAAAAAGCCTCTTGATGAAAGTGAAGGAGGAGAGTGAAAATGTTGGCTTAAAGCTCACCATTCAGAAAACTAAGATCATGGCATCTGGTCCCATCACCTCATGGGAAATAGATGGGGAGACAGTGGAAACAGTGACAGACTTTATTTTTTTGGGCTCCAAAATCACTGCAGATGGTGACTGCAGCCATGATATTAAAAGACGCTTACTCCTTGGAAGGAAAGTTATGACCAACCTAGATAGCATATTAAAAAGCAGAGACATTACTTTGACAACAAAGGGCCATCTGGTCAAGGCTATGGTTTTTCCAGTGGTCATGTATGGATGTGAGAGTTGGACTGTGAAGAAAGCTGAGCACCAAAAAATTGATGCTTTTGAACTGTGGTGTTGGAGAAGACTCTTGAGATTCCCTTGGACTGCAAGGAGATCCAACCAGTCCATCCTAAAGGAGATCAGTCCTGGGTGTTCATTGGAAAGACTGATGCTGAAGTTGAAACTCCAACACTTTGGCCACCTGATGTGAAGAGTTGACTCATTGGAAAAGACCCTGATGCCGGGAGGGATTGGCGGCAGGAGGAGAAGGGGACGACAGGATGAGATGGCAGGATGGCATCATCGACTTGATGGACATGAGTTTGAGTAAACTCTGGGAGTTGGTGATGGACAGGGCGGCCTGGCGTGCTGCGATTCATGGGGTCACAAAGAGCCGGACACGACTGAGGCTGAACTGAACTGTTCTCAGTTGTTAAGTCTTGTTCGACTCTTTTGAATGACTAGCCCACACGGCTCCTCTGTCAGTGGGATCTCCCAGGCAAGAATACTGGAGTAGGTAGCCATTTCCTTCTCCATGAAATAAACATAAGTCTACTTATATCTGAAGTTCAACCTGGTGGCCAAATCTAACTGTCCGGAGCCACCAGTTCACTTTCAGCAACACACTGCTAACAATTTTCTTCTTTTTAAATCTTTCACATAGAGATGATGGCAGGGATCTAAAAGAGATTTGCTTTTCTATTTTTAATGGTCAAAATACCAGTATATAGTTTCTCTCAAGGTTACTTTTTCTTCCATTTAATGGGAATTTAGTTTAATGGGAAATAGGAAGAGAATCTAAATTTCCTAACTTTTATTATGCATTTTCTTCAACTTTTATTTAGCTACAATTAAAGACCATGTTCTTTTTCTCATTTTCTACATTATTGAGCTGTTTCCTTGAAGGAATAGATAATGCTCCTTGCTCTTCAAAGGGACAGAAATAAGAAAGGACATTAATCTTAGGTGCTCGTTTAAATCCTGTCCTTGGTGACGACCATTCAGATGATAATCTTTCCTGTTTTTTTAGGAGTAGAGAGACAAGTGTAAAGAAAATTCTTAAGATCTTTCCTCCTTTGGATGCCAACATTAACAGTATGCAGTTCAGTAACTGAGGCCCATGAAGACTTTTTAAACTAGCTGATACTATTAAGAGAACTGGTTTTGGGAGACATCCTTCCATTACAAACCCCTGAAGCCAATGGGTCAAACTATGTTCACTTATGACTTTGCTAGAGCTCCTAAAATAATTTTATTTTATAAATCATTCAATAAATTGATGTAGACATAACTATCATTTCACATATGAGGAAAGCAGTGTGCTTTAAAAGAAATGTGGCATAGAAAAAAATGTTAAAAGAGTACTTTGTTTGTTAAATTATGTAGAAGAGATAGTTTAAAGAAGTTCAAGGTTTTTTTTTTTTTTTCAGAGAAGGTAATGTTAAAGAATAAGTAGATGCATGTATATTAATAGAACAAAGTTAATGCAATTAAATACACTAAATAAAATATAACCCTTTTTGAAATTATTGCTTTCTACATATTATTATGACTTTTATTTAAGTTGATATCCCAGTCAAGAGCAGTGAGAATTATGCTCTAGATTTATAATTGCTATGTAAAAATACAGCATTTTTCATAAATTTGAATGTTATTTTTGTGCAGGGACAATGCTAATTTTCTCTATATTGTTCCAATTGTAGCATAAATGTTGCTGAAGTAAGCCTTAAAGTATATCAAAATGCCAAAATCTAAAAAACTATATCAATGACTCAAGCAATTTGAGAAATCAGTCTAAAATGAACCTGAAATATTGACATTGTTGGACATTAGATACATTGGTCGTATGAGAACACTTGGCCTTACCCAGTGACGCTAGTATTAAAGAACATGTCTTCCAATGAAGGAGACATAAAGAGTCATGGGTTCAATCCCTCAGTCAAGAAGATCCCCTGGAAGAGGACATCACAACCAACTCCAGTATTCATGCCTGGAGAGGAGCCTGGCAGGCTATGGTCCATGTGGTCACAAAGAGTCAGACATGACAGAAGCCACTTAGCACATGCATACATGGGAGAACTAATTTCTGATAGGACACTAGAGGGGAGTTAATAGCTTATATTTTAATAATAAGAAAGAACTATGAAAAAATGCATCTATATCTTAGAAGAAAATTTTAACAGACTTACATTTAATATTTCTAGAACTAACACCAAAAAAAAAGATGTCCTATTCTTCAGAGGGGACTGGAATGAAAAGCAGGAAGTCAAGAAATACCTGGAGTAACAGGAAGTTTGGCCTTGGATTATAAAATGAAGCAAAGCAAAGGATAAAAGAATTTTGCCAAGAGAATGCATTGGTCATAGCAAACAACCTCTTCCAACAACACAAGAGATGACTCTACACTTGGACATCACCCAATGGTCAATAATGAAATCAGACTGATTATATTCTTTGCAGCCAAAGAAGGGAAAGCTCTATACAGTCAGCAAAAACAGACCTGGAGATGACTGTGGCTCAGATCACGAACTCCTTATTTCAAACTTCAGACTTAAATTGAAGAAAGTAGGGAAAACCACTAGACAATTCAGTTATGACCTAAATCAAATCCCTTATGATTATACAATGGAAGTGACAAATAGATTCAAGGGATTACATCTGATAGAGTACCTGAAGAACTATGGACAGAGGTTCATAACACTGTACAGGAGGTGGTGATCAAAACCATCCCCAAGAAGAGACACAAAAAATAAGAATGGTTGTTTGAGGAGGCCTTGGAAATAGCTGAGAAAAGAAGAGAAGAAAAGGCAAAGGAGAAAAGGAAAGATATATTCATCTGAATGCAGAATTCCAAAGAACAGCAAGAAGAGACAAGAAAGCCTTTCTAAGTGATTGATGCAAAGAAATAGAGGAAAACAATAGAATGGGAAAGACTAGAGATTTCTTCAAGAAAATATGAGATACCAAAGGAACATTTCATGCAAAGATGGGCACAATAAAGGAGAGAAACAGTATGGGCCTAACGGAAGCAGAAGATATTAAGAAGAGGTGGCAAGAATACACAGAAGAGCTATACAAAAAAGATCTTCATGACCCAGATACTCACGATGGTATGATCACTCACCTGAAGCCAGACATCCTGGGAAGCCTCACTATGAACAGAGTTTGTGGAGGTGATGGAATTCCAGTTGAGCTATTTCAACCCCTAAAAGATGATGCTGGAAAGTGCTGCACTCAATATGCCAGCAAATTTGGAAAAATCAGGAGTGGTAATGGCCACAGGAATAGAAAAGATCAATTTTCATTCCCATCCCAAAGAAAAGCAATGCCAAATAATGTTCAGATTACCACACAATTGTACTCATTTCACACACTAGCAAAATAATGCACAAAATTCTCAAAGTGAGGCTTCAACAGTATGTGAACTGAGAACTTCCAGATGTTTAAGCTGGATTTAGGAAAGACAGAGGAGCCAGAGATCAAATTGCAAGCATCCACTGGATCATAGAAAAAGCAAGAGAATTCCATAAAAACATCTACTTCTGCTTCATTGACTACGCTAATGCCTTTGACTGTGTGGATCATAATAAGCTGTGGAAAATTCTTAAAGAGATGGGACCACTTTACCTGCCTCCTGATAAATCTGCATGCAGGTCAAGAGGCAACATTTAGAACAGGACATGGAACACTGGACTTGTTGCAAATTGGAAAAGGAATAGTCAAGGCTGTATATTGCCACCTTGCTTATATAAATTATATGAAGAGTACATCATGTGAAATGCCAAGCTGGATGAAGCACAAGCTGGAATCAAGATATTGGGAGAAATATCAATAACCTCAGATATGCAGATGACACCATCCTTATGGCAGAAAGCAAGGAGGAAATAAAGAGCCTCTTGATGAAAGTGAAAGACAAAAGTAAAAAAGTTGTTGACTTAAAATTCAACATTCAAAAAACTAAGATCATGACATCTGGTCCTATCAATTCATGGCAAATAGATGGGAAAAAAATGAAAACAGTGACAGATTTCATTTTCTTGGACTCCAAATCACTGCAGATGGTGATTGCAGCCATGAATTTAAAAGTCACTTGCTCTTTGGAAGATCAGGTGTGACAAAGCAGGACAGCATATGAAAAAACAGAGATATCACTTTGCCAACAAAGGTCCATATTATCAAAGCTATGGTTTTTCCAGTAGTCATATATGGAGGTAAGAGTTGGACTGTAAAAAAAAAGCTGAGTGCTGAAGAATTGATGCTTTTGAACTGTGTTGTTGGTGAAGACTCTTGAGATTCCCTGGGACTGCAAGGAGATCCAAACAGTCAATCTTAAAGGAAATCAATTGTGAATATTCATTTGAAAGACCGATGCTGAAGCTGAGTCCCCAATACTTTGGCCACCTGATGCAAAGAACTGATTCATTGGAAAAGACCCTGCTGCTGGGAAAAACTGAAGGCAGGAGGAGAAGGGGAAGACAGAGGATGAAATAGTTGCATGCCATCACTGACTCCGTGGACATGAGTTTCAGCAATCTCCTGCAATTGGTTATGGACAGCGAAGCCTGTCGTGATGCATTGATGGGGTCACAAATAGTCAGACATGACTGAGCGACTGAAGTGAACTGAGCATTAATATAGAGAAGGTAATGGCAGTTCACCCCTCTATTCTTGCCTGGAAAATCCAATGGACAGAGGAATCTGGCAGGCTACAATACAAGGGGTTGCAAAGAGTCAGATAAGACTGAACATACATACACATAAATTTTATTTCATTATTAGAATTGACATTCAACAGATAATATATTGAAAATTAAAAGTTATTTACCTTAGAGATTACCAAAAAAGAATAATGGTTTTAAATGTTGACTAAGTGCAGGGCAGAGTACTAAATGCTTGCATATATTATCCTTATAATAAAACTATAGTTGAAGCTTTTTATATATTAATTTTATTGATGAAAAACAAAATTCTGAGAAGTTCAGAAATTTATCCAGCATTATAAGGCTAGTAACTGAAGAAATGAGGATTCAAAAATATTACTTAATAGTTTTTAAGTCAAGTCTATACAATTATCACATAGCATCTATTCTGAGATTGAGTGTACTTACTGTGTTCAATCTTTAATGAGGCAGATTTGTGATCCAGGCTTGTGATCTCAAGTCAGCCTTTCTAGTCTGAACTTCTCGCCTACAGTTACTTAATGTGTGATCTTGAGCTAATGTTTCTAAGGCTCATACTTTCATCTATATTATAGAAATACTAATAATACTCCCTTATTGTGTCGTTTGTGTACTACACTATAAACCAAGGAAGAGAGGACAGCAGATAGGAAGCAGATTGTTTTAAGGGTTAATTGCAATAATAGATCTTGCAAAAAATTAAAAACCAAAAACCCACAATAAAACACACCACTTACCATCAGCTCAGTTCAGTTCAGTCGCTCAGTCGTGTCTGACTCTTTGTGACCCCATGAATCACAGAACGCCAGGCCTTCCTGTCCATCACCAACTCTCGGAGTTCACTCAAACTCACGCCCATCAAGTCGGTGATGCCATTCAGCCATCTCATCTTCTGTCGTCCCCTTCTCCTCCTGCCCTCAATCCCTCAGGGTCTTTTCCAATGAGTCAACTCTTTCCATCAGGGGCCAAAGTATTGGAGTTTCAGCATCAGTCCTTCCAATGAACACCCAGGACTGATCTCCTTTAGGATGGACTGGTTGGATCTCCTTGCAGCCCAAGGGACTCTCAAGAGTCTTCTCCAACACCACAGTTCAAAAGCATCAATTTTTCAGTGCTCAGCTTTCTTCACAGTCCAACTCTCATATCCATACATGACCACTGGAAAAACCATAGCCTTGACCAGATGGCCCTTTGTTGGCAAAGTAATGTCTCTGCTTTTTAATATGCTATCTAGCTTGGTCATGACTTTCCTTCCAAGGAGTAAGCGTCTTTTAATTTCATGGCTGCTGTCACCATCTGCAGTGATTTTGGAGCCCAAAAAGATAAAGTCTGCCACTGTCTCCACTGTCTCCACTGTCTCCATTTACCACAGTATCTAAGAATAAAGTTTACTTTTATTAGAAATTCTATCAACTACCGTGCTGTGTGCTTAGTCGCTCAGTTGTGTCTGACTCTCCAATCCATTGGACTGTAGCCTGCCAAGCTCCTCTTTCTATGGGATTTTTCAGGCAAGAATACTAGAGCAGTTGTCAGTTCCTTCTCCAGGGGATCTTCCTAACCCAGGGATTAAACCCACATCTCCTGTGTCTCCTACATGGCAGGCAGATTATTTACCTGTTGAGCCATCGGGGAAACCTGCTATCAACCGCTACAGTATTCCAAATTCCTAAGGGAGGCAATACAGAGAGGAAAGTCAAGAAAGCCAGGGTAAAAATCCAGAGACACCTTTGTTGAGCAAGTTGGAGGAGAGAAAAAAGCCAGAGAATGAAAAATTAGATAAGGACCAGCAGGTTTTTTATATAACTCTGTCATGTTGAAGGAAGCCAAGCAAATGTCAGCAGTGAAAATACATACTTCAGTGGGCTTGAGGAAGACATAATGTGAAAAGTGAGACTGGGGTAAGTGTAAGTGGGGCATAAATGTGTTTGTGTAAGGTTGACTTTTCAAATATGTGAAAATTTACAGTGTGAATCTGAAGAGTTTTTACCTATTTTGAGTGTACAGCCTATTCTGTGATTTAATCTAAATATTTTCATAAGAGTAGCAGTATGCTAATAGCTAGTTTGTAAGACTATCTGACAGAATGGGCTTATAATTATGTTGGTACCCTGATTAAAATGAAACTATGGCTCATTTGATTAAAATGAGAGTTAAAAGAAAAACAAAAACAAAAACACAAAATACTTGTTGCCATTTGTTAATGGCTGTGACATTACCACCACCTTCCTCTTGAAGTTTTTCATCTTCTTAGGTATTTTTTTTCCCCTTTGATATTTCTCATCTTCAGGATCTTTGCATTGACTGCTCCCACTGTTTGGATTTTTTTTTTCCTACAATCTAGTCATCCTTTCAGTCTTTAAAATTCAACTCAAATGTCACTTCCTTTTAAAATTACACACAAAAAACAAAGCAACAAAAATCACACTTTATAATATATCCTTCAGACTACCTCATGTTCCCCTGATATATATTTATTGCTCCCTATATATTTGTCTGTTGCACAATCAGATTGTAATTAAAAGCAAAAACCTATAATGTTTTGCTGTCTTCATTCTGATAAGAAATAAAAGTTCACAAGTATAGGAACAATATCTGTTCTTCAATGACCTTCCAGTTCCTTAAGTATGTTACTATCTATGGAGAAACAGAAAATGACATTCCCTTGGACTGAGAGTCTTTTCATCATACTGGCATCTCAAAAATACAGCATAGGGTCAAGCACATAAATTGTTGAATTTATCCATAAATAATGTCTCACTTTCCCCAACTTTAATGTACCACAGTTGTATGGAGTTGCATTGGTTAAGTAGGTGGTACTCTGCTAGATATTATAAGTCCATACCCTTCAGGAGTTCATCATTTCGTTGAGAAAAACATAAAGCTACATGTGGGACAAAATAGACACTCAAAATAAAAATAAATACAAAGAAAATACATTATATTTCAGCATTTGTGAGGTTAAAATCTGCTACTTATTCTGTCATTGAGCATATACACTTTTCCAAAGAAGCTATCAAAATGTCTCTACAGGCAAATATGCTAAAGTATAGAAACACACTGCTTGTGAATCTCTTAGCCTGGAGTCAGGTCAGGAATACCAGCTGTGATAAATTGTAAAGTAAGTATGTACAATTTGACAAGCCAGGCAAGGATTTACTTGTTGGAGTGTTCTAAATCTTTTGTTCTTAGCTTCCATCCCTCAAAATGTTCAAAGGTAGCTGAACAGCATGCCAGATCAGAACAGGGAGTGTAGCAATTGCAGAGTAGATATATTTGTTCACTTTGTGGGTGCATTATTTACAGCACTGTTGTTCTAATCATCAATTTGAATTGCATTGTTCTCGCTCTTATTTATGAATGTTGTTTTCTCCTCTTGTTGTCATGCCTACCTCCTCAATCACTTCCCACATCAGTAGGTGAATACAATACACAGAGAGGGAAATACATTGGCTGTGTCTACACAGACAGTGGAGTGAGCTCTAGGACTGTAACAAGCAATGGATCTTAGATGCTAAGGGAGAGCCAACAGCAAGGTTTAGAGCTAGAAGGGCAGAGTTAAGAAAAAGATTTGAAGATAGGGTCTATGAAGGGACAAATACAAAAGTCAATGGTCTTTAAAAATCTATTGTCTTGTAAATAATTCTAACAATTGGAATTCGTATTTCTAGAAGTATTGCAATAATATGTGAATAAACGTGTAAGAATTCACTACTGTCTACACTAAAATTCTTTTTGATGTATAAGGAGAGTAAGTCATGGTATTTCTATTACTTTAATTTCAGCATATCGATAAGTAAAGCAGCCTGAAACACTAGAACTTTTTCTGAGTCCACAAACACTTCTTGGAAGAAAAGTTATGACCAACCTAGACAGTATGCTAAAAAAGCAGAGACATTACTTTGCCAACAAAGGTCCGTCTAGTCAAAGCTATGGTTTTTCCAGTAGTCATGTATGGATGTGAGATTTGGACTATAAAGAAAGCTGAGCACCAAAGAATTGATGCTTTTGAACTGTGGTGTTGGAGAAGACTCTTGAGAGTCCCTTGGACTACAGGGAGATCCAACCAGTCCATACTAAAGGAAACCACTCCTGAATGTTCATTAGAAGGACTGATGCTGAATATGAAACTCCAATACTTTGCCTCCTGATGACAAGAACTGACTCACTGGAAAAGACCCTGATGCTGGGAAAGATTGAAGGCAGGAGAAGGAGGCGACAGTGGATGAGATGGTTGGATGGCATCACCGACTCAATGGACATGAGTTTGAGTAGGCTCCAGGAGTTGGTGATGGACAGGGAGGTCTGGCGTGCTGTAGTCCATGGGGTCGCAAAGAGTCAGACAAAAGTGAGTGGCTGAGCTGACTGAACACTACTCTCCGCCAACACTCAGAATGTTTCCAAGCATTGTGTGAACCTGTAGTTCCTATAAGGAAAGAATTCTTACCTCATTAATAAAACTTAGGTTTATTGAAAGCCATTTATTGCCCGGCTAAATTGCCACCAGCTACTGCTCTTTGGACCTCATAGTGTCAGCTTTTCCTTTTCACACATGTGCCTTTGATTGTTTTCCTTAAAAAAAGTCTTCAGAAGTATTCAATATCTTTGCCTGTTAGCAACACTAGTTTTTACTCTGGTCTGGTGCTTAAATAGAAATAACTTACAGCACTCTAAATGTCAGGCCCTATGCCACAAACTAGACTACATTTATCTTATAAAGAGTAAGATAATGGGAGTTTTTCAAAGGGGAAATGAAATGTGTGATTAAATAGTGGGGTTTGAAAGAATAGGGATTAGGTACAATAATAGATAAGAAAAAGAAATGTGAGGTTATATAATAATCAAAAGATGAAAAATGATTAAGCTGTCATTGCCAGCTTGCCTTTTTTAAAAACTTACTTTGTTTTCCATGATTATGTCATTGGAGTCAGCTCTTCAAAGGAGTTTTCTAAGTTTAGACCTAAACTCAATATATCTGTTCTCTAATGACAACCAGCATAGCTAGATAAAAAAGTGACAAATAGCTATCAAACTCGATGTGATCAGCAGTTGGGATTTAGGAAACAAAAGCTTTAAATTTTACCTTCTAGGAGCTTAAAATCTATCTGGGTGGTGGAGGAAGAGGAAAAGGAGAAAATGAGGAAAAGGAAAAGTGCAGGAACTATCTATTGACAAACAAGAAAAGGGAATGGAAGTGTAAAATCCAATTCATTAAAT
Source organism: Cervus elaphus (assembly GCF_910594005.1). Classification (NCBI taxonomy): domain Eukaryota; kingdom Metazoa; phylum Chordata; class Mammalia; order Artiodactyla; family Cervidae; genus Cervus; species Cervus elaphus. The sequence goes on along the minus strand of NC_057834.1, from coordinate 86,435,659 downwards.
CAATGGTTGAGTTATCTTAGGTTTAGTTTTTGCCTCCTAGGCTTCTAATTACAAAGCATTCTTAGCTGGCAACGTACACAATCTAAAGAGTTTCAGCTACTACCTATACTCCTATAGCTTTGAGGCAGGAGGCAGATGGGTCCCCTGAAGGTAAAGCAATTGGATATTCATTCTCTATTGACTGAAACACCAAGACAAGAAAGGCAGGGCAATTAAGGGAGGAGGCTGGGTCCTGCTCAGACCACATATTTCTCCTTCTCAAAGTCAGGAGACCTCCCCAACCACACATGCACAGAAAAGGCTTCTTGGAGGTCAAAAGGAAGTTATGTAAAGAAATGTTCTACCCAGACACCTTTTTTGTAGGACTCATCTTGGCTAAGAGATGTGTGCACACACATGGAGATATACTAAATATGGACTGTGAATCAGCCGAATCAAAATGATTGGCCAAAGAAAACCCAGAAGAAATGACCCATGGGGAATACGTGTAAATCTATGGCTGATTCATATCAATGTATGACAAAACCCCAAAAAAAAAAAAAAAAAGTAATTCAAACTGCCATGAGGGTGCTACTCAGCAACTCCATCTCTCCTGAGTCTGCCCGTGTGTCTATCCACACATACTATACTCTTTTTCCTCCTAATTAACACTTTACTTGCTTCACTACTTTCTTTGTGGAAATTATTTTCTGCAAAGCCAAAGGGCCAGCACCCTTGTCACTGACCACTGGTCTAGCGGCTAGGATCTGGTGCTTTCACCACTGCAACTCAGCCTCATTCCAAGCCCCATTCCAGGCCCTTGCAGCCAAGGCCACCGGAGATTAGCTTGATGATAATTGAATCTATGTGCATGCATGCTAAGTCATTTCAATTGTGTCTGACTCTTTGTGACCCTATGGACTGTAGCCCACCGGACTCCTCCATCTGTGGGATTTTCCAGGCAAGAATACTGGAGTTGCCATGCCCTCCCCCAAGGAATCTTCTCAACTCAAGAAACCTGAGTCTCCTGCATTGTAGGCAGATTCCTTATTTCCGAGCCACTGGGGAAGACCAACTGAATCTATATATGTAGACTAAATCTCACTCCTAAACTTTTCACTTGTGCATCTTACTTCCCATGTAAGCAGTCCATTTGGATGGATTCTAACAACATGAAAATCAGCATATTCAAATCAAATTGCCCATTCCTCACAAACATTCTTAACATTCTTCTTTTCTTACTGCATTCTGTTTTTTTTTTTTTTTTTTTTAGTGAATAACCAGAGTTACTGAAACTTGGAAACTGTCCTCCTCCATTCCATACTGTTATTTTTCTTTTCAGTCCATATCTTTCAATTTATTTTAATTCAATTCAATCAACATTTATTGAATGGCCATACCATTCCAGACAAAGCTGGAAACAACATGGAAGAACTTATAGTGAAGGAATATGTTTTACAAGAAATTAAAAATATAAGGACTGCTAGGAAACAGGAAGTAAAAGGTGGTAAAGAAATATGTAGCAAAGATATTTAGTGTAAACTTGGTAGTCTCTATAATCTTTTTAAATAGTCATTCTAACTTAATAGCATGCATCTCATTTTATCAAAAATTAGAAGCAAAATCAAGGATTCTATAGTCATACTCCCTCCTTGCCATCATGTGCGTATAACCCCTGCCTTCATCCGACTGCTTTGTATGAACCATTCATTCCTGTATCTAAGCCCAGATCATTCCTGAAAACTATTCAAAGAATCTCTCTGGCAAGTCTTTCATCTCTTTTATCATCATCATCTTTCTTACTAGTGGATCATTTTCATCAAGTTATTTCTACCAACAGCCACTAAAGCATAACTCAGAGACTATTTCCAGGCCAGTGGTCACAGACATGTTTGGAGAAAGGTGCTAGACCTTTGTCTGCAAGTGTGCCAGTGTTGTCCTAAGGGGATAATATTTCTCCTGTTGGATTCTGGGCAGGCTCCTGGGATCCTAAGAAGTAGAGGGAGATTAATCCACAGAAAACTTGGTATGCTGGATAGCAGGATGTCCATAGTGTGGTTTACCAGAGTCACCTTCTACAGTCTCCAGTGGACCACATTTTGTAGTGGACCACATTTTTCTCTACTGGAGAAGGGAATGGCAAACCACTGCAGTAGTCCTGCCTTGAGAACCTCTAACAGTATGAAAAGGCAAAAAGATAGGACACTGAAAGATGAACTCCCCAGGTCACTAGGTGCCCAATATACTACTGGAGATCAGTGGAGAAATATCTCCAGAAAGAATGAAGAGATGAAGCCAAAGTGAAAACAACAGCCAGATGTGAATGTGACTTGTGATGGAAGCAAGGTCCCATGCTATAAACAGCAATATTGCATAGGAACCTGGACTGTTAAGTCCATGAATCAAGGCAAATTGGAAGTGGTCAAACAGGAGATGGCAAGAGTGAACATCGACATTTTAGGAATCAGTGAACTAAAATGGACTGGAATGCATGAATTTAACTCAGATGACCATTATATCTACTACTGTGGGCAAGAATCCCTTAGAAGAAATGGAGTAGCCATCATAGTCAACAAAAGAGTCCAAAATGCAGTACTTGAATGCAGTCTCAAAAATGACAGAATGATCTCTGTTTGTTTCCAAGGCAAACCATTCAATATCACAGTAATCCAAGTCTATGCCCTGATCCGTAACACTGAAGAAGCTGAAGTTGAACGGTTCTATGAAGACCTACAAGAACTTTTAGAATTAACACCCAAAAAAGATCTCCTTTTCATTATAGAGGACTGAAATGCAAAAGTAGGAAGTCAAGAAACCCCTGGAGTAACAGGCAAATTTGGCCTTGAAGTACAGAATGAAGCAGGGCAAAGGCTAATAGCGTTCTGCCAAGAGTACACACTGGTCACAGCAAACACCCCCTTCCAACAACACAAGAGAAGACTCTATACATGGACATCACCAGATGGTCAACACTGAAATCAGATCAATTATATTCTTTGCAGCCAAAGATAGAGAAGCTCTACACAGTCAGCAAAAACAAGACCAGGAGCTAACTGTGGCTCCGATCATGAACTCCTTATTGCCAAATTCAGACTTATTGAAGAAAGTAGGGAAAACCACTAGACCATTCAGGTATGACCTAAATCAAATCCCTAATGATTATACAGTGGAAGTGAGAAATAGATTTAAGGGACTAGGTCTGATAGACCGAGTGCCTGATGAACTATAGACAGAGGTTCATGACATTATATGGGAGACAAGGAGCAAAAACATCCCCAAGAAAAAGAAATGCAAAAAAGTGAAATGGCTGTCTGAGGAGGCCTTACAAATAGCTGTGAAAAGAAGAGAAGCCAAAAGCAACAGAGAAAATGAAAGATATACTCATTCGAATGCAGAGTTGCAATGAATATCAAGGAGAGATAGGAAAGCCTTCCTTATGGATCAGTGCAAAGGAATAGAGGAAAACAATAGAATGGGAAAGACTAGAGATCTCTTCAAGAAAATTAGTGATACCAAGGGAATATTTCATGCAAAGATGGGTTCAGTAAAGGACAGAAATTTTATGGACCTAACAGAAGCAGAAGATATCAAGAAGAGGTGGCAAGAATACACTGAAGATCTATACAAAAAAGGTCTTCACGACCCAGATAATCACAATGGTGTGATCACTCACCTAAAGCCAGACATCCTGGGATGTGAAGGCAAGTGGGTCTTAGGAAGCATCACTATGAACAAAGCTAGTGGAGGTGATGGAATTCCAGTTGAGTTATTTCAACCCCTCAAAGATGATACTGTGATAGTGCTGCACTCAGTATGCCAGCAAATTGGAAAACTCAGCAGTGGCCACAGGACTGGAAAGGTCAGTTTTTATTCCAATCCCAAATAAAGACAATGCCAAAGAACATTCAAACTACCGCACAATTGCACTCATCTCACACGCCAGCAAAGTAATGCTCAAAATTCTCCAAGCTGTGCTTCGACAATACATGAACTGTGAACTTCTAGATGTTCAGGCTGGTTTTAGAAACGGCAGAAGAACCAGAGATCAAATTGCCAACATTCACTGGATCATTGAAAAAGCAAGAGGGTTTCAGATAAACATCTATTTCTGCTTTATTGACTATGCCAAAGCCTTCCACTGTGTGGATCACAATAAACTGTGGAAAATTCTGAAAGAGTTGGGAATACCAGACCACCTAACCTGCCTCTTGAGAAATCTGTATGCAGGTCAGAAACAAAGTTAGAACTGGACATGGAACAACAGACTGGTTCCAAATAAGAAAAGGAGTACGTCAAGGCTGTATATTGTCACCCTGCTTATTTAACTTATTTGCAGAGTACATCATGAGAAACGCTGGGCTGGATGAAGCACAAACTGGAATCAAGATTGCTGGGAGAAATATCAATAACCTCAGATATGCAGATGACACCACCCTTATGGCAGAAAGTGGAGAAGAACTAAACAGCCTCTTGAAGAAAGTGAAAGAGGAGAGTGAAAAAGTTGGTTTAAAGCTCAACATTCAGAAAACTAAGATCATGGCATCCGGCCCCATCACTTTATGGCAAATAGATGGAGAAACAGTGGCAGACTATTTTTCTGGGCTCCAAAATCACTGCAGATGGTGACTGCGGCCATGAAATAAAAAGACACTTATTCCTTGGAATAAAAGTTATGACCAACCTAGACAGCATATTAAAAAACAGAGACATTACTTTGCCAACAAAGATCCATCTAGTCAAGGCTATGGTTTTTCCAGTAGTCATGTATGGATGTGAGAGTTGGACTATAACGAAAGCTGAGCACTGAAGAATTGATGCTTTTGAACTGTGGTGTTGGAGAAGACTCTTGAGAGTCCCTTGGACTGCAAGGAGATCCAACCAGTCCATCCTAAAGGAGATCAGTCCTGGATGTTCATTGGAAGGCCTGAGGTTGAGGCTGAAACTCCAGTACTTTGGCCACCTAATGCGAAGAACTGACTCATTTGAAAAGACCCTGATGCTGGGAAAGATTGCAGGCAGGTGGAGGATGGGAAGACAGAGGATGAGATAGTTGGATGGTATCACCAACTCAATGGACATGAGTTTGAGTAAACTCCGGGTGTTGATGATGGACAGGGAGGTCTGGAGTGCTGCAGTCCATGGGGTTGCAAATATTTGGACACGGCTGAGCGACTGAATTGAACTGAACCAGAGTCACAGGGCCATGCATGTCAGAAGGCAAAGTGCTTCAGAGTCCTTGGGGAATCAATTGGTAGTGCTTGGGAATTGGGACCTCTGAAGAACTGAAAGACTCTAGTACCAGCTAAGCAAAATAAATACAGGAGGCAGAGGAGGAGAGTCCCTGCTCTTCCAGGTATTAAACCTTTCTTTACTAGATGGTCTGGGAGCGCTGGGGTGGAGAACTGGGTTGATCTGTTCACACGAGGATGTTTTGAAACTCAGGACAGCAGCTAAAATATATATCTCAGTATTCTGACAAACAGAACTACCTTCCAGTGCATGAGTGTGTATCATTACTGCCTGTCTCCCTTATTCCATGGATTTACTTATTCACATTTGCTTACATTTGCCTTCTCCCACAATAGAAGACAGCTTTCTTGAGCTTTGGTAAAATGCTATCCTACACGATACCTTAAAGTGTGCCTGATACTTCGTATGTTCTTAATATATACATTTGTCAAAGAAATGAATTGGTAAATGCTTTCTTGAGGAATGTCATTTAAGACTTGAAGATGAAGAAATGGTAGCCAGGAAAAATAAATAGAGATTGAGTGACAATTGCTGGAAGTGAGAATATGCATGTGAAGTTTTAGAAGTAGAAAAAGTGTGCATTTGGGACTCAAAAGAAACTCATGTCTGGAGTTTAATAAATGTAAGAGTTTGGTCATTAACATATCATGGGAATATTGTAAATACTGTAAAAGATATTGGACTTTATTATATAGCTAAGTGGAACTCATAAATGAGTTTTCATCAGGATTTGCAATATTAAATCTCTACTACAAATATTGTTTGTATGGGAAGCACTGAGAAGAATCAACTAACCCGGTGCATAAATGAGTGAATGAAGAAAAAGAAACCAGATCATGATTTCTTGTCTAGTGTGGTAGCGGTGAAAGTGGAAAGAATTGAATCGTTTTGACAGTTATTTAAGAAATAAAAAAAGAGCACTTGGATGTGAGTGTGGATGAGAAGTGAGGAAGAAAATATTTGAGCAGCTTCATGAAAAAATGGTGTCATTAACTGACATAAAAGTTTGGATATTGGACATCCTTGAGGAGGAAATTTGACGAAGTTATGGACATTTTGAGGCTGAGATTCCTCTTGGAATCTCAGTAAAATTGGACAGTAAATTAGTAAAGTATGCAATTATATACACAGATACAAAATTCAAGAAAGAACAGAGCTGGAAGTTTGTATCTAAGAGTTATCAGCATATAGAAGATGAAATTCTAAGAATGATTAAAAGGAGAAGATAATAAAGCTTAGGCAGAACCATAAAGGATTTTAATTTTTTTTAATTTTATGACTTTTTTGATTATTTAATAATCATGAAAATTTAGTATTGGCATATTGATGGACAAACAGATCAATGGTACAGAAGATAATGTCTAAATATGATGAGATTCATAATCAATTGATTTTTTTTTTTTTACAGTTTGAATATGATATGTCTAGTAGTATGCCTGGGGACAGTTTGTGTGAGTTGGGGCAGGCATGTGCATACTTGCATGTATTTATTCTGCTTAGTGATTTTGATTCTACGGTTTGGTGTTTGTCATTAATTTGGGAAAATTTTTAGCTGTTACTTGTTTTCTCCAGCTTTATTGAGGTATGATTGACAAATAAAAATTGTATATATTTAGGGTGTACAATGTGCTAGCTTTCCTTAAGAAGAACAGTGTCATGATTTACTATATGCACGTGTGCTCAGCCACTAAGGCATGTTTGACTCTTTGTGAACCCATGGGCTATATAGCCTTCCAGGCTCCTCTGTCCATAGAACTTTCCAAGAAAGAATAGTTGAGTGGGTTGCCATTTCCTTCTCCAGAGGACCTTCCCAACTCAGGGATCAAACTCGGGTCTTTTGCATCTTCTGTGTTGGCAGGAAGATTCTTTACCAACAGTGCCACCTGGGAGCCCTGCAAGTTAATTAATATCCATCACCTCACACAGTTACCTTGTGTGTGTGTGTGTGTGTGTGTGTGTGTGTGTGTGTGTGTAGTTAGAACATTTAAGATCTACTCTTTCAGGAAATTTCAAATATACAGTACACTATTATTAACTATAAACATCATGCCATACTTAGGACTCCAGAATTTATTTATCTTATAACTGCAAGTTTGTTTGCTTTGACTAAGATCTCCCCATTTCCCCCACCACTGGCACTTGCCATTCTACTCTCTGCTTCTATGAGTCTGACCATTTTAGATTCTATGTAAAAGTGAAATCATAAAGTATTTATTCCTCAATGTGACTTACTTCACTTAGCATAATGTACTCCAGGTTCATCCATGTTGTTGTAAATGATGGGATTTCCTTCTTCTTTACAGTTGAGTATTTTGCCATCAAAGGTCTGTCTAGTCAAGTCTATGGTTTTTCCAGTGGTCATGTATGGATGTGAGAGTTGGACTGTGAAGAAAGCCGAGTGCTGAAGAATTGATGCTTTTGAACTGTGGTGTTGGAGAAGACTCTTGAGAGTTCCTTGGACTGCAAGGAGATCCAACCAGTCCATCCTAAAGGAGATCAGTCCTGGGTGTTCATTGGAAGGACTGGTGCTGCAGCTGAAATTCCAGTACTTTTGCCACCTCATGCGAAGAGTTGACTCATTGGGAAAGACCCTGATGCTGGGAGGGATTGGGGGCAGGAGGAGAAGGGGACGACAGAGGATGAGATGGCTGGATGGCATCACCGACTCAATGGACATGAGTTTGTGTAAACTCCAGGAGTTGGTGATGGACAGGGAGGCCTGGCGTGCTGCGATTCATGCGGTCGCAAAGAGTCGGACACGACTACATTGTCCTATTGCTGTTTCAGAGTATTTATTGACATCTGGGGAAATTACCTGGAGGTTTTGGATGGACCAATTGTATTATTTCCATTTAATATAATGGAAATAAGGCTCCCTCTATCTGAAAATCTGTCATCCAGCATGTTGACCAGCTTGTGTTAAATTCAGATAAACACTGTTGTTTGTACTTGTATGAGTAACCAGTGAGGGTTACCAGTGAGGAGAGAGGAAGGGGCAATAAAGGGAAGGGAGAGAGGGAGGTACAAACTATTGGGTGCAAGATAGACTCAAGGATGCACTACACATGGGGTAGGAAAGGCCAACCCACTAAAATATTCTTGCCTGGAAAATTCCCTGGAGAGAGGATCCTGGTGGGCTATAGTCCATGAGGTTGCAGAGTTGGCCATGACTAAGCATGCAGGCACCATGTATTATATAATAAAGGGCTATAGCCAATATCTTGTAATAACTGTAAATAGAAAGCAACACAAAACTGTATAAAAATTAAAATTAAAGAAATATCATAAAGAAAATAAAGCATGAAAATAGCTGAGAAAAGATATTTACCATCTATCGTAAAGAGTCAATTTCCTTAATAGAGAAGTAGCCTTCAAGTAATTGTTAAGAAAAAAGACAAAAAAAAAAAAAAGAAAAATGGAAAAAAGACAAATCTTTCATAAGCAAAATGATATATAGTTATACCCACATATAAAGAAGTTCTACCTCCCTCATATAAAAAAAATACAAATTAAAACTATACTGAGATATAACATTCTTCATATACCAAATTGGTTAAAATCCAAATATTTGTTGGCAAAACTGTGAGAATACTCTTCCACATATTATTGTTGTTGTAAAACTACACAGAAGAGTATTGGTTATATTGATCAAAATTACTACTACACATACTCTTTGGCATAGCAACCCCATTTTGAGGAATCTAATTGGGATATATATATATATATATATATATATACATATGAAATATGAAATGATATATGTGCTAGGTTATTTATTGTGGCATTGTTCATACCAGCAAACATTAAAAGCAACTTACATACCCAGCTGAAGAAACTGGTGGTTTTAGATAGCAGATCTATGCAATCCCCCAAAATAATGTACTAATATAAAGAGAAGTCCAGGATATATTGCAAACTTAAGAAAGCAAAGCAAAGTACAGAATTGTGTATATCATATACTAACTTTAAGAAAAGTAAGGGGAAAATAATACACATGCTATCATGTTTAAATTAACAAAACACAGGCATTCATAAGGATTGTCAGTAGTCTAATGAAAATAAGAGAAAGGAAAAAATGTAGTGGAGGGACAGCAATGAAAACAAGACTTCTCGACATATATCTTTTGTATAGAGTTTTAACTTTGATTTTGTGGGCATGAGTGTATGCTAAGTTGCTTCAGTTGTGTCTGACTCTTTGCTACCCTATGAACCACAGACTGCCAGGTTCTTCTGTCTGCGGTATTCTCCAGGCAAGAATATTGGAGTGGCTTGCCATACCTTCCTCCAGTTAATCCTGTGTGTATACTAATTATTTTTAAATCTTGTAGATGAAAAACAAAAGAAACAGATGAATCAACCTTATAATAAGTCAGCACTACAAACACAGAAAAGAGATCTACTTAAGGGAAGCTATAATATAATATATTGAATACAATTAATAGTGGAACACATGTTAATTAAATAAATTAACTAAATAAATAAATCCAAACTTTACACATAAAGCAAATAAAAAGAGATCAAATGACAAATCAAGAATTTTAAAGAAAAGCTCTAAAGTGTTTAAATTGAACTGAAAATATAAATGTATTTAATAAATACAAAAGCTTGCCACTTTAGTAATATTTCCTGGAAGTTTTATCATTAGCCATAACAGTAAGCATCTCTAGCAGAGTGTCTTATCTAATTACACTCCCTGTTGAAATTCTGACTCTATGTTTCTCAACATTAATGAAAGCTTATTTTTGTCTATTGCCAAGATCTAAAATACTAAATATGGCTTCATTATTGAACATTAACGTTTTTTTTTTTCTGAAAGAAAACGCTTTTTAAAAAAATACTAAGAATATACTATGAACATTTTACTCATGATAATTTTTTTGTCCTCAAAATTGTAGCTATTAAAAATGATGTATGGTTTTCAAACTGTTATTGTTTTTCATGTTTAAATTCAATGTGATCTCTATAAAGATAACTATGTCATTTAGTCTTCAGCTGATCTCTACTTTGCTTATTTTTGAGAACAGATGATGAGGCTTTTGTTAACAGGAAGTCAATTTATCATTTCAATAAACCAAGTGTTCTGACATCTTAAGGAGAAGCAGACTTTTCCAATTAAATGACAATGATAGAACCATGACCATCTTTACTTAAAACCATCCTTAAATTCATGCAGTCAATCCTCATTTAAAAGGAAAAGAGGAAGTTACATTGACTTGAGGTTAAGTGACATTGATACTCTCTATACCTCGGTTAAAAAATCTCATTTGGTGATTCTCTGATACATTGGCAAATGGAGTTCCTAACACTGGAGGTAAAGTAGTGCTTTATGCTGTGTGTATGAACAAGGTCATGAACACAAAAGTGACTCTGAAGCAACCTGAATGCCCACTGATGGAGGAACGGATAAATAAGATGTAGTACATACATACAACGGAATATTACTCAGCCATAAAAATGAGTAAAATAATGTCATTTGTAACAATATGGATGGACCTAGAGATGGTCATACTAAGTGTAGTAAGTCAGACAGAAAAAGACAAATAAAAGGTATTCTTTATGTGTGGAATCTAAACAAAAATGGTACAAATGAACTTATATACAAAATAGAGTCACAGAGGTAGAAAACAAACTTTTGGCTATGGGGTGGGGAAGTGGTGAGGAAGGAGAGGGATGAATCTGGAAGTTGGGATTGATGTATAGCTCTACTGTATAGAAAATGGATAACTAATAAGGACCTAGTGTGTAGCACAAGGAATTCTCAGTACTCTATAATGACCTGTATGAGAAAATAACCTAAAGAAGAGTAGATATGTGTATATGTATAACTGATTCACTCTGCTCCACAGCAGAACTAACACAATATTATAAAACAACTTAACTCCAATAATTTTTTAAAGTGTCTTTACCAAAATATGTCCCCTCATTATGCCAAAATTTCAAACTATTAGAATACTAAGAAGAAGCTGTTTATTACTTTATATAATCCTTGATAATGTTAATTTCACAACAAATGAAAGTCAACTTTAGGTATTTAATCTGTTAAAAAATCATACATTTTGTAAATTTTGAAAATAAATTAAGGGAAGTGGTCTTATTAGCTACACCAAAGTGTAATGTATCATTCTTTTGTGAATTTATTAAATAAATATTTATTAACTACTCATTTTTCCCAGGGATTAAAACAAAATACACAAAGTTTCTGTACTTGTGGAACTTAAACTCTTTGGGAGGAGACAATTAATGAACAGATAAGCCTAATGTGAAGAACTGACTCAATTGAAAAGACCCTGATGCTGGGAAATGACAGAGGATGAGATAGATAGCTGGCATCACTGAATCTATGGACATGAGTTTGAGTAAGCTCTGAGAGTTAGTGATGCCCAGGAAAGCCTGGCGTGCTGCAGTCCATGGGGTTGCCAAGAGTCGGACACGGCTGAGTGACTGAACTGAAGCAAACCAATTTATATCTAGTGATGGTAAAAACTGGAAAATAATAAGTTCAGATAAAAAAGCATTTAATGACTGTGTAGTGAGGCACTGATGTATTTGATAAGGCCTCTCTGCTTATACCTGCAGTGCAGGAGACCCTGGTTCAATTCCTGAGTTGGGAGGATCCCCTGGAGAAGGGATAAGCCACCCACTCCAGTATTCTAGGGCTTCCTTGGTGGCTCAGCTGGTAAAGAGTCCACCTGCAATGTGGGAGACCTGGGTTCCATCCCTGGGTAGGGAAGATCCCCTGGATGACATTTAAATTAAGTAAGGGAACTCAGGTGTGCAGATAAGGAATGGCTGTTTCAGATCTAAGAAAGAGCTTAAGTTAAGGACCTGAGGCCAGGGTATTCTTAATATCAATATATTTGAAGATCCTCAAGAAGTCAGAGTGGTTAGCCCAGTATGAACTGGAGAGAGCATGAGAGTTGAGATCAGAAACAGCCCTTGGGACCACACTGACCAGTGTCTTCAAGGCCATGGTACCAAGTTTGGATTTTGGATTTTTTTTATTTCCAGCTTGATAAGTCCAAGATTTCCTATTTTGAAACAAATACAGCATTATAAAACATAAAACAATTTTTTAAATTTCTTTTAGAAACAGATAAGGTTAGACATAGCAGAAGATTTTAGAGTCAATTTCTTCTTTTGAAATTCCTACTTAAAAAAAAAATAAGAAACTCAATACTTGTGTAAGACTAACTGTATGGAAATTCCGATCTAGGCAATTTTTAGTACAATAATGTTAGTTAATGAAGAAAATTACATCTCAATCCACAATTTGTTTATTTTTTATGCCACCATTAGTTCATGTAAACTTGCAAGGGAAAAATGTATCTGTATAGTCCATTCCTACCCAGGGAAGTTCCGTAACTATACTAGAAAATTGCTTCCAGGATTAGGCTCATTTTACTAATCTAGGCAATAGATTTTGAACTCACCAAGAAATCTACAAGTAAAACCTCGCAGCAGGTACAGCTGTAGGTGGGAGAGAAGCTTTCCAAATAGCCTCTGAATCTGCCAGTGAAGAAGATCTTATGTCATCTAGTAGGTATCTCTAGTGGACAGGAATCACTTTGGGGTAAAAAATTATCTTTTATATACAGAGTCAGAAAAAAATGCGATTAAGGTTTTGTTGCTGTTGTTTTCAATTCAGAAAAATGGCAAATCTGTATTTTCCCTTTGAAAGAACTCTAAAGATGTTTCTTTAAAATAAATTCAAATTGTTATCTGATGACTTTTGCTGAAATGGATCTGCAAGACATTTGTAATTACTGGATAATGTATATGTCCAATGATTTAACTATTATAAATTTAATGGCATGTGTCTGAAATGTGTATCACCCAGCCTGAGACATTGTGTAGAGTTACAATTCTCCTAAGATGCAAATCATCATTTTCTGGCAACAAGAAAGAATAAGCAAAGCAAACAAATGGAGAAAAGTCCTTCAAAGTTATATACAGGTAAAAAATAAAGAATATTGTGAAGCAGTGCTCCTTGAGGAAAAAAGTTTCCTCCTGACCACTCATTGACTTTAACCAGTGCATGGTGGTGTGCGTCAGACAAGGTAGTAGGATAAAGGTCACATGTGCCCCAGGATTTTGGCGGATTTTAAAAAAATAAATCACACTCCCAAAGATGTGCTGTTAACTTTTACCTCTGCCCTTTTTAAGAATCACACATTTGAATTACCGTGGTCTATTACAGTTTGAATACTGCTGGCTTTGCTCCATCTTGTTGCTCTTGAACAGCAGAGAAGGTATTATTAATGCAAAAATTTGAGAGGAATTGCTTCCCCAGCTCCTGCCCTTCTTTCATTATTCCCTTTGGCTCCTCGGGTCTATGTTAATACAACCCCCCCACAGCATCAACAAGGGATGTTATCACTGTTAATTTATATAAGCTATTGAAGAAATTATGTCTATTAAATATATCATCATGGAACTATTTTTAATGATTATAGAAACACAAATCCTTAATATGCTTATTAAATCTAAGATGTTGGAATACATTTTAAGTAGTTGGCAGTAATAGTGGTAAACCACAAAGCAAAATAGTTAGGTAAATATGAATTAGAGTTATGAGAAAAATCTGCCTATACATAAAACCACTCTTTTTATTTAAAAAAAAATAGAAAGAAAAAAGGGGGGAAGTTCTATAGGTGTAGGAGTATAATAGAAATATATTTAAATAGAAGTGATGAGTTCTGGGAACCTCAAGGATCTCTTAGAATCTTAGGTTGAGTTCTCATCTCTTCTGGGCTCTAAGAATCTACCATTTTGGTCATCTTTCTGGGAACAAACTCTGAAAGGAAAAAACAACTCGTTTTAATTGTTCACAGAATTTATTAAGACAATCCTGAGTATTTCAATCTCCTGAAAGTGTTTTAAAATTTGAAAACTTGTTAGATTATAGAAGACATTTATCATTCAGATTATAAAATTTTAAAAGGAGTTCAAATTTGGTTCATTAATTTTTATATCTAATAGTGTAGTATCATTCAGCATCACATAAAACTAATGTTAGGAGAGCCTTCAGGTGTATAGCATGAAGCTTAGTAAATAAATTAAAATAGAAAATGGAAAAATAGGTCACTGGGGCTTAGTGTAGAACTTAGAGTATAAGTGATTTTATTATGATTAAAGAAGTATGATAGGGATAAGAAAGGTGATAAGGGAGAGAGGACAGTCTCGATAAAGAAAAAAATTTCAGCTTATAAACTTGTATTCTCAATGAGCAAAAATAATGCCAGTTGGAAACATACAAAAGCCATTTTGAATGTTACTGAAATCCAGGTGCTAGTGATTTTCTTTCTAAAAATTCACTCCATATGGGCAGTGGTTTATAGTACTCAATACCCAAGGACACCTCTCAGAAAAGGAAGAAATAAAACTTATTACCTAAGTTGAATATACTAATTTTAAACAAACCATTCTTACTTAGCATACAGTATGTTTTAAATGCTTTAATTTTGCTTTCTGGAAAAGATTTGAATTTTATAGTTATTTACTTGTAATTATTTCAATATTTGAATCACATGAAACACGTTCATAATGAACATAGACTTAAATACTTTGCACAGCTCAGAGAAAAAGACAATACCTATCTATTATATATGCAATGAAGATTCAAGTTAGTGACAGTCTGTGAAGTCTTCTAACTTTAGTGTCTGAAAAAATTAGGATTATAATTTTATTGTCTTCTTTATTGTGGTAAAACAATATTACATACACAATTATAGATTATATGTATATATGTCATAAAATGTAATATAATGAAGCCACCACTCAGGTTAATAACTAGAAAATTTCCAAATTTTAGTGACTATCTATGTTCCCCTATCCCATAATTAACCTCCATCCTGAATTTTGTGTTTGCAATTCCCCATTGCTTTTCAAAACAATGAAAACCAAACAAGAAACTTAGTTCAATCAAGTGACTCATCTTGTCTTTATCGCCTATCGATTCCAAATGCTTGACATAACTGGCAATACTTCATGTACCTAAAAGCCTGCAAACATGACTAGGCTTGTTCAGAGATGGAGACACATTATAACACATTTTCAAGCCAGTTGATGACGCCTGAACCCAATCTTCTCTTACCTTATTCAGAGCAAAGGATTCTCATACAAATCTCACACCAGAACAAACAAGAGCAATTTGTAAGCAAAACAGCTTTTCAACATGAAACCTACAGAATGACATATTCTCCTCCTCCCTTTAGACGATGTGATTGTCCCTTTGGAAGTCTCAGAAACTGTGCTGTGAGTAAGAACAGTGTGTGTGCTGTGTGCTAAGTCACTCAGTCATGTCTGACTCTGACCCATGGACTGTAGCCTGACAGGCTCCTCTGTCCATGGGATTCTCCAGGCAAGAATACGGGAGTGGGTTGCCATGTCCTCCTCCAGGGGAACTTCCCAACCCAGGGATCAAACTCAACTTTCTTACATCTAGTCTGCATTGGCAGGCAGGTTCTTCACCACTAGTGCCACCGGAACTCCATCTGTTTAATATGAGAAGAACAAGTCTTTACTGAGTGTTGCTGGGTATCTTAAGGTCCCTGACAGAGAATTTTTCTGAGAGTCCTCCATCATAGAAAATGAAAGAATGCCCAACTCATTGTTTGTTATGGCTCTAATATCTCCCTCCATAAAACCAAAACAAAAGCAAAAAAAGACTTTGAAGGGAATTACACAGGAGAAGCAAGTGATTGAACACTTTGGCAGAGGCTTTATATATTGAAACAAAGAAAAAACACTTTTTTTTTTTTACTTTGTGGGCTCCTTGAATATACAGAGTCTATATTGTACACTATTTTTTCCAAACAGTAAAATATGAAGATTATTTTAATAATTTTCTGGCAAATGACACTTGTATTTTATTGTAATAAAAATCTGTATATTAAAATAATATCATGACAAATCAATGTCCTTAAGTGCTCTTGGGATTTTTTTTTAATTTTCAAAAATATGTCATATGTGGTAGTAGTCGTCCTGTGTATAGGGCAGTCTTTTGTGTATGTTCATATGCATTATCTCATTTAATCAATACAGTTATCAGATAAGGGTGGTATTGACTAATTTAATTTTCAAACCAAGTTAGGAGAGGAGTTAAATGATTTACCCAAGATCCCAGAAAAGATAAAAAATATTGTTAATACTAATTTTCAGCAACAGTGTTCTGGTATATATTTAACAACCAGCTCTGGCTATGGGAGGTGGGAGGGGTGAGTCATGAGGGCTGTCAGTTGATGATAATTGATAGTTTTCATGGTGTAAGTATGCCTACAATGACAGATTTCAAACTACCTACATGATATTACTGAATAAAGAATTTGGAAGGGCAGTTTACTGGCAAAGCATTATTTAGTATTTATATCATAAAGATGCAATAGACACAAATAGTATCAAGAATATAGAAAATGGTAAAATATACTGAAAAATTATTTTCAAGTGTTTGTTAGTTTTTTAATATAATCATTTAATTGTAAGTTTATATAGTTTAATTTTTAACTATGCATGAATTTAACAATCAGGTACCAAAACTTTTGAAAATTTAATGAAAAAACTTTCAAAAACAAGTATGAACTGAACTTAGACCATCAGACCAACACAATGCAGAAGTCTCTTTACAGATCCCAATTCCTTTCATGATGTGATAGTTCTTTGATAAAAATGTAGTGTGATAGAGTAGAACATAGAAAAAAGACCTTGGCATTAACAGACCTCAGTTGAACCTGGCTGCATCGTCAGCCAACTTGTGATCAAAGGCAAATTATTTCACCTCTCTGGCTCCTAACAGTTTCTATCTGTTGAATAAGAAGTTTCAAGTTCCTGGCTTCAAAAGTTTGAAGCCATTTAAAATTTATTTGTTTGCTATCCTCAGAACATTTTCTTTGTATTGTTAAAAGAGAAATACTCTGGTTAAAGTGGAAAATAGGGCTGGGGAATTTTTAATACATCTGGTACCCTATGTGCTCCTTAGGACACTCCAAGGAACCACTAATTTCAAAGCTTTCCTGCTAACATATTCTATAATAGAATATGTTTGGTTAAAACAATTATACACTGTGATGGATGTTATACTTAAAGTCTATTTCAAACCACCTTCAAGGTAATGTACTTATGATTTACTATTCTGTCTTAACTGCCCTTAATATTCTAAACCAAACCCAAACATTCTAAACCAAATAAAAACCCTTAAAGCCAACATTTTTTCCATCCAGAACACTTGATTTTGACTCCACTCTGCTTCTCTCCTCTGATTTCCATCTCAGTGAACAGTTACCATTCACTGTTTCTATGGATAAAAATATTGGTGTCATTCTTAATTCCTCTATTATTATCACTCTTGACCTTCAATTTGATTAGAGAAAGTTGATTTGATGCTATCCTCAGTTTTTCACTCATTTATTTAAAACAAAAAGTTTCTGGCCAGCTATGATATGCCAAGTAGAAGTCTAGGTTTTACCAACAAACAATGAACAGAATAAAAACCTTCTCCCAGGAAACTTTTATTTCTGGTACAGGAAGACAGAAAACAGCAGAAGGCAGAAGATGTTTCCTAACATCTTACAGAAAAACCCAAACAAACTTTTTGGCCAACCCATTAAATGAAAAGCAAATGGAGGAGGGCATCCCAGGTGCTGCAGTGGTACACAGATCTACCTGCAATGCAGGAAACCTGGGGGAAGTGGCTGGAAACTGATAGGAAGGGGTGGTAGTTCCCTCTCCTGAGGTAAAATGAGAGCAGAGATTTGAGTGGAAACTTTGTCCCAAGGCTCAGGGCTAAGGACTGGAGGTGGGGCCATTCTTGGTATTTTTGAGGGGCAGCAAGGAAGCTGGTGCACTTGGGCAAAACTCAATAGGAGAGGTGGAAGTTCCAGCCATGCAGACTATGATAAGAATATAGAAGATAAGAACTTTGTTTATTCCAATTTTTTTGTTGTTCAGTTGCCAAGTCATGTCCAACTCTGTGATCACATGGACTGCAGCACTCCAGGCTTCCCTGTCCTTCACCATCTCCTGGAGTTTGCTCAAACTCATGTCCATTGAATCAGTGATGCCAACGAACCATTTCATCCTCTGCCATGCCCTTCTCTTTCTGCCTTCAATTGTTCCCAGCATCGAGGTCCCTTCCAATGAGGTTGTTCTCATCAGATAGCCAATGGACTGGAGCCTCAGCTTCAGCATCAGTCCTTCCAATGAATATTCAGGACTTATTTCTCTTAGGATTGACTGGTTTGATCTCCTTGTAGTCCAAGAGACTCTCAAGAGTTTTCTCCAGCACCATAATTCTAAAGCATCAATTCTTTGGCATTCAACTCTCTTTATGGTCCAACTCTCACATCTGTAATAACTACTGGAAACACCATAGCTTTGACTATATTGACCTTTGTCAGCAAAGTGTTGTCTTTGCTTTTTAATGCACTGTCTAGGTTTGTCATAGCTTTTCTTCCAAGGAGCAAGCATCTTTTAATTTCATGGCTGCAGTCACCATCCACAGTGATTTTGGAGCTCAAAAAAATAAAATCTGCCACCATTTACACTTTTTCCCCATCTGTTTGTTTTAAGTGATGGGAGAGGATGCCATGATCTTAGTTGTTTGAATGTTGAGTTTTAACCCAGTTTCTTCACTGGCTTTCACCTTCATCAAGAAGCTCTTCAGTTCCACTTTAGTTTCTACTATTAGTGTGGCATTATCTGCATATCTGAGGTCATTGACATTTCTCTCAGCAATCTTGATTCCAACTTGTGATTTATCTATTCATTCATTCATTCAGCTTGGAATTTTGCATGACGTACTCTGCATAGAAATTAAATAAGCAGAGTGACAATATAGAGCTTTGATGTACTCCTTTTCCAATTTTGAACTAGTCTGTTGTTCCATGTCCAGTTGCTTCCTGACCTGCATACAAGTTTCTCAGGAGGTAGGCAAGGTGGTCTGGTATTCCCTTCTGCTTAAGAATTTTCCAGAGTTTGCTACGATACACTCAGTCAAAGGCTTTAGCATAGTCAACGAAGCAAAAATAGATGCTTTCCAGAATATCTGTGTTTTTTTTCAATGACCCAACAGATGTTGGTAATTTGATCCCTGGTTCCTCTGCCTTTTCTAAATCCAGCATGTACATCTGGAAGTTCTCAGTTCATGTACTATTGAAGCCTAGGATGAAGGATTTTGAGCATTACCTTGATAGCATGTGACATGAGCACAATTGTACAGTAGTTTGAACATTCTTTGGCATTGCCCTTTTTTAGGATTGGAATGAAAACTCATTTTCCAGTCCTGTGGCCATTGTTGAGTTTTCCAAATTTGCTGGCATAATGAGTGTAGCACTTTAGCAGCAGCATCTTTTAGGATTTGAAATAGCTCAGCTGGAATTCCATCCCCTCCACTAGCTCTGTTCATAGTAATGCTTCTTAAGGCTCAATTGACTTCAAACTCCAGTATATCTGGACCTGACTGAGTGACCACACCATGGTGGACAGTTCTTCTGTGTATTCTTGCCACCTCTTCTGCTTCTGTTAGGTCCTTGTCATTTCTATCCTTTGTGGTGCTCATCTTTCATGTAATGTTCCCTTGGTATCTCCAATTTTCTTGAAGAGATCTCTAGTCTTTTCCATTCACTGTTTTGTCTATTTCTTCGCATTGTTCACTTTAAAAGGTTCTCTTATCTCTTCTTGCTATTCTCTGGAACTCTGCATTCAGTCGGGTAAATCTTTATCCTTTGCCTTTCACCTCTCTTCTTTTCTCAGCTATTTGCAAGCCCTACTTAGACAACCACTTTGCCTTCTTGCATTTTTTTTTCTTGGGGATGGTTTTGGGCACCTCCTCCTATACATTGTTATGAACCCTCTCCATAGTTCTTCAGGCACTCTGTCTTTCAGATCTAATACCTTGAATCTATTTTTCACCTCCACTGTATAATCATAAGGGATTTGATTCAGGTCATACTCAAATGACCTCGTGGCTTTCCCCACTTCCTTCAATTTAAGTCTGAATTTTGGAATAAGGAACTCATGATCTGAGCCATAGTGAGATCCAGGTCTTGTTTTTGCTGACTGTATAGATCTTCTCCACCTTCTGCTGCAAAGAATGTTATTAGTCTGATTTTAGTATTGACCATCTGGTGATGTTCTGTTAGTATTGACCATCTGGTGGTGTAGAGTCATCTCTTCTGTTGTTGGAAAGAGACCTTAAACAGTGGTGTTGGCTTGAGTTATTTTTGTAAAGGAATACTCTGGTTGATGAGTAAATACAGATTAACAGGAAGGAGAAAGAAGGCTTCACAGCAGTAAGTTAGAAACAACTATGTGGTTGCTGAAATAATTTGACAAAGCAAGCAAGAGTGGTATCTTTAACCAGTGTGGGAGCAGTGATGATACTGAGAAATGATCAGTTTCTAATTTTATATTTAAAAATATACCCTACATCAGCAGGTCTTGACTGGGGCCCTAACTTTATTTTGTCATACACTTTTCCTTGCTTCCTTTGATCCATTCACACTGGACTCCTTGCTATTTCACAAACTTTCCAAAGAACTTAGCTGTTTCAAGCCCTTTGACCTTGATATTTTCTCTTTCTGAAAAGCTGGTTTCCCCAAAGTCTAGTGGCTTGCTCTCCTTTGCTCCATTTAAGCAAAGGAGACATTTCTCAAATGTCTCCCTGATAAAGACCTTTTCTTTCTATCTCATCTAAAATACCAGCCACCATCATTCATTATTCCTCATTTTACTTTAACTTTTCAACATAGCACTTGATTATATTACTCCAAGTATATTATGTATTTATTTTATGCTGTGTGTCTCCCTCATTTCATGACAATTTATTTTGTCCACCACTGTCAAAAACAAATCTAACATTCTAAAACATTGTGTCCTTTCCACCTTTACAAACTTGAATCATTCCATATTTCCCAAAAATCTGATGGTCATATGGCATTGCTAAATATAATGACCACATCCTGGTAAGTATCACTATCCAATCACTCAATTTCTTCTATCACTCAGTTTTCAGATTTCAAGAAAGGGAGAAAAAAATATTGCATAGACCTGCTTTTTGGCACTGTGAGACCTGAGTTAATATCCTTCAAGTGTCTATATTTCAGCATGCATTTTCACAGAGCCAACTCCCTGTTCCCAGCCCAATTTGCCTAGATCTCACCTTGCTATTCTAGGCATAATGATGCAAAGAGTGGGGCAGATTGACAAGAGCTAAATTATTACAATTGTGCTTGGCTTCTGCATGAAGGAAAGTATTGTATACACTCGAAGAGTCAGTATTAAAAATTCTTTGCTCTTTGAGCTTTTACGCTGAGGGGATTTGAGGTGCACTTAGCTCAGTAGATTTTGTCCACATAAAGCACTTTTGTTGAAAATCTGCTTTTCTCTTGGTTGTTATTATTAACCAAACAGCCAGCTTTTGTCAAAATTGTAAAGTAGTGGCTGTTTCTCTTTCCTCTCTCAATTCCCTTTATACTTCCTGGCTTCTTTTACCTTCCTTCTCTTTCTGTAATGAATATACCTTATTTCTTGACCACTACCAACATCAACTCCCATTTCATTTTATATGCAGATAGTTTCCAGTGAATTAGGCAGAAAATGATATAAATAAATATGTCAATTCTAAGCAGTGATAATCTGACAGCATACCCTGGATTGAGGCCTTCATATCCTGCACATTTATTTTTGCTTCTCCAAGGTCACTTTTTGACTCAGCTTTGATTTTAGACAATATGAAGAATTCAAGCTTTGTTTTACATCCCTTTAATCTAGGCTACACTCTTAAAGGAGAAGAGAGACAGATGAAGGTGAATCAAGCCATATTCATGGAGCCATGTTTTACTTATTAGAGGGGAAAAATGAAGGAAGCTGATCTTAGGCCCCGTAGGGATTCTCAGCATCATCCAAAGGAATATTTAGCAAGTGAGCAGTGGAAATGTGGCTACTGCAAATAAGCAAATTAATGTCTAACTACATTTCAGTTTAATTTGTTTACATTTAAATGAGCACATGTGGCTAGTGTGATTGCATTGGACACTACCACAGCAAGGGGAAAAGGGGGTGATATAATGCAGTCAAGGAACAGGGATATATGATTTTCAGTTCCTTTATTTCTAGGAGATATAATTGGAAGGAAAGACCCTGTCTTGCTACTTTTTGCTAACTTCATTTTTTAGCATTTATGAATAATTGCTTTACAATATTGTATTGACTTCTGCCATACAGCAGTGTGGATCAGCCATAAGTATACACATGTCCCCACCCTCTTGCAGCGCCTCCCCACTCCATCCCACCTTTCTAGGTTATCACAGAGTCGTGTGTTGGGCTCCCTGAGTTTTAGAGCAATTTCCATTAGCTCTCTGTCTCACATATGGTAACATACATGCCTCAATGCTATTCTCTTAGTTTTCTCTACCCTCTCCTCACCCCACTGTTCCCAAAGACCATCCTCTGTGTCTGTCTCTATTCTTGCCCTACAGAGGTTCATCAGTACCATTTTTCTAGGTTCTATATATATGCATTAATATGCAATGTTTGTTTTTCTGTTAGTGACTTATTTCACTCTGTTCATCAGGCTCTAGGTTCATCTACCTCACTAGCACTGACTCACATGCACTCCTTTTTAGGGCTGAGTAATATTCCATTACATATATGTACCACTACTTATTTATCCATCCATCTGTCAATGGACATCTAGGTTGCTTCCATATCCTAACTACTATAAATAGTGCTGCAATGAACATTGGGGTACCTGTGTCTTTTTCAATTATGGTCTTCTCAGGGTATATGCCCAGTAGTGGGATAGACATTTCTCCAGAGAAGACATACAGATGGCTAACAAACACATGGAAAGATGCTCAATATCGCTCATAATTAAAGAAATGCAAACTTGCTAACTTATTATTTTAAGTTTTTTCTAAATATTGCTAAACGTAGGAAAATTTAGGGTAGTATTAACCATGTATGCCTGAGAGCTTCTAGATACATCCTGCCATAAAGAAACATGCTCTTACTTAGAAAATTCTGATGGTGTTTCCTTTGGCTATGACAGTTTCCTGTTTTATGCTGTTTCCAATTTTCTTTACTTGGCTGTCCTGAGAAATGTTTTATTTAAAATGAATAAACACATAACTCATTAAGGAGTCAATTACTGTGTAACTCAGTAGCAATTTTCATTCATGGCTATCATCTACCTATGCTGAAATTATTTTTTTCTTGATTGTAATACTGATCCTCCTTCATGGATATTCAGTCTAGAGACTTGACTTGCTTAATATGATAGCAAAAGTCAATATGCACTAACACTGTGCATGCTTCTTTTGCTTCTTCTAAGTGCTTTGGATATAAATTTATTTTCTACTGAAAAGTAGATATCATCTCATCATGTGGATTGGAAAATAATATGTTTTATCCATAACCTTACAATTTGAGGACAATTTCAACTATATAAGAATTTTTTAAACTCTTTACTTTTATATATATTTAAATATAGCTCAGCTGTTACATACTTATTATTTGAGGAAAATTGATAATATTAATCCAACATTCAATATAAATTAATGGCTAAGTAAAATCTATTTTTTAATTATTCAGTATGTAAACCCATGTGTTATACATTTTTGTTAGCAATGTGCTAGGGCAAAATGATCATCAACTACTTTAGAAATTTGGGGGAAAATTGTGGCTAACAGTTTTCAAGGCAAGTAGAAAAAATAAACAGCTCAATAATTTCATCCCAGCTAGTCACACAATTTTTACGAACCACCTATGTTTTACTCTAGTTTCTGAATCTTAACTTCCCTTTATTGTTTCCTTAACTTTATTCATTATTTTTTATTTTCCACAATTTAGTATTTTTGCCCATTATACATTTGTAAGGCTCTGATAACCTATAGATAACATATCTACAAACCCTGATTTAAGATGGTCTTAATCTAGTAGGAACAATGGGCACAGTAGAAACATTTACTTAGAAATATTTTAGACCCAACCAAAATAAGATGTTTAAAATACATTTTTTTCAAAAATTCACAATCACTTTGTGATACTATAGTCAAGTATCTATATATCTATAGATATCTGTAGATCTATATATCTATAGACTATAGTGTGATGCTACAGTCAAATGTTCTGATGGATAATCTCATATATTTAATCTTCCTAGCTAAGTCATCTTCTAAACTCACCATACTGAACCCAAGGAGGATGGATATCACAAGCAAGGCTTAAATATCCTTTGGTACTGTTTCTCAAAACTGCTAAATATAAATCTGTGTCTTCTGGGTTTACACTAGGAGATTATCCATGGAGGTCAAATATCTCCAAGAAACTGGGTAAAACTGCCTTGTGGTTAACTGTTTTCTAAAATGGCAGAACAGTAGCAGTCTATTTAATTTGTAAATTATAATAACATTTTGCATCTTGACTCTTTCATTGAATTACCATCAAATGTCTCTTTTCCCTGATACCAGCTTAAAGCACTGTCATTTTGAGCATTGTCCTTAGAGCAATAAGATATGAACTGAGCTCTCAGCTTTTCCATAACAATATTGTAAAATCACTGACAGAACACAGACCCCCCCCCACACACACACATACAGAGTATATGGTCAAACACCCTAGTCAGTAATGGTTGTATTTAATTTAAATTAGGCAAGTTTACGTGGGTAGGTACCTGGCAGGACTGGTATTCAACTTCAGAGATTTCCCTGAAATCTTCCCTCTTTCCTTTACCCCTCATTTGCACTAAGCACATATTTTGCCCGGTTCTTCAACACTCCGAATTCCCTGGTGGCTCAGATGGTAAACCGTTTGCCTACAATGTGGCAGACCCAGGTTTGATCCCTGGGTCAGGAAGATCCTCTGGAGAAGGAAATGACAACCCACTCTAGTACTCTTGCCTGGAAAATCCCATGGATGGAGGAGCCTGGTAGGCTACAGTCCTCGGGGGTTGCAAACAGTCAGACACGACTGAGTGACTTCACTTCACTTCACTTCAGCACTCCTATTGGAAGTCTGGTTGGAAGACACATTTCTTCAAAAATAAATAAGCTAATGCACCGAGTAAAGGTTTGGGCATGATAGCTTTCAGTGTTTTAACAGAGCAAAACGTGTTGTTAGGTTTACCTATGCTAGACTCTATCCAAGCAAATTTATATATTTCATAGTAATAGAAACTCATGAGAGATCTCCCTCACTCATAAAACTGTCCCTAAAATTTGCTGCCTGATTTAGCAAATAAAATATAGGACACCTAGTTAAATTTGAATACCTACCCTAAAAAAAAAATATATATATATAGTGTCTGTTTATCTGAAATTCAATTGAACCAAGATCCTATAGTTTACCTGGCAACCTGAGGGAAAACAACCTTTATCTCACTGGGCTTAAGCAGTCATGATTACATATTTTAAAAAAGAAAGAAGATAGTCAATTTGACTTTTTATTATCAACCAATGGCAAAACATTATACTGCTTTTCACACATCAGAAGCTGTGTATGAACTGATGAAGTTTAAGACTTGATGACAGTTTTCATGCCGGGGAAGTCTGTGGACACTCTGACCCCGTAAGGATACTGCACTGTGTACTGAATGTCAGGTTTCAAGCTAATAAGGCACATGTAGCAAGCTTTCCTCCAAAAGATCTCAGACAGTAGGTAACAGAAGAACCCAAGTCTACAAATTTAGGTCAGCATTTTATGAACTCATGATTAACACAGTGCCAGGTTTCTACATTATAAAATCCGTTTTATGTAATGCAAACTATTTTTTAATATTTTTAGAAAAATGTTTTCTCAAGTGTACATTTCCCCATTTCTGACTCACATGTGATCTTTATTATTTGGTTGCCTCATCTAGAGCAGTGAACAAGCAGCCAGGCCAGCTCCCTTTTTTTCTGGATTTTTTGAAGAACTTTGCGGCTTTTTGTTGTTCTTTTTGCAATTGGGTCATTTTTACTGATTGCAAATTTCTAGTGTCTCTTGTCAGTCTGAAAAGTTTCTGCCTCTTTTCCTATCCACCAGAAGTTTTATCCTGAGGCGGACACAATTTATTCTTCAATGCTTATGCAAGAAGACTTTCCACATCCTTGCCAAAAAGCAGACCTTTGCCAAATGGAATTCCTTGCATGGAGTTCTTTCAAAATCATGTCTTCCAACCAGAGGTGCAGCCAAAGAACTATCTGGGCAGCTGCATTAGCTGTCATACTTTTCAAAGTCGCTGGCAGGCGGCCGAAAGCACAGTCTGCCAAAGCCTCCACTTCCATTTTAACCAGAACACAGGTCTTCAAGGACATTCTCTCAACTCTCACAGCCACTTAGAAATGACTCCAGAGGCTCTGCCAGTTTCCTGACTGAATGCAAGTTCCTTCTGTTTCGAAAGTTTGCTAAAGGGAAACATCTGCTTCTCTATGGATTTGATTCAGTTTCCATGAAGGCAATGAGATTTTTTTCATCCCTTATGTAATGTTAGCAATTTCAGCATCCATGTTTTAGCAGCTTCCCATATTTCAGTCTTTAAACATCAGTATGCTTGTATTTTATGGAGTTTCTTGGGAGCATTGGAGATTGAGCTTTTGAGACTTGCATATTAATTAAAATCTAATCTATAGTATATCCTCCCTATTGTTTAGCATCTCCCTTCTTCCCTAGTCCCCATTAGTCTAACGCAGTAGGTACGGTCTATGTGAAAACGCTTGATTAACATGTGTGTATATATATATAAAATCATTATTTATTTTAACTAAATATTTACTCACATTATAACTTACTGTATTTTGGAATGGTTCGTCCATTGGCATAAATATCTGGTCTTTTGCTTTCTCACCTAAAACATGACACCTCTGAGACCACTATGTGACTTTGAATGTGCATTCTAATTATAAAACTCAAAGTCTTATTGTAATATTTGGATATTTGGAATTCTTTTTCCTAATAATTTTGCAAGAATATTTTCTCTACAGCTTGTTTAAGAAGATTTTACTTCATAAAGCATTAACTTGGCAAACGACAGTAAGGGAATATCTATAGATGTTAATTAGAATTGAAAGATGGGCTTTAGAAACAAGCTGTCTTTTACTCTCGGCATTAAGTATCATTTTTTAGCAAGATTATTAAACTTGTCATTAGTTGAGTATATTGAAAAGCATGTAAGCATTAAGTCAGTCATACCTAAAATTAATTTTTGGCTAAATCACATAATTTCCTCATCCATCCCTCTTCATTAGTAAACATTAATAAGCCAATAGTTCCCCAAACTACATCTGTATCACTATTCTCCCTTATGGGTTAGAATACTTATCCACCTACTTATTGGACATTTCTACTAAAATGTTCCAAAAGCAACTTGAACTTAGTGTTTTAAAAAACGTGCAATACCTCACTCATCATTTCCTTCCTCATTTCTCTCTAGTCTCTTTCTTGTCACTAAAAATGGTACTGCCATTTTCTAAGTAATACATACCAGAAATTTCATATCATCCTTGATTTTTCTTTTTCTCTTAACTTCAACATCTGAATAATCACCAAATCCTATAAAATTCTACATTTTAAATCTTCCATCAATTCGTCTTTTTATTTCTATCCCATCACACTGCTAATTATACCTGGTGATTTCACTGCCAATCCTTCAACTGCTCCTTCAATTGCAAGTCCTCCTCTCTTTATAATCCTGACTCCAGTCAGAAGCCAGGATATTGCTTCTACAACATAAATATTAGCAAGACACTCCTCTGCTTTAAAATCCTATATCCAAAGTCCTTAATTTAATTAAAAAAAACTCTTTATAATCTGGCTGATGTTTATCTCTTTCACCTTATAAATTGTCATTCTGACTTTTTTTTTTAAATTCCAGATGTATCGAACTACTTACTGGCCTGAGTGCTTCTTCTGGTGGCTTTTTCATGCACTGTTCCCTGGAATATTCTTTCTACTTATACAGAACTAGTTCACACTCACACTTAGACTCTGTCCTTTTGCTTTATGCCCCAGGGAGGCTAATTTTGCAAGTTACATCCATACCTCTCTTACTTTCCACCTTCTAGTACAGTCCAGGTAACAGGGAACACCAATGACAAAAGGCTGGGGGAAAGACAATGAAGTTGAAGTCTGTATTCCCCAATTTCCCTCTCTGCAGAGTTCCTGTGAACTTGGCTACCTATCATGCCTTCCCATGAACTAAAACCCTGGCTTCTACAAAACAGCCCTCTCAGCCGTCTGTCTGAGTTCTGGTAACCTCTCCCTCTGACTTCCCTTCCAAGCCTAGCACAGTGCCCAGCACTCTCACTTGTGGTATCTTTATACCTTATTCAAGCCTTTAAAACTGTCCCTTGATTCAATTTCCCTCAAAGTATCTAATTATGTGTTCAATTTATCTCCTGCAAGAACCTGACCAATACAGGGATCTTGATATCCATATTTGGACACCCCTTGTCTTGAGTTCAGAGGAAAGATTAGCACTAAAGATATATATTTTTGAATCATTGATAGTATAAAAGGTGAAAATGGATTTAATGTCACAATACTGAATGAGTTTCCTAGGGAGGAAAGTATAGATAAAAACGAATAGCTGCTAGGGCTGACCCCTATCATTCTAGTATGAGTATATTTAACCGAGGGTGGTTTGAAGGCAAGGAGAAGTGAGGTAAGTGAAAATCAGACAATATCCCATGAGAAGCCTCTTGACATCACTCCCTCCCTTCCCAATATATTCAACGCCTTTTCAATATCTCCCGAAGTAGCTTATATTGGTCTAGTGTAACTGTTATTTACTCAGTTGTGCCCGACTCTTTGCGACCACATGGACTAGCCTGCCAGGGGTCCTCTGTCCATAGAACTCTCCAGGCAAGAATACTGGAGTGGGTAGCCATTCCCTTCTCCAGGGAATCTTTCCAACCCCGGGATCGAACACGTGTCTCCTGAACTGCAGGCATATTCTTTACCATCTGAGCCACCAGGGAAGCCATCTATTGGTCTAAACTGCAAATTCCATAAATGATAGGACTATATGGCTATCTAAGTGTCTGTGTATGCTAATAGACATAAGCTGCTGCCGCTAAGTCGCTTCAGTCATGTCCGACTCTGCGACCCCACAGATGGCAGCCCACTGAGCTCCTCTGTCCCTGGGGTTCTCCAGGCAAGAACACTGGAGTGGGTTGCCATTTCCTTCTCCAATGCATGCATGCATGCTAAGTCGCTTCAGTCATGTCTGACTCTGTGCGACCCTATGGACAGCAGCCCACCAGGCTCCTCTGTCCACAGGATTCTCTAGGCAAGAACACTGGAGTGGGTTGCCATTTCCTTCTCCAATATACATAAGCACTCGTTGGTAACCCTGTGGGTGACTGCTTAGAGAAAAGTACATAATGCAGATATACACTAACATACACATGTCCACACACATTTTGACCAAAGGGAAAAACCAATAATGTTGTTGATATGTTCAAACATATTTTAAAGAAAACATACATTGTACATACACCTCACCCACTTTCTTTTCTTTTTCTTTTTTTTTTAATACTGCGCAGAGCAGCTCAGCTCATTTATTTGGTCCACATTGCCTAAACTTTGTCTTTTACCATACGATCTTTGCTGTTCTTTTGATAATTACAATATTTCATCCATTAAACTTCAAATATTTCTGTAATCATTTTCAGTAAGGTGACTTCTTCCCCTGCAACAAAATATTAAAAGACAAAACCCAACAAAATCCCCCAAAATGGTTGAAATTATTTTTTCTCAAGGTGACAAAGTCAAGACCACTTTTTCAGGCCAAGTATCCATTATGCTATTTGGGCTTCTGTCTTGTTAAAAACTGGTGCTAGCTTGACACTGCCACGCATTTAAAATAGACTGAAGACATGATCATTGGAATGAGGGACATAGAGAAACGGTATTTCCTTTATATGATCAACAGTGGGGCTAATGAACTATTCTTTATTATAACTGTCACTGCAACAGCCAAGGGAGAAGAAAGATTCAATAAATTCTTCACTTTTGATTTGTTGGGAAGGATACACTAATGAAAAACTAGCAGGCTAGTTTTCTAGATCAGAAAACAAATTAAATAATTAGTTGAAAGATATTTGGAAAATTATGATTTAGACAGTGAGGGATGAAGCAAATAATTTGATACTTAACAAGAAAAACATTTATACCTTAACTCATTCTTAGGATTTTTGACAATCCATTTGTTTGTTTTTTCCTACTGTGCTAGTTGATGGATTTGGGATGCTTGGTTTTCAGGGAAGGAATGAGATGCAGAGATGAAAAGAAGAAAGAGAGAAAGTGGGGTCCACAAGATATCAGAGGCTTTGTTCCACTTAGAGTAACTTTTTAATTAAAAAAAAATTAATAAATCAAGCAGATTTTATAAAATTCATGATATTAGTAGATTAGTATCTTGGTATGTATATATAATCCTATGAAAGAGAGGAGTTTTACATTCAATATAAAATAAAGACTTTTAATGACAATTTAGTTGTTGGATACAATGGAAATCATAAAGGCCTAAGCTCAAAGAATTATTAAAGTTCATCATTTTAAATTTCACAAGCAGTGATATTGGCAAGTTAGAAATCAGTTTTTCAGAAAAGTTTGTCTGGATTTCCTAGTGACAAGTAAACCTGAGCAGATAAAGTTATATAAAAAAGAAACCAAAGTCTTGGATTATTGACAATGTTGAGAAAAGATAATACTTTCTTTAAATCTTAAAATTATTGGTAGGTATAATGGGTAAGCTCAACAGATTTGTTTTAAGCATACTGACACATAGCATGGAGTGGTTGAGAACATAAATGCTTGGGTCAAATCCCCACTTTCAAAACTCTCTGGTCATGTAATTTGAGGCAAAAGTGTTTTGTAAATAATTTTGTATAAAAAATAAATTTTCCATAAAAACAGTGCGATTTTTACTTTTTAAATTTGGATCCGTTTTGTCCTTCTTCTTGAATTGATGTTGCTAAAACTTCCAAAATATGTTGAATAAAAGTGGCAGGGAATAGGAAAAAAAAATCTCCTCTATTTCAATTTTTTATATTTAAAATGGAGATAATAATGATATCTACATTCTAGAGCTAATTAAAAGGTTAAATTAGTGTAATAAAGCAACTAAGTTAGCGTCAGCTTCATAGAAAGCCTATATTATGTATCAACTATTATTGACAGTAATAAAAATGAATGCAAATAACCCTTCTGCTATATAATGCATACTTTATTAGGAAATAAAATAAGTAAAAATGAGGAAGCACTTTTTAAAAAATAAAACCTGCTGATGCAATTTCAATGCATGAAAGTTATAAGAACCCAGATTGCATCTTAACATAAAGATGTTTACTGGAATAAAACTTATCCTCAAACTGGAAAATCATGCACTTCATCTTGGTTAATATCTTGTGGGAAAGCAGTGGTTCTCAACCATGATTGCACATTAAAATGATCTAGGGATAATTTTAAATAGCCCTACTAAATGAGATAATCTAACTATGATGCTGTGCATGTCCACTGTAATGTGCAACTAGGGCTGAGAAGCAGAGTTGCTGAGCTAATTCTTGCACTAGGTGTGTTTTAGGACCAGTTTGTAATCAGTCTACTCATTATAGGATAATACAATTCTTGTATTATCCAACATGATGGCATATGGTTTTTTTCAACATTTAACCTTGCTTTTTTACCTTTTTGCATGGATTTGACAGTAATTCTACAACTATCTTTTGATTGAAGGTGTGCACAATTATGGCAAAAAAAAAAAAAAATGTGTTTTCAGCCATATCCACTTAAAACCAGGGACTTTAAAAGGGTGATTTGTTTAATGAGTCTCTTGACTATGAATGAGTTTTGTAGGACATGATGTTTTTCTGAAATAATTACCTCTAGAGTAAGTTCCTCCAATTTGTTTTTAAATTAAGAAGCTTAGAATCATGGCATTCAGACTATACACCCCAATTGACTTCTGAAATGTGCTATATGCATCACCTAAGACCTAATAAGCATACTGTTGAGAAAGATTTTATACATATTTTAAATTTTCATATTTTTGCAGCATTTCAATGCCACAAATTGTATTTTTCATTCAATGACTGTCCTATCAAACCTAATACATATTTGTAAATCTTAATTCAAACTCAATGGGTATAGATCCATACAAGCTTAAACTGCAATTTCGCACAACTGTAGTTTTAAATTACAAATCAAGAATGCATTTAATGTGCTCTGCTCTCTGAAAAGGGGTTTTAGAGAGCTACATGTATATAAGTTGGCACAAAACACTATAGGGCAAGAAGAAAACATTTACTATTCTTTTGCCAGTCACTAATAATTATCATTAAAACCAATTTCCTGTATTCCACATCATGACATCGATGATTCTCTCCTAAAAATATAATTGTTCATTTTCTGCTATTTATGCTCCAATCAAAGAATTTTATGAATACTCTAAATGTGTGCTGCTCTTAGGGAGCTTGACCTCTGACAAATGCAGTTATAAGATTATATCATTAAAATTTAGCATCATCTTGACAATAGGATTGCTCAGAACCTATCAGCCCATCAGTATAGTCCATCATTTACTCCAGAAAAGCCACTTAGTATGTAAAATCATTTCCTCTAGTGACCAGTCTGTTCACATTCAACTCTTTATTATCCCTGGTACCAATCCAGTCCTCTAAAGTCATCTGACTTTTTATTTCATCCTTCATGGTAGTTACCTTTCCAAAACAAAGATTGTATCATTGTATGACTCAAAAAGCTACCAAGATGCCTCATTGACCAAAAAGGGCGGTGCAACTCCTTAAAATGACCTTTAGAGTGTTGCATGCTCTTCCTTTGAACTGCAGTTCCTCCTGCCCACACCAGTCCTCTTCATACTTCTCACACTTTTCTGCCAGGCATGTCCTCAGTTCTCTGACTTTGGTGTATTTTGTTTCCTTCTCTATTGTTTTATTAAAATCATTTTCAGATACACCTGTTTAGAATTTAAAATGTCTTGGTCTCTTTTCTCTGAGGTTTACTTCCTTTTCTTCACCTCCACACACGTCGCTTATGCAGCACCTGAATATTCCATTTGACTTGCCTTAGTTAATTTCATTACCTTGACCTCAATGCATTTTAAAGTTCTTGAGAATAGAGATTATGCTCTGTTTATCTTTGTATTCCTAAGACCTAGGACAATGTCTTATACCAAAATAATGCTCAAAATACGTGAACTGAAAAAATACGGAATAAGAGATCATTTCCCATTATGTCCTTTTGGAATGCTACAGTTTGTTTGATACTGACATTCAAGTGAAAGCTTACTCTTAGGTTGGTGCAAAATTAATTGCAGTTTTACATTGTTGAAATTTGTCGCTTGATATTGGATACATTCTTAAATAAATGTGGTTATGTTATACATCATTTTAATGTGCATTTATTACTTTGTATTTTTTTTTGCAAGTGCCTTATTACTTGCTGTTTATTTTATATTTATTTTAGACTAGGGAGATAATATTAGACAAAAAGCAAATTTGAGCAATTTTTTAATTCAAGTTCAAAATGGGTTGTAAAGCAGCTGAGACAATTTGCAACATCAACAACCCACTTGGCCCAGGAACTACTAATGAATGTACAGTGCAGTGGTGGTTCAAGAAGATTTACAAACGAGAGGAGAGCCCTGTAGGAGAACAGTAGAAGGCCATCAGAAGTTGACAACTACCAATTGAGAGGGTCATTGAAGATGATCCTCTTACAACTATATGAGAAGTTGCCAAAGAACTCAGCGTTGTCTATTCTACAGTCATTCAGCATTTGAAGCAAACTGGAAAGGTGAAAAAGCTCGATAAGTGGGTGCCTCATGCGAAGAGCAAAAATTTAAAAAATCGTCATTTTGTAGCGTTGTCTTCTCTTACTGTATGCAACAACAAGGAACGATTTCTTGATCAGATGTACCTTGTGATGAAAAGTGCATTTTACACAACAATCAGTGACAACCAGCTCAGTGGTTGGACAGAGAAGAAGCCACACAGCACTTCCCAAAACCAAACTTGCACCAAAAATAGGTCATGGTCACTGTTTGGTGGCCTGGTGCTGATCTGATTGACTACAGCTTTTTGAATCCCGATGAAACCATAACACCTGAGAGTATACGCAGCCAATCGAGACGCACTGATACTACAACACCTGCAGCCAGCATGCGTCTACAGAGGGACCCGATTCTTCTGTGCAACGCCTGAGTACACGTCACACAACCAATGCTTCAAAAGATGAACGAACTGAGTTTTGTCTTAGCCACCATATTCACCTGACCTCTCACCAACCAACTACCACTTCTTCAAGCATTAAACAACTTTTTGCAGGGAAAACTCTTCCACAACCAGCAGGCAGCAGAAAAATCTTTCCAAGCATTAATCAAATCTCAAAGTATGGATTCTTATGCTATAAGAATAAACAAACTTATTTCTTGTTGGCAAAAATGTATTAATTGTAATGGTTCCTATTTTGACTAACAAAGATGTTTGTTTTTTTTTTTTTTTTTTTTAACAAAGATGTTTTTGAGCCTAGTTATAATGATTTAAAATTCACAGTCTGAAATCATAATTATGTTTGCACCAGCTTAATAGTATCATCTATTGATGTGTTTATTTACAAGTGGTGTTATTAAGTCTACTGTATATAATTCTGAATATCACTGTATAATCTACTGTTCTTATAATACTCAATTACCTTAGATATGTAAGATATTTCCAGGAAGTATTAGAAAAAGAAGTGATTTTTATTGAATATAGTACTTTTCTTAAATGATGCTTGAAATTTTTTAAGCTTAAATATCTTAATTTCATATAATTACTTTGATCAAATAAATATGTAATTTAATCATTATAGGTATGGACAATTTTGTCAAATTTAGCAGGAAAACATTAAATAGTAAAGAAAAATGCTTATTTAATCTTATTCTTTAGGTTATCAAATTTAAGCAGACACACAGCAGAGGCTTGATTCTAGTCTACTTATAAGGAAACTGCTATAACTCTATTCTCCAATATCACAGAAAGTTGAAGTAGGAAAGAAGAATCAAGAGAAACATCTGAACTTTTCTTTATGTGCTCTTTATAATATAAGGGAACTGCTTTTTACAATATATATGTGGATATTTGAATAGTAACCAGATGTTTGAAATGTAATTCTATTATATATAAGCAGTTAAAAATCACAGATTTTTTTTATCATTTTCTTAATATAAGCTAGAGAAAAAAGATTATCTTTCCATGAGTAACTACTATGTACCAGGCTCTCTTTCCAGAAAAAAAAAAAAAAACTGTAACTACTACTATTCTTCCAAGTTTGATATTGCCTTAGATTTTCAGATGGGAAAATAACAGCCTTAATTTCCTCTTTTCAACTTGTGAAATATGTTTAAGCCCATCATGTACTCTATTCCCTACAACCATCCCAAATACTTCATAGAAATAAGGAAGCCCTGATGTGTGAAAAAAAAGGTAAAGAATTAACAGAAAAAATATAAAACTTTATATTGTTCAGTCCTGTGGAAAATATGAATAGAAGACAGGATGTATATTTTTTTCTTTCTTATTCTATGTGTAGTGTGATTACTTCCTATAAGAATATGCCATGTGAATCACAACAAACTGGAAAATTCTTAAAGAGATGGGAATACCAGACCATCTTATCTGCCTCGTGAGAAATCTGTATGCAGATCAAGAAGCAACAATTAGAACTGGACATGGAACGACAGATTTGATCCGAATTGGGAAAGGAGTACATCAAGCTTCTATATTGTCACCTTGCTTATTTAACTGATATGCAGAGTATATCATGTGAAATTCCAGGCTGTATGAAGCACAAGCTGGAGTCAACTTTCAGGGAGAAAAATCAAAAACCTCAGATATGTAGGTGACACCACACTTATGGCAGAAAGCAAAGAGGAACTAAAGAGCCTCTTGATGATAGTGAAAGAGGAGAGTGAAAAAGTTGGCTTAAAACTCAGCATTCAAAAAACTAAGATCAAGGCATCCAGTCCCATCACTTCATGGCAAATAGATGGGAAACAATGGAGACAGCTACAGAGTTTATTTTCTTGGGCTCCAAAATCACTGCAGATGGTGATTGAGGCCATGAAATGAAAAGACACTTGCTCATTGGAAGAAAAGCTGTGACCACGTAGATAGCATATAACAAAGCAGAGATATTACTTTACCAACAAAGGTCTGTCTAGTCAAAGCTATGGTTTTTCCAGTGGTCATGTATGGATGTGAGAGTTGGACTGTAAAGAAAGCTGAGTGCCGAAGAATTGATGATTTTGAACTGTGGAGCTGGAGATGACTCTTTAGAGTCCCTTGGACTACAGGGAGATCCAACCAGTCCATCCTAAAAGAAATCAGTCCTGAATATTCATTGGAAGAACTGATGCTGAAGCTGAAGCTCCAATACTTTGGCCACCTGATGTGAAGAACTAACTCATTAGAAAAGATCTTGATGCTGGGAAAGATTGAAGGCAGGAGGTGAAAGGGATGACAGAGGATGAGATGGTTGGATGGCATCACTTACTCAATGGACATGAGTTTGAGCATGCTCCAAGAGTTGGTGATGGACAGGGAAGCCTGTTATGGTGCAGTCCATGTGGTCGCAAAGATTAGGACACAACTGAGCAACTGAAGTAAACTGATAAATATCAAATGTTTGTGGACTATTTGGGGCTTCTATTTAAGAGTTGCACTCAGGTCTATGAAGTTATATTTCACAAAAATCTATGTATAGTTCTCAAGGTGCAACAATATGAGTAACCCCAAAAGTAAGAACAATGCTGCAATGGCCTACCTACAGGAAATTAACTATATCATTGAATGGATTCCTTAGTATTGAATAACATGAAATTTTCTAAAGATTGTAGATAATTTTTATATTGAATCCTGAACCTGCCTTGTCAAATACAATTTTTATGGGAAAATTGGACTCTGAAAATAGCCCAGACATAGCATTATCATTTAAATAGAATAATTTATATAAGGGCACACTAAAACACAATTTAAAAAAAAATGGGAAATGCAAATCCTGACTGCAATGAATAGACCATACTGTTATATGGGAATCAAAACAAAATACCATTAAAACTGAAGATGATACAAGTTATTTAAATATATATTATTTGGCACAGGAAAATGCTGAGTTTGCATATATCTTTAGTCCTACCCTATCAATATGTCTACTTATAGTTTATCTGTTCATAGTATATTTGATGTAAGAATATATATTTGCTTAAAAATTTCAATGTAGTTGAGTAAAACATTTGTTTCACTATAAAAGCATTGCTAAGTTGCCATGAAATTATTTATTTTACCAATAAATACTCAACACTGGGGAAAAATTTGAGAATAATTGCTTCTTATTCTCACTAATTAGAAGTCAACTCAGAGTTCTTAATTGCAGTAGTAGAATCTAACTTCAGCCACTCTAAGCTAAAAGTAATTTTTGAGCCAGAGCTCACAAGAAGCAGGAACACAAGACAATTCTCCAGAAGCGCCAGTCCAGCAGATAATCTGGTCAGGATGCTGTGATGGGGCAACACATTCCTTCCACGTCTCTTATCCCTGCTTCCCTCACTGAAGATTCAGTGGCCAAGGTGCAAGAATCTGAATGACTAAGCTGGGGTCACAAGCCTGTTCCTTAGCCATCAAAGGATGACAGCAGGATGGATTTGTTTTTACTACTTACTCTACCATAGGAGGCATATGACTGCCTTCCATAAAACTAGGCGTCGTGCAGGTTCATCAGAGCAGGAATTACAATTATGAATGTCAGTCATGAGGGCCTTGAAAGTGAAATTCATTCAGTTGTTTCCAACTCTTTGCGACACCATGGGCTACACAGACCAGGGAATTCTCTAGGCCAGAATACTGGAGTGGGTAGCTATTCTCTTCTCCAGGGGATCTTCCCAAATCCAGGGATTGAACCCAGGTCTCCTACATTGCAGGAGGATTCTTTACCAACTGAACTATGAGGGAAGTTCATGAGGGCCTTAATAAAGTGAAGTCGCTCAGTCGTGTCCGACTCTTTGCGACCCCGTGGACTGTAGCCTACCAGGTTTCTCCACCCATGGGATTTTCCAGGCAAGAATACTGGAGTGGGTTGCCATTTCCTTCTCCAGGAGATCTTCCCAACCCAGGGACTGAATCCAGGTATCCCGCATCGTAGGCAGACACTTTACCAGGGAACATTTAAACATTGTTGAGATGATGGAAAGATAACTCCAATACTGGAGAGAGAAGGAATCCTTGGAGGAAAAGCAGCAGTGACAGGAAAAATAGTTCACATTTTAACAAAAACAGACATTAGCTTGATTTTAAAGAGAAGGTTCCAGTACATGGGCCAGGAAAGGAAACATTTCTGCTGAGAGGTTAATCAAATGGAGACTGAGTGAAGGGTAGATGATTGAGCCCATACTTAAATAAAAGTAAAAATCATGAATTCTTACAGAAAAAGGAAGTTAAAATCAAAGGCACGATATATACGAGTGCATAAAAATGAGAAAGCAAATGAGAAAGATACAGTGGCACAGGATGATGTTCTGATTGCTTTCCTTTTTAATGACAAACAGTGTTGGCTCACTGACAATTTCTAATGCCATCAAATTCTTTAAAAAATTGGCATAGAGGATGATTTGCATGAGCATAAAACATATTATAGGATGTGGATTCTTGAGGTTTTATTATTGAGAGAATCTTTAACAGCATTCAACCTTCATTTTTCAAAGCTTTTAAAATACTTTGTTCATTCTGTTATAAACCATTATGTTATTTTAGAACTATTGATATACCTCTTCCCAACTTTTAGATTCCTTGAGGGTGAAGAATTAACCCCACGCAATTTAATATCACAGCATCTAGTACAGACCTAGGATTAGGTATATAATAGACGTCAGGTGAATTCATAAGATACATATGAAAAGTGTGTGTATTGTGAGAATGCTCCTTGAGTCCATGTTTTCACCAGTTTCTAGCCTCAAAAGTTTGACACATTCTATCTGGGATAATAAAATTTTCTATC
The DNA here is from genome assembly GCF_910594005.1 of Cervus elaphus. Classification (NCBI taxonomy): domain Eukaryota; kingdom Metazoa; phylum Chordata; class Mammalia; order Artiodactyla; family Cervidae; genus Cervus; species Cervus elaphus. The sequence goes on along the minus strand of NC_057834.1, from coordinate 86,396,407 downwards.
AGGAAATATTAATAAAATACCTGAAGCTATTTGTTTCAAATTAATTCTTTTAATTCAGTCAACAAGCAATTATTAGATTGTTTATTGTCAGACATGGTGCCAAGTACCAGGAATACACATATTGATAAAACCTCATCCCTCACTTAAGAAATCTACAATTTAATCAGTACATCTTTATCAGGTTTCTAAGCGCCAACTAAGGCACTGAATTTCTAAATATGCAGCATATTTAGGACTCATTTAAATAAGACTGTGTGATCCTCAGGTATATTAAAACTTGAAAATCAGAGTCTCAGTAGAAGGTAGACTAAAACTTTGATGAAAACAATCATCAAACTTCAAAGGCAAATGGGGTGAAAAAGAGAAAGGTCACTAGAGAAAGAGATGTTACAAAGTGCATCCAAGGGTTTTTGTGAGTCCTTTGGAGATTCTGGAATGGGCATGAATAAAAATGCTTGAAATGGTATATAATTTTCATGGACAGGTGACCAAAGTCAAGCTGATTTCTGTAGAATTTTACAATATATAAACATATATATGTATATATGTCAGCTGGATTAAAGTGTGAAAAAGCAAGAAAAAGAGACACTTTTTATAACTTTCCCCATGTCATCTCAAATTTGGATAATTCATCACAACTGCCATAATTTGCAATATGTATTCAGAAAATTTCCTATATTAAAATAAGAAAGGTGACCCAGGTCTCTGTCGGAGGAATTGTCCCAGGAATTGTCGGCAGGGGAATTAAATGCAGCAAAATCTTTTTTTTGTTTCTATGTCAGAGAGAAAAGAATATTGATACTGAATCAATTGTATTATTTCAAACAAAGAGGAAAAGAAGTCTTCACAATGGATGAAGAATATATGATTAAAATACACTCATATGAAACAGCAGGTTGATGTCCAAAATATTATTGGATATTGGCAATTTCTGTAAAACAGAACCAATTGTACAGCTTTGAAAGAATTTACCAATAAATGTCTGGTTCTGAATGTGAAACAGATATGAATTTTATTTCAATTCTCTATGTGTTGTTTCTTTTATAATAAGAAAGCACTTTTATGATTATAATCTACTGTTGTTTTCAGAATAATTGCATCCTTTTCAAAAATGTTAACCAGAATCTGCATCACTGAGTATATATAAGGTTAATGGATATGTGCTTTTTATGAAGTATGTCCAAGATATTATGATGTAGTAGAAAAATCAGAAGTAAAAAATGACATGAGATTATGTATGAATCTTGAAAATTTGCTTTCAAATAGACTAGATCTTCTGTTACTTCATAAAAGGTATTTCTAATAAAAAGAATAGTAAGATGAGCAAGCAAGGATGGGACAGAGATTAGGATAAGCAGGATAGGCAGCAAAGGAATATCAAGAAATAAATCTGGGTGGGACCAAAACTGAGATATTTCATATGGATCAAGGTTTATTAGTTCTCTTACAAAAAGGATTTGGAACCTAATACAAAATTCAGTGTATATTATCTGTGCATTATCTATAATGGTGCATGAAGTAACATAGTAATTATTATACATTTTCACTTTTATTATATATATTTTTATATATTATGTTTATTAAATATAAAAGAAGATCTAGTTTAAGAATTCTTCATATGTGATAAAACATTTTCTTTATAAAATCTAAGTTAAAATACATGCTAGGCATATTCTTAAAATATGGGCTTCAAGTTAGTGTTTTGGTGAATATATTTGTGCTTAGATTGAAGAGTCCATTAAGAAAATTTGCCTTCACAAATTTCTGACAAAGACCTTGTAAACTGGAAACACTGTCAATAAATGTAAAGGATTTTTATAGAATAAGTATGAAATAAGATTCTCTTTACACAAAACAATTCTTTCAAATTGTATGTAATTTGTTTACATCTTGTCCAATGAAAGCTGGTTTGAGTCAGCAAATGTACATACAGAGATAGTATATAAAAAGAGATCAAAGCTTGTATGTATGAATGAATCTGTGCTCAGCTGTGTCTCTTTGTAACCCCACAGATATAGCCCACAAGGTTTCTCTGTCCATGGAATTTTTCAGAATACTGGAGTGGGTTGCCATTTCCCCCTCTAGGGGATCTTCCTGACCCAGGGATTGAATCTGCATCTCTTGTGTCTCCTGCATTAGCAGACAGTCTTTACAACTGTGCCAACTGGGAATCCCAACTTTATTTACATCTTGTCCAGTGAAAGATGATTTAAAAGTCAGCAAATATACGTACAGAGATAGTATCTGAAAAGAGATAAAAGTTTGTAAACTAAGGTAACCTTAACCATGACTGCTGGGTTTTAGCTGGAAATCTCATTTCCAGACACTGCACAGAGAACTGATAAATAGTCTCTTCTCTTGGCTCCTGCTCTCATACTTAAAAATTGTTAGTTTATTATAAAGTTAGTATCCATATGGTTATAATTTATTCAAATATTAAGCTCTTAAAAGGAATAAATGAAAAAAAAAAAAAAAAGGAATAAATGTTGAAGTAACCATATGCCATTTTAAAGTTTTATTGTATTATTTATACAATTTAATAAGGAAACCACTGGGACACTGTCAGTGATTTAAGAACAAAAAAAGATGGAAGAACTGCTGAGTCTTCTGCCAAAATGCTTTCTAATATAAAAAAGGTAATTTTAACAAGTTATTTTTATAATCAGTATCCTAAGAAATAGAGGCTTACTTTAAAAGACACTCTGAAATTCAAAGATAAAGGAAGATACGTTTTTAATCAGTCAGGACTTTATATAGACCATCAAATAGAAGAGGAGGAAAAGAAAGAAAAACCGAAGTTTAACCCGTGGCCTTAGCAAGCCCACAGAGTGGATAGAGCCTTCATTTTCCTCTTGCCTGTTCTGAGCGCACATTCTGTCAGCACAGGTGTGACGCTAAAGCTCATCTAAATGTGTCTGCATTTCCCTGCACCTGTGGATCGCCATCAGGCCAGTAAAAAAAATGCCTTCCCCACAGTTTTACTTTAATACGTTGCAATTTATTCTGGCTTAATGAGGTTTAAAAAAAAAAAAAAAAGGATAAGCCTCAGGGACAGTCTGCTTCTTAAAGTTGGACTTTCTACCTCAACAATGAACTTCTGTTATCAGTATAAGAGAAAAAGTGACATTTAGGACTCTTGGGTAAACTTATGTGAGCCATAATAATGTGTGAGTTCTCAGGGCAGGGTAAATAACAACTAAGTTGGGTGAAGATGCATTGCTTTACAATTACAGTGCTCACTCCATTTCTATGGCACTCAGAAGCAGGAACAAAAGTATTCTCAGTTGGTGCTTCAGTTACAAAGTGACGAATAAATGTTATCATCATACAAGAGAATCAGAATTCAAGAACTCTGAGATTATGTGAGACACTATGACATCAGAATAGAGAGAAAGGTCATGAGAGACTGACAATTTAAGTCAAGAAAATATGCCTTGTTAATAGGCTATGGCTCTAAATAATCATTATAAATAACACAGTTATACTGTTTTCTTCAGGAAATGATTTTAAAAAAGTGTATATCAATATAATCTTACAAAGGATTGGCAAATATGAATGAGGGTGCCAAAATAATATTTACTGGGTCACGGAATGATTTATCTTAGAAATATATTCTCAATATTAGAATTCACTGTAGCAAAATTGGCCTACAGTAAGTAAAAGCCATGTTTATACATGGTTAAGTTAGGGGTAATAGTAAAATAATACATGGGCAATATTATTGAAATCATATATTGAAGATATCATAATTAATCTATTATACCACTTTGTGTGTATAGCAGGAGGTGATTTATAAAACTGTTAGTGCAGTCATAGTAAAATTGCATGTTATATATGTGTATTTTAAAAATACATATGGATACCTTTTATTATACATATACACATAAAATATAAAACATGTATGCACTGTAATATATATTGTGAATATATATGTGTGTATATACATATACTTTATATGTGTGTATACATATACTCAGTATGTGTGTGTATGTATACTCAGTATGTGTGTATACTTACACTCAGAAAAGCATACTTATGCCCAGGATATGGAAAATTGTTCTTCACGTTTCAATTCAATAGCAGTTTTTCTAAGATGCCTTTCTTGTCAACCTTTTTCATTTCGCCTTCCCAGAAGACTGAACACTATCTTCTTAGCAATCTTACTCCCACCAGTTTGTGTTTATAAATGATGGCAAAGATAGAACTCATGTGTGCTTATTTATTCTCTTGCATGTGTACCTTTACATATTAGATTATAAACATCTCCAGAACACAAATCATATTAATTTATTCTTGTGACAGGGTGTTTAATGTTTACAGAGTGCTCTGTAGTTATTTTAGCTAATTATATTATTAGCTAACTATTTAATAAGCATTTATGAAGTTCCAGGCTCTGGAAATACAATGGTGAGCAAAATAGACATGACTTAAGTCCCACTTAGAGTTTAAGGACCTAGGAAAGCAAAATACCTGACTCTGGAGGTCACTCAGGGAAATCTTCCCTGAGGAAGTGAGTTTTCAGTTACAAAGTCAATATTATGTGAAACTTAATTGAGTAATAAGTTTGGTAATAAGTAATAAGCATTTCCAAAGGCCTTGAGAGGAAAAAGACATGGTTTCCTTAGGAAACACTGACTTGAACAGATTTAAAATACTTTTAATTTTAAATTCAGCCTGCAAAATAAGGACTACAGCAGATTAACTCTGCTGAAATCTTCTGTCCTACTATTTTGCAATACTGAAAACCCATATTAGTGGTTACAATGCATATGAAAAGTTTCTCTTTGGCTTTTTACTGCTATTTGGTTTCCAAGAGATGCATATAGGCAGACTAAGATCATTCCCATCTAAGAGACCTAATTTCTGCTGTTGTCTCTGTCCAGTAGTCAGGATCTCTCCTGAAATTTCTCTCATCTGTCTGCTAGCAGCATCCCTTCTACTTGACTTGCACGGGGCCCTCCCTTTTCAGGTCACCACAGAGCAGTTGCTTTGGGGTCCTGTTGTTATCCTTCTTCCCCACACGCCCAGCTCAGCACTCTTATGGGCAGTAGGCAATGTTTAATATCGGTGGACTGGCCACATTCCAGGAACATATCTTGCCACTTGATAAAATAATAGCAAAAGATGTGAATCAGATGGTGTAATAAAATAAGGTAACCAGAATGAAAAAATAATACAACCGGTAGAGAGTAGACATTAAAACAAAGCCATGGATTTAGTTATTAATAAAAAGGTAAAATGTCTTATAAGTAAAACTGCTCAGAGACTTTTTTATAATTCCAAAATATACGATAATATACTGAGTGTATTGTTGTTGTTCAGTCACCTAGAAGTAAGTGTTCGACTCTTTGCAACCCCATGGACTGTAGCATGCCAGGCCTCCTTGTCCTTCACCACCTCCTGGAGTTTGCCCAAATTCATGTTCATTGCATCCATTATGCCATCCAGCCATCTCATCCTCTGACACCCTCTTCTCCTTCTTCCCTCAATCTTTACCAATATCAGGGACTTTTCCAATGAGTCATGTGTTCAGATCAGAGGATCAAAATACTGGAGCTTCAGTTTCAGCATTAATCTTTCCACTGAATATTCAAGATTGATCTCCCTTAAGATTGAGTGGTTTGATCTCCTTGCTGTCTAAGGGACTTTTAGGAGTCTTCCCCAGCACCACAGTTTGAAGGCATAAATTATTTGGTGTTCTAACTTCCTCACAGTCCAGCTCTCAACAACCGTACACCACTTGACTGTACAGATCTTTGTTGGCAGTGATATCTCTGAAAAACACTATCTAGGTTTGTCATTGCTTTCCTGCCAAGAAACAATCATCTTCTGATTCCATGGCTGCAATCACCATCTGCGGTGATTTTGGAGCAGAAGAAGAGGAAATCTGTCACTATTTTCACCTTTTCCCCCTCTACTTGCGAGGCAGTAATGGGGCCAAATGCCATGATCTTAGTTTTTTTTTTTTTTTTTTTAATATGTAGTCTTAAGTTGGCTCTTTCACTCTCCTCCTTCACCCACATCAAAAGGTTTTTTAGTTCCTCTTCCCTTTCTGCCATTAGAGTGGTATCATCCACGTATCTGAGGTTGTTGTTGTTTCTCCCACCTATCTTGATTCCAGCTTGGAACTCATCCAGCCCAGCATTTCTCATGCATGCTAAGTGTATAGGTTAAGCAAACAGGGTGAAAGAAGTCATCTCTCTGGTATTCCTTCTTGATCTTGAACCAATCAGTTGTTCCATACAGGGTCCTAACTATTGCTTCTTGATCCACATACAGGTTTCTCAGGAAGACAGGTAGGACTATCTGGATTCCCATCTCTCTAAGAGCTTTCCACAGTTTGTCATGATCCACACAGTCAAAGGCTTTAGTGTAGTTGATGAACCAGAGATAGTAGTTTTTCTGAAATTCCCTTGCTTCTCTATAATCCAGCGAATGGTGGCAATTTGATCTCTAGTTTGATCACTGAGTATATAGCTCCTTGAATGAACAAAATATATACTACAACTCTCAAAAATTGTGAATCACGTGAATGTATGCACAGTCATGAAATGATTGTACTCAAAAATTATGACTAACCCTTCACTGTCTACTTTTCTTACATAACACTTTTAAACATTATAATTATCTGTGTGTGTTTTTTATATCTGTCTTTTCTTCTAACCTCTAAGTGTCATGAAGACAGAGAACTTACCCTACTGTTAGCTTGGTGTTGGAAAATAATAAAAATGATGACAATAACTTCTATTTATTTAGTCCTAATTATATTTCAGGCAAAATTCTAAGGGGTGTTTATGTATTAACACATTATTCCCTAATACAATATCAATTTAATTCCTGGACCAGAAGATATTAAGAAGAGATGGCAAGAATATACAGAAGAACTAGACAAAATAGATCTTAAAAACCCAGATAACCATGATGGTATTATCTCACTGAGAGCCAGACATCTTGGAGTGTGAAGTCAAGTGGGCCTTAGGAAGCACCACTACGAACAAAGCTAGTGAATGTGATGAAATTCCAGCTGCGCTATTTCAAATCTTAAAAGATGATTCTGTTAAAGTGCTGCACTCAATATGCCAGAAAATATGGAAAACTCAGCCATGGCCACAGGACTGGAAAAAGTCAATTTTCATTCCAATTCTAAAGAAGGACAATGCCAAAGGATATTCAAACTGCTGCATAATTGCACTCATTTCACATGCTAGCAAAGTAATGCTCAAAATACACCAAGCCAGGCTTCAATAGTGCATGGACTGAGAACTTCCAGATGTTCAAGCCTGGTTTAGGAAAGGTAGAGGAACCAGAGATCAAATTGGCAACATCCATTGTGTCATAGCAAGAGAATTCCAGAAAAAAAAAAATCTACTTCTGCTTCATTGACTACGCTAAAATCTTTGGATCTCATAACAAACTGGAAAATTCTTCATGAGATGGGAATACCAGACCACATTACCTGTCTCCTAAGAAACCTGTATGTGAGTCAAGAAGCAACAGCTAGAACTGGACATGGAACAATGTACTGGTTCCAAACTGGGAAAGGAGTATGTCAAGGCTGCATATTGTCACCCTGATTATTTAACTTATATGCAGAGTACATCATGTGAAATACCAGGCTGGATGAAGCACAAGCTGCCAGGAGAAATATCAATCACCTCAGATATGCCAATGACACCACCCTTATGGCAAAAAATGAAGAGGAACTAAAGAACCTCCTGATGACAGTGAAAGAGGACAGTGAAAAAGCTGACTTAAACCTCAACATTAAAAAACTAAGATCATGGCATCTGGTCCCATCACTTTATAACAAATAGATGGGAGAAATGACAGAAACAGTGACAGACTTTATTTTCCTGAGCTCCAAAATCACTGCAGATGGTGACTGCAGCCACAAAATTAAAGTTCACTTGCTCCTTGAAAGAAATGATATGACAAACCTAAATAGTGTATTAAAAGCAGAGACATTACTTTGCCAACAAAGGCCTGTGTAGTCAAAGCTATGGTTTTTCCAGTAGTCATGTATGGATGTGAGAGGTGGACCATAAAGAAGGCTGAACACTGAAGAATCAATGCTTTTGAACTGCTGTGTTGGAGAAGATTCTTGAGAATCCCTTGGACTGCAAGGAGATCAAACTGGTCAATCTAAAAGGAAAGCAATCCTTAATATTCATTAGAAGGACTGATGCTGTTGCTCCAATCCTTTGGCCACCTGATGCAAAGACCTGCCTCAATAGAAATGACCCTGATGCTGGAAAAGATTGAAGGCAGGAGAAGGGCAGAGGATGAGATGGTTGGATGGCATCACTGACTTAATGGACATGAGTTTGAGCAAGCTCTGGTAGATGGTAAGAACAGGGAAGACTGGCATGCTGCAGTCCGTTCCATGGAGTCATAAAGAGTTGGACATGAGAGAGAGACTGAATAACAACAACAAAGAAGGTGTAAGCTTGCTTCTCTTTGTATCTCCAATAAATGTACCTATGAAACCACCCCTTCATGGATCACAGCCATGTCTTGGCAAAGAGGCTTGTATAACTCGAAGAAGCTACAAACCATACTGTGCAAGGACACCCAAGATGGATGGGTCATAGTGAAGAGTTCTGACAAACCACAGTTCATTGGAGGAGGAAATGGCAGTGCACTCCAGTGTTCTTGCCAGAAGCCTCACGAGCTGTATGAAAAGGCAAATAGATATGGTGCAGGAAGATGAGCAGTCCACCATCCATGTCTGAAAGTGTTCAACATGCTACCAAGGAAGATAAGAGGGCAGTTACTATTAGCTCCAGAAAGAATGAAGCGGCTGGTCAAAGTGGAAATAATGTTCATATGTGGATCTGTTTGGTGGTGAAAGTGAAGTCTGATGCTATAAAGAACAATATTGCACGGGAGCCTGGAATGTTAGGTCCATGAACCAAAGTAAATTGAATATGGTCAAGCAAGAAGTGGTAAGGTTGAACATCAACATCTTAGGAAGCAGTGAGCTAAAATAGATGAGAATGGGAAAAATTAATTCAGATGGCAATTTTTTCTACTACTGTGGGCAAGAATTCCATAGAAGAAATGAAATAGCCCTCGTAGACAATAAGAGTGTGAAATGCAGTATTTGGGTGCAACCTAAAAAGCAACAGAATGATCCCATTTCATTTCCAAGGCAAACAATTCAACATCACAGTAATCCACATCTCTGCCCCAGTGAATAATGACTAAGAGGCTGAAGTTGACCAGTTCTATGATGACATATACTATTGGACTTCCCTGGTGGCTCAGATGGTAAAGTGTCTGCCTGCAATGCAAGAGACCCGGGCTCAATCCCCAGGTTGGGAAGATCCCCTGGAGAAGGAAATGACAACCCACTCCAGTACTCTTGCCTGGAATATCCCATGGACAGAGGAGCCTGGTAGGCTACAGTCCATGGGGTCACAAAGAGTCGGACACGACTGAGAGACTTCACTTTCTATGATGACGTATAACATCTTCTAGATCTAACACCGAAATAAGATATCTTTTTTTTTTTAATCATAGCTGATTAAAATGCAGAAGGAAGAAGTCAAGAGATACCTGGAGTAACACACAAGTTTGGCTTTGGAGTACAAAATGAAGCAGGACAAAGGTTAACAGAGTTTTGTCAAGAGAACATGCAGGTCATAGCAAATACTCTTCCAACAACACCAGAGCCAACTCTATACATGGACATCACCAGATGGTCAATACTGAAATCAGATTGATTATGTTATTTGATAGAGATGCTCTATACAGCTTGCAAAAAAAAAAAAAAAGAAAGAAAGAAAAAAAGAACTGGAGCTGAGAGTGGCTCAAATCATGAGCTCTTTATTGCAACTTAATTGCAAAATTCAGGCTTAAATTGAAGAAAGTAGGGAAAACAACTAGGCCATTCAAGTATGACCTAAATCAATTCTTTTAGGATTATATAGTGGAGGTAATGAAAAGATTCAAGGGATTATATCTGGTAGACAGAATGTCTGAGGAACTGTGGATGGAAGTTTGAACATTGTACAGGAAGCAACGACAAAATCCATACCAAAGAAAGAGAAATGCAAGAGGCAAAGTGGTTGTCTGAGGAGGCTTTATAAAGAGTTGAGGAAAGAAGAGAAATGAAAGGCAAGAGAGAAAGGAAAAAAATATACCTAACTGAATGCAGCGTTCTAGAGAATAGAAAGCAGAGATAAGAAGGTCGTCTTCAATGAACCATGCAAAGAAATAGAGGAAAACAATAGAATGGGAAAGACCAGAGACCTCTTCAAGAGAATTGGAAATATCAGAGGAACATTTCATGCAAGGATGGGCAGAATAAAGGCAGAATAGAAAGCAGAGATAAGAAGGTCGTCTTCAATGAACCATGCAAAGAAATAGAGGAAAACAATAGAATGGGAAAGACCAGAGACCTCTTCAAGAGAATTGGAAATATCAGAGGGACATTTCATGCAAGGATGGGCAGAATAAACTGTAAAGATCTAGCAGAAGAGATTAAGAAGAGGTAGCAAGAATATACAGAAGAGCTATACAAAGAAGATCTTAGATCAACGATTATCAACTTGCAGTCAGTCTTATTTCATTTACACATCATCCTCCCCTATTACTTTGAAGCATTTATAATTTTATCTGTAAAAATTTAAGCAACTATCTAGGGAAGGACTCTCTTTAAAACATAATCTATTGCTAAATAAAAAAATCAGTTTACAAAGTCAAAAAAAAAAAAAAAGATCTTATTGACCTGGATAATCATAATGGTGTGCTGCTCACCTAGAGCCAGATGTCTTGGAGTGTGAAGTCAAGTGGGTCTTAGGAAGTATTATAACAAACAAAACAAATAGAGGTGAGGGTATTTCAGCTGAGCTATTTAAAATCCTAAAAGACGATGCTGTTGAAGTGCCACATTCAATATGTCAGCAAATTTAGAAAATTCAGCAGTGGCCATAGGATTGAAAAAGGTCGATTTTCATTTCAATCCCAACTGAATAGGTCAAAGAATGTTCAAACTACTGTACAACTGCTCTTATTTCACATGCTAGCAAGGTTATGTTCAACATCCTTCAAGTTAGATTTCAGCAGTACGTGAACCGAGAAATTCCAGATATATAACCTGAATTTTGAAGAGGCAGATGAACCGGACATCAAATTGCCAACATTCATTGGATCATGCAGAATTTGTAGAATCTTCATTCTAGAAAATACTAAAAAATTACTGATAAATGATTAAAAAAAAAGAATGAAATAATTTAAGAGATGTACTGTGTTCATGAATTGGAAGATTTAACATAGTAAAGATGTCAGTTAAACATATTAATGTATAAATATAATGCAATTCAAATCTAAGATAAATCTGCAAGATTTTTGTATATTTGGGTAAGTTTATTCTAAAGTTTATATGAAAAATAAAGGAAAAAACTAACCTACCTACCATTTAAAAAAAAGTAAAGTGGAAGGATTACCACCACATGATTTTATAATGTATTCCACAACTGCAGTTAACAATACAGTGTGGAATTGGTAAAAAGATAGATATATGGATCAATGGAATAGAAACAGATTCTATTAATAGATACACAGAAATATGCCCAATTGATTTTTGACAAAATGCAGGTACAATTAAGTAAGTAAAAATAATGTTTTGACAAATGATGTGGGAATAACTGGAATAGATATTCAAAATAATGAACCTCAACCCAATTCTCACAATCTTTAAAAAAAATTAAATCTAATGAATTATACATTTAAATGTAAAATGTAAATTTTTTTAAAAAGGACAAAAATCTACATATGGCACTATAATCATGATTTATAAAATAAAACACTGATAAATTGAACTTCATTAAAATTAAAAAATTTACTCTGAGAACGGCACTCTTAAAAGGATGAAAAGACAAGCTTTAGACTGGGAGGAAACATTTACAAATTACACAATCTACAAAGAGTCTATTATCTGCATATATAAAGAAATTTCAAAATTCAACAGTAATTGACAGACTGATTTTTAAGTTATATGGGGAGACAAAAGACCCAGAACAGCTAATTCAATATTGAAGGAGATGAGCAAAATTAGATTGAAACCACGCGATTTTAAGACATACTATAAAGCAGCAGTGACCAAGAAAGTGTGGTACTGGAGAAAGAACAGAAATGTTAATCAGTAAAATAGAAAACATATATGTTACATAAATATAGTTAACTGATACTTGACAAAGGCCAAGACAATACATTGGAGAAAAAAAAAATTAACACATGTTGTGGGAACAACTGGACATCTACATGTAAAATAAAATTATTTTAAAACAGACATTACACCCTTAAAAAGTTTAACCCAGAATGAATGATAGAACTAAATATAAAATACAAAATAACAAAATTCCAAGCAATGAACATTAAATAAAACCTAGATTACTCTTGGTATGCCACTGACATTTTAGATACAGTTCCAAGGGCATACTCAATCCATGAAAGAAACAATTGATAAGCTCTACTTCATTAGAATTAAAAACCTATCCAAGAAAGATAATGACAAGAGAATGAGAAGATGATCACAGATTGGCAGAAAATATTTTCAAAAGATATATTTAATAAAAGATTGTTGTCTTAAATATACAAAATATTCTAAAATTCAGCAATAAGAAAGCAAACTCCTATTAAAAACAAGGCAAAGACTTTAACAGACACTACACCAAAGAAGATGCATGGATAACTACAACTATGAGAAGATGTTCAACATGGTGTGTTACTGGGAAAATGCAAATTAAAACAACAATGAAAAAAAAAAATAAAACAACAATGAAAAGCCTCTATATACCAATTAAATGAACAGATCCAAACACGGACAACCTCAAATTCTTGTGAGAAAGTGAAGGAACAGAAGCTTTTATCCATTGGTAGTGGGAATGTACAATGTACCATCGTACAGCCACTTTGGAAGATGGTTTGGTGGTTCTTACAAACTTAATCATACTGTTACCATATGATCTTTTGGGTAGTTGCCCAAAAGAACTGAAAACTTACGTTCACACAAAAATGCACATGTCTGTTTATGGCAGCTTTGTTTAGAACTGCCAAAACTTGGAAGCAACCATGATTTCCTTCAGTAGGTGAGTGGATAAATAAACTGTGGTTCATCTAGTAACTAAAATATTATTTGGCACTAAAAAAAGAAATGAGTTATCAAGCCATGAAAAGACATGGAGAAAACTTAACTGCAAATTACTAAGCAAATGAAGTCAATCTGAAAAGGGTACTTACTGTATGATTCCAACTATATGAAATTTTGGAAAAGGCAAAATTATAGAAACAGTAAAATGATTAACATTTGTCAGGGGACAGTGGGAAGGGGGAGACAAATAGGTGGAGCAGAGAGGATTTTTAGGACACTAAATATATTCTGTATGACACCGCAATGATGAATACATGTCATTATACATTTGTCAAAAACTGGAGAATGTACAACACCAAAAAGCTTAAGGTAAATTACAGACTTTGGGTGATAGGCTGTGTCTATGTAGGTGCACTAAATGTAATAACTGTACCATTGTCATAGGGATCAGTGACAGTGGAATGTGTATGTGTATGGATATATGGTATTTGGGAACGCTCTGTCTTCTCTATTCAAATTTACTGTGACTCAAAAAAAAAAAAAAAGGAAAAGTTAGGGAAAGTTAGTTATCTAGTCACATCCAACTCTTTGTGATCCCATGGATTGTAGCCCAGCAGGTTTCTCTGTCCATGGAATTCTCTAGGCAAGAATACTGGAGTGGGTTGCTATTTCCTTCTCCAGGGGATCTTCCTGACCCAGGGATCAAACCCAGGTCTCCCATGTTGTAGGCAGACTCTTTAACGACTGAACCACCAGTGAATCTAAAACTTCTCTCAAAAATCAAGATTATTTATTAAAAACAAATTCATAGTAAAATATTGAATAATTCAACTAAAAATAAGCAAGAGACTTGAACAAACACTTCACAAAAAGGAATATACAGATAATGAACAAATACATGTAAAGATGTTCTGCATCATTAGCCAATAGGCCAATGTGAACTAAACCATGATGAATTGTCACTATATTTATTAAAATGCCTAAAAAGATGATGTCACCACCAAGTGGCAAGGAGAGTGGAAAGCAACTCCCATCCATTCCTGGTGGAAATATAAAATGGGACAGACTCTCTGGAAGTAGTTTGGGCCATCAATATAATTCATTAATCTCTCTCTTAGATATAGATGAAAATGACAAAAATGTCCTTCAATGAGCTAAAGGATTTTTTAAAAATTGTGGTACATCCAAACTATTCATCTGTAAAAAAGAAAGAATAACTGATGTACAAGACCAACTATACGGACCTCAAAGATTATGCTAAGTGCAAAAACCTGTCTTAAAATTTTATAAGTTGCATCATTTCATTTGGACATTTGTATAACGTTTTCAAAAATACAGGGTTATAAAAAAGATTGGTGGTTGTCAGGAGTTCATTGTGAGGGTAAGGTATGAATATAAATAGATAACAGAGAAAGTGGTAATTATGGGACTGATCTGTATTCTAGTTTTCACAGCAGTTATAATGTACTAAATTTCCTAGAACTATATGCCAAAAGAAATGCAATTTACCATATAATTGTTATAAAATTGAAGCAAAACTCTATGAGTTTGATAAAGTTTTTCTCCTCATTTTGTGATGTAGAAACTGAGACCCACTGAAGTTAGGTAATTTTCTCAAGGGTACAGAACTGGTAAGCATTTGGGTCAGAAATCAATCTGAGACAGACTCCATGGCTGTACTCATGGGACAGAAAGAAACCTCATGAATTATTGCTGAATGAGTGCATCAGTCAATGAAGGAAACAATTAATCACATGTGCAATTACTTTGGACTCAGTATGAGCACTGTCATCTAACTGGCAGCAATACTCTGAAAGACCTCAGTCAAGTCAGTCAATAGATCCAGGTCAAGCAAGACTTACGGCCATTTCTGAAAACTGAATCCTGACACAATAGCAATAACAGTACTACTAAAACCAGAGAGAGTTTGGAGGTCCCCAAACTTACTCTGTGACTCCTACTGTTACTCAAAGCTCCCTTAAGGTCTGCCTGGGGGGATGTAGGAAGGTGTCACTAGAGCGCATACCTGTCAATCATTCCTAGTCAGTAGTCAATGAGACATATGAATTAGATTATGGAAGCTGCACACAGCTTTATGAGAAATAATTTTCAAATTAAACATATAGGTATATACATATATATATATATATATATGTGTGTGTGTGTGTGTGTGTGTGTATCCCATTCTATAGAATTTGCTCCAGATTACCAAAAAGAAAATATTTTCAAAATAGTTTATAAATCCAGGCTCATTTTAATTATCCTTAAAAAATGATATAGCAGAAACATAAAGTTTGTTCTTTCTTTTGACTAGATTTTAATGTATGAACAAAATAATAGGGAATCAAATTGAAAAGTATTTTAAAACAAAGAATTTAATATAAAAATTAATGCCTATTACCATGTTTATTGAGCAAAACTGAAAACAAATAGATGATTGCAATTGATTCAAAATAAAAAAGCTTTTATTATATTTATTTAAGGAAATAATAATATAAATAATACATGCTTCTTATTTAAAATGTTCTTTAAGTGTTAAATATAGAAGGATATCCTCTAATATGATTATCTCAAAAATAGTGTAAAAATATGTTGTTCTATAAACTCTGGTCTCCATTTTTGTTGTTGAATGCTTCAGTCTCATTCCTGTCTTTGTATTTGGCATTCCTCACACTTATTTATAATCTCTGAAGGGCAGTCTTTTTCTACATCTAAGTTATAGTTCAAGTGTCAACAAATTATGAGGTCGTTTTTGCTTTTGTTTTTTTGGCTGCCAAAATCTGAGCTCTCAATTTGGTAAAATCTTGTGCTCGTTGGTAGCTCAGATGGTAAAGTGTCTGCCCGCAATGTGGGAGACTGGGTTCAATCCCTGGGTCAGGAAGATCCCCTGGAGAAGGAAATGGCAACCCACTCCAGTACTCTTGCCTAGAAAATTCCATGGATGGAGGAGCCTGGTGGGCTACAGTCCATGGGGTGGCCAAGAGTTGGACACGACTGAGCGACTTCACTTTCTTTCTTTCTTTGTATTGTTTAAATTTTGATTGGTGACTGGGCTCCAATGCACACAGTAGAAGGAAGTACAATATTCCTTCTCCTTTGTTTCCTGCTAGCCAGAGTATGGGCACTAAATTTGCATTGCAAAATCAGATGCTTTCATCTAAGACTCTGAGTCTGTAGAAGTTCCATAGACTTCTACAGAGAATAATTAGAGATTATTTGTGCAGTGGTAGTGGTGTAGAAATGGAATCAAGCATCCAACATCCAGGTTACCAGCTGTGCCTCTTGGCTACAGAGTTCTGAAACACAGCTTAAGCAATGTCCCCTGTTCTCTATTTTTTTTTTTTAATTTTACCATTCTCCTGGAATGGTTCTTCAGAATTCTCATTAATTCTATTAGCTATCAAAATACACTCCTTTTTCTGATAAAGTTCTCCAAAGCTGCTTGCTGTTGCTGAGCTCCTAGGATCCTCAAACATTCATCCCTGTTAATCCCATTGAAAGAATTCACCTCCCTATAACAATACCTAAAGGATGCTTTCCCCTCCTTTTCCTTCCAGATGTGTCTCTCCAGAATCATTTTATTTATGAAATTGTGTACATTAGTCTCTCCCCAGGTGGCTGTGAGCAATACAGTCTCTCCAATTAAATATCAACTTCACAAAAGTATTGCTGAAGGAAGGGATACTATTTGTAAATTGTATTTTACAAAATTTGTGCATTTAAATTGTTAGTAAATTATAGAAAAGTTGATATTATTAAATAAGACAGGAATAAATGAAGAAAATATAAGCTTCCTCAATGGACTTACATTTTCCAATTTATCCTCAGGTGAAGTTATAGATTTAATTCCTTTATAATTAAGAAACAGAAAATTTGGAAATAACAAGTAAATTAATAAAAAATAGAAAGATTTTCCTTTTGTCTATGTGATCATGCTATTAATAGAAATAATTAAAACAATCTACTCCCTGAACAATACTATGTGGATAAAGGAGAAGAAAAGAAAGTTTAGGAATCACATAGATAACAATTTTAGTTTTTAATAAGAGAAAAATTTAAAATATAGTGGTACACTAAACTAAAATTTTGGAAAAATAAATTTGAAATGTATTAGGCCTCAAATTGTATAAAATTAATACCGTAAACAGTAAGAACTGCTACATGGATCACAGCCTTGTTGTGGCAAAGGGGCTTGTGTAACTTAAAGAAGCTATGAACCAGGCTGTGCAGGGCCACCCAAAACGAACAGGTCATAGTGAAAAGTTCTGACAAAGCCTGCTCCACAGGAGAAGAGAATGGAAAACTACTCCAGTATTCTTTTTGCGAGAACCCCATAAGCCAAAGGAAAAGGCAAAAAGATCCGACATTGGAAGATGACCCCACCCAGGTTGGAAGGTGTCCAATGTACTACTGGAAGAGCAGAGGGCAATTACTAATATCTCCAGAAAGAAAGAAGAGTTTGGGCCAAAACAGAAATGATGCTCAGTTGTGGATGTATCTGGTGGTGAAACTAAAGTCTGATGCTATAAACAATGATATTGAAAAAGAATCTGGAATATTAGGTCCATGAATTAAGGTAAATTGAACATGGTCAAGTAGGAGATGGCAAGAATAAACATCAACATTTAAGGAATCAGTGAGCTAAAATGGATGGAGATGGGCAAATTTAATTTAGATGACCATTATATCTATTGGGCAAGAATCCTTTAGAAGAAATGGAGTAGCCCTCATAGTCAACAAAAGGTTACAAAATGCAGTACTTGGGTGCAATCTCAAAAACGACAGGATGATCTTGGTTCATTTCCAGGGCAAACCTTCAACACCACAGTACTCCAAGTCTATATCCCAACCACTGATTACAAAAAAAGTTGAAGTTGACTGGTTCTATGCAGACCTACAGCACTTTCTAGAACTAACACCAAGAAAAGATGTCCTTTCCATCATAGGAGATTGGAAAACAAAAGTAGGAACTCAAGAGACAGCTGGAATAACATACAAGTATGGCCTTGGAGCAGGGCAAAACCTAACAGAGTTTTGTCAAGGGAACACTCTGGTCATAACAAGTATCTTTTTCCAACAACACAAAAGATGTCTCTACATGGACATAACCAAAATCAGATGGGTTATGTTCTTTGCAGTCAAAGATGGAGAAGCTCTAAACAGTCAGCAAGTCTAAATAGTTAGCAAAGTCAGCTCTAAACAAGACCTGGAGGTGACTGTGGCTCAGATCAACAGCTCCTTATTGCAAAAATTCAGGCTTCATTTGAAGAAAGTAGGTAAAGCTAGTAGGCCATTGAGGTCTGACCTAAATCAAATCCCTTATGATTATACAGTGGAGTAGATGCATAGACTCATGGGATTATATATAGTGGACAGAATGCCTGAAGAACTATGGATAGGTGGAGGTTTGTAACATTGCACAGGAGGCAGTGACCAAAACCATCCAAAAGAAATGCAAGAAGGCAAAATGGTTGTCTGAGAAGGTTTTTTTTTTGTTGTTGTTTGTTTAAATAGTTGAGGAAAGAAGAGAAGTGAAAGGCAAGGGAGTGACAGAAAGATAAACCCAACTGAATGCAGAGTTCTAGAGAATAGCAAGCAGAGATAAGAGGGTCTTCTTTAATGAACCATGCAAAGAAATAGAAGGGAAAAAATAGAATGGAAAAGACTAAAGATCACTTCAAAAAAATTAAAAATATCAAGGAAATATTTCATGCAAGGATGGGTATGATAAAGGACAGAAATGATAAAGACCTAACAGAAGCAGAAGAGATTAAGAAGAAGAGACATGAATACACAGAAAAAAACTATACAAAAAGGTCCTAATGACCCGTATAATCACAATGGTGTGGTCACTACCTAAAGCCAGATATCCCGGAGTGTGAAGTCAAGTGGGCCTTAGGAAGCATTATATGAACAAAGTTAGTAGAAAGCTTTATTATAAAAGCAAATCTGGAAAACTTAGCTATGCCCACAAGACTGGAAAAGGTCACTTTTCATTCCAAACCCAAAGAAAGGCAATCCCAAAGAATGTTCCAACTGCTGAACATTCCACATGCTAGCAAGGTTATGCTTAAAATCCTTCAAGCGAGGCTTTTTCACTATGTGAACTAAGAACTTCCAGATGTACAAGCTGGGTTTAGAAAAGGCAGAGGAACCAGAGATCAAATTGCCAACATCTGTTGGATCACAACAAGCAAGGAAATTCCAGAAAAACATCTACTTCTGTCTCATTGACTATGCTAAAGCCTTTGAGTGTGGGGATCACAACAAACTGGAAAATTCTTAAAGTGATAGGAACACCAGACCACCTTATCTGCCTCCAAACTGTATGCAGGTCAAGAAACAACAAATAGAACCAGACATGGAACAACAGACTGGTTCCAAATTGGGAAAGTAGTATGACAAGGTTGTATATTGTCACCCTACTTATTAACATATGCAGAAATGATGGGCTGAGTGAATCACAAGCTGGAATCAAGATTTCTGGGAGAAGTATCAACAACCTCAAGTTATACCAATTGTGTGCAGATTAAAATGACCCCAAATTTATATCAGCTTACAATTTTCACTTACCTTGTCATCACATACTAAAATGTTGACTAACTCTTAATTTGATTCTTTAATATGTTTTTATTTTTTTATTTTTATTAGTTGGAAGCTAATTACTTTACAATATTGTAGTGGTTTTTACCATACATTGACATGAATCAGCCATGGATTTACATGTATTCCCCATCCCAATCCCCCCTCCCACCTCCCTCTCTACCCGATCCCTCTGTTTTTAAGTTTCATATTCTTAAAAAATAATTGTCAGTTAGTAAATATGATGCAGGAATAGTCTTTAAATTGGCAAAAATGTAGAATTAAACCATGCCTACAGTATCTTCATTTTCTGTTGTCTCCAGAGACTTGGCCCAGTTCAAATTGTGGGGAAGTTCATACTGATTTTAAAAATTTAAAGTCAAGGAAAATAAAGAAGGGCTGAGGAATTGCTTCATAAGAGAAAAAAAAAAAAAGGAACAATATGTCATTCCTAATCCTAGACTGAACTCTGGAAATAAAAATAATGTGTGAAAATATATTATTAAAACAGCTGATAAATCTTGAATATAGACTGTTGATTTGATTACTATATTTTATTAATCTTCAAATCCTGATTGTGATCATTGTATCATTGTATGTAAAATAATAAAAATTTATAGCAGCTCCCTTTTACTATTCTTACAACTTTTGTGTAAGTTTGATATTGAAATGAAGTAAAAAAGTATATCCAAAAATAGCACCTTAGTCTTGCTTTTCTAGGGAAAATGAAACCTAAACTTTAAGATTACACTTTCCAGTACCAAAAAATGTTTTCTTTTAAATTGGGGATATCTTATATTATACATATATTTTCTTGAAAACAGCATTTAGCTAACCATACTTTTTAACTTAATTTTCTTCTATTAATCTGAAAAAAAAAGATGTAATTTTAGTAAATGAAAAACTTCCAATTTAGGTAGAAGGGTCTAGCACTTTAAGTTCTTTAATTATATTCAAAAAATAAATATATTCATAAAAGCAAATGCAGAGTTTGCTTTCTAACAGTTTATAGCAATTTAATTACAAACTTATTTGTATTGAATGTATTTTTTTTCTTTAAGGAAATAGGTTGGATTTCAGGAGATAAAAATTTTTAAAAAGTACTTCTATTTTTTAAATTAAAAGATGATTCTCTTTATCCTTTACCTAGAATAATAAGAAAGTACATTTATACTTTTTGATTCCAAAGTTTGAAGTTAAAAAAAAAAATTTGTAGGTGATCTTGAGATATAAAAAGCATAGGTTTCTAATTTAAGCACTACAAGGAGTCTCATTTTCCTGGAGGTAGCCAAAATTATTTAAGGCTTTTTCTACTCATCACTGAAGCCAAAGGAATTCCTGCATGTGAAAGAAAATAGATAAGAAAAGGTATCTGCTCCATGAAAGAAAAGGCAAAAATAGATTTAGTCCATAGAGAAAGCTTATGGGCAAAGTCCCAACATTAAATAGAATAAAACAGATTTCCATGGGAGGTTTTGGAAAAGGAAAAATCAAACTTACAATTTTCTTCTTGTCATTAGCTACCAGAATTAAGGCTTACATACCAACTATTGCATTAACAGTTTTACATACAGTTTTTGTCCAACTATAAAAGAGAAAAAGGTGAAGTTACAAAGTAAAGATTTTTATCAAGGCCAGATTCTGGGGTGTGTGATTTCTGTAGTCACATAGAGCACTGTACTTAGATGGGCCTCATCCTTGATTTAATACCATAATCTTACCATATAGAACTTTTCAATATTTTATGAAAAGAGCATTCCAAAAAATGAAAAGAAAAGAGCATTCTAACTTTTCATTTTGTACCATGATGTATGTAGCTGGTCCTAATTTCTATCCTTTTGTCAATTATGTCACCAACTGTGCCTCACATTTTTTAGTCTTACTCCTGTGAATAGATATTTATCATAAAATAGTTTGTGTAAATTAAATTGGGATGAAAGATTTTCACCTTCAGTTTTATAAACTTTCTAATATTGATTTTTTTCTTAGTTTGTATGTGTGTATTGGCTTGCATGTTTCTTCTAACTTTGTATTTTCTCAGGGCAGGGAAGTAACTTCCTGGAAGAATACATAAAAAAGAGAAAATAAATCTGAGAGCAAAGAAATCAAATGTGACCTTGAAAGTGGGGCATTTGCTTTAAAGAAAGTGGGGACCTGTCTGAGAGAGAAAACCAAGAATCAAGGAAAAAACAAAAAACTACCCCCAGAACTGGGATCCAATAAAATATCATTGAACCAGCCTGACCTTTTGAGCACTTCAGATACTCAGGGTTGAATTGGGTTGTGGGGCTGAAGGAAAAATCAGAGATCAAAAAATTATTCCTAACCCAGGAGAAAAGACTTTTTAATTCTTGGAAAGTGGTACAGATTCTCAGTTGGAGATACTCATAAACTATACTCATTGATTCAGTTACTGAGTTGGTTTGAGGTACTAGTGACATTGTCAGTCTTCGTCTAATTCTCAATAACAAACACAAACTAAAAATGTCCCTTGCTTCTTTCTCTCATCACTGTACATTTTTAGTAAAAGCTTCTCATATCATTAGAGACTGTTCTTTTCAAATAGGATATTACATTTCTATGTCACTTAAAAATTATCACTTCTAAGGCAAAATTATCAGGGAAGTGTGTTTCTGTTGATAGTTTTCAATTAAAGCAAGGAGATTAGTTTCTGCTGTTAACACAAAGCAAAATATACAAACTGGAATAGACACAGGTAATAAAGTTTCAAGATGTACTTTTATGTGTGCTATTGTATGTATATGGTTTGTATATCTATCTAATGGTGCCCTATGTAATTGCATTTTACATTCAAAAGGCCTTCACTGACTTATCTATGACAGTAAAAATGTATTCTAACAATGCAATTAATTATGGAATATGCACATAAAGTATGCATCTCATTGTAATACATTGACCTTGAAATTTACACTTTGTCAATATATTATTTTATGAAAATACTTATTACAAGAAATTTGCTCAAAAGATTCACACAACTCTGGGGATTAAAAGATTTGTATTTCTTAAATTTAATATGAACTAATGTTATGTAAATGGAGAAGTGTATGGCAACCCATTCCAGTATTCTTGCCTGGAGAATCCCATGGACAGAGGAGCTCGGTGGGGCTGCACTCCATGAGGTTGCAAAAAACCCCATGTGTATCAAACACAACTGAATCAAATTAGCAGGCACACATGTATGTAAAAGAGTTTTAACAAAGGGTTGGCTTTCACCTATTGCATGATCATAATTAGTTTGTACAAAAAGAAGATCACTTTCTAAAGAGATAAGCATTTAGAGTCCTCTTTAATTAATTAAAAGGGCGTACTGCATCACGGGCCGCAAAGAGTCAAACACGACTGAGCGACTGAACTAAACTGAACTGAAGAGATAGTTGAAACAAACAGACCAAGAAGGACAGGGTTATCTATATATCTTCTTTCCTAGAAGATACTTAACCACCAAGAACTTCGAGTGCTTAAAAATATTTCTTGGGGGACTTCCTTGTCAATCCCATGGGTAAGGCTCTGTGCTCCCAATGCAGGGGGCATGGGTTTGATCCCTGGTTGGGAGCTAAGATACCATGTGGCAGAAATAAACAAATAAATTTCCTGGTACTGCATTTTGCAATGCTGAGTTAGGATTAGCAGTTATTTTTACTTTACCTGTGCTCTTTCAGTGTTATGTTGTACCTTCCCCCACCCAATTCAGAAGCTGATATCTTAGGTGTAAGCAGGCAGCAAGGTTAAATCTATTTAATAAAAACACATTTAATATACAGAAACATTTACCTAATTAAACATGAAACCATTTTTAACTTAAAAATACACAATATTTTAGTGATTCCAAGAGGAAATCATTATCATTTTTCAATGTATATGTCACTAGCATGATCCAAAATTATAAAAAATTATAAATCAACTTCTCTAGTTTAAAAACTTGATTTGTTATATTTCACATTAAAAAAAAAAAAACTAATACCCAATATAACTCACTCATGTCTAGTCCCAGTAGAGGTATCAGCTTTCCAGCATAGCTGTGTAATCTTCCAAGAAAAACAATAAGAGCCTCCCAAAATCATATATACTCTTGGTCACATGTAAGTTACTCATTTTGTAATTTACATGATTAGACAGCTTGTAAAAAAGTGTTAACATACTTGTCGTTTGTAATTTGTAGGAAAGCATGAACTCAAGAAAACTTCAAGCTCTCTTTACAATATCAACATTGCCAAAACAATGATGAAGAGGAAGTCTTTCACAGCCAGACATTGTCCCATCAATCAGTTTGCAGTCAGGAGAAAAACTGACTTTGTCATGATATGGTTCTTAAAGGAAAAAGTAATAAATTCCATACGAATGGCAAGCTGGCAGTGTGGCTAATTTATTCATTATCCACTCTAGAAAAATAATTAAGTCATGCTTTCTTTCCCAGTGCTTCATTACAGTTTAACATGTCCCCTCCCTCACCCTTTTTTGGATCCTTCAGTAAGAATACTTATTAAAATAAATTAGCTGCAAAAGTTTTAACTCTGTCTTAAAGAAAAACTAATCCACTTTTCTAGTGGAAGCAACATTGATTAAATAAACCCAGTTCCATGAAGAGCAGAATAATTCCTTTGGCCACAGTTTCTAACTGTAAATGGTACTGTATCTGTATTAGTTTGAACAGTGTGTAATAAGCTGTAAATTTATAATTGCTATTAACCTCTTTTAGTGTTTCTTTCTTTGTCTCTTATGGGTGACATTCCTGATTTTCAAAAAAGAGTAGATCTGAATGCTAGAAATGTACATATTTGATATTTTAGTTATGTAAATGAGAAATGTTTATTTAATGAAAAAATTTTTTGCACAACCTATGTTGATTAAACATGAAGCTAATAGGTGAAAAATATATTGTTCTTACCGAAAAAGAAATTCAGAAATTTATGGCACTCTATGTTGTAGATCATATCTAAACCAAACTCTCTTAGAAAATCTAACAGGTAACATTTGGTAACAAAATTTGTATGAAATGATAAAGGCATTTTCCTGTGAAACTTGAGGTTCTTTAGGTATGTATGTTGATTGCATTGATATCTATCAGAAATATTTTTTTTCATTTTCTCATAATTTTAAAGGGGCAATATGACAGATTATTTCCATATATGGCTGCCCTCAATCTCGTCTATACACATAGGCGGCTCTTGCCATCAAAAGATAAAATTTTATTTCTCCACCCTTTGAATATGAGATTTCTGTGTAATTTTCTTATAACAACGGAATTCTGTGGAAGTGACACTACATAGTTTCTAGGCCAAGGAAACTTCTGTTTTCATCCTCTTGGGAACTAGACTTCATGTAGAGAATTTCAAGGTATATTACTGAGTGAGTTAGTCCCAGTCCCAACCTCGTGGAGAGAAAAGCTTCCACATGGAAGTCTCCAGCCATTCTCTTTGCTAACATTGAGGATGAAAGCTCACCAAGGGTTGAAGTCACTCATCCTGTTCAGCCTCAGCTGAGTTCCCAAGTGAAGGAGGCATGTGTGATCTCGACCAACATAATATGGAACAGAAGAGCCTAGCTGAGCACAGTCAACCTACAAAATGTCATGTAATATATCTCACTGCTAATCTGGGTGACAGTTTGTTATAAAGCTACATAAATGATAATGGAAATTTCTTGTTTAAAATATTAAAAACAAGAGAGAAATGCATTGTTTTGCTATTACTGATAGAGTTAAATTATATTAAGACTTCTATCTTCCAGAATTGTTAGTTCTCTCTCTCTCTCTTTCTCTGTCTCCCCCAACCTCCTACTTCGGATATTAACCCCTTGGCCATCATCTTTCAATAATTTCACTAAGCAGTTTTGTAATTAATAGCAAGATTTCAGACATTCATAATATATGGTCTCAGAATATATATATACACATTATTGTATAATTCCAGAATATATATACATATTATATATATACATATACAGTTCAAATGTTCACTGAATTAAGCCCAAAGTGATACTTTGAAGAGAAAATGTGATTTTTTTCCTAAGAAGTAACTGGCACTGCAAAGTTACATGTTCATTTATGAAGAGATAAAAATGGTTCAAAGTTGTACATTGAAAAGATGCATGAAGCATCCTTTACTCTGACTCCAGAGTGATGCATATAATTTGCAATTTTAACTATTGCATCTCAGTGCTTAAAACTTTTTAATAATTAACTCTGTCTTTGTGAGAAGACTGCCCTCCACAGTATGGCACATAAAGTCTTCTTAATCTGTTCCCTACAGATTTCTCTAGCATAATCTCTTTCCACTCCCTACTTTATATTCCATCAGTTCTCTTCTAAGTAGCCCAGACATGTGAGTAAGGCTCTTTTGCTATTGTTTAATTTCTTCTCTCTGGAATGTACTTTCTTTTCTTCTTACATGCCTACCTTCTACTAATGCCTTAAGACTTAATCTGGCCTTGCCTCTTCCCTGACACCGATGTCTCCAGTCTGGCCCCTTTCCTCCTTTCAGATAGCATTCAATGCCTACCTCTGCCACTGTGTTTACCACGATGTTAAAAAATTAAGTGCTCACTTACCATTCTCTCCTGTTTGTAGAAGAAAAATAAATGGCACAACATGTGGGAATTCAGGATAAGGTGGTCCTATAACCAAGTGACAGAAGTCAGGTAATACGTTTCCAAAAAGAAGACATTATCTAATGGATAGTAATAACTTTCTCCAAATTTTCTATTAGATTTTAAGTAATACAACTACAATGTTGATGACATAAACTTGGCAAATCCCAATTCCTTGTTAATTTATTAATGGTTCATTTTGAACACCAGTCAGTGCTGATATAGTTATTTGGAAAAATAAAAATGCCTTTCTATTTTTTTTAAATCTTAGGTTGAGATCAGCATAATATTTGACTTCTCAAATATAATGAATATTGTGACTTGGGATTGGGAATGAGAGGCTATTGAAAATCTGATTCTTAAGGATCTACTTACTAATCTTTACAAGTTTAAATAACTATGCATCTATTGGTGAGATATAGTTCTACATTTAAGACTTAGGAGAAAATGAAAGATATGAGAAAATGGACATCACTTATTCAAGCAGTTTTAATACTACTGTCTGGTCATACTGTAGCATACGACTTACCACCAATGAATCAAAATATTATGTCAGTTGTGCTTTTATCATTTGAGAAAGAAATTTCAATTCTGAAGTTCTGGTTTAAGATGGCAGATTGAAATATAAACTAATATATCATTAGTTTAGTTTTGATCTGAAATCCCATAAACACTACTATCAAATGATTGAGTAAAAACTGTGTGTGTGTGTATCATTAGGCAGGGGAGAAAAGAAAAAAATAGCAAGTATTTTTCATTCTGCAAAACAGATAGTTGAATAGGAACTGATTTACTACAGCTAAGAAGGTTAAATCCACACCCAGCACAAGAGGACATTACTACAGAATAAATGTTCACAAAATGATGAGGAATTCACATACTGTGTGCCTCTGGAAATATGAATGGAGTGGATGGGGTTAAAATAAAGACTGGCCGAGAAACTGTTTGAGAAATGCTTAAGTCTCCATGCCTCTGCCACAGTCATGGCACCAAGTGACTTCCCTCCTGGTTCCTAGTCTAGACCTTTGTCCCTGAGGCTATAAAATACTCTTTTCCAGGAAACTTTGCATAGAGATTCTTTTCAGTGCTTGGTCTGTCTTTATCATGGATTGATTAATTGTCTGCTAGTTTGGTTTCTGCTGAGAGTTGAGGATGACTCAGGAGGAGGTTAGAGGGCAGAAAACAGAAGCTAGCTAATCCCATGGACCAGATTCCTACTGGTCATCTAACCCATAATCCACTCTGCAATCCTGACACATAGGTCAACTGTGATGAGCACTCTCTCTCAAATAACTCATGCTTTTGCCACTGACATGCAGAAAGGACTCCTATAACCATTTAGGAAACATGGACCTAGCTAGAATAACAAAGACTATACGATTTATTATTCCTAGAAGCCTCGCAGGTGGCACTGGTTGGTATAGAACCTGCCTTCAATGCAGTCTTCTTGCCTGGAGAATCCCACTAACAGAGGAGCCTGGCAGACTGCAGTACATGGGGTCACAAAGAGTCAGACACAAGTGAAGTGACTTAGCACAGAAGCCTCCAACCAATACTGACAATATTAAACTTTCTTTGAATAGAGAGGTACATGCTCGGTACTTGGCTTTACAAAACTGAACTATGTGGTTTGAGGTATACGTGATGGTAGATAGAAATTAAAAGAAAGTCATAGGGAATGATCTAACACAAAAGTTAAGATAGTAGAAATGTAATCACAGAAAAAGTTATGAAGGAACTAAAAGCCTTCTACTTTTTTAATCTTGAGACTAAGGATGCAGACACATTTTATGATTATGATTATTATTGTTTATACTATGTATAAATGGTATATACTATTCCATATTCACAATAAAAGCATAACTTCCATTTCTTGTGGAACAAAAGTGCATTTCTCTTAAACATTATATCTAAACATTATATTATTAATAAGCAATATTATGGTTTCAAAAATGATTAAAACATTAATGAAACATTAGATTTCTAACACTGGGATTTGAATTATATAATAAAAATTATATCAAAATTTTCCCTCATGAATTTTCTTTTTGGAAGGCTATTGTAAGCTTCATTAAAGTGTTCATTGTTAGGAGTTACAGAATAAATCATTCTTAATGCTACATTGAATGCCACTTTGAAAGTTCCTGTAGGTAGGAGTTATGTAAATCAAAACTGATTTGCCATTGAAATAGTTCTATGAAAGGATATTGGACTTTTATATTTATTTTAATGCAGACTTTAAAATAAACTACTAATTTTAGTACAGCTTTTGATTTACAGAAAATTTTGGAAAAGATGGTGAAGAGAATTTCCATAAACCAACACACAGCCTATCCTGTTACAAACATCATACTTTAGTATGGTACATTTGTCATAGTTAATAAACCAATGAACCAGTATGAGTGTTGCACTTTGTTGTTTTTTTTTTTTAATTATTTTTCTTAGTTGGAGGCTAATTACTTTACAATATTGTAGTGGTTTTTACCATACACTGACATGAATCAGCCATGGATTTACATGTGTTCCCCATCCCGATCCCCCCTCCCACCTCCCTCCCCATCCCATCCCTCTGGGTCTTCCCAGTGCACCAGCCCTGAGCACTTGTCTCATGCATCCAACCTGGGCTGGTGATCTGTTTCACCCTTGATAGTATACTTGTTTCAATGCTGTTCTCTCAGAACATCCCACCCTCGCCTTCTCCCACAGAGTCCAAAAGTCTGTTCTGTACATCTGTGTCTCTTTTTCTGTTTTGCATATAGGGTTATCATTACCATCTTTTTAAATTCCATATATATGTGTTAGTATGCTGTAATGTTCTTTATCTTTCTGGCTTGAAAAAAGACAACCACTTTAACAAGTGGTGCTGGGAAAACTGGTCAACCACTTGTAAAAGAATGAAACTAGAACACTTTCTAACACCATACACAAAAATAAACACAAAATGGATTAAAGATCTAAATGTAAGAACAGAAACTATAAAACTCCTAGAGGAGAACATAGGCAAAACACTCTCCAACATAAATCACAGCAAGATCCTCTATGACCCACCTCCCAGAATATTGGGAATAAAAGCAAAAATAAACAAATGGGACCTAATGAAACTTAAAAGCTTTTGCACAACAAAGGAAACTATAAGCAAGATGAAAAGACAGCCCTCAGATTGGGAGAAAATAATAGCAAATGAAGCAACAGACAAAGGATTAATCTCAAAAATGTACAAGCAACTCCTGCACCTCAATTCCAGAAAAATAAATGACCCAATCAAAAAATGGGCCAAAGAACTAAATAGACATTTCTCCAAAGAAGACATACAGATGGCTAACAGACACATGAAAAGATGCTCAACATCACTCATCATCAGAGAAATGCAAATCAAAACCACAATGAGGTACCATTACACGCCAGTCAGGATGGCTGCTATCCAAAAGTCTACAAGCAATAAATGCAGGAGAGGGTGTGGAGAAAAGGGAACCCCCTTACACTGTTGGTGGGAATGCAAACTAGCACAGCCACTATAGAGAACAGTGTGGAAATTCCTTAAAAACCTGGAAATAGAACTGCCATATGACCCAGCAATCCCACTCCTAGGCATACACACTGAGGAAACCAGATCTGAAAGAGACACGTGTACCCCATCGCAGCACTGTTTACAATAGCCAGGACATGGAAGCAACCTAGATGCCCATCAGCAGACGAATGGATAAGGAAGCTATGGTACATATACACAATGGAATATTACTCAGCCAATAAAGAGTGTTGCATTTTGAAGCAGGTAATGTTTTATGGCGACAAATAAAAAACCCAACAATGTCAGTCACTCAGTCGTGCCCGATTCTTTGTGACCCCATGTACTGCAGCACACCAGGCCTCCCTGGAGTATCACCAGCTCCAGGAGTATACCCAACTGATCTTCATTGAGTCGGTTATGCCATCCAACCATCTAATCCTCTGTTGTCCCCTTCTCCTCCTGCCTTCAATCTTTCCTAGCATCAGGGACTTTTCCAAAGAGTCAGTTCTTTGCATCAAGTGGCCAAAGTTTTGGAGTTTCAGCTTTAGCATCAGTCCTTCCAATGAATATTCAGGACTAATTTTTTTAGAATAGACTGCTTGGATCTCCTTGCAGTCCAAGGGACTCTCAAGAGTCTTCTCCAACACCACAGTTCAAAAACATCAATTCTTCGGTGCTCAGCTTTCATTATGGTCCAACTCTTACATCCATACATGACCACTGGAAAAACCACAGCCTTGACTAGATGGACCTTTTTGACAAAATGATGTCTCTGCTTTTTAATAAGCTGCCTAGGTTGGTCATAACTTTCCTTCCAAAGAGTGTCTTTTAATTTCATGGCTACAATCACCATCTGTAGTGATTTTGGAGCCCCAAAAAATAAAGTCAGCCACTGTTTCCACTGTTTCCCCATCTATTGCCATGAAGTGATGGGACTAGATGCCATGATCTTAGTTTTCTGAATGGTGAGCTTTAAGCCAACTTTTTCACTCTCTTCCTTCACTTTCATCAAGAAGCTCTTTAGTTCTTCTTCACTTTCTGCCATAGGGTGGTGTCATCTGCACATGTGAGGTTATTGATATTTCTCCCGGCAATCTTGATTCCACCTTCTGCTTCATCCAGCCCAGCCTTTCTCATGATGTACTCTGCATATAAGTTAAATAAGCAGGGTGACAATATACAGCCTTGACGTACTCCTTTCCCTATCTGGAACCAGTCTGCTGTTCCATGTCCAGTTCTAACTGTTGCTTCCTAACCTGCATACAGATTTCTCAAGAGGCAGATCATATGGTCTGGTATTCCCATCTCTTGAAGAATTTTCCACAGTTTGTTGTGATCCACACAGTCGAAGACTTTGGCATAGTCAATAAAGCAAAGTAAATATTTTTCTGGAATTCTCTTGCTTTTTCAATGATCCAATGAATGTTGGCAATTTGATCTCTGGTCTCTCTGCCTTTTCTAAAACCAACTTAAACATCTGAAAGTTCACAGTTCATGTATTGTTGAAGCCTGGCTTAGAGAATTTTGAGCATTAGTTTACTAGCATGTGAGATGAGTGCAATTGTGCAGTAGTTTGAGCATTCTTTGGAATTGCCTTTCTTAGGGATTGGAATGAAATCTGAATTTCCAGTCCTGTGGCCACTGCTGAGTTTTCCAAATTTGCTGGCTTATTGAGTGCAGCACTTTCACAACACCATCTTTTAAGATTTGTAATAGCTTAACTGGAATTCCATCACCTCCACTAGCTTTGTTCGTAGTGATGCTTCCTAAGGCTCACTTGACTTCACATTCCAGGATGTCTGGCTCTAGGTGAGTGATCACACCATCATGATTATCTGGGTCATGAAGACCTTTTTTGTACAGTTCTTCTTTGTATTCTTGCCACCTCTTCTTAATATCTTCTGCTTCTGTTAGGTCCATACCATTTCTGTCCTTTATTGTGTCCATCTTTGCATGAAATGTTCCCTTGGTATGTCTAATTTTCTTGATGAGATCTCTAGTTGTTTTTTTTTTTTTCCCAGCCTATTGTTTTCCTCTATTCCTTTGCACTGATCACTGAAGAAGGCTTTCTTATCTCTTTTTACTATTCTTTGGAACTCTGCATTCAAATGGCTATACCTTTCCTTTTCTCCTTTGCCTTTAGATTCTCTTCTCTTCTCAGCTATTTGTAAGGCCTCCTCAGACAGCCATTTTGCCTTTCTGCACTTCTTTTTCTTGGGAATGGTCTTGATCATTGCCTCCTGTACAATGTCAAAAACCTCCATTCATAGTTCTTCAGGTACTCTGTCTATCAGAGGTAATCCCTTGAATCTATATCTCACATCCACTGTATAATCGTAAGGGATTTGATTTAGGTCATATCTGAAAGACCTAGTGGTTTTCCCTAGTTTCTTCAATTTATGTCTGAATTTGGCAATAAGATGATCACAGTCTGAGCCACAGTCAGCTCCCTTTTTTGCTTTTGCCGACTGTATAGAGCTTCTCCATCTTTGGTTGCAAAGAATATAATCAATCTGATTTTGGTGTTGACCATCTGGTGATGCCCATGTCTAGAGTCTTCTTTTGTGTCATTGGAAGAGGGTGTTTGCTATGACTAGTGCATTCTCTTGGCAAAACTCTTTTAACCTTTGCCCTGCTTCTTTCTGTACTCGAAGGCCAAACATTTTATGGTGATGAATAAAAATCCCAATAATGTGATCCAGGTTTAGTTAGTAAAGTTTTCTAAGGGTTATTTGACATAAGTAAAAACTATTATGTGTAGGTAACTAAATTAACATAAATTTATGTTTATAAAACATTTCTTTCTCACTTATCTGAAATTCCCCTCACCGACAGAAAAAATCCAATAATATTTCAATATATATGTCTATAGTAATATGTTTGCCTGTTTATCTTTTTTTTTAATTTAATTTGGCAAAGAAGTCAATTTGTCAGAAAAATAAGTTTAGGGTCCCAACAGGAGAAGGGATTATTGTGACTTTTTTTTCCTCTCATGCTGTTTCAGCCATCCACCCCCAACCCTAATCACTATCACATCAATTTTATATAAAGGTAAATAATGCTAAAAAAAGTAATCTATGGAGAGACTGATAAGCTGAATGGGAGATAAATTTCCTTTATAACCACCAGAACATCATGGAATTATATAAAGTAGCAAACCTGATACTATAATTTGGTCCCAGAGTTTGCTTTTAACATTTGAGGAGAATTCAAAAAGAGGATGTGGAAGAGCCTCTAAGCATCAAATTAAAATAAATAAATAAATAAAAATGGCTCATTTAGGTAACATAATTATGAAATTAACTAATCAGAAATAAGCTTCTGAATATGGATACTGATACTTTCAAGGCAAGAAAATCTTTTTGGCTGCTTCTATTCACTGTTGAATATTTCTCTGTTTAAATTCTAAATTTCTATTTTATTATTTTTACTCTCTATTTATGTGTCTCTGTCTCAGTCTTTCTCATATAAATGACATATAACAACATTTATATATGAAATATTGTGCTTAAACTAAAGAATATTTAGTCATACATAAATATACATAGGAAGACTAGAATGAAACCTTTATAGCAGGGGTCCAATGCAATACCTTTCTTACATGAATCTAAACATTGTACTGGGCCCAGAATACAGATGCTAAATAGATCATTATCTAAAGCAGAAAACAGAACAAACCAACACAAAATTTAAGAAACTCCTTAATAGTGTTTTTAAGTAAGAAGTACACGATAATAGGAGAGGATAAAATGGTGCATATAAGAATGTGGAGTCTGCCTTAAACTGGGTAGTCAGGAAAGGCTGCTATGACAAAGTAACAGTTGAGAGACATGTAAGGAGTTAGCTAGGTAAAAGATGGGGAACAAGGAAAAGGGTAACTGCTCCAGGAGGAGAAAATAGTCTATGGAAAAAGAAAAAGGAGTCTATAGAAAAGACAAAAATCACTGTCTATGAAAATGACTGGAGAAGAAATGAGCTTCCTATATGAAGGAATTAATTTGATGTTAAGCATATTTGCTGTGATATATGAAGGGATTCTGTGATCAAAAACAAGTGTAGTCAAAGAGATTCTTGAAACAAAATTCTGGTAATAAATCAAGACAGAAGGCTAGTAATTCCAAGTTAGTATGACAGACCTAGTGCCATGTGAGAAGGTTCGTTGTGACCGTTCATGTGACTAGAAGGGCAAATGAATCCTAATATCCTAGCACTCTGGTTATACTTTGAGAAAAGAATTGTTGTGGATTGTAAATAATGTTGGATCTCTAAGCAATTATTTGACAGCAACGTCACATGGCTGGCCAGGATCTAAAACACATATATCATCACTAAAACATTCACAATGTCTGCTACAATGTGCAGGACCAATTTCAAAAGAGTATGAAAGTGCAGTGGTTAAATTTTATATGTCTATTGGTCCAGGCTAGGTGCCCAGTTGTTTGGTTAGGTGTTGGTAGGAGAGTATGGTGTATATGAGATTTTGGAAGCATACAAGAGAACCTAAATTGACTTGAAAAGATTGTTCTGGACTTGAGAATCCTGTTGATAAGGGCCAAAAGGAAGTGAGGAACATTTCATGCAACTACATTGGAATCTATTTAGATTGCACTTTGAATTCGTGTTTTAAGTACACATAATGTAATGACATCAAGTATTGATTACTTGGAAAATTATTGGTACACTGAGTTATACAAATCTTTGAAATGCTGATGCATTTCACTTATGATATCAAAAAAATCATATTTGTTAATGTCATCATTAATTTCATCAGAAAAATTATTCAAATATCAGGAAGCTGTCAACCTAACAGTGGTAGATATACCTTTTCCAAAATTCAAATTTTTGCTTGAAAGTGAATTTCATTATTGACATCAAGTTTCCTCAATGGTTTTCTTTAAAGCCATATGTTCATTTTTTTTGATAAGTCCAAATGACTCATTAATCATAATTTGTGTGTCAGTAACTGTTGCAAGAAAAAATGATGCTTTGTAATAAACGTGGCTAGTTCAGCTCACCAATATAAGAACTGCATAATGGCTTTGCATAGTGGAAACAAATGTGCTTTGGAATATATAAAAGATATTGGACCATGTCACACTTCATTACACAATGTTTTTTAAAAAAGGACATGTGCCTAAAGACCAAGATTTAACAAAATCAATGTTGTTTTTACTGTTTTATCAAGATGTTCTTAAGTGAAACTGACATTTCGTTTACTGCAAAGGTATGGCAGTGAAGAACGCCAATACTATCGGTACAAATTTTGCCC
The DNA here is from genome assembly GCF_910594005.1 of Cervus elaphus. Lineage (NCBI taxonomy): Eukaryota > Metazoa > Chordata > Mammalia > Artiodactyla > Cervidae > Cervus > Cervus elaphus. The sequence goes on along the minus strand of NC_057834.1, from coordinate 86,361,346 downwards.
CTGACTCAATTTGTGCTAAGATGCCAAAAGTTTAGCCCAAGATTGCTTTTGTACTGTCATACAAATGTCAACACAATGAAATGAGCAAATAATGTATTTTGACTTTATGAATGCCCCGAGTCTCAGGGATTCCCAGTGGCCTGAGGATCACACTTTGCAAACTGCTATTTTATACCATAGATGCAGATTCATGACCTTTCTCTATACCTTACTAGTTTTATGTCAACTTATGTTGTCAAGAGTATAGTTCAAAGATGATTAGCTGATGCAGTAGAATCCTACAAAGATAAAAATCCTAAATCAGGTAATTGATATTAAGAGGACAAACATCAGGGGGATGTGTTGTGCTATTTACCTTCTAGACACCTGTCAATGCAGCAGTCATTAACCAGTTTCACTGCTTCAGTGAAACCAACAAGTAGAAGACATAAGGAAATGCTGAGTGTCTCATTCCAATTTATTTATGCTGCTGATGGGCTTTCCAGAGGAAAAATTACATGCCCCATATATAATAATCTCTTAGCTAGTTTTTACATATTTTCATAAAATCAAAATCCCTTCCTCTCTTGTGTTCCATAAGTTCCATAAGTTCTATCCATGGAGGCTTCTTCTGCACTCTCATAGTACACCCATCATAGGTATATACATTAATTTCTAGCTGCTATTTCTTTCCATTATCATATCTTTAAAATATTAAATGACTAGATGTTTCATCTCTCTCATATATTGTTGATAACAGTTTGTATTAAGGTAATCTATTTTCCAATGTCCTTTTAAAATGTTGTACCTTTTTATATTTATCTATTATTTAAACACTATTAAACCAAAAAAAAACTTTTATATTTTATTTTATTCCCCATAAAACAGCAATTTATTTTTCTAGAGTCACTTTTATCTAGGCCATGCCATAGGCAAATAGACCCTTACATTCCTCGACCTATCATCAAATTTATTCTTAACAACTCAAACCAGATCTTGTCATTTTCTGTGGGTATCTCAATAATATTTAGCAAGCCACACACACTATGTGCCAGACACAGCAAATTAGAACTAAATGTGTCCTTGAGGAATTAAAGTGCAGTAGACACAGAAAAACAGAAATGCAGGAGGCATATTACATTAAGTATTATAATGTTTACAATGCTTAATAATGGGAAATTAGTTAATATTTGAAACTAAGAAATTCTTAATTTAATGCTTCTGCATGACTATATTATTAATATTGAGAGATACTTTTGGTATATATTTTAGGTAAGGCTTATCTTATCAAAACAAGACGTCAGAAGAGGGAACCTACTTTAGCCCACATGTATGAGACAGGAGTCACTTGGTAAGAAAATAAGTATTTCTATAAAAAGCAATGAAATTTAAGATTATAGAGTTTCTGGTTGTTAAAATAAATTGCATATGTTGAGAATCAAGAGACATAAGAGAATGATGACTTTACAAACAGATCTAACAATACACTGACTAAAGGACAGTATTATGTAGTCTGTAACTCTGAGGGGGCTCCAGAACTTGCAATGCCCAATTTGGAAAGGTGGTTCTTTGAAAGAAAAATTGAAAATCTTATACCAGATGGGAAAACAAATACTTATATCAAAAATAACAAGATATTATTTACCATACTATTTACTTGTCTATTTAATTTTTTTAAATTTATTTAATAGACTGTGATAGAGGGACAGTGATTCCCAGGTGGTGTTTATGGCTTTGGGATTTGATTAGGAAAAAACACTTAGTCCAAGGGACTATGGCCTTGGGGTTTGACTAGAAGAAAACACTTAGTCCAAGGGATTCTCAAGAGTCTTTTTTAAATAAGTAGGTCAGATATAGCTTCACATTAAATGAGTAGATCAGATATAGCTTCACATTAAAAAGTGGTATTGAAGTAGAGACCAATGTGCATATTTGGAGAACATAATTCTAGTCAAAGGAAACATTCTGTGCAGAAGTTCTGAGGTAGAAATAAGCTTATCCACTGTAAGTACAAAAAAGAAGTCAGTGTTACAAAAAGAGAGTAAATAAAGGGAAGAGTGATAGGAGATGAAGATTCATCAGTATCCCATGTGTAGGATTGTGTATCCTCTCAGGCTACTGACAGAACTTGGAACTCTTTCCTAAGATCAACTGGTGAAAGTTTTCATCATAGGTGATATCTTATTCTAATAAGTGCAAAAATGATGTACAAGATAATGGCAACCATAACAGGATCAAAGACAGAAGGAAGAACCCAGTTAGAAAGCTATTACAGTTCAGTTCAGTCAGTCAGTTGTGTCCGACTCTTTGCAACCCCACAGACTGCAGCACATCAGGCTTTCCTGTCCATCACCAACTCCTGGAGCCTGCTCAAACTCATGTCCATCGAGTCTGTGATGCCACCCAACCATCTCATCCTCTATCATCCTCTTCTCCTCCTGCCTTCAATCTTTCCCAGCATCAGGGTCTTTTCCAATAAGCCAGTTCTTTGCATCAGGTGGCCAAAGTATTGGAGTTTCAGCTTCAGTATCAGTCCTTCCAATGAATATTCAGAAGTTATTTCCTTTAGGATTAACTGGTTTGAACTCTTTGCAGTCCAAAGGACTCTCAAGAGTCTTCTCCAACACTACAGTTCAAAAGCATCAATTCTTTGGCACTCAGCTTTCTTTATAGTTGAACTCTCACATCTGTACATGATTACTGGAAAAACCATAGCTTTGACTAGATGGACCCTTGTTGGCAAAGCAATGTCTCTGCTTTTTTTTTTTTTTTTAATAGGCTGTCTAAGTTGGTCATATCTTTTCTTCCAAGGAGCAAGTGTCTTTTAATTTCATGGCTGCAGTCACTGTCTGCAGTGACTTTGAACCCCAAGAAAATAAAGCCTGTCACTGTTTCTCCACCTATTTGCCATGGAGTGATGGGACCAGATGCCATGATCTTAGTTTTTTGAAAGCTAAGTTTTAAGCCAGATTTTTTCCCTCTCCTCTTTCACTTTCATTAAGAGCCTGTTTAGTTACTCTTCACTTTCTGCCATAAGCGTGGTATCATCTGTGTATCTGAGGTTATTGATATTTCTCCCAGCAATATTGATTCCAACTTGTGCTTCATCCAACCCAGCATTTCACATCATGTACTCTACATATAAGTTAAATAAGCAGGGTGACAATACACAGCCTTGATGTAATCAAGGCCACAAAAGTGGAAATACTATGGATATA